>NC_139767.1:18293615-18893615 GCF_965231275.1 Zosterops lateralis
TGCGGGCCCTGGGCTGCGGCTCTGCGGGTCCTGGGCCGGGGGCTCTGCGGGCCCTGGGCTGCGGCTCTGCGGGTCCTGGGCCGGGGGCTCTGCGGGCCCTGGGCTGCGGCTCTGCGGGTCCTGGGCCGGGGGCTCTGCGGGCCCTGGGCTGGGGCTCTGCGGGCCCTGGGGCTCTGCGGGCCCTGGGCCGGGGGCTCTGCGGGCCCTGGGCCGGGGGCTCTGCGGGCCCTGGGCCGGGGGCTCTGCGGGCCCTGGGCTGGGGCTCTGCGGGCCCTGGGGCCGCTCGGGACCGGCCTCGGGCCGCGGCCCCGCGGGAATTGCGGATCTGCGGAGCGTTTTCCGTGTGGGATAGAGGAGCCCGCGGTGCGCTGGGGGATGCCGCGCTGCCCGGCCCGGCCCCGCGCCCTGCGGAGCGGCTGCGTGTCCCGGGGCGAGCGGCATCGCCCCGCGGGGCCGCACCGCCGATCCCGACGGAATCCGCGGGCAGAAAAGCGCAGGGGCAGCGGCCGAGCCCCCCTGATCGGTTCCCTCCGCTCCGCAGCGCTTTCCCCACCCCAGCGATAGCCGCGGGCCGTGCCCGGCGCTGCCCCAGCCCGGGGAGCGGGCCCGGCTCGGTGCGGGATCCCCGCGGCGTTACCGGCCCGGCTGCTCCTCCCGTGGGATGCGCGGGCAGGCGGCCCGGCTGTCGGGACGGAGCCCGGGGCTCCCCGGCCTGATCACATCCCCTTCCCGTCCCCGCAGCTCCGCCCGGTCCCCCCGGCTCCGAGAGCCCCCTGGGCCGGGGGTCCCGCCGCCCATCCCTAGCGGGCCCGGCCGGGGACAGGCCGCCCTCTGCCCGGGCCGGTCCCTCCCCCGTGTCCCCTCCCGGTCACGGCACCGCGTCCCGCCGAGAGCCCGGCCCCGCTCCCGGCCGCGCTGAGACAGGGAGCGTGCGTGTCTCTTTTTCCAAACCATAATTTTACTGTCTCAAAGAAACTTTATAACTTATGTACAAAGATTTGTGTGGGTTTTTTTTTTTTTCCCCGTTTCCTCCCCCAGATACAAAGCAATAAGTTAACATTCTCAATATAAAACTAAACTTTGACATATAGAACACTAAACACAGCCGAGCTCAGTTTATCACATTTTCCGAATTTCACAAGTAGAATGTCAAGATCTCAGTACACAAAGCATCATGTTTTACAGCCACACGAAACAGAACGGAAATAATAATAATAATAACAATAATAATAATTAAAAAAAGCTAAATTTGTGCAACATGTTTACAGAACAATAATAATAATAATAATAAAGAATAAAATATGTACAGCGAGTAGCTCCTGCACGTCGGTTTGTGCATTTGGCCCGGGGGCTTTTGGCGGGGAGGCCGCGCCGGGACAGGCCGGGCTGTGCCCTCCCGGTGGGTCCCCCCGCCGCCCCCGGCCCGGCCCGTCCCCGGCGCCTCCTCCAGCTCAGCAAAGCGCCCGCAGCTGCTGCAATCCCACCTCAGAGCGCCAAACGAGCCGCGTTTATTTCCTTTGTTAAATACGCGAGAAATGCATATCGTTCGGACCAAAACTCTTCACGTCGGCGAAGTATAAAAGTTACTGTAAAAGTTAAAATCGCATCCTTCCCTGGTGGTGGTTTATTCGGGGAGAAGGGGGGGGGACGGGACGACGGACCGTCTGTGGTTTTGTTTAACTGCGCGTCCGAGCAGCGCACCCAGCGGGCTGAGTTTGTTTCTAGCACTCTCATAGTGGTAATTTAAATCAATAAATAAACCCCCCGTCTTCCCCTTTTAACAACAACCAAAAATATACAGATGGATAGTAAAAGGTACAGAAAATGTCGCGGGAAAGAAGGTCTGGTAAATTGCACAGCTTCCTTCCCCCTTGCAATCGAAGAGACCGTCAGATCGGTGTAGTAAATAAATGACCTACATTTCAACAGACACAGACAGACAGACAGGACAGAGGAGAGGGCTTCCCCGCCCCCCAGACATCTTTTTCTGATTGTCCCACAAAGCCGCGGCCGGCGCTCGCTCTGCTCCCAGGCTGTTGTGCCGTGCTCGGGACCGCTCCGTCAGCTGTCAGCGCTGGGAACCGGCCCGCATCACATCTGTGCTCTCCTGCACCGCTACCGTGCAGCGTCCTAATGGCTGGATGGGCAAGAGACCTCCTGTTTGTTTGTTTGTTTGCTTGCGTTTCTTTTGTGGTTTTGTTTTTTTAAAATTCTCTCTCTCTTTCCCCCTAATTTTCTTTCCTTTTATTCGACTTAGTTCCTTTTTTTTTTTTTTTTTTTTTCGTAATAATTTTAATTCTTTTTGGGACCGATAGTGCTCGCGTTAGGGGAAAACGTATCTATAATCACATCAGCTGCGGCTGCTGCATAGCTTCTTGGTGGGCCGAAGGATACCACGACGTGTAGCTGGGGATGTAGGTGCCCGGGGTGCCCGAGGAGGCCTTACCGGAGGCGGAGGTGGTGTTCCACACCGGGGGCACGGGCGGCGAGCTGCCCGACAGAGCCCTGCCGTTGGTCAAGGCGCTGCTCTCCAGGGCGGCCCCTCCTTGCTTCATCAGCTTCTTGAATTTGGAGCGCTTGTTCTGAAACCAAATCTTCACCTGCAAAGGGGAACGGGGCAGGGCTCAGCATCCCTCGGCACGGTCCAGCAGCGTCCCCCCATCCCTCCCGGGGCACGACGGCCCCCGCACCGGCGGCCCCCCGGCTTCTCTCCCCGATTCCCGCCGCGGCCGCTGTGTTTAGTGACGCCGAGCCGCCCCGCGGAGCGCCCCGGGCCCGCTCCCGCCGGCTCTGCGGGGCTTCCCCAGCGCCGGGAGCGCCCCGCGGCGGGACGGGGGTCCCCCGGCCCCCTGCCCGGGCTGTGACCCGTGTGCGGCACGCGTGTGTCCCCCACGCCGGCGGCGGGGACACGGGAGAGGGGCCGGCTCAGGCGGAGCTGTACCTGCGTCTGGGTGAGTCCCAGAGATGCTGCGAGCTCGGCTCTTTCGGGGAGAGCCAGGTACTGAGTCTGCTGGAACCTCCTGTTCAACGCCTGTAGCTGCAAACTGGAGTAAATAGTCCTGGGTTTGCGGATTTTTTTCCCTTTCCCATTAAAGCGAACTTCCCCTCCTTCTACCACAGTGCTTTTCTCCGATTCGGCCCCTACAAACAACAAACGATGCAGAATAAATAATAATAATAGCAGCAATAGCAATAATAGCAGTAACAGTAATAGCAGCAGCAGTAGCAGCAGTAACAATAACAACAGCAACATCAACAATAACAATAATGAGAAGGAAGAAAAGTGAAGCTCGAGTAACGCTAACAAAGGCTCCGGGCGATTATGGCAGCCCAGGCTTCTTCCCAGAGAAAGTTTGCTATTTTTACAGGCTGCAGTTTAGGTTTAATTACCCTTAATTGCATACATTGTTTATAGCGCTACGCAATAAATAATTACGAAGACTAATACGTGCACATCTGGGTTGGTTTCTTTTCCAGCCAAGCATTGTGTGCTCTGTGTATTGGTCTCCTGTGATCCTCAGCCTCTCTTGACTAATATTTTGTAATTTAATTTAATTTTTTTTCCCCGATAGATTTTTTTTTTTTAATACAACACCCTCCCTCCCGCCTTGCCTTCCCTCCTCCCCTCCCCCCCCTCCCCAAAGCCAAGTGCACCTACCTGTCTCCTCTAACCGGGTCTGAGTCAGGCTGGAGCTGTTGGGGTAGGACTGCACTGAACTGATGTAGGGGTTGGTCGAGTGGCTGCTGACCGAGTTCACATAGGGGTAGCCCAGCGGTCGGGAGAAGGACGAAGCTGTGCTGTACGAGCTGTCAGGCTGAGAGTGGCCCGCGGAGTGTAAACAGTGCATGGAATAGTGTCCGTGGGACATGGGAGAAGGAGACATTTGCTGGCTGGGCGGCCCAAACTCCATAAAGACAGCCTTCCCTGAGACGGGGCTATTTAGACTCTCTGGCATGGTAGTCATGGTCATTTCTTGTCGCTTGGTCTGTGTGTGTGCTCTCTCTTCAGCTTGCCTTTTTGGGGTCTGTGGTGTTTCTCAGGACAGGAAAGAACCCAATTTAAGCGAAACAGGGTTTTTCACTTTCCATTCATAAGAAAATGGAGTTTGTCTCTTTGAAAAGTCTAAGCATGATGCTGTAGATCTACACAAACTCGCCTAAAAGCTTTGACTCAGCCAAGTCTATGAATATTCATGAGACGGCGGAGCTGATTGGTCCGCCGTCTTGCATAATCGCTTTGGATTGGTCCGAGCTGCTCGGGGCTCGGCCGGAGCCCGGTGAGCGCGGAGAGCCGGGCTGGCAGCGCCGCGCCTGCCCCAGCGCCGGCCGCACGCCGGGCCCGGCCCCGCCGGCCCCGCGCTCCCTCCGCGGGCCGCCCGCGCCCTCCCGCCCGCCGCCGGCACCGAGCGCGCCGGCCCGAGCTCGGGGAAGGCACCGCCACCCCTCCGCCCTTCTCCGCCCCTGGCCGCGAGGGCGGCGCGGAGGGGCCGCGGCCGCGGTGCTCGGCCGGCCTCGGGGGTGCGGGGCTCCTGCGGCTGCCGGCCCGCTCCGGCACACGGCGGGACCCGCGGACAAAGCGAGCAGCCCCCGCCCGCCGGGCCCCGCTCTCCGCGGGCGCGCAGGGGCTCCCGGCCCGGCCCGCGGCTCCCAGCGCCGCCCGCCCGCCGCCGGCGTTGTTTTACGGGGAGAAACAGCAATCCAAGCAAACAAAATCGCCCTGAAAGGGCCCGACGGCGCGTTTGAGCTTAAAATGAAAACTTCCGCGTGCGTGAGCGGTAAATGAGGTGGGACTTAGGAGATCCTCCCCAGAAAGCCCACGATGAATCCCAAATTACTTCGCTAGATAATTAGAAAGTGTTGATAATTATTTCTTTCATAATTCTGCGGTGTGACTGTAACAGGAAAATGATCTTGTGAAAGTTCACACGTGCAGATGTATTAGTTACTGATTCATTTGATTAAATGCTAGTCTCAAGTGCTCTGATCCACAGCTGAAGGCGGCCCCATTAGCATAACACTGATGTTTAATTTTCATACGCATAATTAGCCATATATTTAACACTAATAGCAACATGCAGCCTTCCAGCATTAAACAGCCTGGGATTTGATCTGGCCTGGGCTGAACTTTCCCGGTTACACCTAGGCTGTCTAGGGTGCGCAGTTATCACGGCACTACATCTATGTAATCAAGCACGTTTTGGCAAAGGGAGAACACCAATAAAAGTGAACATTCAAAACAACTCGCAGCGTTGATGTGGTTAGAGGCATTAGCGCCGGCAGCGGGGCTGGGCACCCCCGGCAGAGCCCACAGAGCCTTCAGGCTCCTTGGGGCAGCCACGACCCCTGAAAGCAGCCGGCCCCTGACTGTGCAAAGCTGGCACAACCGAGCCCCTCTGCTCCCGGTCTTTTTTTTTTTTTTTTAATCTTTTTTTTTCCTCCTTTCACTAGTGGCCCTGTCGGTTTTAATTGCCCGTTTCCTAACGACTCTTTTACCTCCCTTTCCTCCCCCCCCTCCCCCTTTTTTTCCCCTGTCAATGTTTTGGGCTTTTTTTGCTTTGCTCGCGATGCGCAAAGTTCATTCCCGCTGACTCTGCGGGGCTTGGCGCGGAAGGGGCAGTGGCGGTGTTTCCGCAGCTCGGGCTCTCTCCCGGCAGCAGCTCTGCCCTCCTGCCCATGGGAGTGACCACCCGGGGCGGCTCAGGAGCTTGGCCGGCCAGGGAACAGGGCCCGGCGGCTCCGGCACCTCCGCCGGCCTCGGCCCGACCACTGCGGAGAGAGGAGGCCGCTCCGCGCCCGACGGGGCTGCCGCCGTCTCCTCCGAGCGGCCGGGCACGGGCAGCCCCGGGGCGAACCACAGTCCCCGCAGCCCTGCCAGAACCCCGCGGGCCGGCCGGTGAGGCTCCGCTCGCAGCTGTCCCGCGGAGCACAGCCCCCGCCCCTCCGCGCATCGCCGGGCCCGCTCAGCGCGGCTGCAGGACGTCCTGACCCCACGGGAGCGACTGTCACGGCGGGACTCTCACCGTGCTGCCCCCCCCAAAACCTTCGGCACGACGGCCTTGTGCCAGGCGCTGCTGTCCCCGGACAGCCGAGAGACATCGCTCGCCATTAGGATTACAAAGGTGCGCTATCGATGCCTCCTCCTGGCAGCCAGCGCTCCGCAGCGGCCGGTGAAATTCGCAGTCCCACCAGAGTCACCGGCGGAACTTTAGAGAGCGGTGATTACCGGGAGCCGCCGGCAGTGCCCCGGCCACGGGCTGCGGGGGGTTCCCCGATCCCGATTGCCCCGTTCCCGCCTCATCCACGCCGCGGAAAGAGCAGGACAGGAGGCAGAGGGACAGACGATGGTGAGAAGCTTGGCACCTGCGGTGCTTTCCAGGGGCTCCCGGCGTGGCCAAAATTCATGGGAGGCGCCCCTGGTGCGACTCCGGGACGCGCCGGACACCCGGCTGGCCCAGTGCCCCTCAAAGGGGCGATGGAATGGCAGGGAACAAAATACATGTCCCCCCAGTCAATGCCGACTGTCCTTCGCACTGTTTAATCTCTGCGTATTTGTAAACTTGGCTGCATGGTTTGTTTTGCAGGTTTTATGGCCTTCCAAGCTCCTCTTGGGGAGGATGAAGCTGAGTGGCTGCCCCGCGGTGTTAGCCGTGTTCAGGGAGGGGGCCCTGCTTTTTGAAAGGCTGCTGTTAGAAACTATTAGAGCTGAGAGCTCACTGTACTTGAATGAAAGCAAACAGAAGACTAAAGCTGTAAGAAAGCAGCTTGCTTCTGTCCAGGACCACTGAGGGAGCCAGTGCTGAGCCACTCTGGTTGCCTGAATGTGCAACTGGCCGGCCCCCAGCACACGACCCCATCTGCCTGCAATGAGGGGCAAGTCATCTGTACCAAACCACGCCACGGCTGCCGTGGGCCTGGGCAACTTCTGCAAGTCCTTTAATTATCTCCAAGGTTACCCCACGTTTTGCAGGCCCAGGTCCTGCTCTGGTAGTCTCCAAATACCAATGCCAGACCTGTTTGGCCCCACAGGGCGGTCAGGCCTGGGTAAATTGCAGATCAATCCCTGCACCCCTGGCAGGCCCGAGACAGGACTGCAGAGAGCACAGGGCAAGTGAGATCCGCAGCTCTTGAGATCCATTGGTTCCAAACTGTGCAGGAGTCAGGGCTCATCTCCTGGACTGCAAACTCCTTTGCCTCCATAAAATGCTTAAACTGCAGAGTGCCTTTGCCTTAACTAACATGGGCACCACAGAGCAGTGATTACCCCAAACTGGCTAATTCTTCAAGCAGGGCAATTATTGATCCCCGGAGAGGCGTGCTTTGCATCTCATTTTTAATCACTTTTTGTGCTGTGTGAAAAGAGGCAAGAAGTGGGGGATGGCTGCTGGGAAGAATCTGCTTCTTCTGCCTGACACTCTTGGGAAACCTTTTTTCCATCCTAGTAGAAGTTACAGCCTGGGAAACAGCACTGTGTTAATGGCAATGAAGACAAATTGACTCCATACCTCAGCTGTAAAGGGAAAATGCTATGTTTCCCTGTCCCCTCAGCTGCTTAAAGACTGTATCATCTGATATCTATTTGTCCCATATAGGAATTGGAAGAGAGGGGAGTCACTTTCTGCCCCTAACCCCAAATAACCCAAACCCTTTACCACTTGCAGACTGTGCTTGGCTGCTCCAAGGGTCACAGAAAAAGCTAAGGACTTTTATTAAATACTCACCAGGTAATACACAGAAAGAATTATGTCCAGAACCAATCCCTCAAACTGCTTTTTCTGTCCCCTGGAGTGACTTACGCAACACCCATTCCCCTCAGAAATTACAGAAACCTCTGTCCCGAGTGCAACTTGAAATCCCAGAAGTACAGCAATTCTTTCCACTCCTTGCTCCATCTTTAGGCTTCTTCAACCAGTTTGGTGAGGATTTCTGCTCCCTCCGAGGTAATCACAAGGGTATGTTCAAATTGTGCCGATCTGAAATTCACATTTAGCAGTTATGAGGGGGCAAACACATTCACCATGCCTGGAAACTCATCTCTTTGGGGGTTTTGGCTGTCAGTGATGAGCTCCATGTCTTAGGAAATACCAAAAAATAAAAACAGGCACCTTTTATTGTCTACAGAAATTGCAGTCCACTTATCCTTCAGAATCTTAAATTCGGGGGATCCTTCCATTATTATTGGCTCTGCAGCAAGAAAAACAAAATGTCAAGTTAGTTGACTCCTGCGTGGATTGTGAAATAATCAAAAAAGGCGGCGGGGGGGGGCGTATCCCAGCAGGTAGCTCCCCTTCCAAACAGGTCCCATCTCCCTGGGCTGGCATTCTCTTCACTCTTAAAATGTGAACTAAAAAGGAAGACAAAATAGCAAAGTAGTAAGTTGCCCATTCCTCTTTTGTAAAAGCATGGAATTTTAATCAAGCCTTAATTAAGACCGTGTGGATAATAACCAAAGCTCCAACCACATTTATAAACAACAGATAGTTTTAAATATTTGAATTTTTAAAACAGGCTTAAAATGTTCATTAAATCAGCAAAACAACAATTTTCTTATTTCCCTCTAATTGCCGCGCCATTTAGCCACACAGTGAGACAGAAGGCTTTTCCCCCAGCAGTTCTCCACGACTGGAAGGGAGCGCGATCAGTCTGCGGGGCGAGGCTCCGGCTGGTTCCCGCCGCCGCAGTCCCCAAACCCAAGAGCAGCTCTGGCAGGCAGTAAATGGCTAAGTGCCACCAGGCTGCTCGGCTCCGGGGACACGACTGCATCCTTCTCACCCTCTTCAAATCAAGTGCGCTGGCAGAGTGTCTGCCTTGCCAAAAATATGAGTCAAATATTGGTAAAATTTATAATTAACATTTCATTATTTAAATCTTGTAATTTAAAAATTATTTCATCCAAATAGTTCGTAATGCATTTTTTAAATGATATTTTAATCTATTTCCTAAGAGGTCAATCTCACCGACATCCCTCTGTCTGCACGGTTATTTCTATATCCCAATAAAGAAATGTTACAGATCTGGGCTGCTCCGCGTGTGCTTTTTTAACAGAAAAACCATAGCAGAGAGTTACTAACCTATTGTGAACGCCATTCCTTCTTCCATTAACAAATCACTGTCATTGGCTACAAAAGAAAAAAACAAAAAAACAACAACCGCGTTTATGCATCTTTTTTTTTTTTTTTTTTTTTTTTTAGATAACGCAACCAAGCCCTTTGTTTAAACTCGTTTTTAGCCCGCAGGTACCGTGCACCCGAGCCCCGTTACGAGCCGGAGCACCCGCCGAAAGCGATCCCCTCCCGGCCGCAGCGAGACTATCCCGACGGCGGCTCCGTCCAGGCCGGGAACTTTAATGTTTTAGCAGAGATTTTTCTTTGCCCCGTGACAAACTTTTCCGGTGCGGTTCGGGCGCGGGCGGGATGCGGGGGCGCGGTCCCGGGCGGGCGGGGGAGGCGGCGCTCGGCTGCCCCGACAACTCCGTTGACGAGCGACTTGTCCTCAAAAATACCCCCGCGACCCCCGGAAACCGAGGCTGGGGATGGCCTCCAGCTTCCCAGCGATTTACTCTCCCCAGCGGCGTTCCCCCGCCCCGCCGGAGCGGCAGCGTGCGCGGGGGTGTGGATGTGTGTGTGTGCGGGGCTCTGCCCGCTTCACCGCCCTCCCTCTCCCCCCCTCGGAGCGCTCCCATCGCCGGGCGGAGCGGGGGACACGGGCCCGCCGGGCGGGGGCCGCTTACCGTGGTGCCACACCTCGGGGTGCCCGTGAAAGTACGACCCGATGCCGTGGCCGACGAAGAAGGGGCAGACCTGGAAGCCACCCTGCCGTGCCACGGAGCTGCGGGGGCAAAGAGAACGTGTCAGGGTGCGTGTCCCCACCACCATCCCCGCTAGCCGGCCCCAGCCCCTGCTACCGCCTTGCTGCCGACACCGGGTCACCACTTTGCGACCGCTCCCAAAGACAGTCACTGAAGCCAGCATGGCTGAACCATTGTCAGGTTTTAGAGTTAACACGCCTGCCAACAGAGGCTGGCAGTTCCCGTGCCAGCCCTGCTGTCTAGGTAAAAAAAACCAGTATGATGTCTCCCCGCTTGACGGAGGATAACCTTTTCCACAAGCACACTGGGAACTCATTTTAAGATGGCACAGCTGAAGTTGCCAAGTCGGGCAGCCAAGGCCCCAGCACAGCACCAAAGCACAGCCTCTGCTGAGTCCTCTGTAGGTGCAGAGTCTGTGCTGGGCTGCATACCCAGGGCCTGCACTGGGTTTCCTGCAGAAGAGGCTCCTGCTGCCAACAGGGCAAGTTAAGAGCCCTACTACTCTGCTTTCATAATACTTCAAACATTTAGTATAAAAATGTATTGAAAGTCCAGCAAATACATTTTTGCTAAATAAAAATGTATTTCTAATGAACCTATTGGCCACAGGGGCAAAGCCAAATCATAACAATTACAGTGTTTCAGTTCTGTCTGCGAGATTTGTCCTGCCTTTCACATCTGCCTCAGGGAGAAGCATTTCTGAGAACTGCCTGCAGAACCATGGCTGGGCACTGATCCCTGCCCATGGTAAGAAAGCAAATTTCTATCCTAGTTCCCCAAAACTGGAGGACTTGGAGATATATGGGGTATGTTCTGGCTGCTGAGCCACCCCATGTCTGCAGGCTTCACTTTCAGGCTCTCCCCATACTCAAACAGGGGTGGACAGAGTGATTTGAGGCAGCTCAGCCAGGAGGCTTGCCCATACCCAAACCAGAAAAATGCAGAGATTCAGGAAGATCTGGAGATGGATTAGAAGTGACAAGAAAGTTACCCTTGTCCCTGCATATCATCCCCATCCTGTTTCTAAACTCAAACAGGAGCAAGAAAGGAAGGCACTCAGCCTGAAGAGATTTTGCCTATAACATTAAAAGCTTCATTTGCTTCTTTGAATGAACGTAGGCACTGAAGAACTTCAGGTTTGTCTGTGTTTACATCTTAGGAAATGCTCTCTCACAGTTTCACTACATGTGGAAAGCTGAAAAAGTTAAGAAACTCAGCTAAAGGTAAAGCTGTTGCAGAAATTAAAGCCTTTTAATCTCTGTGGGGTAGTTTTTATTCAGGTGCAAAATGGCCTCAGCTTGCTGTACAAAGTAATCCCCTTTGCACACCAGCCTCCACAGACTCTGCAGTGCTGGCTCCAGTGCCCATGGGTCACCATCCCAGAATTTAATGCCACTCAATTGAGGGACATGCTGCTCCACCACAGTAAAATGGCAATGAGAAAGTAAAGTTGGTTAATGCTGGAGTGTTCAGACCTTAGAACATGTTTTAACAGGATTCATTTATTCCATTTTACCTTCCCATTGCCCTGATATAAAGGCTGATCACATTTCTTCGTCAACTCTGGAGAAGAATGGAAATTTCAGGTTTAGCTACCCCAAACCTCCAAAATACTGCCAAAGAGGATTACTAATAAAGCTAGAAATTTGGGCTTCGTTTGCACTCAAAGGCCAGACTTTATAAATAATTTATAGATAAACTTTATATATCAATTATTTTGAAAAAAATAATGAAGGATTATGCAATGAGACGTCCTACTAGAGATGGAAAACACTTTCTCCCCTGCCCTTCTATCATGTGCCCCATATCTGGGTCAGAGACTTGGCCTGCTGGCTATGATGCTGCTGAAGGCCAAGCAAGAAGTACAGAGAATGGAGATGAGTTAGAAAGCCAGATTCCTCAGAAACATACACAAAATCCAAGAACTCCAGTTACCAAGCCCAGAGCAATGCAGATGATGACTCCCCTATGAGTGAAGTGATTCTCTGAAGAGAGACGGGAGAAGCCGTACATGCAACATGTGATAAGGTTTCCTTTCATCTTCTTCTGCCAGTCTTTTTGCAAAATCATAAACAATCGCACTAACTGCTCAGCTTTGCTGATGTCCAGTGGCATCCCTGACCACTGACAGACCATGGTCATTTCTTTGTATTACTACAGGATTTTTTCCCCCAGAAAAATCCATGTTCTGTAGAAAGACAGAAATAGTTTCTCTCTGTGCAGCTATTCTTCTGAGCACCATGGCTACATACTTTCCAGTTAGCAGGGGAAGCTCCAGCTTCAGCATTCAGCTGCTGCCAAGGAGGGTGGCAGTAGCAGCAGGGGCTGCATGTTGGGCACCAAGTGCACAAGCACCGGGGCACGGAGAAGGCAGTGTTATAACAGTATCCTGTCCTCGTGCAGTCAAAGAAACAATTCATATGCATCTCAATGGTGAATTCTACCACTTTCTTGCCAAACAGCTTGAAAACAACTCTGTTAGCATCAGTACTTCAGTGGTTACTGTGTGTGATCAAAAAAGGGGATCTTGGAGGGGATTCTGGAGCTCACAGGGCTTTGACATCTACACTGACAGGCACCGTGCCCCTCCTTCTTCACTTGTTTACATACAGAGCCTTGGTATTCTCTACGTAAAATGTAACACGATCATCAGACCTGAAGTGACACACTGAAAATAAGATGCAGGCATTAAACTCAGCCACTTTCAATCTGGTTTTAGTATCTGCATGAGCTTCAGAAGGTCCTATGAGGCGTTTCTCTCCACAACTACAAGCTTTACTTTGGAGTATTTAATAAACCCTAGTGAGCTCTTACATCCTTGTGGAGTAAAACACCCAGCTTTCATAACAAAACAAAGCTGCTAATCCTAGCTACACTTGCAAAGGTAATCCTGTAAATGTACACGTTGACTGTAACTTTGAAACAGCTCTGAGAAGAGGGAATTGGTCTTGGTTAGCCTCTCTGGTCTCCAGGATTCCCAGGCTGTGGAATCTAATTTAAAAATCAAGATGCCAGGGAGTGGAGCATTTTTGCACACATTTACTATTTGTTGCTGACAACAGCTCAACACTGTGGTCTCACCATCTCACTGCCCAGCTCAGGACCTCTTAGTGGTGGCCTTTCATTGTGGCTTTCCCGTAAGACAATCTTGATTGCAGCCCCAACTTCATCTGATGCTTCTTGCAGACAGGCAGCATAAGCTGAGACAGCTGGGGAAGCCCTGATTGCAAGTGGGAAAGCAGTGAAGCAGGAGGCAGAGGTTGGCATGGCTGAGCTGGGCTGCCTGGCATCTGCTGTGGGTAAGGATGTGCCAGTCTGCCAGTTCACCTTGGATGGGGCACATCCCAGCAAATCATTTCCAGAGCAAATGCTGCGGAAGCAGAGGTAGACCTCACAAGACACCATCAAGAGAAAAAAAAAAAGGGTTCTTCAGAATATTCATTGTCAAAAATATCCACTGACAACATTTATTATCACACATATTGATCTTTGTTGCCTATTTGGGCAGAGGTGAATCGGGCAAGATTAAAAGCATAATTATTTAGTGAGCCCAGTACTTGATTTTATGTTTTGCTGCCATGCGTTCCAGCCCAGTGGCTGCGGAGTCAAGAGTAGCTTCAGTGCTGCTTTTCTTTTGCTGATGGCAAAGCCAGGCCAAGTGCCTGGCATTGGGATGGACTGGCAGTGACCCAGCTGGTGAAGGAACATCCCTGAGGGCCAAGCTATCCTCCTGAAGCCACTGTCAGAGCCTGTCAGATGGTGGTGTCATGCTTTGGAGAGTGGAGACAGGAGAGATGGGTGTCACTTGCCATCTGAGCATCCTCTTCCCATGTTGCCAGACAACAGCTAATTCTCTGAAAGGAGGGATAAGTGTGGAGACATGCATTGCTGTCCTGACAGCAGCCTAACAGGGAAATTGCCACAATGGAGGAACAGGCAGTGCTGAGTCTCTAGAAAGCTTTCCTCGATACTACTCAAGCTTCCCCTCAAAGGAGCTCTTAGGTGGTAAATCCCTCCTGTTAAGCTGCAAAGCTGGTTGAAAGAATTTCCTTAGGGGGCTGTCCTATGCAGATATCCTATAGGAGCACCTAGAGGAGCATTTTCTTTTCTTTTTACCAAATTTTGTCACTTTATCCTCAAGGTAGGTCTGGTCTAGTATTCTTAGCACTCCCCAAAGAAAAAAAAAAAGTGAAACAATCCCTTTTCCAGCATCGATAGCTATTGCTTCCCTGAGCTCTGTGGTGGGACAAGGGAAGAAAGAATTTGACTGATTGGAGAAGATGGCACAGACTGTTTTGCTGTCAAGCATGTGCATCCTGGTGAACTGATCTTCAGCCAGGGATGCTTCTCCCACAGTGCCAGCTTCTCTTACCAGGGATGAAACTTAATCCAAAACAGTCCTGCAGAGCAGCATGACATGAATGGCTGAAGCTGTTAAACAAATTTGTCTTACACTTCTTGGCAGTGAATATACTTGAGAAGCACTGAAACTGATAACAGCCCCATGATAATTGTGTTCTTATGTAGGAATCTGATTTTTTTTTTATAATTATAAGTAATCATGTTTGTCTTAGCTATATTATTAGCAAAATGGCCACTGAATGGCATACTTGTTTGGGGTTTTTTAAGTATTGAGACTAGACTCATCCTAAGCTATATTTATTTGTGATAAAAATACCTGTTTTGAATAGTGCCATAGTATCTAATTTGAGAAATTACAAAATTCGGCAGGGAAAATATTCAAGTGTGTTTTTTGGCTTTTTTTTTTTCTGAAATAGTAATCCTAGACTGAGGGAATACACAAGTTCAGGGATTCCCTATAATGACAATAAATGTTGAGATATAATTAGTAATATTTTTGAAAGCCAACAATTGTTTTTTGAAAGAAAGGTACATTTTAGTTTCAAACTGGAACACAAATTACTGTATTTTTCTCACAATAGTGCTGAACTTTTATTTGAGGTTCCCTGTTTCTGAAAGCAGACATGATGGATTGAAATAAAAGATAATTTATTGCAATGCTTACTTTCAAGTGCAGAGAGAAGCAGTGTAATTGTAATTTACAGTAGCTGTCAAGGAAAATCTATCACAGATGACATTAAAATGACTTATTTTGCCTGAGCCACTTATTGTTTAAATGTGCATAATCTGATAGAAACAGATTTTTTTTAAAATCTGCTTTATATTTTTCTAAATTAATATCAAAACATATACTTAGGAGTTAACCATTTTAAACCATTTATTAATACTTTCATCACTTTTTTTTTTTGTAAGAATTGAAATTTGGTTTATTTAACAACATCACTTTTAAGTTCTTTAGCTCTCTACACTCATAACACTTTCATGCACTTAGACGGTCTAAAAAGCATATTTTTTTCTGGAAATGTCAAAAATGGTAGAAGAAAATGGCTCATAGAGACCAATTCCATTTACACTGGAACTGACCAATAGTTTTGATATGCCTTCCAGCAGAAAGAGGTTAGCAAAGACCCAAATTTTTCTAAGCAAAGTAACTCACGACTCCATGCAATCTTTTATTTGCAACTTGTAGCAGATGGGAGAATGAACTGCTGTCAATGAAATACTCAGTGTCAGCTATTGAGCTTCCATAACAAAGACTATGTTAGAATATTGACTGCAAACTTACTCCAAGATATAATTATTCTGAAACCTACTGTAGAAAGGATTTTTTCTCATTATTTGTGCATAAGATACATTCTGCATATGATTGGAGCTCCTTTACAGAAAAACTGATGAAAGAAATCTGGACACATTTCCATTCTGATGGACCCAAATATTTTCAGCTTGTAGGTGCTTGTTCTCAGGCATTTATAATATCTAACTCTTGTGAAACTTGAGATTTTGATGTATATATATGTATTATATGTCTGCAAGCAAATGTCAAATGACAAATAACCTGAAACACACAGCTTCACCAAGCCAAGGTGAGCTTTCAGCAGAGGGAGTGTTAAAGTAGTTCTAAACAAATCAGCACATTTAAATCGTCAACATGATAAAATCTTGAGAAATAAAGTTAATGACCTGCTATTTCATATGCGGTTTTGAACAGCTACTACCTTCAATTAATCTGCTTTGCAGAGGGGACACTGACGATATATTTACATTTTGCAAGTAAACTGACCTCTGTAACAACACAGCAAAAATCCAATGTCACATTCAACTCTGTTATTTTTCTTCTTCTTTTTTTTTTTTTTTTCCCCGTTTTTTTTAAACAGCTAGAATTAATGTCGTGAATCTGTAATGAAATGCATTATCCTGCATGGAGATTTATCAGATTTTCCAACTGAATGCCATGCTTTGCTAGCACTAGCTGGAGTTCACCTGCATGTTGGTGTGGCGTGTGGCTCTTTTTTGTAAAGAGTTAAGTTGAACACAAAAAAAGGGAACAAAGGTCAGCACCCAGCCGCCACTTGAATGTGAGATTTTTCTTTTTATTCCCCTTGATGTATACTAGGCTCTGTGTTATTAGTCTTAATGATGGAAAATTGTAGTGTTGATACAAATCTTTTTTTCAAAGTAGTAGGCGGGAGCTCCATTTGTTAGTAAGTTTTTTTGTGACTAAAAGCCATGGACAGTACATTTATGTAGCAGTAAAAGGCCTAGATGCTCTTTCCATAGCAGAGCTAATTATTCCTACTGTGACCTTACTGATCTACCCTGTTCCTAGTACATCTCATCTGCACGCCTGTTCCTCTGTGTAGATGGTGTCAGAGAATATGAAAAACCCTATAATGAAACCATTTTCATGATGGAGAAAGGCTACTGGAGTTGCACTTGCTACAAAGAGGCTCAATTATATGAGTAATTGTGATAATTTTCTACATTCATAGCCTTCAATGGGGAAAAAAGAATGAGAGCCACAAAAGAAAATTACTTTAACAAGAAAGTACAGAGAGTAAAAATGGAAGAAGAGACAAAAAGGGGGAAAAAATAACCAGAAAAAAAAGTTTAAAAAATAGATCTGGAGGGAGGAATAGCAAGACAGGGAGAACAACAGAAATGCTCAAAAAGCCTATGTGCAGCTGTGTTGCACAATTAAATTGAATTTTTTTTCTGCAGTTGATGAATGTGACTACTGCAAATGTGCCTCTGTAGTTAGCTATCATTTGTTGTTCCGTGACAGGAAAAGGATAATTACCTCTCAGAGAGAATCAAAGGCTGACATGCCCTTTAGACACAGCCATGAATGCAGAGCTCGATAGAATGCTTGAATAAGAATCCAGTGTTCTGTGCCCCCTTCTACTCAAGAATAAATTTTGTTAAAATGCAAGAGCACCACCAGTAAATTTGTTGAACCCTAGGTGTTCAAAAATATGAGGTGCATCTATCGACTCATCCCATTTGCAAAAATAAAACTACATTTTGAATTCACTTCTATTATATTCATGGACAGTAAGATAGTGAGATATGCATTAAATTTCTTTTCCCAGTAGGGGTCTGATTCAACATTTCCTATGAAAGAACAGAAAGACACTATCCTTTTTCTCCAGGCTAGTTAGCCTATAATTTAAAACTGTCAAAAACACAATTTTATACAAAGTCTTCAATAAAAGCTTCTCAGATATAACCCAAAGAGGTTTTACTAAAGTTTGATTCAGACTCTGTTACAATATTTTTAAAGCTATAAATACATCTAACTGATATTTTGCCGTTCTCTTTTTTTCTTAAAGTATTTGAAGATTTACAAAGAAAAAAAAAGGCAGCATCCTTTCAAGGTGACTAAGCCTTGCAGCTTTTAAGTAATCAGAATGAATTCAATAGCTTGTTGGGACCATTAGCAGTCCGAAGAAGTATTGCTTAATGAAATGTATATGATATATGTCTATTTCTTTCTTCTGGCAAACATTTTAAAATAATCCATAGGTACCTTAAAAAAACTAAGACGCATTTTTATTTAAATCCATCAGCAGAAGAGTCATGACTGCATTTATGTGAAGGCTAGAAGAGATGCAAAATAGGGAAAAATCTCTGAATGTCAGCTTTTTTTTCCCTGTGATGTTTGCAGGCACTGCTCTTTGTAAGATCAGAAGCTCTTGAGTTAAATATTTTCGTAGTTTTTAAACAAAGAGCTTATTTATGTTGACTAATTCCTTTGTAACATTCGATGAAAACAATGGTTTCTAACTGTCTTACACTGTTAGATAGATGTGGTGCAGTGTCACACTCAAATAAAAAATAAACAAAAGCCCACTGCAAATTACATCTGTTAATTTAAATCTACTTTATTAATATCTTTGTCTTTTTCTACATTTATCTTTGCTGACCCTAGTGTAATTCACTTAAAAAAAATACCTCTTACCCAAGGAACAACATTATAGCTTGGCAGTTCACATACTGGTATCAGACTGAAATGATGGTTTTGAATCATAAAACATGTCATCAGCTTTATACCAAACCACCAATAACCTTTGTCCCATTTGCCAGCCCTCCTTTTACTTGTCAATATAAGGCTTACCTGATTGTGTTTCCAATTACAGAGAAGGGAGCCCCTGGTCTGCAAGCTGCAATTGCTTCATCTCTACATTTCCTGGCAACCTCCACTAACTTTTCACCAGATTTATCCACATTGCCCACCAGAAAGGTTTCAGAAGTGTCACCATGGTAGCCATTGTAATACACCTAAACATATGCAGAAATGTAAAGACATTTTCTCATTTTGCATCCAGAAACAAATCGTCATCTTAATTAAATCCATTCTTTCTAGGAACAAGCTATATATTGCAACAGATAGACAGGTAAGTCATATTTGCAAGACAAAACATTGCAGAGGAAAAAAAAAAAAGAAAAAAGCTTGAAATACTGCAAACTGCCTAAGGGTTGCCAACATCGCCAATTAAAAATTCAAGAAAAGCAGAAGTTGCACATCAGTGCCCAGCAGTGCACCAGGCAGTGACACTGCTCAGCCACAGGACATGAGGATAACTGGGCTGCTTGTGAGAAGATGGGTGGGGGCCATGGATGGGCTGAAGCAGGCCTTGCGGGCTGCTGGGTGCCCACCCATCCTGGCCCCTGTCCCTGCAGGCAGGGACCTGCTCGTACCCCAGAGGGGCAGGGACTGAGGCCAGCGCTGGCTGTGGGCACAGGGAACCTGTTGGTGGCTGGTAGGGAGGTGAATGTCTGCAGCCCTCACTGGAGCTCTGAGGTGAGAGCCAGACCCTGCTACCAACAGCCAGAGTGAACCCCACAGAAAACATGGATCAAATCCACTGTCAGCTGTTGCAGGTTTTCTTTGATCTAATTTTTAAGCTACAATGTGGCATTAACATTGGATTTTACTTCCGATATCCAGAGATGAATTTTGAGAGAATAAATGTACTGCCATGGCATTGAAAAACTTCATGTTCTGAAAATGAAACATGCTGTTGAATTAATTACATATTCATTTTATTCTTTTCTTTTTGACATTTCATAGGTTTTAAATGTTAGCCCTCCTGAAATTCTCCGTTGAGCACAAGAAATCCTGGCTATGCACTATGGAGCTCTGCAACACACCATTAAAATGGGGTTTGCAGCTCTGCACATGGCAGGCAGGCCCATAATTGTATGACCAAGCAATATTTCCCTACAAAAAGACAAATTATAATGGTGCACAGTTTTGATCTTCTAAAACATTTTTCTCCCTCAAACAGTGGGCAACTATCTTTCTACAACTAATTACTCACCGAGCTCGAACCACTGAACTTTTGCCACTGGCAAGCTATTTGTGAAAGACAGACTCACATTCTTTTTGGTTGATTCCAAACTAAAAAAAAACCCACAACCCCAAAAATCCCATGCCACAGACAGTTTATCCCAAGGCCAGGTTTGTCTTCAGGCTGAGATATAAAGAAAATGCAGGCCATTAAGGGCAAGGGGTATTTTAAAGAAAGGTGAATGCCAACAAGAGCCCAACTCTGTTGCCACCACTCTGGCAAAAAGTAGCTGCAATCCTCTGCTCTACATCTTCTTCTGCCAGTTCAGACCACTACAAAATCTCTTTTTATTTTTTATTTAATACCCATTGGTCAGGTTTTAAAGTAGATAGTTCATATGTAAACTGAACTAGTTTGTTTTTAGCTCTAGCAAGTAAAACACACAAACCCCCAACATTAAACATCATCATCATCCTGGAAAAGCAAACACAGATTTAAAAGAGGAGAGTTAAAAAAAACCAAAAAACCAAAAAAACCCAAACGACAGCAAAAAATCTAACAACAAACCAAATAATAATATGTACTGCAGCCCATCAGCTGCAATTATATATTTCTAATGTTAATAAACTACAACCACAGCAAATATAACATACCATTTCCTTAAAATTCAGTGAAAGAACCAATTCGGAAGAAACATTAACCTGGCAACAATAGGCTGAAAATTGCACTATGCTGAGGATCCAGTAATGGATAACACTATTGTCTCTATAGTAAAACACATTTTCAAGTCTACATGTTTCAAGCCTAAAAAATTTGTATTTCATCTATGAAATGCTACCATCTTAATTGTGCTAAAATGGATTTTTTTGTTCAGATAATTTGTACATATTGCTAGGTATTTACACTTAACAACCTGAGCATTATTTAATTACTTTATAAAGCCTGTACACAATTATAAACAATTTGTTCTGCAATATTTACTTTGATTTTTATTCTGTCCAGCTGTGAAATGTCACATTTTTGCTCATCAAAAATAAGCTAAGAGATCAGTTAATAATGCTGAAAAGTAGTATTTTTTCCTCAGCTGTTTTGGACTAAGCAATTACCACACACATCACAGCTCAGTTTCAAATGATAAAAGAAATCTTACAAAGATAGTCAGCAATTCCCATCCTTGCAGAAATCTTCGCATTCACAGAAATGTCAAGATTTATTTTATTTTATGAGAGTAAATTAAAAGCAAATAAATATATGTCTGCAAAAATGCCAGTAACATTTAGTCAGACATTTGTCAAGCAGAGTGGACAAGATATGCACACTTGGTTAAGATAAAAATGCTTCATTTAGCTTATCATGGAAAGTATCTGTGATATGAATCTATACTTTTTTTTTTTTTTTTTTAATCTAAGGTATCATTATTAACCTGACAGACTGAACAAAAAGTAAAATGAACCTTAAGAAGGTACAAAGAAATATGATTTAAATCCTTAGTTGTTGCAAACTGATTTAGTTTAATAAACTGAGCAAAATGATACCAGTTCACCAAAGTAAAAATAAAGGCCAAAAATAAAGTTTAAAAACACTAGATTGCACTGTGTAAACCTGATAGTCAGAATTCTAAGATTAGAAAGTATGGTTATGGGAAAGAATTAAAAAAGATCAAAAACCCAAGCCAAACCAAATCCAGTTCTGGATCACATGTGAGTATATAATGGGAAAAAGGTCATTGACCCTAATTTTAATAGAAAAAATATTTTAGAAAGCTTGAATCTCATGCTCAGAGGTAGGTCTACTGAAGATTTCTTCACTCTGCCAGTATGAAAATAGTTTCAAGTTACCACTAGATTCTTTAATGGTTTAAAAAGCTTGTTTTGATGAGATTCTACTCCCTTGTATGTGACATATTGCAAAATAATGGTGGGATTCAAAAAACATCTGTGTTCATATTAGAAATAAACAGCATTTCAGAAAAATAAAAAACATGCACAGCAAAGAAGGAAAAAAAAAGAACTTCTGCAAGACACAATTTTATTTTTTTTTTTAATAAATGAAATGAGAATTAGGTTTCCAGTTCCTGTGCTTTCTTGCTCCTAGGAAAATACAGCCTGCGTTTATTTAAATAGCTGTAATTGATGATTCCCTGGAAATATTAAGTCACGGTTATATCACACTATTTCTGTTTCTGCTCAAAAGGTTCAGGGCTTCTATAGCAGAAATGGAACACAACACTACCTTCGGGGATTTTAATAAATGTAGGGAACACTGCTAGCAAAAGAGTTGCTGTCCAAATAGACTGACATACCCAGGCCAATGCAGCCTCTAATGACAGAGTAAGATAATGTCAGGCCCCACTCAAAATCAGCAGGAAGAGGAAGATCAATCTTGGCAGAGTGAAGGAAAAATGCTGGCTTTCTTCATGTTAGCTCATCTCATACATATCTATCTTCAGCTGCTGCCCAGTACTGTGGTGCTCTGCATTAACTACACAGTGGATCAATAACAATTACACCTTCTCAAAAACATGACACATAGCAGGATTGGGTTGACATTTCACTTAGGCCAACATTGATCTCAGTGCATCTGATTCCAGTCCTAAATTCAAGTCAGGCCTGGGTCTAGCTGGAATAAACACACAGTTAAAAACAAAAAAGGAAACCAGCTGCTTGTGCCTTGGCTCAGAAGTAAACAGCACATCCATCTGTGCATCTCCCATCTCCAATCCACTATTCTTCCTGTTGCTACTAGTGATTCTAAAGTTGATCAAAGACTATTTTTTATATGAATTACTCACCGTGACATCAATGTTGATAATATCTCCATCCTGAAGAGGTCGACTGAAACATAAACAGAAAAAAAAAATAATGGTGACAGACAGTTCCCAACAAAGGGAATATAAGAATAAACACCTAATGACACATACATAAAAAATCAAGGGGTAGATATTTTGTGATGGAGGAAGGCAGAAGCAAACAGAATAACCATTTTTAATGTTCAGCTCTGACTATTTAGAGAACAAGTGTAGCTGAATATAAAATAATGAGAAACAACTACCAGAAAAATATATCAACACCTGAAAAATCTACCATTATATTTATTCTTTTTCTCTCACTAGGGTTCATATTTTACTTTGTGAGTAGCTGAATGTACTGAGAATATAAAAAAGAATCCCACATAAATTCAAATACATTTATTCCTTAGCCTATACTTATTTTGCTGTATGAACAAAAAATCAGACCATACTGTTTTTTTTTTCCCCCCCCACACACTAAACTCAAAATGCAATATACTATTTTTCTTTAAGTGCCTGGACAAACAGGATAATTTTTTTTTCCTATTTCACATATATTTCTATAACAGCTATCAGCATCACAGGGTAACATGTTCTGCATCTACAGTGCGTTTAAGAACAACATTTAGTTATTCAATATCAAATGCAATTTATTAATTTCAGTTTAACATTTTAATTTCCGGTTGTAAAATGTACATTATTGAGCAAATACCTGTCAGGAATACCATGACATACCACGTTGTTTACAGAAGTACAAACAGATTTTGGAAAACCTCCATAGCCCAGAGGTGATGGATAGGCATTCTGTCTGATTATTTCATGATGAACAATGGAATCTATTTCTTCAGTTGTCATGCCAACCTAAAATATCAAACATAACATCCTGTTAAAAAAGCAAGGAGAGTTTCTCATATTTACTGAATGTGATTGCAGGCAAGCCTCAATGAAATATTGGATGTTTCAAACAGGCTGCTCGGATATACTTTATTGATGTATGAACTTTTTCTTTTCTGAAAAAAGATTTTAAATAAAGCATGCAGTAGAAATGAGCACTCAAAAGTTCCTAGAAAACCTAAAATCCTCTCTTACTTCCTTTCTGTTCTTTTTTCCATATGTACTTTCTCAAAGACACTGATTTTCCGTGGCATCGTTTCAGTAGCTGCTATAAAAA
This sequence comes from Zosterops lateralis, assembly GCF_965231275.1. Lineage (NCBI taxonomy): Eukaryota > Metazoa > Chordata > Aves > Passeriformes > Zosteropidae > Zosterops > Zosterops lateralis. Next base: position 18,317,033 of record NC_139767.1, read on the forward strand.
TGTCTTGTTTCAATGCTTTCAGTCCCTTAAAACACAACATAACTCTCCCCTTTTATTTGTAAAAGAAAGGACATGAAGTCTTCTAATTGCCCAGTACATTCAGCATAATGTATTTAAGCATTTTAAGAAATTGTTTTCCAGGTATTCCTAAATTTTATAAAACATTGAAATACTTAGATTCAAATTTTAAGGATATTTTTACTTAAGTTGCCATAGCCTGGATGATCATAATGAATCTATTAGTACTGACCCATCATTTTTAGAAATCTTCATTTCTAGATTCATCTTTTCCTCAAGATTTTACACATTAAAAAAACCCTCTCATAAATCATTCAGCCATTTTCTGGGTATCCATGGAGTGCAAAGTGCACATGCTTAAAATAACATTATTCATGCTTTTCTTTTGGATCAACTCTGTTGCTGGAATGGTTAGAGCTGAAATTTGGTAGGGAACCCTCTCTAACTGAGAAATACTTTTGAGGGTTCCTCTGTAAACTGATTTTGCTTTGAATGATTTCCGAGTCTTTAAAAATCATACTTTGTACAGATACAAGTATCATTCTTAGCACACTGAAGGAAATGCCACAGTAGCTGTGATTTTGGAGTAATGTAGAATACAGGTAGGCTGTGCTGCAGGAGACAGTTATATATTGAAATACTGTGTGGCCATGCACATCAATACAGAAGAGTGCACTTGTGTACTGTGCTGAGGATAAAACCAGGCCTGTTTACTCAGCTGAATTTTGGTCAGTACAGAAACGTTGTTGGGCAGGTGAGGAGCAATGGGCATGGGTTCAAGACTAGGATTTGGGATCACTGCACACGCCCCCTGCTTTGCAGCAGCCATGGCAGCCTCGGTGCTGGGATGGCTGGATTGGATATAGCAGCCATTGGGCCTGGATAAATACAGGTTTGTTACTCCTGCCTTTGCTCAAACATCTTCATCTTTAGCCCACAGACAAACTGAACTGCTATGTACCCAGCTGGCTGCTGTCTATTGCTGCTCTGCTCAAGCAATTTGATGTGGTTTTTGGATACTCAGCAGACAGCTCCCTGGTCTCTGCATGGCTTATACTCTGTGAAAACTTCTGCTTTTAACAGTATGTGCTTTACTTTTAAAGATACTTCTGCTAGCTAGGCAAGTTTGGGGTGGCACCTGCTGTGCCCCTAATCCCTTATTCGGAACAGGGCAATTCAACGGTATATAATAAAATATTTTCATGTCATAGAATCTGTGTTTTTTTCCCAAATCTGTAACTCAAACCCAGGAAAGCTATCATATATAATACTGTATTGTAATTTGAAATCCCACAGGCAGTAATGGCAATATCAAAACCATGTTCAAATATATCTCTCTGTATCCATGGATTATAATGCATCTTTGTTATACTGGCAAGAGCCAGTTTGGAGGACTGTGTGCAGGGTGGGTTCTGCAAGATAACAGGAACAGGTGGAGGAATGGGACTCTTGAGGTAAAATAGGAATGCAGAGTTTAGCTTATGAGAATAGGCTAAAAGAGCTTGGTTTGTTTAGTCTGGTGCACAGCTCTATTCCTGCATGAAAGGCAAGACTCAAGGAAAGGCAGGAAGCTGTTTAAATTAAAGAGCAGTGTTGACACAAGAACAGATGGGTAGAAACTGACCACATGCAGCAACAGGCTGGAAAGCAGAAGATGCTCACTGTAACGAGAGAGGGTTTTGGAGCATCCTCCCAGTCAGGAGAGCCTTGAACAAACACATACTTGTGTAAAACAGAGCTCACTACCAGTCTATGACTGACCTGGGCAATGGTCTCAGCATTGCAACTCCAAATGCCACCTGTCTCCAGTAAACAGGTCCTGGTTATGTAACTATTACCTTATACACCTTTTTGCTCCAAAACATTCCTTATGTGTGTGTAGTATTTTGCTATTATCTATGATTTGGCACATAATATGAACTGTGTCATAAATGACACCATGCTGCACACGTGTATTTAAGCATGATAACAACCAAAGAGTATTTGTGAAAAACTGCTCTCATTCAAAACCCACATTGCACCCTGATCCTTTGGAAACATGTATATGCCTTTAAATTTAAATGAGTCAGTTTTACTGTACTGAGAAATAATTGAACATTAAAAAGTTAAACATGCACAAAGCTACATAAGATTAAAGCTTCAGGCAATTTTGCTATTTGCCATCCCAGGTCCAGAACTAAATCTTTGTGAAAGAGTGATGATAGCTGAAAGAAAAATCCCCTTTTAAGTCAATGGCATTGACCTACAGTCCCCATCTATCTCTGCATCTCATAGCTACTCAACCCATTTCACCTTATCCAATATGCTATTACATGAAATACCAAGGTAAGGCTGAAAAAGCATTTCTTCATCTGCCATACCTGGTTGTAGGCTCCTCCCTCTACAATTTTTTCTTGGGAGGTATCCTAAAAAGCATACTGTAGGAACATTTCTGGAAATCATGAGGCTTTATTACCAATGCACTCTGGAAAATTGTGTAGAATTTGGCAGCTGTTTTTCCAACGGCAGCTCTACGAGTTGTATTGGATCACACAGGGCTGTGAGGGCTGAAGGATGAAGGGAGTGGAGAAGGCAGACCAAGTGTGGGCTTGTACACATGCAGAGCTGGAAAGCATGACATACAAGGTAGATTGGCCATGAAATGAAAGGAAAAAACGTAGCATGTGCCTTAGGAGAAACTTACATGATTTGACACAGTCTGAAGAGAGGGAGATCACAAACATTGAGATATTACACCTGAGCCAATAATTATGCACTACATAGGTCCAAAGTACAGAAATAATGCAACAGTCATATCATGAACTGAATCAAAAGTTAATAAATCCTCATTTTTCACTACCAAACTTCAAGTTGGATGCACATGGTAGGAAAGTTAAAAGAAAAAAAAGTAGGAATAAAACTCAAATAAGTGAAAGCATAAAAGACACCCAAGCTGTTATGGGACTTGTGTAATTGTTACCTTTAAGCCCCTTCCAGCCAGAAGCAGGACATGACGGGCCAACTGACAAGCTTGACGAAGCCCTTGAATCTGATCTTCATTCTTAATTTCTATGTCGTCTCCCCAGTCTGGTACAATGCCTGTCGTCACATAGTCTGGCTTCTTTATGTGCTTGGAGAAAAAGGATTGAAAATGAAGATCAGAAAACTGAGCATGACAATGGGATCATTTTCTCAGATACTGCCTCCTGCTTCATGGCAGCTTGCCCTTTCTGTCGTAGTATCGACCTTCCTAAGCCATCAGGGCAAACCCTCAAGGCTGCCTCAGTATTTCTTCCACTGCCCTTTTGAACTTAACATTGCCTGTTACTACTGACTTATACAGTCTGTTAGCCTTCCAGTCCTGAAACCCCAGATACTGCGGCTGACTTCCAGCACAGACAGTCTCAAGTTAGGAAATGGGGAGAAAGACTTAAAAACTCTTCATTTACTTTTGCAAAGAGGGACATTTTCTACAAAAGGCGTCTCAACACTGGATGCGATGAGAAAAACATACAGAATTAGTCTCAGAATCAAACCTGATCAAATCCCGTGTTTCTCATTCAAACAAAACTTCTATTGAGAAATCCATGAGATTGCTTTTTGACTAAGAACTTTGGGATTTAACTTATTTTAATTTAGAGGCTTTTATACATTAATCTAGTTCATATGCTTTGTCCAGATTTCTCCAGCTACAGCATAACACAAAGGTATCCCAATTTGCTCTGTCAAGGGGAGTGTAATAAACCTAATTTTTTCCACACAAGAACTTCTCAGCCCTTGTATGAGGTGAAATTTAATATCTGATTTTTTAAAATTCACAACAATTTAACAACATTTATGAACATGAAAACTAATAAGAACAGCAATGTATTGCACAGAGTTGGAAATGTACTTTCTCTCAGAGGGTCCTGGGCTGTCTCACTGGCTGCAGAAGAATCCCTTTGCCCATGACAGCCAGGCCTATTTTCTGACATGCTGGCCACAGGGTGAGTTTTGCACTGACTTCACAAAATACAGAGTGAAGCTGGCAGGCAGAAAACAAAGTAGGCATTTGGCTGTACAGAAAACAACCATACAACAACAAGGTGTTGGAGTAACAAAGAGTGGGGCAACTAATGAACTCTATTGGGACTTCAAATAGGAAGACCACTGTTACTGTTACAGGTATTTTATGTTCAATCTGATAAAAACTGTGCAACTATCTTCAGTGAACTTATGTCAACAGGATTTCAGATTCCCATTTCTTTAAAATGAATGCCATATCAACATTAATAATGTCCTACTGCAGTAGTTTGGGCCTTAGTTAAAAAAAAACCCAAAAACAACAAAACAATGGCATTTGTTGGATAAGCAACTCCATACACAGCATCACCCTCGCTTTCCCCTTGGAGGGCAGTTATCTATCAACTGAGACATGATCTTACTGACCTCTAAGAACTGTGAAGGCAGAAGCCCAAAGCAGTGTACATACAAATGTCTAATGGACAGTTTCACACCAACATCTTAAAAAACACTATTATTTCAATGCGATTTCTGGCATACTCTGAATAAAAGTAATAACTTTGCCCTCAAGTTTTCAGAGTTCACAGACATGGACTGATTTTTTAGATGTCTGAGAACTCTTATCTGGGAGGACAACTTTTCATTATGACAATACATATCTTCTTCTTTATCCTAAAAGAAGCATCTAAATACAGAAAATAAAGTTTTAAATTCTATGATTTTTAAGCTTTTGAAAATATATAGAGCATTTAACCCTATGTTCTCCCTGCACACAGAGCTTCCACAGCCTCTAAGGGCCAAGAGCCCTACTTCCATCATTCTTACCTGCTTTCCTATATAGTAACTTTTTAGTATATCTGGCCCGTAGAAATGCCCTACATTTGGCATAAGAAATCTATATTAAAATGAAAAACAAAATTGTAAGAAGTACTAATACACATCATGTGAAGCACTGTTTAGAAAGGCACTTCGGTTTCTTTTGGCTAAAGGAAAGACACTAAACAGTTAATCTGTATGCTGTAATTAAACAGGGGAAAAAAAGAAAAGGAAAAAAAGGAAACCAGAAGTGGAGCACATGTTAAATTTGCATTTGCATCAAAGAGTCCCTTTTGGCTCTAAAGTAAATAAAAACAAAAATATATGTTGCAAGGAAAAAAGCACAGAAAAGACAAGTTTAAAACATGCAGTGGAGTTGCAGGACAGCTACCAGTGGGTATTGTATGTTCTCTTTCTGACATAACCAAATAATAAAACCATCAGCAAAATATAAACATTTTTGTAATTAGCTTGCTAGAGATTTATACAGAATGGGACTCAGATGATCATGAATGATTCCTACTGACTTCTGGTAAGACTGTCTACAATTGCTCCAAACAAGAATCTAGACCCAGAATTGCTGACAGATATTTATAGTACTCACATTTATTCTACTGTAACTGAAAAAGCTCCAGGTTTGAATTCATAACTAAATGAATAACATCACTGTGTTTAACATGGTAGACAGCTGAACATCAGCTCTCCTATTTCAAATAACAGACCAAGCAACAGGACAGTGATCCAACCCCCAGCTGTTGGACAACAAATACACTTGATCATGCCTGCAATCAAACTCTACACTGGCTGAAGAACAGATTAGGTAACAGAAATTGCAGTACCTTAGGAACTTGGTGAGCTGGAGAAACCATGGCTGGCCAAACTATACTATAAGCAGCATTTCTTTGTCCCTGAAAGAAGCATCTTTGCTGATGATTGCTTGAGTGCCTATGCAGGTAGTTACGATTGCATAAAGAAAAGATTATGTGGCAGCCAGTCACAGAACCTGTTAACAGATAAATTAAAAATTATTAACATTTTTTTTTATTTCCACATTACAAAATGGACGTTATGCAAAAAGAAGGACATCATGTAAAACAAAGCACAGAACTCATATAATTGCTGAGGGTAATTAAAATCCTGTACTGTTTAAGAAACAGCAGAAAGAACAAGAAGAATGAGAACAAAAAAAACGCCCAAACAATACTTTGAAGCTTTACAAAATGCCAAATCTATTTTGGTTTGATGCATTAAAAAGCAGTGTGGGTAAATTCCCCACCATTTACAGACAGGAGTGCTGCTCTAACTGGCCTCTGCTTGGAGCAATTTGCACGGCTGCACTCTTCAAGGCTTGGCAAAGCAGTTAATAAGGCACAATAGCAAGAAAAGAGAAGACAAATAAAGAAGACAATGCTATTTCATACAATATTTTCAGCAGTATTTTTGCAGAATTGGTCACAGATTTGAGCATAACAAAGGTAACGCTGCTCTTTGTCTTGTTGCTCAAGACACAAAGAACAGTGGGGCAACAGAGGAAACTTCAGGAGATATTTTTAATCTTGGCCAGAAGTAATTGAAGGGATTAAAATTTGAAATTTATTTGGAATATTTGAATCAGATTTCCATTTAATTCACATGGGAATTTGGGATGAAAGTTTCACAGCTCAAACTTAGTTGTTGGGCAATGACACATTTTGCCCCTGCAAAAAAAAAAAAAAAAAAAAAGGGGAGGGGAAAAGAAAGAGCAGTTGAGGCCCAAAGGCTCTCCTCAGAGACATCAAAACCAAAATAATGAAAATAATGCACCACGAAAGACAATGCTAGCATCAAACCCAAGAAATTCAAAAGGATTATTGACATTGCCCAATTACATTACAATTACACACAGTGTGTAATTCCACTACTCAAATGTTCTACAATATAAACATAGTGTTTTTTTCTGAAACATAAGTTTAACGTAACAGTTGATCTGCTTCTGAAAAATGTCATTATGTATACAAACACAAGAGCAATCTTGTGGCAAGTAATCCAGATGAATAATTATTCTTCGGTAAAAAGTTTTTGTTTAAACAGAAGTAACTAAACATTTTTATATCATAGAAATTAAGAAATTAATCTACTATATATTTTGTAACTATGTAAAAATGTTTATTTCCAGAAGAATTTCTTTCATATCTTGCATGTTTTTATTCTATTGTACCTTCTTCCCTTTCCTTTGGATGCATTTATCATGTTCAGATGCAGAAATTATCCTACCACATGTGCAATCTTTCAAAGACAGCCCTTTTACAGTATTCCATGAAATACAGAAAATTCAAGTTATGCACTGTTTTGGAGCCCCAAACCTAGACTGAATGAAACAGTGCATTGGGTTTGCCTTAGAAATGTTCCCAACTGTCTCTTTGCACTGGTCAGGGTTACATTTACATACTAAGAGCTGAAAAGTTAAAACCTAGGTGCAGAAAGTTTTATTTGAGCAAATTTTTACTGGTTTTTTTTTGTTTGTTTGTTTTCTGTTGTTGTTGTTGGGGTTTTTGTTTGTTTGTTTTGCTTGGGTTCTTTGCTTGTTTGTTTTGGTTTTTTGTTGCTATTTGTTTGTTTTACTTGTTGATAAATAACAAAGTAGAGCTGAAGGGTGAGGTTCACCTCAAGCTCTCAGTATAACCTGAGTACCCAATGGAAACTGTCTGCTTCAAAACAGAAGAAAGTGTCTCCAAATGGAGCTGCCCTGTTAACAGTGGGCTGGATTGATTTGGTAGCCTATTAACTAGAACTTAAACAGCAGACTCATAATCTACTTTCCTAGTCTCCTACACAAGAAAAAAAAAATCATCGTCCAAGTAACAAAACCCATTCAAACATATGAAAAAAAAAAAAAAAAAAAAAAAAAAAAAAAAAAAAAAAAAAGAGAAAGAGTCACCTAAACTGCAACTGTAAGCACATCCAAAGAACCCAAAGCATCCTACAAACTCCCTGTCTAGTTTATATACATTTCTGGAATTTGGAAGCACAGAATCTGCTGAGGCAGCAACTCTTGGGCCATCAGAAGTAGCAAACACTATGACAGTGAAAAAGAGCAAAGTTGCCTCTTTTACAAAGTGCAGTTGAAGTACCTTGCTTTTAGCACAGCTAAAGGTGCTACAAATATATCAAAACCCCACAGTCACTGTTGTGGCTAGCTGAAGTTCACACAGACATCAATATGTGGATGTGCATTTTAGATGTTCTCCTTGATGCCCAGAATGCTTCCTGGGCACCTTGTCTACTGTGTCACAATTTAATTGGGGAAGAAAAGGTGCAAGTGTGCTTGTCAATTATTCCCAATGTGCTCCCCAAATACATACTCTTAAATACATTAAATCATATTCATGGGTACACATCTATTGACTAGCTCACATTCAGAAGGGATAGCTTTTTATTTGGAATAAAATTTTTACTTCTATTCTCTCAAAGATACACTGCAAGTGTTGTCACAAAATAACAAGATAATAAGGTACTGTAGCCTGTTGTTATTCTACTAACTACTCATTATAAACCAGATGCATACAAAAATATCTACTACTTGAACAGATGAAATGAGACAAGCAAATAAGTATCACCATTCTAAAATACAGTTCCTAAATTATATCACAAGAATTATAAACACAGGACAACTAAACCTTTATTTGAAATACAAAAAATTATAAGAGAAAACATTCTCCTACAAAGTAAAAATAAAATTAAATAAAATGGCATTAAAATACAGTGAAGTTACTGGTCTATAATGAAAATCTGGACTCCATCCATACACTTCCTTCCTTCAGAAGGCCTTCTAATGCCTCCACAGCTCCTTTTATTTTTCAAGCTCCCATATTCCCAGCTAATTCGATATAGCAACATCATCAATCACCTGAGACAGGAACAACTGTTTGTATTCTCCAAGTCTGGCTCAGAGATTCCCTCCTCCCCATCCCTTACACTCATCAAAGCTTTTCCCAGTGCCTTTATTTACTTCTGCAACACTGGTGCTCAAGCACATCCTTTTGTTAAGCTTCCTGTGTATACTAATTACTGTAAGATAGTTCATAAACAAGGCATTAATGCATCTTCCAGCAGAAACTGCAGCCACTGGAGAACGTGGCATGTAAAGCTGGGTAGGCTGGTAACAGACCAGCACAGCCAGGATACAAAGTTGACCCTTTATGCGTTTATTCTGTACCCTAACAGCAAGGCTACGTCACCTGCCACGAGCAATAGAGTATTTACTATCAGCTGCACTGAGGGGAATTATCAGCAGTGTTAGCCAAGCACACCAGCAGCTCGGATGCCTGGAGCACAGAGGATTACTGACAACTGCTCTGCTGACCACCAGCGAATCCCCCTGTGCACCCCGTGTGCACACAGGGCCTGCTGGAGCCGCTAGACTCCTCAGCACACCTTCCACACCTTCCTCTGCATTCATAATATAAATATGCTCTGGGAGCTCTTCTGAGTTACCAGATGAATTTATCTTGTGTGGAAATTACATTTCTTTTCCTTTTAAATGAGCCAGTCAGAGGGGCTGAATATGGCATTCGAGAATTATGCTGGGTGGGAGCATTTTTAAGTGACTGATTTTGCAGCACAGTGTGCCCTATATTTATTAGCCTTTTACTCTAGGGCTATTTTAATTGTTATCTGTTCATGCATGTTACACTATATAATGAAATGCTCCCATTTCACTCCTAGAGTGGAGAGTTTTTTATGTGTATCTCTATTAATGACCCTTAATTAAGTTGATTTTAGTAATTTAAATGCGATTTTCCTCTGGTCAAGAAGTATTTTTAACGGGAGATGCTGAAAATGAACTCTCACATAAGCCCTTTTCTAATGCTTCTTGTTTAACAGTTCCAGCAATTTATGAAGCTATGTTCCAGTGAATGAAGTGTGGGGTAGCTGGGCAAAAAAACTGTTCATTTACATGATTCATCAAATGTGATTGTTCGTAACCATTTTTTGGTATTTATTCATTAAAGATTTCAATTTTCCAAGCAATTAATAAAAATATTACCAATGGATAAACTTCATTTTATCTGAGGTCTGAGCTACAATAAATACAAGGGTGCATCTTAAAAGAGACAAGAAATAAATTAACATATTTTAAAATATTTTAGTCATAGTATCAACAGAAGCAGAGTATCAAAATTATTTAGGATTACAAGAATTAACATCCAAAACTATTTAGGAAATAAGATCAACTTGCTCTTGATAAAGTTAACAACATCAAAAGCATTGTTCTGACAACTCATTTCAATATGCGATTTAATCTTCCTTTTTAAACTGAAAAAATAATGACTGTAGGGATTTTCTTAATATATACTCATTTGGAGGTAAAACACGAGTTGTCAGATAATTTTAATACTCCAGCATAATTTAGGTTATTGTGCTAATACTCATTTTGCTGGAACTTCTGAGGATTAAAGTTTAAAATGAGGTATTAAAAATCACTAAGGGTAACAATATGTGGAATCCAGCCAATGCAACTAGGTAAGAATACACAGCTTCTTACTGCTAATTACCAAATGTTCCCATTTTTCAACCCAAAATAATGGCTGTGGTTTGAAAGACCTTTACTTGTAATTGTAACTCTAACTGTCTAATAAAACACTGACTTTGTAACCCCTCTGTTGCAAAGGTATGGTCAAGCTTCAAAAATAGGATGGGAAAGATTAAAGGTTCTTTCCAGCTCTGTGTAACCTGTGTAGCAGAAGAGCAGCTCACATTTCACATGCAATAACCTGCACATTTGCTAAAAAAAAGGAAAAGAAAAAAAAAAGGAAAAAACCTCCAAGAACAACATAGGGAAATGCCTGAGGCAGAAGTTGAAACTGATTGGGCAAAGTAGAAAGACAAGAGCCCTTGAAATTAAACAAAAGCAAATTCATTCTGTTGACAGATGTTGATTACATCAAAGTCCTGAAAGAACTTTTTTTTTGTTTCTCTTTTTTTCCCTTTTTTGCAACTAATACCTCCACATTTTCTGTACATTACGGATATAATGTATCTTAATCAACATAATCCAACACATGATAATTCTCAAATTTGGTAAAAGTATATTGTAAGAAGGTCTTAATGACAGGCTTCTCCAAACAAGAGTGTATTCACATGGTCATGTCTGCATACCCGTGCTGGTCACGCCATCATCAGCCCCTTACTTCCAGGGGTTAACTGCTCTGGCAGCCAAATAAAATACAGAGAGCGCTGTGTAATTATGGAGACAGTCAAAGGGCAGACTCTATTTTGAAATCTATTTGCACAGACAAGGTCTTCCAATTTCGCTTACAGGAAACAAGCTGGTAAAGGGGGTCTCCTCCTCTCCAGATGCTTTCCACACGTTTTTCCCACATCAGGAAATCGTGGACATGGACACCATGCAGCACTGTTTCCTGGATTGCAGAACTATGTCATTACAAGGAGAAGAGCAAGTCCGTGCTTGTGAGAAATATTTCCTCCTAATTGGATGTATTAGGGGAAAGCAAAACCCACAAGGACTACTGAAAATGTGACTAGCAGCAATTTGTAAACAGGACGCAGCCACAGCTGTCATGATGGTACTGGAAAAGAGAAAGCAGAAATGAAAGGGTAAAAACACTCTGTTTTTAATAGCATGATTGGGGAAATGAAATATTCATCAGGATAGATGTGACTTCAGTTACAACAGCAACACATTGGTGAAAACTTCAACAACAGCATGCTTATGACCCTACCCTGATAAACCGAAACACAGGCCAGTATCTTGCAAATGTTATATTCTAATTGGGATTGTTTATTTAATTTTTCTGGAAATTAACTACAGAATTTGTTTAGTTAATAGAGGCATTAACACAACTGTTCTTGTTACTCTCCTAAGAGGCAATAAAGCAAAGCAATGGTCGAATGGTGACCGACTCCAAGAGAGAAGAGTCAGCCCCTCTGCCAGCATCACTGTGACTCCCCCATGTCACTGAAAAAAATCTCTTTTAGCCCTCAGTTATGCTCCTTGCTAATTACAATCCTGCCCTTAGTTCATGCAGAGTGGAACCGGGCAATTTGTTGGCTATACGCCAACACAAATGAGTTTGTAAATTTATAAACTATATGGAAACAGATTCTTGTTTGGCTTTACTTACTATGATTTAGTCCAGACTAACAGACTAAAATGATGAATCAGTGCCTTCTGGAATAGTGCTGTGCTTCTAATTCATTATTCAGTCAAACTTAGGGCCAACAAAATAGCTGTTCTGCAAGTTGGTAAACTGGGAAACCACAGAGAATCAGAACCCCTTCTATTTACAGGAAGGATGACAGCCTAAGGGTACTTCATCCCAATAATAACAACATTCAAGTACCGGTGCCCAGGTCATGACAAGCCATGACCCTCCCCATAGCTCCTTCAGGAAGCTGGCTCGATGCCACCTTTTATCAGCAGCAACTGACAGTGCAACTTTAACCAACAAGAAGAAAAATTAGTATTATATCCTTAAAATCTCCTTTGACCAGTTGAGCAGTTCTGTATATACATACACACACAGAGACTCACACCACAGCAGTATAAGAAATAAATTAACTGACTGAGTAAAATTCTGGTATCATTAAACAGTATTCTCCCTTTTATTATAGGATTTAAAAACAAAGAATACAATCTAACTACAGCTGAGTGATATTCATTAATATACCAAAGGAAATGAATTGTCCATTACAGAACACGGGATCAAGCTGTACAGACATTGGGACCAGGGCACTGCAGTCCTCCAGCAGAGCCTTCCATCCCAGTGTTATTTGTACTACATTTTCTCTCTCTGACAGAAAAACGCAAGAAGAAAATAAAAAGACAGTGTTGTCTAAAGCAATATCACTGCAAAATGAGATAAGTCCAGTACAAAAGCTGGACACAGCAATATTAAGGGTTTCAATCACAGTTACTATCAAGGGAATTGAGGCTCCAGATCACAGCATCTGGCAAGTTTCAACCTCACTGACTAGCAGGAGAAACATTCCTCTTATGTTACTGCATTCCTTTATTGAGTAAATTAATTTATCATAAAATGAATAAATTAGAATGAAAAACATATCTGTTCAGGCTTCCATATTTAAATATATTTTCCAAGAACATCATGTCTGTCTTTAAAATTTTTAAAAGATTAGAGAAATTACTTTTGTTTAAAAGATTGTTTATTGTATTAACAATTTCGATTTTGTAGGGAAGTAACAACTATTGGAACAAGTTAGTTTAAAAAATAGCAGTTTTTTCAGATTAAAATAACAAGCTATTCAAATAGTCCTTACACACAGTACAATACCAAATCTTGCTGTTTATATGCACCCACCCACAGCTCTAACATTCACTGAACCTTACTGGATTAAAATCTTTTCAGGTGTTCTCTGAAACAACTTCTGTTTTTCAACTGGCATGTTTATGTCCTATATACATGCCTGAGACAATATTAAATGTTAAAAATAAATCCTTTTTTAACCTCTTAAATTTCCACCTGAAATGGGAAAAGTATGTCTGGACCATCATAAAATCCATTTCCCACCCTTTCAGTAGGCAAGCAACATTGCTGAAATAAGAGTAATCTTTGCATAGGAAATTTAGGAATGCTCCTGAACACGGTATCAGGATGTTTTGTGCAGCTTGACACATGGGAAGAGAAGAGGCTGTCAGTCTTTTTCCTGCAATAAGTATTTTCCATACACCTGCAGCCAAATCTCTAAGGACACGTGATGATTTCTGAATCACATGTCAGTTTTACCTCAAAATTAAGGAAAAAAGCACACATGGCCAGCAACTATGGGATGAATATCTCAATAAAATAAGATTACATTACTACTCACTGGGTAAAATTGACAGCTAGTAGTATTTCTTGCCTTGTATTAAAAGTAGTCAATTACTTGTATTGTCCTGTTTTCACATGAAAACACAAGTCATGCTAGGACAGTAAGTCTTTACTGAGAAAACACATCTTTTGCTAGAGTGACAAGTCTAAGGTTGGGGAATTACATCCTATAATCCAGATTTCAAAATATATGAGCAGAGAGGTCTAGGAGTTTACAGCTTTTTCTGCTAAACTGCTGTGGTGATGGTAGAAATAAGCTCTTATTTTTATTTCAAGAAAATGCTCTGCACAAGGAGATGTTCTAATCAAGAGCTTGCTGCAGATAACTTGCAGCATCCTGATTAAAACATTTATTTTTAAACCTGTCAGTCATTACTATGTGCTATTAGTGCGTAACTTGGAAGCTTATTCATAAATAGGTGACATTTGGGTCACTGAATTAATTATAATGATAGAATTATGGATCAAATTTGGAAGAGTACAGTATAATGTTTGGGAGATGTTTTAAATGTTTTTAAAACACATTTCAATTCTCTCCCTGCTTAACATTTACAAAGACCTCTTTTTAGCATATAAATCCCTGTTTATCAAACAGTGATACAGGAAGAAGTTGTTTACATTTTCAGAAGTACCAACATACATCACTTATGACAAAAAAACCAAGCACTCCATAAGAACTGCTCAATCACTGTCAATCATACACACTAAAATATACATAAACCAAAGTATGTGGTATGAACTGTATTAGATTCAAACTGAACACAGAATTACAACTATAACAAACAAACCCCAAATAATTACTAGTGACTCACAGGCCTATTTACACATCTCACCAAACTAGTGGAAAGGTAGGTAACCATAGAAACATGTCAGCCTAAATTCAGCACTTCAAAATTTGTATTTAGTTTAAAATGCTGACAATTCTGTTTCTATTTGACAAAATCCATATTTTTAAAGGCTTTAGTTTTTGCTTTTGTAGTTAAATAAACGCTTAAAATTATTTCACCTGTTGGTTACTAATAATTTGCCTTTTATATTTGATTTTACCTAAGTAAAAATTGCACTTTACTCTCAGTAATATAAAATCTTAATATATTTTAATATTGCAAATTAATTTCTAACATTTCTTTAATGACTGAAATTACATAACAATATGAAACAAACACTCCTGCACTTACTATTAAATGTCTTGCATATAGACTTTTTTAAGCTGCACACTAGCAGAAAAAACAAATTACTCAAATTAACTGTTAAAGCTGAAATGCTAATAGCCTTTTCAACTTATAGTTCTTTTTCACTGACAATTGCAATTTGCATGGCTTAAAATTTAATACTATCATTAGTACTAATGTCCTATATTTTACTTCATAATCTAAATGAGTAAAATATTATTTTTGTAGTTCACTGGCTCTTATACTTAGGCTGTAATGTTCAGTGTGTATTTCATTATGTAGATGAGCAATGGAAGTTGTCTAACATGATTTAAATGGGTCAACAGTATTTTCCTATTCACATTAATCATCCAGACAGCCACACACACAGAAAAATAGCCTTGAAAACTAACCTAGGAAATCTCTTTTTATCAGTGACTCTTCCCACCAGTCCCAGCGCAGCACTCCCATGCTCCAGGAGCCCGGGGAGCCGGGCAGCCAAGGCTCCCCCGGCCAGGCACAGCTCCCGCCGCCGGCCCCGCTCCCCGGCCTGCCCGCGGCCCCGTGCCAACAATCATTCTCGGCCCGCGAACTTCAATGCGAGCTGTGTGTTGACAAACTGAGCAAATCTGAATCGGCAAAATTCATTCTTGGCACGGGGACACACGACTGTGCTGAAAGCAAAGGCGCGCTGCCCGCTCCGCTGCGCTGGCAGCCGGCTTCTCCTGGCGTAAACACACTTGTCAGAGCTCCCACTGAAGTCAAAGGACACAGGATGAGGCCATTTATTGCCAATTGTTTATAGAACACATAAAAATTAAGGGTTCTATTCTCAAGCCACGTAACTACCATCTACGGCCCACTTCATATACGGCATATTGCAAATAAAATGGCAATTTATAAAACCACAGCCCTTCTGTAGAAAGCGAAGCTGTCCTAATAAACGCTAAAGGGGAAGAACATATGCATAAAACAGGGAGAAAGATTGTGTACCAAACATTCAGACTCATTTAGTAAAAAATATACTATTAAGCTAAAAAAGAAAAAAAAAAAACAACCCCTCATTTCTGAACTACCTTCACCAGGTTTTTCACTCACTCTTTATGGTTTATTAGACTATTCTACTGTCTGATTTTCTAAGCAAGACAGGGTAAGCAAAGAGTCTTTGCAAGAATTTAGGTCTCAAACTCCTTTCTCTAGACTGAAAAGGGTTTACACAGTCTTTTCTGCACAGATAGTAAATCTGTTAGAAGAAATAAATGTTTTGCTTTCCACAAGATCACGATAATCTAACCTTGCCAGCAAAATATGACAGGCAATTCTCCTGAGCATGTTTAGCTACCTTGTCTGCAAAACTGGGCAATAATCTATGAAATTCTCTACAGGGACAAATATTTAATCAATTACTTATTTGTAAACTCAACTCAGAACTTCTAGATTCAGTCAATTACACGTTAAGAACCCTGCTGCATTTTTTTTTCACATGGAAAACGTGAAGTCGATCACAATCTACACGCATGGCCCATTGAAAAGGGACAGTGAATTTGAGTCTTACAGCCCTTGCCACAGCTTCATAAATGTCAAGGCTCCTGATCTGCATTCAGTAGGCAAAGAGCTACAATAAAGTTGATTCTGATGTGGCTGTTCCCCTGGCAATGGCACAGTCATTGGGAGCCTTATGCCCAGCCTGGGCCGTGCTGGCTCATCCTGCAGTGGTTGGTAGCCCATTGTCACTGCTTATCACACCAGAGGAGACATGAGAGCTGCTGCCTTTCCCTAGACACCTCAGCAGATTATCTTCATCTGGTTGAACTTCCAGCTGCCAAACCCCACCCACCTGTTTGCAACACCCATCTGGTTTCCACAGCTGGGGATACTGTTGCAGCTAGCTCTGCCAAAGACTTTCCATCAGCTACTTCATTCTATACCTCATTCTGTGAAGCGGCTTTTGGACAAAACAGCCTCCAAATGAACAAAAACAAGACCGTCTTTATCAAGGAGATGTTAGAAACAACCACTTCTGCAGTCTTTGGTGTGCTCTTCAATTACGTTCTTGCCAGAAAACATGTATTAGTTAAGGAGAGTACTCTACAACTCAGAACTCGTAGACAACATAATGGTAATACTCAGAAAACTGCTGGGACAGTTATACCAGCAAAATAATTCTTGCTGGTACAACTTGATCTTTTTGAGCAACTGATAAAAGCTTCCGAGAATATTCTCATGAGATGCTTCTGCTGATTTAGCAGGGTGTGTCAGAGCATGAATAAATCTTTATAAGCTCAGTCAAGATCCACTACTGAATTTACTTTTTAAAAGAACACCCATTTCTACCATGACTCGTAGGAATTATGTTAATAATAATCAGTGCAGAACAACCAGAAATGGCTCAGAGAGGTCAGACTTGCCACCTCATAGGAGTTAGTTCAAAAAGGACATGGCAATGACATTAAGCCTTGCCATCACCTACCATTTCATCCATGAGGCATGAGTGTGATTTGATGCTCAGATCTGCACAAATGACTACAGGCAACAGCTCCTCTCAGTGTCAACCCAGCATGTCTTTGTGAGATGCTTATCCACTTTGGCCAGCGCAAAAGGACCTCAACTCAACAGCTCTAGATGAGTTTACAAGCACACTCGAGCTGAGATGTCAAGCAGAATGCAAGATCTGCAGCGACTGCACCATTTCTTACATAAAGCATCTCCATTTTACATGGAGAGAAGCTAGGAGTTCACTGTTGCTTCTGTCCAGCTCCATCTTCACCTCTGTCTATCATTAAATCTGAGATTGAGCAGCTGGAATTTACATGAGAAACAAACTTGCCATTTTCTTTCAATGTTAGGCCCCATCTGTTGACTTTCTTTTTTTAAAAAATATATAAGGCAGGACATAATTTAAATTTGTACAAGAAAGCATGAAACAGATAACCTGAGAAGTGTACAAATTTCTACAGAGACCATCTGATATGCTGTAAGTATTAATGTATAAATTCAGATTGTGTTCATTGATGCAATAGTTCTTCATGGTTCAAAATGAGCTTGATCTAAAATGAAACATAGCTTTAAATAGGTTTTAACAATGAATACCTGAACATAAACATCTTTAAAATGTGAAAGCTGGATACTTTATAGAGCTGGTTAGAGTGGCTGGTTATTTATAATCTGAACTCAAAAGAGAACAGTGAGACTTTCAAAAACACCCATGGAAGTTTTTTCAGGCTGCAAGCTAGAGAGTATGTCTGCCAAAAGACCTCCAAGGAGCTCTGAAGAGCCCTTTATTCTGCCTTCTAAGGCTTCTATGCAGCAGGGCAGCTTGTTGAACACTTGGTTTTTAACATTCTCCTTTTTCTTCAGAAATTATGAAGGGAAAGACATTACTGAGTTGGAAAGGACATAATCTCTAAAAGGAACAACAAACTTTCCATACCTTGTTTCTATGTCATAAAATATTTCCAATTGTTCTTCACTCAAATAATGTTTTCAATATGAAGTACCTTGAGGGAATTAAAAACAATAAAATAAAAAGAATTCAAACTTCCCTTGTCCTCCAAGGAACAACCAGTTATGATGCAGATAAAGCCTTCTGCCAATGAACAGTTCAGTTGATAACATTTGCCAATCACTTCTCCTAGATAATTTCTCCTAGAAACATAGCAATATAACATAATAACTATGACAAAATAGAGAATTCTGACACTTATTATACTAAACATAGCCACATACTATATTTTCCTGCCTGAATTGCATCCAATAAACTACAGGATCTTACCCTGTGGTATGCAATTTTTCATGTGTGCTCTCTTGCATTTTACTCCTGCCATTAAAACATGCACTACTCTGGTTACATGATACATCTTATGAATTGAAGGTGACTGCAGTTAAGTAATTATATATGACTGTGAATCTATTAAAGATGGGGCATTTGTTTCTGTCACATCTCTAACACAATGCAGCAAACCAAGATTGGGGCTAAAGTGAATATTTAGTTATCCAAGCTGGACAGACTACATGGTTCTGATACATATCAAACAACACACAGTTGTTTCCAACTTCTGACTCAACAAAAATTCATAGGAATTTGATAGCAAGACTTTTATTTAGAAAGCAAGTCCATTATCAGTTTGTTTCAGCCTCCTGCATGGGCGTCCACATTACTGCTGGAGGATGCTTACAAAAACCAATGCTCAAAAAGCCTGAAGAACAGTGAACCAACAGCTCACAGGCAGGTCTGCTCTCAAGCACAGGGCAGCTTTGCCCCTTCTGCTGCTGGGCAGTTTCTGCCTGCCAGGCAGTTCAGTGAGACATTTCTGGAGAAGCATCCTGAAGAAGAGCAGCACACTGTGCAGCACTGGCTGGCAATGAGTGCCTGGGGCAGGAGACTTCTCAGGGTGGGAGTGCTGTGGAAGCCCCAAAGTGAGTGATGGGTAGATGAAGGGATAGGGAAAGCTGTGTGTCAAGAGCCACTTGTGTGTTCCTCTGTGAGCAAGGAAACATAAGTTTTGATGGCAATGCAGAGACAGATGTAAGCGTCAGGGAGAGAAAAGTTACAGTAGATCAGACAAAAGTCTAAGTGTAAGAAAAAAAGAGTTGGCTA
Organism: Zosterops lateralis; assembly: GCF_965231275.1. Lineage (NCBI taxonomy): Eukaryota > Metazoa > Chordata > Aves > Passeriformes > Zosteropidae > Zosterops > Zosterops lateralis. The sequence continues at coordinate 18,336,427 of NC_139767.1, forward strand.
CACAAAAAAAAGGTAGATAACATGGGAATTTGCCAATCAAAACAAGTCATATAAAGAGGGTAAAAAATTAACAACTGAGAAGAAACTCTTATTATAAAACAACACGATTTTCATGTTTTGAAACAGTTCCCTTTAAAAAATCTTCTAGAGTTTATTTTCACCCTATATAACACCAAAGGCCAGTGGTGTAACCCGATCTGGTGAACACAAAATATGACTTTTCTTAAATGGAAGCTAAAACTTTACTCCATACAATGCCTTCATACTTGGTTGCTGAAAGTTCATACTTAGTGTGTTATAAATTGCTTTAACTACTGGCAGGCAAACAGCCATTATGCACTCAAGAGCTCATACGTAATACTTAGCATTTTTATAGAGCTTTTCATCTCCAAAGTGCTTTACAAACAACTAATTAATCTCAACCAATGCACCTGCAAGGCAGATAAATATCTGCATTGTAGGTGGAGAAAGACACAGAAAGTTCAATGACTCATCCAAAGCCATGCACACTACCAGCCCCAAATATCCCCAGCTCCTGGCTCCCAGTGCCATGAGGGACCTGAGCCCCACTCTATGTTGAGATCATACCTTCTCTTCAGCCACACAGCCACAGGAGAACTTGGTTTACTGCAAGGCAGTGACAGAGGGCCAGTCTAGCTGGAGACCCTCCCTCTTTCAAAGCTGGTAAATTCCCAAGGACTGCTAGCTCCCACCAGGATCATCAGCTCCAGGAAACCCATGAGACGCCCAAGCAAGACTCAGAACATGGATTCTCAAACTGATTCACCACAAAGCAGCGAGCTGAAAAGCCTCTGTGCTGGCAGAAGCCTTTGCCTCTCTCCCTATTTATTTCTAACTGCTGTATAGACTCCAGAGCAGGAGATCCTTACAAATCAGACAAGAGAACCCTGAAGCCTCTTGCGTCTGAGTACTGCCACAATTCAAGAAAATTGCTTTGCCCCTCTGGTGTTCTCTAACTATTAAAAACTTGTAATGAAATTTTGCCTTCAAGAATGGTAATTCTCTTCCCTGTTTGTGACTGGAAAAAAAAAATCTTAACGTGATTATACTGCATGATTGTAATATTAACTTTCTGAGGTTTAAAAGTGTCTGATACGATTTTTCTTAAACCTCAGAAATACCAGGAATGTCAAACCTGGAGCAGATGAGAAACGTGGAATGTGTGAATACATTATCTGTATACAATACAATATCTGTACTGTGCTACAGCAGACTTTATATTCCCTTACACAGAGAAAATGAATAATGAACTTTTAGTAATAACATCTTTATTTCAGATGTTTATTAGTCACTAGATTTAAATATATAAATCAGAGAATCCTTATCTGTTCAGTCTTCACATTTGTAAACCCAGAGCTTAGCAAGGTTCTCCAGCCACTGTAGTTCTTCCCTGGGTAAACTGATGTTTAAAAATACAGGTCAATATGACAGACTGTTACAGTAACACAAAAACAAACCCCACTTTTTCTTAAGATATCAAAGAAAAAACTCTCTCTACAAGTAATAACATATTAGTTAAGCAAACATGAGCAGCAAAAGATAAATGAATGGCAAAAATGTATGTAGCTAAAAGAGCTCTGCCAGCCTGCCCAGTTGACCTGGGTATAAAGAGCAGAATAAGAAGAAAGAAGCAGCCTTTAATTACTCTTCTCTATCTTAATGTTTTAAACTTATAAAGAAAAAAACCACATAATTCAAAACAACATAAAGAAGCAACTCTTGATCATTAAGCAGAAACTACAAGTTCCCCATATTTAGAAGACTTCTAAGCTTAATATTTCATTGATTTAAAGTGAGCTTGTGTCTGACTGCCAACATCATGCTTAAAAAAAAAAAAAATAATCAAATATACAACTCCTGATGAAAATAAAGGCATATAAGAGCAAACTAAAAATAAAACATACAGGAAGTACAATTAAATTCAATTACATTGAATACTAACATTCCTTCTGCAATCACAAAAAAAATTCTAAAAACATTTTCTAAATTAAAAACTCCACCATAATACTCTACAGCTAAAATAATATGCAATCTTTATATAATGCAGTTTTTCCAACAGAACGAGACAGATTAAAGAGTAGCATGCAAGAACAAAATTAAAATATGCAATTGTATCCACTAAACTCTGGCAGCCTAAAAATGATGATGCAGTAAAAAAAACCCACTCAACACCATAACAGTAATGCTGCAACATTTTTTGCTATTTTGTTTAAAAACTCATCACTTTATTTGTATGCAGTAATGAAGAGATGTCACAGCAGCTCATGTCTCTCTCTGTGTGCTCTATTCTTTCCTGCTTCTGTTTTCAGGCTAGGTAAAAAAGAATCTTTTCTCCTAATCATCAGCAAACCAGTACCAGATTTCACTTGTGGTAAAGTATGCTACCCATCAGTACAAGGCAGCGCTCCATAAAAACAACAAAGAAAATATAAAAAAAGCAAGAGGCAAGGTCTGAACACAGTTTTCTTTCAATTCCCTTGGGAATTGTGGTTCTATAGGTCTTGAATTCCCAGGCAGAGGGGATCATGTTCATCAGTTATGGCAGCTCCTCTGGGCCTAAGTCCAGGTAGACTGCTTGTCTAAACTTGATGAAATATAGGCGCCATCAGGTAACAGCAGTGGTCAGGGAGACTCCAGAAATGTGTAACTGAAAACTAAAAAATGAAATTAAAACAAGGCTGTAGCCAAACAGCCTCTTTCTACAGGATGCCATAACTGTAAGGCAGAGAGTTTCTAACACACAGACTGCTCCTTATATACGTTCTCTTGCCTTTTCACATAGATAATATGAAAGCTGGATTGAGCAGACAAGCGTATTTTAACAAACATTGACTTTAAATAGAAATGCTTAGGAACGAAATCACTGTGACAAATACACAGGGCTTGAATAGATAAAACACTAAAAAGAAGCCATTGCCCTGTAACCCACTCTCCCTCCCACTACATTACTTCAAAATATTTTCAAATTAAATTTTCATGCTAATAAGTATTGCTAGATCAACAGCACTGGGATGTGGTGTCTAGAAGCACTGCAAGCTACCCATCACGGCACATCATCATGTCAAACTGTCAAAGAGAAGAAGAGGCAGCAAGACTCTCACCAGATGAGCTTTTTGAAGTGCTACAGCAATATGCTTGTTTGGGAGTGGAGAAGGAAGGAGGAACCAAAAAAAGGAAAATTATAAATCCCCAGTTGATAAGATCATTGTAACTGGGTGTCCTACAGGTAGTTTTAGCACAGAAAAGGCCTTTTCAGACTGCATACACGATCAAGTACTACTTTGAAATCACAGATTGCAGTGGACCAGCAGGACTGTCACTGAAGAATGCTCAAAAGCTGCTAAGCTTTTGTTTAAATTTCCTCTTGATTCACGACTGTCACAATCAGAACATCATGTCTACTATATCCAAACATAATGGAAAGGAAAACCAGCTTAGATTTCATGATACAGACCTCCACTGCAGCTTTAGCATTAAAACAAGTTCAAAACCAGAAGTAGCTTGTCTTCAAGGTGTCTTCAGCCAAAATTCACATCTCTTCAGAATAAAAAAAAAGAAAATACCATAACACCATAGAAATATTTTTTGGTAGTCTCAATTTTACACTTTAACTATAGCTATACATGGAAAGCCACAGAAGAAATGAGGTTAAGTGTGCCAAACTGGCTCAGTAGGGTTTCCCCTGCACAACTAGAGAACACCCATGACACACAAACCCCAAACTTTACAGATATGTGGTATGTTGTTTTTATGTGCACCTTAAATTCAGCTTCAGGTCTAGATAGAGCAATTCAGTGTAAAAACTTGACTATAAGAAATTTTATAGCTAAATCTAGAAAGCCATTTTACCTATGTCCACTGCTAAACTGTGTGTTTGCCTGGTAACTCAGGAGCAGCAGACACCAGGGCAGGCTTGGGCCCTGTTTCATCCTGCTGATGCTGGGCTGCCACAAAACCCTCCAGAAATTACTCCCTCAATGCTAGAATTTCTCCATCCATCAGCTAGTGCTCACGATTTCAGCCCCTTTTGTCTGCCTTAGCTATCTGCACTGTGAGCTCTCAGAGGCAAAAAAAAAAAAAGTTTTATTATATGCTCACAGGACATTTGATCCTGTGATTTCAGGGAGTGAAGCTATCTGCTCTAAAATACAAGGTAATTCACTATTTGAGGTCCAGAATTTCTTTAGGAATGATTCAATTCTTCATTCTTTCTCCTCAAACACTATATATTACTCTAAACAAGCTTATAAGCCACCAGAGATCTCTCATATACTCTGACACCAATCTTGATGTTTTAAGTAACAGAGCATGGCAAGGACCAAGCAGCCAGGCACATCACAGTTTGATCCTGCACATAGCCTCGGCAGGGTCATCTTCCAGTAGAGATTTTAGGAGTCTGTATTTTTGTTCCCTTTAGTTTATTCTCTAAAGATTGTGAAGTGGTATTCTTTATTTCACTGATTTGCTGTATGAGTATAGAGGAGGTTAAATCAATTATTTGGCTCTTTGCAGAACAACACTAAGATTTGTGTGTGTTGGTTAACACTGCATTTGTGAGCCTGAAGAGTAGAAGACTGAAGCAACATCTAAAGGAGAGACAAAGTTTGCCTTCTGTGCTGCCAAGAAGCAACACTGAACTGAGTATCTTGAATTAAAATCACAGATATGACTTTCCATTTCAGAATTTCCACCTATTACATGGTATTATGTTGAGCCTTTGCTTCTACATCTGCAGCCAGGTAAGCCTCTGACAGGCAGTGCAGAAGTTGTGAATGCAAACAGTCCTCGCTCACAGATACCCATCCCCATGTCCAACTGTGAAGACAGAGCCAACACCGTAAAATCCACTTTGGAAGCACAACAGCAAGAAAACTGCCTATGATGAGGCATCCCAGTTTCTTGCTAGAGTCATTCCCAGAGCTTTCTGGTATTTCCCTTCAAGGTCAGTAGCAAATGCACAAAGCTCAACAACACCACACCAGGGTGGTGAGCTTCTGCAGATGGTAGAAAAGTCTCAGAGCTCTGCCATAGGAATGGAAAGAGGAAGTAGCTCTTTTCTGCTTAGAGAAAGCTCTAGGTGAGCTTTAAGGAGAATTCTGCAAAATGGAAAGGGATACATGCAAAATACACTTCCAAATAAGGTCAATTTTGCCTGAAAGATTATGGCTGGGCTTACTTGCCTTAACTTCTGGCATATGAAAATGTACCTGTCTAATATATTTATCACAGACTAAACACTGGCAGATACAGGACACTACCTGGGATCTGGGACCCCAGATATAAGGCATGCAGAGCAGAGAAAACATTCAAAAAAAGCTGAAACTAAGTACTCTTCAGGAACTTGTCATTAACTTTGTCTCTGTGGGTTTCAGCTGTAACCACAATGGTGACACTCTTGTGCCAGGGCAACAGGCACCTTCCTACAAAGGAGAAAAGACTTCTTAGTCTGAAATGAAAGCCTACAAGAGAAGGTGTGGGTCACTAAAGCTGTTGATGTGGCAGAAAATGTTGGTTTTCAGCAGCTGTCCAGGACATCTGCTAATGACTTTCCTTCATTTAAAAGCAATCTTAGCTAATGCTGAGAAACCTAAGCTCACAGAGAAACCACACCCTACACATAAACCCACAGCCAGAAGTGATAGATCTCGTAAGAAAAAAAAGACACAGTGTGCTGCCAACAATACATTACCTCTCAACTGAAAGAAGAGAACAATTAAACACTTTATTGAAAGGGGAATATTTTTCTCTCGTGCCTCAAACCATGAAAGTGCATGTCTTCCCCAGAGTTGCTGTACAGTTGAAATGGGAATAATTCCTCGCCTGCCTGATTATTTTCGAGACAGGGATGAAACTACCTTAGGATCACTTAAAAAATGTTGAAAGTGTACTACAATCAAATGGTTTGAACTTCCACCATGCATCACTGGCAGCTCATAATGCTAATGTTAAATTCTGGAGACATGAGTCTGTCTACAAATTAATGGAAAATGTGAATTAATATTTTCTTCCAGCTAATTGCCCAACTCATATATTCCACAGTGCAGCCAAGCACATTTTATCTTGAAAACTCTCTTGCACAGGTTTTAAATCACTTTTTCTCATTTGCTAAAAAAAATTAAAAAAGAGAATTACAGGACATATTTAATTTTAAGTCTGGAATACCAGGAAACAGTCAAGTCTCCCTAAAACTGTGATCTGTATATTCAATGGTTAATTTTTTTAAAAGCATTAGTTTTAAAGTACTGGAAGCTACTCTAGGTGAGGATTAATTGTTTGAGTTGTACATTTCTGTATTTCTTTTAAACATTGAGAAAAATACAGACAAAAAGATACTTCTACTATTTGAATATTCATAGTGCTAAGAAGATTTTAATGATTAATTCTTAACATGAGAATGGTATCTAATATGCTGAAATTTGTGGTTAAATATGTTTATCAAAGAGCAAACTATAACAATTTCTAAAAAAGAAATATAACTCCTATTTCAAAATGCACCATCAGAAAGATGGAAACAGATTCAGTAGCATATGGCAGCAAAAAAAATCTCTGAAATGAATACTTTGATTTCAGGAAAAGATAAAAAAGAAAATAATTTAATTTTGAGCCCTTTCACTTCCTCTTAGAAATACTGAGAAGTTTGAATTTTGTAAAACCATGACCATTACCATGGTCTGCATATTAAAAAAAAATGCAAGAAATTAACTGTGTCACAAACACTGCTCAGTAAAAGATTCAGTAAAGCAGGTACTTTATTTATTTAATCCCTTCCCAGATGCAGACCTCACAGCACACTTCTGTACAGTAACACGCTGAGTCCAACATAAAATGGCAATTTAAAAGTAACCGGTTTTACCACCCTAAATGTCAAAGCCATGTCTGACTAGAAAGAAAAACTACATAAAATTACATGTCTGCACTCCATCTAGAGCATGTAGACAAGATTACATTGCCTCAGTCACTTGCTGCACCTTCTTTATTAGTCCAACTAATGTTTCTAACTCGAGTAATGCTTCAGAACTGTTTGATGATTTTCATATAAATACCCTGCTGGAGAAGAGCTCATTATTCCTTTAATATACACAATTTTGGCTAACCTAACTATGAAGTACAGAAAATACTCAACCATACATTACTGACAAGGCTTGTGAACCAAATTTGTGACCCATACTGCCCCAAAAAAGAAAGAAAGAAACAAACAAACAAACAGAACAACACAACAACAACAACAAAGACCCCAAAAACCAAAAACCCCAAACAAGCAAACAAAAAAACTCAACAAACCAAACCCCAACTAATTTCTAATGAGACTCAGCACTTCTGGGCAAACTTGAAAGTGTGAGGTTTTGAAGCTGTACTGCAACAGAATCAACTCCAGCTATGTCCCTCTTTTTTTATAAAAAAAAAATTTAAAAGTTTTAAACCAGAGTTATGTATTTCCTCCTCATTTTACTAACAGAGGGGAAAGAATAACATTCCGAGAAAAAATTTTGAAAACAAACATCTCTAAAAGGCTCAGCAGCCACAGAAGAAGCAGCATCTCACAACATCTCACATTCTGTGGTACTGGAGTCAGCTACAGCTTCCAATCAGGTGCAGTTTCCAGGTTTCCCACTGAGGAGCCTGTGGACAAATTCCCAGTTCCACAAGAGGCTGAAAAATGCAGCTCAGCTCCTTACCAAGCCAACAGCCAGCCTGGGAACACAAACTGCAAGGGATGTATCACACCCCGTCAGTCTATACTGGATTGACTTTAACAACCTGGCCCACAGTAAGTCACACAGATTATCACAGAATTCTTATTCATTGTTAGGGAAGCAAGATCAGGAATCAGTTATATTGGTATGTAACACAAAAGTAACTCATTTTACATGGGATGTCTTCTCATCAATTATTTCCCTGTGGCTCTAAACCCTGAAATTTCATTATAAGAAATTAGGGGCTTCTACTGTACAATAATTCACCTGTATAAAATAAATAGATCTCTAAGAGATTACTATGATTTAAATCGTCTGAGATACAATTGTAGATATAAATGCAGTTCTTTCATGTCTTCTACTTTATTACCAATAAAGTAGCACAGATTCAATTATGATAGTACCTGAAACTGTGATAATATCTAATCAGACCATTTACAAGCCAGTGAATCAGCACACAATCCATCCTATTTCTAACTACAAACTGTGACAGTGACTCGATGTGCCTGTGTTCTGGGTGTTTCCTAGTTTTCTTTTACAAAATAGTGAATTCAATCCACACTCCTATACATCACTTGCAACATTTTTTCTGAATACTCTTCATGAAAAGGTGACAGCTAAAATGCAGTTCAACCCACTGCTAGTCCATTCTGAAATGCATCATTTGAGCATACAGAATTTTACAAAGGTTTGTGGAAACCACTCACACCCTAAAGAGTTGTGTGCCTTCTCCTTGGGCTGAGTGTTTGAATTCTGACATTAGCAAGGCGGAGACTATTCAAATAACTTCCCTATAGGATTGCCAAAAAGTACTTTTTAATTTCCTAGTATCTTTCAGTCAATTTTTTTTTTAATAAAGATTTTTTAGGCTAGCCTAAGTCCTTCTGATACATGGAGAAAGCATTTAATCAGTATAGAAACTTCCAAGATCTCTCCTGATCAAATGCACTTAGGCAGAAACAATTCCATAATAAAGAAAAATTTCATCATATATAAAAATGTAACATCAGATATATTAATAAGAAAACAAACAACAAAAAAGAAGCTATAAAAAAGTAATTTTGTTCAATAAAGGTAGAACGGATACCCTTAGGTGAGCAGAAACCTAATTTAAACTACTTCTTGTCTTTCAGTATTTACAAATTAAATTATACTGAACTGTCCAATTCGGGGAAAATTGGATTTTGTCTAATCAGTCTTGTTTTAACTATGACAGTTTCAGTTTCTCAAGTCTCTGTAAAAGCACATCCCCTGAGGAAGCTGAACGAGGTTTGATCCCTGAACGGAAGATAAGGCTTAACTTTAATTCGCTAGGTTCTTTTAACTGGATGACAGACATTGGGTTTTTAAGTGTGCATGGGGCTGAAGACGGATGTAGGACATGGGCACACAACTTCAGCTTCAGAAAGGTTTTGTGGTGAAAAAGTGCTCGTCAGAGAACCTCGGGGCCCGGGGGACAAGGGCCTTAAAGCGCTTACACGGCCGGCCGGGCCAGCGGGTAACAACTTCTGCACTTGGACGGGCTGCTAGAACATACACGTATACTTATGTCAGATTCCTTCAGCAGCAAAAACCACCACAGCAAAACTAGAGCGAAACATTCCTACAGCCTTCCCGCACCGCGGGGTCCCGGGACAGCCGGGCGGAGCTGCCGTGGGCCGGCCCCGCACCCGGCACAGCGCGGGGAACGCGCCCCGAGGGCAGCCCAGCCCTGACAGCTGCGGGGCCCCGCCGCCACACGCCGCCCCCCGCCCGGCGAGCGCTCTCTCGCAGCCCTCAGCAGGCGCGGCGGCGGCGGGACCTTTCGCTCCTCGGTTTCAAAGCGAGCCCCGAGTGAGCGGCGGCGGGAAGGGCGGAGCGGCGGCCGGGCCCGCGCCTCACCCGGCGGCGGCGGCGGCGGCGCGCACTCACCTCCGCTCCGCAGCGCGCGGGCGGCTCTGGGCGCCGCCATGCTGCCCACGTGAGCCCGTCACGTGCCCGTGCGCGCCGCCGGCCCGGGAGCGCGCCCCGCCCGCCCTGGGCAGGAGAGCGCGGGGTGAGGGCAGCGGGTGTGGGGGCTGCGGTGTGAGCGCTGCGGGCGTGGGGCCTGCGAGTGTGAGGGTTGTGGGGTGAGGGCTGCGGGCGTGGGCGCTGCGGGTGTGGGGGCTGTGGCGTGAGGGCTGCGGGGTGAGGGCTGCGGGGATGAGGGCTGCGGGGGTGAGGGCAGCCGGTGTGAGTAGCCGGGAGCCGCCCTGCCCGGGCAGCCCGCACCGCCCGCGGGGCCCGGAGGCGCTGTCCCCTGCCCGGCTGTACGGCCCGGTCCTGCTCGGCTCCACAGCATCCCCAGCGGGAGCGGTGACTGCTCCTCCCGCCAGCGGGAGACGTGGCGGCGAGACAGAGCTGCCGAGAGTGGGACTCGGTCCCGCCTGAGTTGTGACCTTACTACTCCATGAGTGCTGGAGCTACCTCGTATTTTCTTGCCATTAAAAAACAAACAAACCCCAACCAACTAAACAAGCAAGGAAGCAAACACCACCACCCTCCCCTCAAATTATACTTTTGTGAATAAAATATGAACTACTCTTTATGAACCAATTAATGCAAAGGAATATCTCGAAGGCAGGTGCCAAGAGGATGGTGCCAGACCATTTTCAGTGATGCCGAGTGAAAGGATGAGGAGCAATGGCCATAACTAAAACACAAATTTCACCTCGACATGAGGAAGAGCTTTATGTTGAGGGTGGCAGATCACTGGAGAAGGAGCCCAGGGGAGGGCTGGAGTCTTCTTCTCCGCAGACATTCAAAACCCACCTGGATGTATTCCAAAATAGAGAAGTAATACAAGTAATCCTTTCTTACATCCCACACACATGTAATGATCTTCGTGTGCTTACATACATTCATGTGTACACACACAGTGGTAACCTGTGGGATAAGTAAGTAAATTGTCAAATGAGAACTGAGGCTGTTTACCTCCAGATTTATTTATGTCCTGGTACAGCCATTAGTAGTTTTTAACTTCCCATGTACAAGTTTTATGATTTAGATAAGAATAGACTCAAAGCCCAAGGTAGATGGGAATGCTGAGCATATTACACTTCAAGCATTTCTGATTTTAAGGAGCAAATTCCAAATATTCACTGATAAAAAAATATGCTCTGATCCTCTTAAACTTTGCTAGAGAAAGTGCATCTCTTAATCAGCTGCCACAGCATGATAGGCAGCTTATCATATAGCTTATATCCAGACTACATGGTAGCTTAATGATCAATACAATACCTTGCACTGCCTCCAAAAAATAAAACATTCCATTTCTTATGCAAGAGGTTCATGCCATATTCTGCATGAACTGACATATTTCATCATCATTATTCAGTGAGGGGAGAATGATAAGATTGTCACAGAAATAAAGATATAGCAATAAATATAGAGAAAGCATTGCTAAGGTGATCAGTTACACCTCGTGATCACCGTTACCCACGGCTCACTGGTGAGAGCTATGCACATTTCATTTGCAGGGCCGAAATGTGCATGTCTTCACTTTGTCCCTAATTCTACAATGTTGTATGGTCTTTTAGGAGTGTGAATTGCATTAGGAATAATTTTATCTTCTTTTGTATGTTGGCAAGGCTCTAGGAATCCAGACACTCAGACACTAGTTCTATAACATCAATGTGCAGCATAAAGCAATCACACATTCTGCTGCTTGGCCTAAGCAACTATATATACTCTTGTGTTAGGGGGTGTGCTTGTGTGTGCTTAAAGAGAACAGCACACTTCACTTGAAAGTATCCATGTATGATGAGTAATTTGCCACATTTTCCTCAACTTTCACTAAAGGAGAGCAACAGCGAGCTCTAAGGTAGCCCAGTTTCACCTTTCTTATTTGAGTCAGCAAGTATTTCCTACTCAGTGGAATGAGGCCACTGTTATAGAAAATGAAGCAAATGCTTGGCTTTTGTCCACATCTGTAAGCCCTAAATTCCTTCTTGTAACAACCTGAAAATTGGTTGATGGCATAACAAAATGGAGACAATTCTAGTTATGCTGCTACCATCTTTGTAATTACCTTATCCTTAAGTGTCAGGCTATTTCACAAGTGTTTGTAGGTACTGACTAGTGGTTAGATTGGAACAATTATTTTTGCATGCCAGAAAACAAGAGGGGATCAATCAAATTATGATCAATTACATTTCAAGCGAGCTGTGTAATTTTTGCAGTCTCTGGATGCATCTTAAGTTTAAAAACAGTCATTATTCAGTAGCCCCTAATTTATGCTTAGATGCAGGTTTTGTCCTTTTGCTAAGAAATACAAACAACAGATATAGTTTTTAGGACCTTTATAGCAGTAAAATGGGAGTGAATATCTCAGAAAAGAGAGACACACCAGATTCTAACACAGCAAACCTGAAAAAATCATACTCCGCTGTGTTCAAGTTGACACCGAAAGCAAATACACCACTTTCTTCTTCATGTGTATAATTGTCTTTGGGTTACAACTGACAAATCCCTTGAAATGTTTAAGATGGACAGTGATGTCTCAAGATGCCCTGAGTGTCAGGTTGAGAGGCAGTTTTGGAGAAATCACTTTTCAGCCCAGGTTTTATTCAACCTGTCTGTGTGAAAGACTCTCCTTGAAGAATGTTTCACATCCCATCTCACTTACATTGGTTCTGTGCTGTCAAAGCCACCAAGCACTAAATGTAGAATCTCAACTTTATTTCCTCCCAAAATTGGGCAGGCTTATTATTTTGCTTATTATTAAAATAAGCAAAAGTGTGCTAAAGAAGACATAAAGCTAGGTTTTTACATGCAAGTTTCAAAGCAGTCTGTAACAGCCTGTAAGACGAGTTGTGCACACACAGAATCTTTTGCAGAGCAATATAGAAACATGCTTCTAGTTTAAGTATAACAGCTAAGGTTAGGCTTAGACTTTCCTACCTAAGATTGTCTTAAAGGAGGATTTAGTTCCACAGCAGTTTTTGCTGATGAGACTGGTGGTGTTTGGGTCCTGCTCTAATCACAAATAGGTGTTCTTTTTTTTCAGCACTGATGTTCATCTGGTCTAGGGCGAGAGAGTTTGGAGCCTTGAACTTGCAAAAACCCAGGACTCTCCTACATCAGTGATACAAAATATATATAACCAGGTAAAGCTACACCAAATAAAACTTACATTACACCCCCAGGGAAAGAAAAATAACATATTTACAGGTCCCCATCATATTAAATTAATTCTAGGCAAAGATTTTGTTTTCTATGAAACTACAAAGTTTTAAAACATGAACACCCCATATAGCTCAGAGAAAAGCCTAACTAGAAGGGAGGAATCTAAAAATAGCAGCTATTGAACATGGAACATCTCCCTTATTGCCCTACCATTTAGAAACAAAAAAAGGGATGTCAAGCTCTTCCCATTGATCTAGATTTTCTTTATGTTGTATCTCTTCACCTCAAACTGTGCAACAACCACAAATGGAGAACATACCTCCTGTGTGAGGAATGTTTACAGCATTACATGTTCATTTACTGAAGAAAGAAGCTAGTGTTACTCTCAGAAAAAAACAGTGCACAGTACTGCTCCTACTATATAGATTTTTTTTTTGTAAAGGCAAAGAGGGAATTCTGAATCCTCTTCCCAAGGTTTTGTCTTCATTGTGTCATTACCTGAGATTCTTCCAGTTTGGGTGGGAGCCTTATATCTTAAATGAGCTTTGAAGAGCCAAAGTAGGACATTTTTTCCAACCTTTTCTCTCTTCCTCTGGTCTGGATAATTAAAAATATTTTGAACATGGAAGTCTGAAAACGGTTGGATAAATGATCCCTTGTACACCAGCTTGTCCCATTCTAGATCTAAAAGAAACCTCAGATAGAGTGTGTAATCTTGTTTCTTGTGATTTGTATTACTGAAGGCTTTAGTGCAAGAAACAAAGAACCTAGTAAGCATGTATTTGAATGAGTAGCTAGGAGTAGAAACTGATAGTTGTATTATATTTCTTTTTAGATTGTAAAAAAGATGAGTGATAGGGAGGCAAGCTCATTCCTACAATTTTCCCACCAGTTATAAGCCAGTATGGTGGCAGATAGCATGCCCTGGGTTTGCATCTATTTGTATTACTTTGTGTAATAGCCTTCCATTTTTACTGGCTGCACTAAATTTTTAGCCTCACAATTCCAAATATTGTCACTGGTGTGGTTAAGTGCCTTTCGTAAATTGAATGTTTTAACAGAAAGAATCCAGGGTTGGATTGAAATGTTTCTGATAATTGGAGAAAAGAGTTAGGAGTGTAAGCCAGCTGAAATTACTGAAAATCATGAATGACAGCATGGGGAAAAATATTTCCAATTACTTTAGGCTGTTTTTTTTTTTTTTTTTTTTTTTTTTTTTTTTTTTTTAAATGCAAATACCTGCGACGCATACTTGCTTACGAGATACATGTTAATATGTTACTTTGCTGTCGTTTTTTCAACTTCAAGTACAAATTATCCTAGCAAGCAATGTTTCACAAAGCAGTAGCATTACAGAATAATTTTAAATTTGAAAGCTGAAACTCCAAGGTTTTATAAGATAGGCTTACCAATGTAACAGGTATTTCTAGTTCCAACAGTTTGATACTGAAGAAAGCAGGTCAGAACTGACACTGTGAGGAAAGGTAAAATAGCAAAATATGCAACATGAGATTTCCAAGCTCTCTAGTGTCTGACTGTCATAAAATATGATAAAGGATAAGCATAAAGAACAACAAAGTCTCAGTGAGAGATAAAAAAAGGAATTGAAAAAAAATCTATATAACACACACAAATCCTTCATACAGACATTATGGACTGCTTACCCTCCTGCTGACATTGCAGAGAGAGACAATAGGTCAGTCTTGAATTGCCTAAACTGCCACATAGCAGCTTTGTGTGTCGGTTCCTAGGAGGCAGAGACATTTGCTGCCGAAGATGCTCCTTCAGCAACACACAGACCTTTATTCCCCCAACTACAGCAGTTAGGGTCCTTCAAATCCTGCAGCTTCTGGTAGTTTGCTTTCTCAGTTCTGGAGCTATAGGTATTCTGTTGTATTCCTTGAGATTATTGTTGAACAAGAAGTTGTTTCCTAGTATCTGCAGTAGGTAACTTTTATGTTTCAAAATACCTGAAAGGGAACAGTTTGACCCAGGTTTCTGAACATAAAACACTTTTCAGAGCTTTATTTACCTCTTACGACAAAATCTTGTATTAGCACCGCTGACAATATCTTTATATTGGAAGACAACTTGTGTCTGTCAGTTGAACTAAATTCACTATTTTACTGAATTTCTTTGAAGTACATTCATTGTTGCTGTGGCTGGATTTGAAGTGATGGAAGGGCAAGCCAGCATCTTGATGCCAGAAGCATCTACAATGAAAAGCTTTATAAATATACTCAGAGATCTTATGTACATTCTGAATATTCAGATGTAAAAAACTCGCTAAAATGCTTTATCAGGATGTTGTGCAAAGTTTCACTTGAAATTTGAGTGAAGCAACTGAAAAATCTGGATTTTATCAAAATGCAGAAAAAAAGTCACATAAACCTAAACCTATTATTAGTAAGACTGCTATTAGTTGTTGGGAAAGATGGTTAGTGTTTACTTTAAGTTTCTGTTAGCTAGTAATAACTGAAAAGAACAATAGCAGCTTAAGAAACCTAAGATAACAGATTAAGTATTTGAACAAAAATATTTTTAATCTGGGATTACTTTAGCATCATATTGTGCCCAGAATAGGACAGGGCTCCAATAGCATTCAGCTTCAGCTATCCAATTGTCATGCCCCCAACATCTAGAGTGAAAGAGTTGCTACTAAGCCTCAGTGTTAATTTGTCAGCTCACAAATCCTCACAACTGAACCCTTCCAGTACCTACCTGCAATTTCATACAGACAGCTGTTAGTAGTTCACAGGTCTTCTCAGCACACAAAAGTCAAACATTAGTTGTGTAGTACACTACAAAGTATCTGTTTAAATATAGTAGGAGGTCTCTGTTCTTAGATACGTTAATACAGAAATACAAATGTTACACAAAACTTACTAAACTTTTATAAATAGTACTACACTTTTTTATTTCACAATATGACTCAGTGAACAGCTGGAGTTGCTGCTGTGTGTACTTCTGACAAGCATCCTGCAGTTCACTTGTAGGTGAAATTTGTTAACCCTGTTGAAAATCATGAACAAAATATCCAGACTGGCAAGCTAGGACTTTGTCTGCAGCATCCTGACATGTGAGTATTTAGTCAATTTTACCAGGAATGCATTGTCTCTAGAATGTTAGCTTGAACAGATGCAGGAGCCTACTGAAGGAAACTGGCACATGCCCCACAGCAGTGACAGAAGAGCTGTTGTAGTTTTTAGCTGTCCAGCAAGATTATTGCCTCCTCTTTGCCAAGGGAAAGGACAGTCCAGACAGTTAAGACCACTTCAGGCAAAGTCAGCAGGGCTAGTTTAATTTGCTGATGAAGATTGCTTCAGATAATTGGACTAATTTTCTGTAATGGATTAGGGTGTACTCACAAGGTCTCTCCTGGCAGCAGAGCTGCAGAAGCTGTAATCTGCTGCAGGATGGAAGGATTCCTCGAGGAAGCTGTTTATGCCTGTTTTTCATGCCAAAGTTTTGCAGTTCACAGGCACAGCCCAACATCTCAGAATGTTCCCATGACCATACTGGAATGAGAAACCACTAAAGAAACTGGAAGCACAAATTCAAACTATTTCAACTGTGTAAATGTAAAAAGAAAAACAAAAATTCTGATTTGTTATGAAAAAATGCTGCTGCCCTTACCACTGTGTGAGAGAAGTTTCACTACTGGTGAATAGCAAAAGGAAATTTTGATTAAGGGAAGCAATTTTGTGCTTTTTGGCTCAGTCATTTCCATTAGGCAGTGTTTCTTCTTGTCAGTGCTAGTTTCTTCAATGGCTTAAGAGACTGTTAGTGCAGGCTGTCCCAGAGGCATCAGAAATATCCTGGACCTCTATGCAGGAACCAAATTTAAGCATAATTCTTCAGTTCAGCTTTCCCACTTCTGACTTATAACCAAGATCTGAACATGTTCAATAAAAACTCAAAACCATCCACAAAAAAAACCCAAACTCCAAGTTCCCCAACTTAACCTCAGCCTTATTACTATGAGGAAAGCTGTTTTAACAATTGTTACTATTGATTAATAGATTTAGATACTACAGTAGATGAAAGACATCAAAATATCCTAATCCAGAATTAAAATTTCTTAAAATAATTTAATAGGAAAATACAAAAAATCCCACAGGTTCTAAACATTTAAAAATTATTTCACTTCCTCCACATCACATCAGATAGTGGAGAACTGTCAACCAACAGCTCCAGTTTTGAAAGCTGGACCTGAATCCCATTAGGGCCATCAAACATTGTTAATAAATTTCAATGACCCTTATTCAGATTAAATCCCCTAAAGTCTGAACTACCAGAAAAGATAACAATTTACTCCTTTGAGGGAGGACAGACAGGATATTTAAGAACTAACCTCACATCTGAGAAGTAATGGATAGCAGAACAGAATCAAGGAACTATATAAAGGCTCTTGCTTCCTACAGATTTATGTTTCTTTCACTAGAAGTGCTTCTGGAGTCCTCACAAAGTCTTGGCTGCTTCCCCAGCTGTGAGGTATCTTCCTGAAAATCATGAACCTGAAAACTTGGAGGTTTGAAAAAGGATGTGCTTGAGGCACTTTAGAGACTTTAACAGAATGGGTCTGTTTGCTTCCAGCAGCAGGATCCACTTTTAGCAAAGGGTAAAGACTCTGCACATAGAAAACACCGAGTGACCACAGAACCAATCTTGTAACCTGCTCATGACATTAAACCTGCACAGGCCCTACACCGTACAATGGGATCTATGGAGAACAGCCCCAGGAGAACCAAGTTAAGAGAAATTTGAGACTGCTTAGATTTATATATTAACCTGTTATTCAAGTATCTATTAAGTCTTGATCAAAACAAAAGGGTAAAAGAAAATCCATACAATTGAAGTAACACTGTATCTGAGAATCTACATTTTTTATTTCATCAAGAAGTGCCCCCAAACCTAAAGTACATTTTTAAATCTACAACACAAAAATAGAAAATATTCAAAATGCACAGAAACACAAGTCACTTTTAATGTGATTAAAACGTCACATGAGATTTTCTGCAGTTAAGTGGCAATTAAGGATGTGCTTTACAACACTGTATAGGTATCTGCAAGTCTCCTGTACAGGTAGGATCCTCATGCTTGTGCAAGTCGTTCTAGGACTCTTCGGTAATCTGAAACAAGCTGTTGGAAGCTCTCTTCTAACTGTTCACGTTGCAAGTTTAGGTCTATTTGGTTCAACTGATTAGTCATCTCCTCTGGTCTTAGACACCTTCTCATCTTGGCAAGTTCTCTCTGTTTTTTCTAAGCAATCAAACAAACAGTAGTTTGAACACAGCCAGTAATCATCAAGAATATGGTATTTCATCAACATTTATTCAATTTCAGTATCTAGTTCTTTAAATGTCCCTAATCCCAAGAGAAGCAGTAACCATGTTTGATTAGTACATTTGTTCTGTTAAAGGCTCATAGTTTCTGTATTGCTGATGAGCTAGTGAAGGGAGGAATGGTTTCAAATTTTTTTCCTTAATCAAACAGATTAGGTCTAACAGTACACCTACTACTGAAGACATATGGCACGAAAAACTTGACTGTAGAAATCTGACCAGGATATTTAGTCCTACATTAACATTAATTACGCTGATGTCCCATTATGTGACTGTTCAGCCAACAAATTTCCCTATAACTGACTATCAAAAATTAATTTCAAGCCTCCAGTACACAGAAAAAGTTTCACAAACTCTTACAAATTATTCAAGTTACCAGAGACTAGTAGTAACAGCACTGAAAAACAGTAAAGTTTGTAAGCATAAACATATTTGTACAGAAAGATGAGTTGTCCTTGCTCAGTCACATGAGATTACCTGGTTCTTAAAAACACCTCAAAATACCTTGGTATTTTCTTTATTATTCTTTATTAGCTGATACCTACTTCTGAACTACTCAGTTCTTCAGGTACTTTCCATTCTTTAGTCTTCTCTAGCTTTGTATAAGTAGAATATCATTCAACACTTCATTTAAAAAAAAGTACTATGTGAGCCTGTTATCAATAAATCTTTGCAATACCTATGGAATCAATGCATTAAAAGAAGAAAATCTCACCAAATTATTCTATTTCCAACAGTCTCAAAATCAAAGCACTTTTGTGTTCTAAATTTATGTTTATCTTGCAAAGGAATATTTGTTTTCTTTCTGTGATTGATGCTGAGAGCCAGGAGGAGTGGAGACTACAGTAAAATATAAATGAGTAAGACCAGAATAATTTTTTTAATCTCTCAAAGATTCCACAGATAGGCAAAGTTCAGTTCAGAAAACGAGGTTCTGTACTTAAGTCCTGATGAGGCGTTCAGGCACATTTCTGGCCAATAATCAACAAACCTTTCCTTGATGAAAGGATGTGAAAAGCAGCATAGATGTTTAAATTTTAGCTTCACATTAGCTCTATGCAGTCAAAATGAGTAAGATACTCAAAACATATGATGAGCTGCCCAAATGAAAATAGAGATGAGTACCTTTTGGCCAAGCTTCTGTCCGTAGAACAACTAAAACTCTATTCTAGAATTAATTCAAAGTCTGCCTAACAGGAGTGTCTGTTTAGATTATAAACAGTAGTTCTGAAAAAAGGGTGCCAGCTTTTAAATGCCCACTACAACTGGCACCGTACCATTAGGCCATCTTTAAGTTCCAGATTCCTGCTAAAAAGCAAACTCTTTGCATGTTTCAGATAATCAGTTGTTTCAATATCCATTTCTCCCCCAAATATACTACAAGCATATCCAGGCACACAAGATTTTGAAAACTGCCATCAGTAACATTTTACCTGGGCAGCTTCAAGAGGATTCTTTAAGAGCAAGTTGTTGGGCTGGGCAGAAAAGCAAATTCAAGTAGCAAACAAAGTTTTACAATTATGCAAAGCAGTGCAGCAGTGGTATTTACTTCCAAGAGGGATGACATGAAGAACAAAGACATGATTGAGGAGATATGTCTACCAGCACAATCCACTAATAAAAAGCAGAGTTTGTCAGAAACGGAGAAGCCACAGTGAAACTGAATTTTCACAAGCTGCTCACCCTTCAAGTACCTTGGAGTGATGCCCTGTTAACTAATACACCAAATCTTTTATTTTCTGTATTAGCACTACTTATACAGAAGCAACATCACATCCTGCTGCATCAGTCATCCCAATCTAGTGATGTCACAAGCATAAAGGTCTCAATATCTTTAGCAACCATCTCCTTGCTAATGTAACGACTCCAAGGGGAATAGATCTATTACATGTTCTTCCCCTGAGGCTTCTGCATATAGTTTTTTTCACTGTTACTGTTAGCCAGGAAATAATTCTAAGATGGAATACCATTTTTATTAAACTAAGGTAGTGTCAACTTAGAATTATTCTACGTCTGTACAGCACTGTTTAAAGGAAACTATCAAACAGTGTATGTAATAAAATGACACCAGTATTAGAGTATGCAGTAATATTCCTGATTATATCTTCATAAAGTTTAGTTCCCCTCCTCAAAATTACCCTCTCTATATTATAAGTTAGTTTCATTACATTTTTGAAAACTTTTTAAAAACAGCAATGTGACTAAAATTTGCTGGAAATTGTTTAAAATTAGTGTATGAGTAAGCTATTTCCTAGGCAGAACTACCATAAACAAGATGACTATTTCAGAACATGAGATTTGAAATCAGGGAAAAAGGTGTTGGCTGCTTTAAGGGTTCTTTGGAATCCACACTCAAATAACAAAAAACTAAAAATTCAATGTTCTAAAGTAGCGATATTGCATATTTAGCAATACATAATCCATTCATCATCCATGCACTTATTGTGTGCAAAGACTGAAGTGGAACCACCTGCTAGAAGAACTAGAATTGAAGTTGCTTATGAACTTTTGGATTTTGCCTACAGGACCCAGTGATGAGTGAGTGAATTGAAACCATGTAACAGTAATGAAAAACAGTTGCTGAAAAAACACCCTATTTTTAGTGGACATTGAGTGAAATTTAGCAAAAAAGACAGGACACTTGTGAAAGAAAGTGTGTGTTGATTAAGGTCGTGGCACTCAGCATGACATGAAATTATCACTAGATCAGATAGGTATTTAATACAATGCTGGCCTCTCATTTCTACTAACAGCTTCTGTAAGCCCAACATGACTACTAGCAAAATTCTGCTATTCTGGTGTAACAGGGTAAACGCTGCTTTAGGAAGGATTTCCAGCTGATCAAGGTACTCCTCGTGCTCTGTGTACCTTTATATGTAGGATTTGGTTTGCTACGCAAGTGCTTAATTGACAACAGTAGCTAACATGCTAGTTACAGCAATAAACCTAGATTTATTTGTGGCCA
Organism: Zosterops lateralis; assembly: GCF_965231275.1. Taxonomy (NCBI): domain Eukaryota; kingdom Metazoa; phylum Chordata; class Aves; order Passeriformes; family Zosteropidae; genus Zosterops; species Zosterops lateralis. Next base: position 18,357,597 of record NC_139767.1, read on the forward strand.
TTTTGACTCTTGATACAAAGACTGATGGCATTAGCAACTAAAAAAAAAAAAAACTTTTAAAATTGGTATCTCAAAGGGTTAGTTTATGCAATACAGACCAACCACACTGAAAATCCAGGATGCAGAAATAATAGGAACTAAGAAAATTACTTGGTACTATGATTAATACTTGCTTGAATTTTACTGCTGCTATTATTTTATATTCCATCTGCATGGAGTTGTACTACGTTGATGTGATTTAAATTACTCCTAGCAAGTTGTTTCCTTAAGACTTAGCAAACAATTAGAACAGGAATCTAAACTAGACATAGTTTGCAGTGTAAACTTTACCCCTCTTCAAATTTCCAGCTTGTCTATTTAAGGTATGTTTTTAACCTCTTGCAAGAAATTGACCATTTCCTCCCCCTTAAACCTACTTGGGCACAATGCCCCTTGTAGCTAGACAGCAAAAGCTTAATAGTAACCTCCAACTGGAACTGCACAGGAAACAGTCAGGAGCCAAGCACAGGATCTTCAGTGCTGCTATGTACGAATGTCCTCTGCATCTGTATCTATGTCAACTGAACACTGCATACCTAATAGTAGTTGATTGGCAACATAATTGGCATCAACTACATTTATGGAAATTAAAGTAAAATCAAGTATAATTAGCCTTGAAATAAATATGAAATGATACTTAAGTCATATACACCTTATAGGGCCCAATCAGTCTTCTTTTAACATCCAACCGATAGCTTCTGGACTGTTCTGCATCACCCATATTTGTTGCACGCAATCGGAGAATTTCATAAACTCGTCTTGTGTGTTGCTAATGAACAGAAAGGAGAATAAAAACCACATCTGAATAAAGAGGTCACTCAACAGAACACCATGTGGAGAAATACTGTAATATGAGAATAATTTTTCACGTTATCAGAAGACAGGGGCATGGATAAACCTGTCCTCGTATCTAGTGGGTTCAATGAATAAACTTTTTTTTTTTACTTCAAAACCATTTTCTTCCATCCACCTACTGTCTCATCTCTCAAGTGTTGCACCAGCTGTAGAGGTGCTTCCAGGACTTGCTCTAAGTGGACAGCAGAAAGCCCAGAAGCCAGAGTCCAAAAACACTTCTAAGAACAAGGACTGAAACTAGAGTGACATTAAGCAATACCAAGCAGTATCCACTCTACTAATTTTAACAATCCACATATAATTATTACCCTTCACAAGGCCCCCTGAAAGTTCTAAATATGAACATGAAACAACAATATTTAAAGTCTCCTATTTGCTAGGGAAGAATATTCATTAGTAAATGGAAAAACTGAAGTGCTTTTGGTATCAGGATCAGAAAGTACAACATCTGTGGAGAAAATTCTGTTGCTACTGTATCAGTATTAACTTCCATCTGTATGAAAACAGAATTTAAGACCAAGGTTTTTTTTTTTCTGAACAACAGAACAAAAATAAAGTTGTTTGTTTACTAAACTACCATATTTATATACTGTTAAAAAACCCAAATGAAACTTATTTATCCTTTCAGATTTAAAATAGCAGATGCAGTTTCCTTATAGAAGTTACACCATTTTCATGAATACATCCAAATATGGCTTCAACACTGCCCATCCCTCAAGGTTTAAAGTCTTCAGTACAGCACATTCAAATACATTTTAAGTAACCAACTCTACTTCTATTTCACTACCATGCTCAAAAATGAATTTAATAATTTAAGATTACCAGCAAATTTAGTTGTTCAATTTAACTCTTTAGTTCTTCAAGTGTTTAGAGTTGCACTAGTAAGTTGTTCGCCACTTCAGCATTCTGCATTCCCAAAACAACACTTATTTGCACAAACTCTTGAAAGAAATCAAAACCATGTCAAATTCTATTACAATAGAATTTGTAGGTTAAAAAGGCATTTATCTAAAACCATGAGCCATGTATCTCCTGATACACCCTTAACAACTGTCAAAATTAGCCAGCGTGTCAATTCCATGTCTCTAAGTTTAAATTGTATTGTACTCATTTATAAGAGCATGTCCAACTACAACTGTACTGATTTAATACCTTATTTATTTTCAATTTTTGTTGAGCTTCCGTCACCATTTCTTGACTGAAACCTTGCATTAACTTTACTGGGGAAAAGCAAAGTAAATCTTGACAGAGCTTTACAAGAACAAAGTCTCTAAGCTTCACGTAGTTCTCAGATGGATCTTCAGCTAGAAAGAATAAAAAAAGCTTATCAGCATTATTTGTTTTCTCACCTCTGGTATGTAACTACAAAGAACTATGGAAAACAAAAGCACATGCAGTATTCATCAGTATATACTCTGTGCTTAATTGTTAACACTTATCAAAGGTTTTAATCTTTGACAGTAGATATCAAACAGGTCACAGAAAGATAACTTTTAATACTTTGTGTATGCAGTGCTGTACATATTCTACATATGTATTATGAAATTGACTTGTTTAAACCCATCTAACTTTTGGAAAAAGCAGTCTAGCCTAAAAACCTTTTTTCTTGTATCTTTCATTGATTCTGTATTTGGCAGTGGTAGAACTACTGAAACACAAACAAATGGGAAAACGTGGGAAAAGATTGGTGAAAATATCCTATTGTATACAAGTGAACTGGCTGAAGACATGTATTGAGCAGGAGTTAGTCTTTGTTAGCAAGGAAGGCAGGAAAAGTTACAAGAACCCAAAAGACAAGATTATCCAAACTTAAAAGGCTGAAAGGACCTAAACAAAAGCTGATCACAATTTCAAGTTACTTCCATTTTATTCAAAAAGACAGCTATTGATTCATCACTATCAAAACTGTTGCTTTAGAAAAAAACCACAGAAACTGAGAACTAGCCTCAGTTAAGATCAACAAGAGCCCATATGCAACAATTTAATGCAGAAGGAAAAATATATACAACACTGAATATATTTCTTCTTTCCTTGCTTTAGACAAGCTCACTACAAACAACTAGCAGGTCATCCTTCCCCTTCAACACTCATTTTTCTGGGAGCTAGCACTGTGGAGTTTATGGCTAACCAGCTTACAACCCAGCTGTGTTTTCCTTTAGTTTTGGGGTACACTGTAAACAGTTAAAATTTGCAGCTTTAGGACGTTCAAAAGCAAAATAAAGCTACCAAGAAGGACTGGGACAGAAGCTTTTGCCATGCAGTGTATGTGGCACTGCACAACTAATAATTTATTTTTCTGGGTTAGGTTAAAATGTGTTGTGCATGAGTGGCCTAATCTTGTATGGCAAGCCTTATAGCACTTATTCTGCAAAAGAGATTGGAGAAGTGCACTAAAGTAAATTGATTCATTCTTTTGCACTCAGATTAGTTAGAAGAAGAATGAGGCAGTTTCTGTCCAGTAAACACTATCAGCATACATTTGGTTTGTGTCAGGATGACAAGGTATAAGCAGAACAAAATATTTGCTGCAAACGTCAAACTCAGAAGTAATTTTAACTAGCAATCATTAGCTTTTACAAAGAAATTAATTAGATCTTCATTTCCTCTTTATAGAAAGTTTAAAGGCTTTATTTCACAATATTAGATGGTATGTAACTAAATATCCTGGCCATAATAAGACTGTCCAAGCCCAAGATCCCCCTCGAAAAGGACAATAAATACTTCTCTGAGAGTTGTAACTTTCATAACTTGAGTGCCATATAGAATATTGCAAGCTTTCTTCTGCTTGATTCCACAAAACATGGAACCCTGTTTTAGTGCACATTTACTGTTTGCTACAAGCCTGCACTTAAGGCACTGAGCCATTAGTATGTCATAGGATTTATGCAGTAGCATGTTCAGACTTTGCTCATCCTCAATTATAAAAGTATGGTTTGCACTATGAAAAGGAAAAAGTAAATGCACATGAGTTCCTGAAGCGTAACGTAAGTTATATTTCTTAGGTTCCCATGAAGGATTGAAATGATGAGGTGGATTATTTTGTTACGATGATCCAGCAACAAATGCATTATGAAAGCAAGTGGTCTATTGAGTTTTAATCAGAATGGAGAGTCATTTGTAACCAAGATGGGACTACACATAGAACTGAATGGTCAACGTGTTTGAACTGCATTTCTTCCTTGAAGCCACAGGACTGATGTCATGCCTGTGGCAATTTTTAAAGTTAATTTTGCTATGCACATGGATCCTTTATCTGCCATTTCCACAATCTTTTGTTTTTAGGTATTTGTGCACACACATCTATTATCATGGATACCTTCAGCCAGCTCCTAGAACACAAGTTCTCTACAAACTCTTACTGTCTGTAAAATTTCACCTTGCACACTAATATTAATATGCTATTTTAGTGTCCCCCCTCAAGTTTGAATTTTGGCTAATAGGGCTAAGTTGAACAAGGAATTTGACAAAGCTTGATCTCTTGGCAAACTCAGCTGTGTATCTCACAATAAAATAGTTAATTAGCTGGTAATCCGTTCACGCTAGGGATTGAATTTTCCTGGTGTGCTGCTCTCTAAGTATTTAAGAAGCTACACTATATACACTTTTGTAAACCAGGGTATTAATTCTGAACTGAGCAGAAGCTAATTCTTCAAAAGGCTTTAAATTCAGACAAATTAACATAAAAGTTAGCTTGTGGGCTAAAAACCTGTGAAAGTTCCTTATTAAAAATTTAACACAAACCTGTTATGTCAAGTACTGTAGGAGAAGACATATAGTATCTATGAACTGTTTCAAGCAGCTGAGCACCATGGCCTTCTCCTTGGAATGGTGGCAAGATCAGCATCTGGCTACAGACAAAGGAATGCATTTTCAGTTCAAATGAAAGCATTTGGAAACATAAGCTGAAGTCTTAAAAACAAAATGGTATTCCATATTAGATTAAGGGATGTGCAATCTTCATGTTAAAATGTTATTTTTAATCTCGAAATTGTTAAATATTCAAAACTTGTTTGAGAGTCCCTCCGCTTCAAGAAAGAAACAAAGAAATAAATCAGTGCATAGACAGCTAATAATGGGGATTTTTTTAAACAAATCAACACTATTATAAACAAGTATTGGGAACTTCAGCAGTTCCCTCTTCTGAAATAAAAGGCAAGGCACGAGTTACACCGCCAATTACCTTACACGTGGCCGGGTTTTGTCTGGGTACACATAGTAATTATAGACTGTCATGTAGCCTACGGTCGCAAAGAGCGTAGCTCCATCCTTATTATACTTCTCAAATCTGCAGATAAAACAGAAAGCCAAGCAGGTCAATTACAGTTGCGCTCCCATGCAGTGTCCATTTTCTTTTCCATTCTCCAACTGAATTTTCAGTGTCAGCAAGCTACTCTGTGAGGGCCCAATGGGTACACCTGCTATGTTCTGAATGTACAATTCACTTAATTGGTGTGCAGCAACTTGGATAAATCAGACCTCTTTACAGCACTTCAGTGCACTTGCCTATTATCAAGATGAATAGGTGGCAAGTAAAAGAAAACACAGGCAAAGCTCATTTTACTGTTTAAGCCTACATTCAGGGCTCTAACGGACAACAGCATTTAATTCAGCTCTATTCTCAAGCTTTCCCGAAGCATAATGGAGGAAAACTCAAGCCTCATAAACAATGTTTTTTCTTTCCTGGGAAAAATATCATTATACTGCTCCAATAATTGGCCAGCCACAATTAAAATGCAGGCTTTGTGGAGGTAATAAGGTCCACTGTTGCTTTAGAACTGTACTTACACTAGAAAGTAGTTCCATCTTTCATCATCTACATCAATAAAGCTAGCAGTTTCAATAAACCACATCAAGAACGTCTGAAGCCTTTCATGATATTCTCGAAAGCCTGGACATGTCATGTCAGCCTAGGGAAAAAGCCAGGAGAAGTCAGGTGAAACCTATCACAGATGCAAGAGGAAAACCTATGCAAAACCTAATTAAATTCTCTGATATAAAAAAGCATGTTAATGATTAATAAATGGATAAAATTATAGTATTTATACACTACAGTTGAATCACTACAGAAGGTGCATCTCTGCAAAATAATATTGAACTTGGTTGCTCAAAAGCAGAAGTTTAACTTAATTTTTCATACCTTGTATATCTGATATGTTATATCTTCACCAGCTTCCTCATTATGGATAGAATATGTGTGTAGCAGCATTCCAAAGGGCTTGAAGTTGACCTCCTTCTCCAGCAGAGACACAAAGTCATCTGTGTTTGTGCAAAAACCAGGTGGAATGATTTCTCTAATTTTACTTTCAACATCATCTGCCTGAAGATTACAAAAAGGGGAAGGATCAGTGGAAGATTAGAAAAAGACAGCATTGATGTCGCTGCTGTGTTTAAGAAATGAATATACGAGATATATTAATTTCTATATCTACCAGTATCATCACTGTATCTACCAGTAATTTAAAAAACAGGAAAGAAAAAGAAAAAAGAAAAAGCAAGCATTCTTGTTGTTCATTAGTGATCTTCCAGCAAGTAAAGGAGCTCATGAGATCAGAAATGTCACAATCCAGCCTTTGTAAGCATCAAAAAGCTCTTGGTTACAGCCTAAGTTCATGAACATTCTTATGTTTAGAGATTGTTATATTTGTTCAAGCTTGACTAAGAGCATTGGTAGCTATTCTGTAAGCACAGCATGTTCAGAAGGCAAGACTTTCCAGACAGCAATTCACCAAGACTATGCTATACTACACAGCCTTGGAGGACTCAGGTTCCCAAACAAGCAGCTTACAAGAGGTATTAGGTGATGCAGAACTAAGTGGAGAAAAAGGGACAAAGATCAAAAACGGTAGCTCCCAAATAGGAAAGTGACAGCTAGCACACTCTGGCATTCTTATGGCCCCCTGCTTGAAATGCCTGTCTATAGAATCAGCTGCAAAACACAGTACAAACTCAGACAACCACATCCTGCATTCTAATAAAAGAAAGTTTTGAAAACAAAGTTTGACATAAAATAGTACAACTTATGAATACTGTCAGCAAATCTGACCTGTAGTCTAACATGCTGTAGAAGACAAAATATTCTGACACCAAAATTTAATTCAGAGATTATTCTTTTCAGATAGTCAAAGTTAGAGACTATCAGCTGAGCAGACTTCATAATCCTTTTCAGACCCCCAAAAGACCACTTGATTGAATACATTTACTACTTCTTTATAACCATGAATATTTGATGAAGCTTCACAATAACGTATTACTGCTTCTCACCAGGCAATAAAACTTAATGAATTGGTCTCAACTTAACAAAACCATACTCCTCAATACAACTCCTAAAAGCCTGACATTACATTCAACAAAATGAGCTTACATTCAATTCAAACTTTCCTCTGGACAATGAATCCAGGTTTTTACTTAATGGAGTTTGCCGTGAGTTCAGCTGTAATGTTTGTATTGTATCTATTTCCACAAGGGCGGACACAAGAACACTTTGTGTTAACTTACTAAGCAGCTCTTTCACACCGTTTACATGCATGATGGGTATTAGTTCAAAACCAAGACCCTTACTACTTAGCATTCAAAACAGGGAAATTAAGATGCTTAGAACAAAATACACTACAAAAGGCTAATACAACATGCTACTAATTCCTGTCCTTTCAGCCATGGGCCCTTAAGCAGAAGCAATGCACCTGCAAATGAATAGCACTTTATCATTCAGTTACATTTTTAGCGTAGAGAAAGACAGACTTAGTTCAGCACAAACAAGTTTTATTCTTAATGGTTTGGTACTACCAACATTTATATTTATATTTGGAGAGAGAGCTATTAAGCAGTTAAAATACAGCTCTACAATACCTGGTGTAAGAACTCAGTAAAAATGTGTACAATCTTTACACTCATTTCATTCTCAAAACAAAGATAATTTGTTGGTGCCTTCGGTATTCGTCATAAACCAGTATTAGCTAAAATACGTTTTCCTTACACTTACTGATTTAAGGGCATTACACAAAAACAGCCACTTCTTCAGAATCAATGAATTACATTAAAAAATGTATTTATATGGAACACAATTTAAAAACGCCTTTTAAAATAATTGTGCAAGTGCGTTGTTTACACAGATCTTACATCTGCACTACTGACAGAGCTGTAAGAAACCACAGCTAAAGATCTGTTGCAATTTGCATTTTATATAGCTGAATAAGCATGCAAAAATAATCTAGAATTAAAACAGTATTTCCAAGCAACAGTACAGTAACTCAGACTATGGGGATGACATCTAAAAAGGGTGAATATGCAGTAAGAAGTACTATATACATAATGTCTAAGTAATTTTGCTTCCCCTCACATTTCTCAGAGGCTTAGCAAATAAAGCACTACATAATATTTTTTGATTCTATATGACTATAACATATTTTCATCTATTGCCTCTTAAAAATTCTCTCCCCTTGGAATGGGGTCTGACACAAGAAAATAGAGTCTTCAATTACTTTTAGACTTAACAGGATTTCTCCTTCTTACAGAGCAAATCCCAGAGTCCTCAGTTTGAGCAGTGGCAGAAGTTTAAGCCATGCAATTTTCAGTTAATAAGACCTGAAATACTGGAATCTCAGTATATCAAGCACAAAAAAAGGAATTTATTTCATTAAAACCTGTACTTTTTAATGAAAACATTCACTATTTAGTAGATCCTTTTCAAATGCTTCTCTTTGAGGTGCCCATAATCCATAAGGAGGTACCAAAATGTGTTTACTGCCTTCCCTTCAGCATTACTTTGACATTGGTGAGAGGCTGATTTTTTTTATCAGAGCAAGACACTCATATCTTGCCAACTGGAGTGGATGCACACAAGTTTGTCTTCAGAAAAACAATCCTGTTGACTACTACAGCAATGTTTAACATAGGCAAAGCCACTTACAATGAAGCATGCAAAAACCTAAATTAAGCCAGTCAACAATTATTAAGCTTATGTTCATGGAAGTGCTGCCTGTAATGTATTACCTTCACAATCAGAATCATGTGAGGTCATGACAGTGAATTTGGTATAGGCTTGTAACTACACTTGATTTGTAGTAGGACTGCTTAAGTGAGTGTCTCTTTGTACATCACATTTGACTCTGAGTAAATTTAATTTAGAAATTATTATTGTACTAATAGGCAGCTATGATATTTGCATACCACGCAGATGCTGTTTCAAAGTGACTTAATTTAAAATACCTATAGAAGCATATTTGAGAGTTGAATTTCTCTAAAAATCGTATGCACGTATTTCAGAAGGGAGCAATGGAGTGGTCAGCAGTATTACATTACAAAAGCACCAAATATAGAAACTATTCTTTTTAATTAACTTTTGTATAAAGCAAATGCATACACTAGATGCAAAGCAAGATATAGAGTTTTGTGAAATACTTTACCCCATCCCATCATAAAATGCAGATGAAAAGGAAGATACTGGAACAGCTGCAAATCTCAAAGCAGCAAGCAATTCAGAGGTCATTGCTATTAATATTTACACTAGAAGAAAGCAGCTTCTCTTCAGTTATTTGAAAGAATTAACTCCATTCAAGGGATAAATTCTGTCTCCTTTCACTAAATAAAGTGCCAGCTTCTGTTCAAAACATGATCATCCTTTGCTGAGGCTGCCACAATAATATAATCTCCTTAAAGGTGGACCTAAATCATGTTACGATGCATAAATATGACTGGAGTTCTGCCTTTTGACATTTCAGGGTTGTACCTCTTCCTCATGTTCAAAAAGATCTTGGACAAAAAAAAAAAAAAATAGTGGCATTGGGATGAATATTTCTGTCAGTCCCTAGCAGGGACAGCAGCAGCTGCTTTAGCAATAATGAAACCAAACATAATATTACAAAATAAAACCACCTGCTGTTGAATGAGCTTGTATGGGTATTTGGATACAAAATCCTCAGCTGTGAATAACTTTGTGGAGCATTAATACCAGCTTGCTTGTAACCAGTTGTGGTAAAGGCAGAAACTGTTGTCCTTTCCTAAACGCCATCTATTCACAGCACAAGATTATCTGTCATGTGTGGTGGATAGTCTCTATCTTAGTAAAATTATCATCAAGGAGGAGAGATAGGCAAATAGTTAACTTACAAAACTAAATGTTAATATGCATTGAAATCAACATCCTGCTGTAATGACAGCTTATGTTCTAACCTCTGCAAATGCTCTCTTAGGATGGTTAAACTGACAGCAAATACAAATGCAGAAAAAGACCAACTACAGTGGTATCCTTTTTTCTATATATATTTAGATATAGCAATATAAGCAGCTTATGTGAATGCTCAGTGCTAGTAACACTAAGGGAAGCACAGAGTAAGCAATCATATTCTTCCCCTTCGCTCTGGAAAGCATGCAGAAGTGCTGCTCAAAAAGATCTTTTTTGCCCCTATCTCAGTCCTAAAGAAATTGGAGGAATAATTTAGTATAGGAAACAGGGCTTGAAAAAAGTAACCATTTTGAGCAATCAAAAAAGTTGCAGTGTGCATAGGACAAGACAGACCTTGTTTAGACCTTCGGAGAAGTAAATTGGGTTTTCCATTTGTACAGAAAATAGGTGAAGCAAAAAGGTGCAATGGTGCAGACTCCTGTATTATTTTGAAATTATAGCAGTGAAAGGTTGGACAATTTGATTTTAACATGCTTAGTGTATGGCCAGCAGCCTTTCCTTTTTTTCCTTATTTCCAAACAATCCTTCATTAGATTGAAGAGCATGACTTTTCACTCCTAAGACTTGTTGCTCTAGCCTCCAAAGTATTTCAGACATGTCCAGGAACTTAACTGTTGAACTGAGTATATTCGAATACACCTTCAAAACTAGGAAGGACAAATCTCTAAAACCATTCCAATGTACTTCTCCTTTTACAATAGGCCTTTCCTTGAAATTATTTAAATAAACTACAAGGAATTTCAAAGTAGTAACTTAAATGCAGTCTGAAGTCATATTTGGAGAACATATGGACAGTAGGAGAGAAAAAAATAAAAACTATTCTGTAAGTATTCTATAAGCCCGGAATACCTGCAGGAAAAAAGAAGAAACGACCAAACAAAAACCCTGTAGGTAATTATATTATCACATTCCTTTATGAAAGACATAAAGCACACATGATACCCATACAGTTTATAATCTATTTTCTGCCTTACTTGTTCCCCAAGTTTTAGAGACACGGTCAAGTGTACTATCTCACAAAGTTCTTACAGAAACCTTCTCTTCCTTCGCACTGATTCTCTCCATCATAAACCCCACCAATGCTAGTCCTCCTCCTGGTCACAGTTAATATGAAAACACAGACTTGCTAAATTGAGGTTTATTTTGTGGAACTGCCTTTGGCATCAGCACCTCACATGGGACTGTTCTGTTTGACACAATTTTGATTTGATTTTACTGTCATCAGGGAATGGGAAATCTACAGATGAAGTTCAAAGCTTTTTATTGGCTTAGCAAATGGAAGCTTTGTTTATTCCTTTTTAATTTAAACCATGTTTAGGGGAGCAATTACTAAACCTAGAACTCCTGTCCATACTGAAGTAAACCTTCTCAATGTTATGCTAAAGACAGAAGCAGACCTGCACTCACCTCCACACAGTCAAACTTCTCATTCACTTTGGATGTGTACTCGATGCGGAAGAGCGTTGACAGGTTTCCAGCAATGTAATACAAGAGGATCTTCAGTCCCTTGTAGCCAAAAGCAACTTCACTGAGAAAGGAGAAAATAACAGCCAGGAACTCGATACATAACAAAACATTGACATCACAGTGGTTTCACTTCATGTAACATTCACAAGATCTTTCCCAGTAAGGTAAAGTAAGCTTCCTAACAGGAAAAGGGAATCAAATTGGATGTGCACTACCTGGACAGAGAATGCCTTACACTGCTTCTATTAGCTCGCTCCTCTAGTGGAAATATTCTGAACTCAGTAAGGCAGTGCCTGTGTCCTTACTGTGACAGCTCAGGAGAGAATGCCTGAAACAGCTAATACTGTTTTTATACTTCTTCAACTCATTAACAGGTATTTACATTAATCGATTGCTACATTCATTAAACATTACTTTGCAGTGCAGTATAATAATTTGGAATAAACTACTTCAATCTATAGTGTACAAAGCACAGATAACCAGGTATAGCGATTTGTGGAGTTTTTGGTTGATGGTTCCTATTTAGTTATCCAATCTAACCAGAAATTAGTACATGCAAAAAAAGTATAGAATACAAAAGCCTCTTTTATACTTTGTAAGTACAAGTAGCCTGAACTTTATACTCTTATGAAGAACAGAAATTTTTTTCTGAAAAAACATGCAGAAAATAGTAATGCTCACCAAGAAACAGGCCAAATTTTTTGTTAAAGTATAGCTAAAACTTTTTTTACTGAGATTTTTCTTTAAATGGTAGTACATTCATAATTTAAAATGTAAGTGCCAGAAGAATTTGCTTGTTAGCTAAACTAACAGACTGGAGATTTCTCTGATTACTAAAATTATAATTATTATCAATGATAGCTGCAATAGATTTATTTATTAGATTTAATTTATTAGATTTAATATAGGTAGCTCATCCTAATTTGAATACTTAGAATGCTTTCAAAAGGAAATTGAAATTAAGAAACACAACAACTTAAAGAAGTCCACAAAAATATGCCACTGGATTTTCCTTAGGGGTTTTATTTTTTGTTTGTTTAGCTTATTTTTTATCTAAGACCAGATTGTTGAATATCACTCTACTAAAATTATAAATGACACTTCAGCACTAATTAATTCAGCATACTCAAAATTAAAGAAACAATACTTTTTTACCTACACTTCAGGGAAGACTTTGATACCAGCATTCTCCTGGAGAAACTGGCAGCTCATTGCCTGAATGGGTGTACTCTTCATTGTCTGGATGGCCACGCCCAAAGAGTGGCGCGGGATGGAGTTAAATGCACCAGACAGCTGCTCCCCTGTGGTGTTCCCCAAGGCTCAGTGCTGGGTACAGTCCTATTTAATCTCTTTATCAGTGATCTGAATGCTTCCTAAGTCAGACTGCAGCCAGCACTAGGCTGGACAAGAGCATTGATGTGCTGGACATGGGTCCCAACAAGTGCCAGACTTGGGGCAGAACAGCTGGAAAAGGAGCTGGGGGTGCTGGCTGACAACTGCCTGGACACGACTGAGGCAGCATGTGCCCAAGTGGCATCCTGGCCTCTATCAGAAATGCAGCAGCACCATCAGGGCGGCACTTCTTCCCCTGCACTCAGTATCAGCAAAATTTCTTGGTTTTTAATGACTTGGAAGCAACTTTGCCCTTTGGGACCTATTAATTTGAATCTGGAAACTTTAACTTACTCATCTCCAAACACTTGATGGCTGTACTCTGGATTAAATGTTGTGTTCTCATCCTCCAAATCCTCAGGAAAGCGAACTGAGAAAAAAACCAAACAAAAACAATAGAGCATGACCAAGTCACCACCTCTCATTTGTTAATCCAGATGCCCTGGCAGCTGTTCATGCAGGTTTCCACTAGAGTCAGACAACTTTAATTAAGAAACTATGTGAGGGTGGCATACAAATGAAGTCAAGGCATCCTATACATGGATGTTATTTGATCTGGGAATATCAAATCAGTAATCAGACTAGAACTGAGAAATTGGCACAGCTGTACACATGCATGTATTTCAGAGGAAGGTATTAGAATACTTCAGTATTGCTTGTACAATATTTAAAAAGTGGTATTACCTAGCTTCAGCTGAATTGCTTCATTTGTATTACACTTGTATTCAGCCAGCTTCTTCTCCATAGCAGTAAGTCCTGAAAGAAAAAGGTTTTCTTAAGAGTTAAGAAGTGTCCAATCTCTCTGTCACTATTACTCAAAAAGTATATTAGAAAAAGGGTCATAAACCAAGAAAAAACACACAACACAAAACCACCAAACAAGAAAGATTAAAAAAGCTACAATATGCCAGAATATGTCAATACAGAGGATAAAGAGATCTATCTCACACACTTTTCTGGAACTAGAAAACATACAAGTATCTCTTTTTAGTTTCTGAGAATTAAAGTCATTACTATAAAAATATTAAGTATCCTAAGTTACTACCAGTTAAATATATATTCAATAGTGTCAGTAAGAAAATAAGAATTCACTATAACATGTTATTTAAGTAACACGTGTCAGGACACTTTAAGTGTTTGCATTCAGTCATTCTCATAAACAGCTGTTAATGAACTACAGTGACACGTACACCAGCAATTATTTGGCCAGCACTACTCTTCTAGAGCGGATGTGGAGGAAAAACGCAAATAAACTGTATTCAATCTGATTTCCAAAGCCTAATCCAGGACAGAAGACAAGTTCACTTCAGGTATGTTCCAAATGCTTTACAAACATAGCCCCCCTTCATTTCAGAAGTACCTTAAGTTCTACATCTCACTTAAGTCAGCAAGCTTTAAGTAAACACATTTTCGGGTTTTTAATTCCCTGCCCACCGCCAGCAAACTCGTGGCCACGGCGATACACTCCGGTTTAACACCACCAGACCGTGGCGGCCATAAACTCAGAGATTCGCAGCAGCAGGACACAGGAACTGGGTGGCAGAGCAGCCGCGCTTCCCTCTCACACCCCATTGCCCGTCCCCTGCGCTCTGTCCGGCCCCGAGCTCACGCTCCCCTGCCCCGCGCCCCGGTCACGGCGCTACCCCCGGGGCCCCTCTGCCCCGTCAGGGCGAGGCGCCGCCAGCGTCCGCCCGTTCCCCGAGCGGCGGGGCCGGGACTCACCCGCCATGGCCGAGTCCCCGCACACAGCGAATCAACCCGCGCGCCCGCCCGCCGGAAATGAGGGACGCGCACACGCGCTTCCGCTTCCGCCCGCCGAAACCCGGCGGGGAGCCAATGGCCGCCCCGCGCGGCGCGCCTAGCCCGTGCGCATGCCCAACGCTGCCTCGAGCCTCGCGCCGGCTCGCGTGGCCGGCCCCGCCCCGTCCCCTCAGAACGCGGGCCGGGCGGCGCGCGTGCGCAGCGGGGCTCGCGCCTCTCACGTGCGGGCGGCTGGCCTCGCGCCCCCGGGGCCCCGCCCCCGCGCCTTCCTCATCCACACACCTCGCTCGGGTCTCACCGCTGCACCTGCGCTTTGGCCGAACAAACAACCGCAGCTTTGTCACTAGTAACAAAACCAAAACAACCCCCAAAACGCTCTATGCTGAACCCTTGCTGCAGCCGCTGCGGGAACGACCATGGGGATTTTTGCCATTTTGTTTCAAAGGCCTGGCTTTTGTTGCACATTGGTACTCTGTGCTGGTCTGGGCTGGGGTAGAATTACTTTTCACAGTGGCTTGTGTGGGGGTGGTGAGTTCGATCTATGAGGGTCCCTTCCAACTCAGCTTATTCTGCGATTTGTGCTGAACACAGGGTGGATAATACAGAGATGGTTTTGTTATTGCTGAGTAGGGCTTATATAGAGAGCCAAGGCATTTGCTGCTTTTTGTGCTGCCATGCTGGTAACGATGTTGGGGCTGCATGAAAGGTTGGGAAGACACACAGCTGGGACAGGTGTTCCCAAGAGCCAAAGGGATATTTTTGACCAGATGGCATGATGCTCAGGGTATAAAGTGGGGAGAAGAAGAAAGATGGGAGAGGATGTTTGGGGTGATGACAGTTGTCTTCCCAAGTAACTGCTAGAGGTGATGAAACCCTGCCCTACTGCAGATGGCTGAACACCTTCCTACACGTGGGAAACAGTGAATTCATTCCTCATTTTGCTTTGCTTATATGCGTGGCTTTTGCTTTTCCTATTAAATTGTATCTCAACCCACGAGTTTTCTACTTCTTACTCTCCCAGTTCTCTCACCAGTCCTGCTGGTGAGGGAACAAGTGACTGTGTGGGGCTTGGCTGCTGGCTGGGGTTAAACCATGACACTCTGCAGTTAGCATATATATATACATACATATATATATATGGATTTGCTGAACAAGTGCTTGGGTGGTCAGATGCTTACCAAGTAGGCAGATTTCTAGCAAAACTGTTCCTGCTGCCAGCTGGGACATAGGCATATATGTAGTATGTGAACTCTAAGATATATGCAGAAAGTTTTTGTTGGCATGTAACTATAAGAAGTTGTTTTCCAGAGAAAAGTTGTTTTAAACTTAAGCGAGTCATTGTTTCATAACCACCAGTATAAACTACCAGCTACTGTATTGTAGTTTAATATCTCACTGTGTTATTTGAGGAGTACCAGAATCTGCCTTTTAATGTTTTCCAGTGGCATCTAATAAAAGACACTTTGTTGGGCCTTTAAAATAGCACAGCAAGACAAAATATGCAGTATTATTTGTCAGGTTTTACAAGCACTGTGATTGAACTGTTGAAACAAAGTATAAACTTACTCTTTCTTAAGGCTGTGACCTGCATGCTTTTCATTTTGAAGTATAAAGCATATGTGTGCTCTGCTGATAAAGGGTTGTAAGACCCAGTCAGAAGTTACTGAATTCCAGCCAGATTTTGGGCCTCTGGTTCTGTTTGAAATACAGAGTTACAACCGATTTGCAGCCAAGCTGCCAGAACATCAGTCGGCGCTTGAAACCAACAGGTACACACCTCTGCTGACCCTCGGGGGCACGGCTGCATCTGTTACGCCAGAAATGAGATTCAGCAGCATTAGAAAAGGCTCAGTTCTGCACTGTGGAGGCGCTACCTGCAGCCCTCCGCCAAGGACCCTACACCCCCGCTCCGGCGGTGCCCTGGCGGGGTAGAGCGGCGCTCCCGGGGCTGTGCTGGGCTGTGCTGTGCGGGCCGGGGCTGGGCGGGGCCGGGCTGGGCTGCGCTGAGCGGGGCAGGGCGGGGCGCTCCCCCCACAGCGCTGCGCTCAGGCGGCGGCTGCTGCGGCGGCGCGGCGGGCGGGCGGCTGGCTCCTCCTCCTCCTCGTCGGCGGGCAGCATGGCGGTCAAGGTGACTCTCGTACCCGCCGCCGGTGGCAGGAGGAGCCGGGCGGGCCCCGCGCGGGGCCGGGGGCAGGCGGGGGGAGGCGGCCGCCGGCGCTGCGGGGTTCCCGCGGGGGCCGGTGCCGCAGGGCGCGGCGATGGCGGGGCGGCCCCGGGGGAGCGGCAGCGCAGCCCGCGGTGCCCCCGCCCGCCGGAGTGCCCGGGGTGCCGGGCCGGGGTCCCGGGGTCCCGGGGCGGCGGTGGCGGCGGTGTTTGTCCCGGGGGCCGGGGCTCCGCGGCGCTCGCAGGCGGCCGGCGCTGACAGCTGTCACCGGTCCGTCCCGCGGCGCGGTCACGGCTGAGGCCGGGCCCGGCGGGTCACAGGGGACCCCTATTGCCGCCTGGGGCCGCCGCGCCGGGTTCGTCTGCGCTCCGACAGTGGCTGAGCATTAATTCACTTGTGTTTACAGGTGCATTCAACCAAAAGAGCGGATCCCGCTGAACTACGAAATATTTTTTTGCAGGTAAAAAGAGCTAATGTTGTTTGAGTGTCAGACTTGTGTGTTGTGCCTTTCCAGCAGTTTGCCGTGGCATCAAACGCGTCATGCTGGTGGGACACTTTGAAGTTCACTTTGCAGGCACACTGTACTGAAGGGGCTGTCAGGCGTTGAGGAGAAACTGCTGCTGGCACAAACTGTGATAACCATTTCCAAATTATAATATTAAATAAGTTCCTGAACTATTTTCTAATTTTCTGTAGAGCAAATAATTATAAAAAAGTACTGCTTATTTTTTATTTTAGTCGCCCTTGTAGAATTCAAAAACATTCTTCTTCCATGGCTGTATGTTTTGTCCTTGGGATTTGCATGTGTTCTTACAAATGGTTGGACCACTGGCAATGTTTTTAGAACTTGAATTTGATTTCTCAAGGTTTATATATTCTGTAATATTGTCCCTTGCAGGGGACCTTATAATTGTCATATAAAAATAATAGTATGAAGGTTTCTCCACTCCTGTAGTTTCAATGAAGCTTGATCAGAAAGGAAAATCCAGTCAATCTTAAAACTTTGATGATAAGCTGTGAATCAGGCATATGGAATAAGAAGAACAAGAATTGTGTTTTAGGTCCATAATAGGGCTCCCGATATTTCAAAATGACTAAAATATCTTTTTTTTCCCCTAATGTTGAGTGTTAGACAGTATATTTAAGAAGCTTTTCTCTATTTAAAAAATTAAGAGTATAAAATTAGAGCTAGTACTGTGAATAATAAAACTTATTAAGTATTTATACCTATCTTTTGATTCTACTATACCATCTGACAATTTCCATAAATCATAAGTAGTCAAATATTTTGGCTGAGAGAGAGGAGTTGTATCCCAGCCATAATTTTGGTGGCCTTTGCTTTTGCATATTGGATTGCACTGTAACATTGCTGGAGTGCAAAAACTTAGAATGCTGGCATCAAACTTGAAGCTCAACATTTAGTTTCTAGTACAAAATACTTCAGCACAGGTTCATTTTTGATTGACATGGCATTCAGCTTTTGTAGATAAAGATTACAGTAGAGTATGTTAATAAAATTAGCAACATCAAAATGTAATTTTTAAAACATATAATAATACAGTGTAAAAATGTCATTCTAGAACAGCTTTTTTTCAACTTTTTGCATGATACTTTTGCATTTGAATGAAAAAAGTTAAATGAGGTGTCAAAACACTCTATTGAATTGTAAAAGTGAACTCTGTATGGTTCTTGACATCCAATCAGTAGAAGTTTTTGCTTCTGGAAATAAGCAATTGAAGTTCTTGATAGTGGTCATACAGAGAACAGTGGAGAGGAAGAATATTGTACCACTGGATGTTGACATTTTCTTTCTGACAGTATTTGTTTTATTGACCTAAAAAGCAGTCTGTTTTTAAAAATTGGCCTTTTGGTCATCTCCATGTCTGTCTTGTTTTCTTCAGAGAGATGTGCAAATGAAGTTGTGGATTGTTTGGTGCTCTGAGGAATGAAAAATAGAAGAGCTCTCCTCTCTTCCTTTGAGTATCTGAGATTTTGCAGTTAAAAAAAAGCATAGAGAAAGAATTTGTATTTCTTCTGTATTCTGTTGAGTTTGGAATTGTGTTTTCGTTTGATGCTTAGAAATCAAACTTAGTTGCAGGCTTTAAATGAAGAGAGAATCATTCTTTTCAAGACTAAGTTGTAGAAAGTCTTGCTATGAAATACTGCAAGTGTTTAGGGGTCAGATACGTTGTACTCTTTGCTGAGAGTGCTGGCCTCTTCTGTGAGCTTCAGCTAAAGGTCGTGCATTCCTTCCTAAATTTGGCTTCCCTTGGAAAGGGTTAGAAGGGAAGATGTGAGCTCTAGGCATCGTCACCATCCACCTTAATCGTGGAGCCTACTTAAATTTCCTTCTGTTCATGCATGTCTTCTAATGTTATATCTACCTCCCCCTGTGCAGTTTATGTTGTATCTTAAAGGATATTCAGATATTATTACCTTTCTCTTCAGAATTTCTGAAGTGTGCTATCTGCTCCTTCTAACTGTTTTAAACTGTAAAAAGATAAAGTTTGACTTGCATTAAAAGATGTGCTATTTCTCTTAATCCTGTGACTATGAAATGCAGGCATTCAAATTTCATGTCTGTGCACCATCAAGTAAGTTACCTTTTAGGTGTTTGCTAACCACAGACTTCAGAAACAACCATAAAGAACAAATTTTGTAACAAATTATCACAGAAGGATAAAAGAGTTGGGTGGGAAAACAGTTACCATATTTCTTAGTGAATCTTCATTATTTTTCTTAGGCAAGACACAGTCAGCCTTTGGAAAATAATGAATTATTTCCTGCCTGTTGAATTCAAGTGTAACCTGTTCAAGCAAGGTGGAGAAGGAAACAAAAAGAGATTTCCAAAGCATTGTTTCTGAAAGTGTGCCTAGCATACCTAGCACCAGCTTGTAAACTAGAGTAGGGAGTTTGTATGTTTGTCTAACGTGAGGATGTTTAGAAAAGAAGTCTCATGGAAATTCATCAAGTGCTTACCTGAGGCAATCTACAAGTGTATATTAAGAATTTTGAGTTATAAAGTAACACAGTTCAAGACTGAGAAAAACACAGATTTAATTAATGTGTTATGTTTTATATTCAAATTAGATTATAACTTAAAATTGAACTAAAAGATTCTTGGCTGAAGTTAACTGGTGCAAATATAGGACTAATGTATGTACATGCTTAGCTACTTTGTCAGGCCCTAATTTATTGACTTGCTGCCAAACTCTTCCAAAATGCCATGACCTTCTCATACGGAGCTCAATGTATCTGTCAGTTAATTATTTTTGTCCCAAATTTTTTTAACAAAACTTCCCCCAAACTGTTTTTATAAAGGAAGGTATTATTGTAAATTATTATTTATGATAAACTTAGAGAAATTGGTGTCTGGAGAAAAAAAGATGGTGTTTAGGTGTTGACTGTTTTTGATATGCACTCTACTGTCATGCAGTTGACTTCAGTGATTCTTGAAGATATGCTTCATACTCTGCATGTTTGATGGACCTTCATACATAACATTTTCTCTGGATTTCATGTCTTGCAGCAGAATTGTGCCTCGTAAGGCATTTTTCAGTCACTTGTGTGTACACCTGAGAACAGAACCTTTCAGAGTTGATTCAAGGAAGCCACAGTTTTGTTGTGCTGTCACATTGGCAGTGGTGCTGAATTAAGGGATCCCTGTCCACTGCTTTGTATTCCTGTTTTAGTGGAAATACTCTTTTAATTCTCCATAAATTCAGTAGTCTGGTTTAAAGTGCAGTCATGCAAACAGCTGTCATCACAGCTGTAGAGTAGAAGAGGAAGAGGTGATGAGGTGAGGGGCTGATATTGTGCAAGAGATACATGAGATGCTGAAGCAAGCACTGTCTGTGTGTGTAAATTTTTCCTTAAAATTATTAGTTTCAGGATAAAAATTAATCTGAACATTTATTTCTCATAAGAAGAGAAAAGAAATAATTTATGTTTTCCAAAATTAATGTAGTAAAATCAGGAACAATTATTCAGAAGATATCTGCCGCTAGAAATTGTAAGAAAATTATGTGCCGTGTTTTCAGTGTAGCTGCAAATGGAATGCTATAGCATGGTTGTAATTTTTGTAGACTTTTGCAATGACCTGACAGTTTCTGAAATACATAGTTGTTTTCTAATCAGAAGATGCTGGTCATTATGTGAACACATCTATTGTACAGGGAAATCTGACTGGTGGTAGTATAAAGCTAGTACAGTAACACCTTTAGTTCAGTCCAGCCCTTTAATTTCAGAGCAGTTATGTGCAGAGAGTTGTGCACCATTTTAAATTACATTCACTGAAGATACTAATTTGGCCATCACCGATAATTAGCGTCTAAATGGATTAATTTTTGTTTGTGTGGCTTTGGTTTTTTATTTTTACTCTAGTATGCAAGCGTTGAGAAGGATGGGGAGCATTACATGACCCCAGAGGATTTCGTGCAGAAATACCTGGGACTTCATACAGATCCACAGCACAATCCTAAAACAGTGCAGCTGTTGGCCGGAGTGGCAGATCAAACTAAAGATGGGTGAGAATTTTGCTTTCCATATGAAACTTGTAGTGCATTGTTAAATGTGTGAGTGCATGAGTTTGATAACTTCATCTTCCAAATGCATTCTTGATTTTATTACACTTTAGGCTTATTTAAGAAGGGTTTTTTTTCACAAGTACAATAGACTATAAATTTGTAAAAACTGAAAAAAAGTTACAGTGTTTAGCATGGATTTTTTTAAAGCTAAGATTTATTTTGATGATATTTTGTTAATTTCTACAAAAGCTGAGGAAGTTGAATGGCAGGTAAGTTAAGTGTAGTATGGTCTTAGTAAAGTTCTTTTCTGTATGTCCTCATCTATCATCAGGTACTTTGTAGAGTCTTCAGTACCTGTAATTAAACACAAAAATGTGGAAGAGCTTTCTTATTTCTGTAGTGTGCAATTCAAATCCAGCCACTGAGGTCTTTTGAAAAGTGCTGACTATTAGAAAAGAGAGACAATAGTGACTTTATGAAGGAAGAAGTTTGCCTAATGAAGATCAGGTCACACCACATAAAGCTTTTCCAGCTGTGATTACTGATGCTCCTGCTTGCTTTTAGAGAGTTCCCTGAAACCAATTTACAAAGTCCCTGCTCTGCTGAGGTAGTGCCCTCTGACTCATTTGTCTTCCAAGGAGCTTTCTCTTCTGCTGTATGTAGGCTTCTGGTTTTGGCCTTGGATTGTAGCAGGAGGCCCGGACATGGTTAAAGTAAAGTGAGAAGGTTAAGATGGATCAGAGAAGAGGTCAAGAATGCAGAAGTGGTTATTTTTTTGAGAAGAAAATGCTGTTGAAGTAGTATACAATACATTTGTAATTATGTAAATATAACTTCTTTTAAATTGAAAGCTCCTTAGCTTCCTTGGTTACTTAAATTTTTGTTTTGTTTTCCTGCATTCTGCTATAGAACATTTTATTAGTTTGCTTAGTGTCCTGGGCAGCTTGCACAGTATCTGTGCAATGGAAATGAAATTGTATATGCTGTATACTTCTTACTCTAAGTGACAAATACAGGATTTCCTGTTTGATGTTATGGTATATGATTTTTCTTTTCATAAGGCTGCAGCACTTTGATATTATATTTGATAAATCTTAGTAACCTGTCTCTGTTTCCAATAAATGGCTACAGTTTGTTGCTTTATTATGGATTGAAAAGGTAATTTTATATGTATCTGTTAAAATAATAGTTTAATTAATAATGTAAACCAACATGCTTAGCATATTGTTTCTCTAAAAGCTGTTGGTTATCTTTTATGGTGTGCATTTCTTCAGAAAATATCTTATAAAAGGGTCTTTCTTATAGAAGGAAATCAGTTTAAATGCTACAACAGAACTTTTAGGAATTGCTTTTTGTTACTTTCCCTGTGAATAAGATTTTTGTTGGTTTTATTTTTATATTTTTTTAATCTGGGTAATATTTGAAGTGATAGATAATCCAGTATGGGTTATAAAGTAAGCGTGCTTTACCACCTTCTTTATGGGAAGAGTGGGATTTTTATTTTGCACTGCCATATAGTTCAAAGTGTAAAATGTTTATGTGTTTGAATACTTACCTCACTTATTTTCTTAATGTTTTAATCTATATTTTTATTTAATATATATTTCTTGTGAAGAATTTGTTATAGCCCCATTATCAACATCACGGGTTTTTTACATTCACATTCTTTCATTTGTAGTGAGCTGTAATATATCAAAATCCAGACTCTAATAACATGAATAACTATCGTAGTCTTCAACTGAACTCCAGGATGTATTGCATCTTTCAAGAGCTTACTTTATGAAGTCCAAAGAAGTATCAGTAGTCCTGTTCTATGCATACACTTTTACATTAAATGACAGCCCAGTGTCATACAGCAAGTCATTGAGAAGCTTTGGGTTCTGTTAACGTAACTTCATTCCTGTTATCATATTCTCTTAGCTTTGCTTGTCCTTGAAATAAATACTCAGTGTTGATGGTTGCTTCCATTGTTAATATTTTTTATTTCTTTTAGGTTTAAGTTTGGCACTTTACAGAAACAGCACATTTTGGAACTGGCGCTCTGTAGGCATGTGTTTAAAGAAAAATGTTTTTACTTTGTTCTAATGGTAACTTGATCCTTACTTAACTGTTCCAGAGCACTATTGCCTTCTCCCATTACTGCTGTACAAGACTGGTTTGCTTTAGTGGAAGTCACTAAGGTAGTTTTTAAAACAGATGACTGTTCACTTCCAAAATGTTTATTCCTCATTGTTACAAGTGCATATTTGTAGAAATTTATGTGATGACCTCTAAATTAGAATTTGGTTTAAACTTGCCTATTATCTATATGTTCTGTTAGCTAGTGCAATAGGATTTCACTGATGCTGAAGGCACTCCTGTGTCTTCAGGCTGCAGGCACTGGTTTTGAAATTAGGATAAATACCCTCTCTGAAGAATATACTTATATACATATATATATATATATGCCAAAACCAGCCAAGGTATTTTCTTCCCCCTTCAAACCTTCAGAATTTGACAGTAGTAGTTCAAAATTCTTCATTTTAACTCCTTTTTTCTGGGTACTCTTTTTGTCAGCATATCATTCTTAAATCTGAAATGTGTTTTTAAGTGAAGTCCCCAAGAAAGAGTTGATATTTCACCTAATGGAGAGTCACAACAGAGCTATACATAGTGTCTAAAAAGCTATGTTGTGTGGGGAAAAAATAGAAAATACTTGTAGTAGGAAGAAAGGAAAGACTGAGAAGAATTGCAAATACTGTGTGATTTGAAGGGTGGCAATACAGAAGAAATCAGAGGAAAGTAAATTTTTTAAAAAGTTACAGATAAATTGAAAGGTGAGTGATTTTATATTGTTTATGGACTCTGTAATGCAGTGGGTTCACTGGATGGTGCTTCAGTAGTGAGTAGTGATTGGGTGGGAAGCTCCATCATTCTGTTTAATCCAGCTCCTGTTATCTCTGCTCCAGTGGCTAATGGAGGATCACAGAGGCTCTCCCTGCTCTTTTAGGCGTTGCAAGTTGAATATGTGGAAATTGGATGTGTCTGTCTCCTTTTGCTGTAGGCACTGTTATAGTGAGACTACTGAAGACGTCTTCTTTCAGGTTCAGGCTTCTACGAATGCATTCTGCAGAGATCAGCACTTGATTTTGTCAGTTATAAAGCTTCCTGGTTAGGAGTTAATTTGTGTATCAGCTTTATGCATGTATGTGAGATGTATTTTGAAATGTTACTATTTACAATTATTTTAAAGGAACATTTGTTTCTTTGATACTAACCCTTTATTTATCAAGATCATCCTTTGGATGAAATTGACTTTGCATGTGAAGACCCATTCTCATATCTCTGATTTTTCTGGCTAAGATGCGGTAAATATGATAATTTTGTATTTTCAATATCTTAATTATTTTCAAAGTCACTAGGCTTTTTTCTGTCTTTCTTGTGCAGTGCATATATACAAGAATGTTGACGTATTTAACCTTTTAAAAGTATCTCAATTCTGCTTCATGTGTACTTAGACAGACAAAGACTAGATATAGTAATGAATGGTGTGAATATTGTGATTTTTTTTTTTTTTTTTTTTTTTTTTTTTTTTTTTTTTTTTTTTTTTTTTTTTTCCTGTGAGGAACAGACTTTATACTTGGCTCTTTAGCAGTGAGCAGTAATGTTTGAAGTAATCACTATGAGCTTATGATCTCATATGATGAGTACTAAGTTGAGATCAATTATGTACATTTTCTAGGAAAATTTCTAGGAATTAGTGATACTCTCTGCTTGAACAGCATTTACTGATATATAGTAATTTTTTTGTTTAATATAGAAGATGTAATTGAAATTCTTATTCCCATTGATTATTTAATGCTAAAATACATATCCTGTCCTTTATCTCATTATTTTCGTGTGCCAGCATTATCCTTTATCTACACTTAGTAAGATAATCTTACTTAATCAGGTTTATCTTTCTGCAGCTGTTCATACATACAGCATTAGGATGCCTTCTGAAGGGTTTTTTTTATGTTAGTCAAAATAAGCAGAGTTCCTCTAGAAAAGTTACTTACTATTATCCTAATAAGATACCTGTGTGTTCATTCAAGTCTGAGTTAATATGTGGTGACCAGAAAGACTTGGATTTACCAGTGCATCCTGAGTTGTGCACTGTGACTGTCTTGCAAACACAGCTCAGAATGTTGTGATCTGCTGTTACACTCACATCCTTCCCTGCCTTGTCATGTCTGTCCTTGGATCCAGATGTTTTATGTTTGGCCCTGAGTACATTACTTGGCCATTCATGTTATTTTTGGAGTGTAGTATTCTTTCCATATGCATAGTAAAGTGTAACTTTTTCTGAACCTCTTTGTTTTTTATGAATGTTATGTATTGTTTTAAGAAAATGTGTGCTTTATAGTGCATTCCTGTACTTGCTTTACAGTATCTTTTCTTAGTAGAAATACATATGTAGTAATACAATGACAGACCTGCAAATTTCATGTTGTTAAAATTTTTGTGGTGTTTTTATGTCTTAATTTTCAGGTGCTGATTACATTTATAATTAAAAAGTAATAACCTGTAGGTGTTTAGTTAGAATTCAGTGGCTTCATAGAGGAAGAAACTACTTAAATGCAACATACTTTTCAGTCTCTAGAGTGTTAAGTACTTAAGTTAGAATTTTTTTACTATTTGTATCACCCTTTTTTCAAGAGTATCAGATGCAAATTTTCATTGGTACTATGAACAATTGAAAAAAAAGTCTTTATAACTTTTCTGTTTTCCTTTCTAGGTTAATTTCCTTCCAAGAATTTTTGGCATTTGAATCTGTTTTGTGTACTCCAGATGCAATATTCATTGTTGCTTTTCAGTTATTTGACAGGAATGGCAATGGAGAAGTAACATTTGGTAAGAATACCTAAAGAAAAACAGTTTTAAGAAAGTGATTATAATATTATCTATCATAATAATGGTTCATGACCACAGGTGCATAGAAATACATTTTGGGCAGTACCATACTGTTTCCCTAAGACTCTGCATGAGCAGAACTTTTTTTCCTCTCTCAATTCAAGCTTAAGAAGTACACAGAGACAAAATACATTTTTCTCTGTCTTCTTGAATCAAGGTTTCTCATTTTCCTGAAGTAGTAAATACAGTGATGTCATGTCATCCTGAGTAAAATTCTATATGCTGGACTTCAAACTCCTTCAACCATGAGGGAGTTTTAAGATATGGTATGGATGGATCTTCACATTTCTTTGCATAATTGCCATTTCATACAATAAGAGCTCAATATAGAAATTAAGGAGGTCTAATAATTTAATTTCCTGTGGTAATGTTCCTTTTCTTGAGGAGCAAATCTTACTTTAATGTTTTAAGATCTTACAACTAGATTATATATTTGCAAAATTAGGAAGAAAATCTGGCCTTTGGTTTTGTTATCTAATCAAATATGTTAGTAATTAGACCAAAGTCTTGAGGTTAACTGTACTGCTTTGTGATACTGCTAAATAACTGTTACCAACAGTGCAGTTTAAGGAGGACTAAGGCTTTATTTTTAAAGCTTCATGTTTATGAAAATTAGATAAATCAATGGTAAGAATTTTAATAAAATGGAATGAGAATGTTATTTTTATCCAAAAGAATAAAGCACTCAATAAAGAAAATACAAACTATGCTTGAATTTGTAACCACTTGGTGTTTGTACTATTTCATTATTATGAAAATTGCTGTAACTTGTTGGGAAAAAAAGAGCAAAGGTCTTTTTATGGAAACAAATTGTTTGACTTATGATGCCTGTTAAATGACCTAGTTAACTGAAGGGCCAGATACTAAGCAGTTTGGATGCACAACAACTTGAACAGAAAATCTTAAAAATTAAATAAAGGTGAAGTCAGTAAATGCAGTCATTAGGAACTGGAGAAACTACTACAATCAGTGTGACCATGTTAACAATGGTTTATTAAATAATCTTACAAAATGGGGGTTTGAACTTTAGCTCTTGTGAACACACTTGAAATAGCTGGTTCCATAACTGAACAATAAGCCATTTCAGATGGTATACAAATTCCTCAGTTAGACTGAGGATTGTTATTTTTATATAATTAAAGTCTAAAAGAAAACACATACAAGAGAAATTGTAAAACAAAAAATTGGTGTTTTTTTCTTTATCTTCCTTGCTGATTTTCTTGTAAGGCTGATAAATCTTGAAAAGGAAATTCTTGAGGGAATTTTAAATTTACTATTGGTTTATTGATTGCAATTATTACTATATTTAACATTATGCTATTAACATAACATGATACATATTTTTTGTGCTACAGTTCCCACATTCACTGCTGCTTTTTCGTCTTTGTTCATAACATGTGCTACTTACTTTTACTTCATACATATCATACATATTAATACAACTGTGAAAAATGGGAATGATGATCTGTGACATCTTCAGAATATAGTAACCCTGTAGTCAATTCCCAAGTCAGTCTTATGGCTGTTCTATAAATGCACCCTTTCATTTTCATACTACATAAACAGAAAGGCACTGGGTATAGTTTCATGTAAAAATAGGACTATATAGAAACACAAGTTTTAAAGTTAAAAGTTTTAGTAAATTATTGGAAATACACTGAAATGGAGTAAGTTTAGCCAATTGGTGTGAGAATCAGTCAGACAAGTCAGGTCTTTTATAGACTGTGTACTGTATCCAGTCTGCACATAAACTGTGTTGATTATGAGAGCAAACTCAAGTCAAGATTTTCTAACTCAGATGAAATGCTCTGTGGATGTGATTGCATTGATGCCAAAGCTATCTCAAACCAGTCAGTCTTGCCAGAAGCAACATGGATTTACTGAGGTTTTTCTGCACTGTACATCCAAAGCAAGGGACAGAATCAACCGGGGTCCGTTAGACCAGTAACTAGACCCAACACTGGCCTTGTGTGAGATAACATGTTCTCAAAAAGTACTGTCTACTCAAATTTTCAGTTCTGGGGAAGTGAAATGTGCTTGTTGAATTTTAGAACTGTCTCTGTTTTTGAAAGCAAGCTGCTCTAGATGGGTTCACTTCTGTTTAGGATTTATTTACTGACATGATTTTCAGCCATTCTCAAGCACTTCAGCATTTTACAGTCATCTTGACCCTTAGTCTACTACTCATCTCCTAAAATACTTAGCTTCCAACTCTCCAGTGATGAAACTATTGTGTCACAGAAGAACTGTCTTAGAAGAAGACTTTAGACACAATTTTGCAGAAATACTTGTATGCCAAATTTAATCACTGTCTTTGTCTGCCATATCATATGTTGAAACATGAAGCCTTCTATCACTTTAATGTCATCTACTATTTTCTTACTGCTTTGGGACACTTTTCCAGCAGCTTTGGACATCCAGAAATCCTATATGAATGACTGCCATAGAAGTGTAGTTGGTATTCTGCAACATTTGTAAAGTAGATCCATTGCAAGAACAGGAAACTGGACCTACTTTGCCTGAGCAAACTGCACAGCATGCTCAGTACTCCCTGTATGTTTCAGCTGTACTGGACTTGCTGTCAGCTTGGTGAATAAAAAAGCAGTAAAATTACTATTTTAGTAACTCATGGATACAAGTGACAGTGTAGTTTAAACAAGTTTTTAATCATGGAGAAATAGATAAAAAGCATGTATTCCTAACCAAGTGCTCCTACATCTTCATCAGTGCTTCCATGGTGAATATTTTATGCTGAATGTGTTGCTGCTGACCCCTTACAATACTGCATTATCCATAAAATATTTAAATGCTAACAGCTAAAGCTGATGAAGACAAGTGGGGTTTTTTTTCAGGTTGTTGTCTGTAGCCAGAGAAGACTGAGAAGCGCTCTGCTCCTTTGATTATGGGATGTATTGACTGTGCTACTTAACATGAGTGAAATATTCAAAAACACTTCATAAAATTAACACTATTGTACTAAGGAATATTATTTTTATTTCTTTTCTGTGTAGATCTTCTGACCTGAAGGTTAAAGCAAACCTGAATATGAAATCTGATTGGGTTTTTTCTGATGTTGAAGCAGATAATATTTACTGTGTTGAAAAGGTGAAGTTTGTGATTATCTGCGAAACTTCTCTGAAAAATAGTTTGTCTAACTGGAAGTAAAAGGATTCTTTGTAATTTATCTCTCTGGCACACTATACAATGATCTGGACTGCATCACTTTTAATTGGAATATACAATTTCAAGGCATTTTCCAGCTGTTCTTCCTTGTAGAATCGCCACAAAGAAAGCCATTCTCTGATGAACTAGAGAGTTTCACAGATGCTTTTTCAGTTAAATACACATGCTGGTATGGATAAAAAGATAGAGCTAAAATATGTTTGTGATCCTTCTGTATTCAGAATTATTTTGGAGATAATTGGAAAATATTTATGGAACAGAATTTAAGGCTTTTAAAAACATCCTGCACTCAAAATCTAATTACAGATATTTTGCAGAGTATAACAGCATCTTCTTCAAAGGCATTGGGGAGAGGAAGGCGATCAGATGCCTCATAATGCAGCTATGTGAAAACTGTACAGTATTGGTGAACTGAAATAATAAACATCAATTTAATAGTTTCAGCATTTGAGTATACAGGAATACTGAAGTTTTGCCCAATCTGTTTTTTAGGCAAGTTTTAATCTGAGAGAGGAAGTTCAGGTTTCCCTTAATCAGGATGCAGAGTTTGAGAATACTGCAAGAAGATGAGCAAGAACAAGGGAAAGGAGTTTCGTATGTGTTTATGCTTTGGTTATGACTATTATTTCTCAGGGAACAGGGATCACTTCTAGTACTCACTCCTTCACCATTTCTAAAAGGGCAGCTGGGTTGAAAATGATAGGATTTGGATTTAATCTTCAAAGTTCTGCTTTCAAAAATATTACTGGCAACCATAAAGACTGCAAATACATTTTAAAATACAAACAGAAAAATACTCATAATCACATAACTACAGACATGAGGATAGGAGGGAAAAATCCATGTTTTCATCAAGTGCTATAAACCAATTTTTTTGGCCTCCTGTTAGTTCTACATTACATTCTTCTACATTAGTTACCTATTTTCAAAGTGTCTTTTGCTTAACACATGCATATAATGTAGGAAACATCACTGTTAGGACTTTAGTTTTTCCTTTTGTTTCATGTTATATGATTTTTTTCAGGCTTAAAATACAGTTTTGAATGCTTGTTTGCAATGCAGAATGGGAATCCCTCTTACTACTGCTACTACTATTTTTTTTCAAAACCGTAGTTCAACAAGAGGGAACAGAAAAGGAGAACTTCATGTTAAAATTATATGTATTGACAACTTCTTAATATGGCTGTCATTCATCTTTCAGTAGAATCAGTAATCCTTTTAAAATAAGAGTAGAAATAAAATGTATCTATTTAAACTTTCTCATGTAAAAGTAATTATTGTATTACATTTGGATTACTCTTAATACGCTTCTCCTGCATCAGGTGCTACAAAAATGTCTTTCTACCCTTAACTGTGATTCTTATTTTATCCTTCAAAGTGAAAATATGCTCTTAGCATAAATAGTGAACAATAGCATCATATAAATGTTAAAATTCATTATGTACATTAGGCATGAAATATGCAAAATTTACACAGTAGATTATTGAGTAGACAGATTTAAAGAAACCCAAAACAACCTTGTTAAACAACAAATCTTTACCATACTTATGCTGCTGCTTAAAACTTACCACTTTTATATTTTTGTGTCCCTAAGAAGTGTGATTGCTTTTTATCACTGGTGTGAGAGAATGGCAAACTGTTAACAGGTTGATGGCACTAGAATTGTATGAGCTTTCCACTCTGCTTCTTGGGGAGCTGATAAGTCAAAATAAATAATAGGCACTGCTGCAAGGTTTACTTGGAGTATTGAGCTCATCCCCACAATGGGCCACCAACGAGACCTCATAGTGTTTATAATTTAAAGTATTCTTCCTCCTTATATGAAATTGATTATTGCCTAGAATCTTTGGGGTTTTGTATCGTTTTTCTGAGCCTGATAGGTAACAGTGTTTGATGGAAGTCGAGCCAGTCATGTGTGTGCTGCCTGCAGATAGCTGCTCCAAGCATCTATAATTTGTTTAAAATGATTGGGTGGGGAAATTCTGAAGCAATCTTGTGAGAATGTGTGTCGCCTTGGAGGTAATGTACTAGTACACTAGAGTAGTAGGTTTATTGTTCCTGGGGCTGATGGTAAGTTGAGTATGTCATCAGGCTTCTGACTTGTATGCCTATCTGAGAAGAAAATGCATTACTATAAGCCTGGAAAGAAAGTTATCAGCTCAGTAGGAAAGAATTCCACTACAGAAAGGTGAGCAAAGAGTAGAAGACATTAGTAAATGAGCAACATGTATTGACAGGGACAATGAATGCGTTCTGTAAAATGTCCTACTGAAATGAAAGGCTTGAAAAATAATTTCCTGTTTGCCCCCTGCAGAATAGCTCTGTTGGAAATTTGAAACACTTGTAGTTTATCTTAATTTAGAAGCATTACTAGGTTTTGACTGAGGAAGACAAAAAAAAAGCAAAGCCAGCATCTGTACATTAATGTTGCCTCTTTTCTTTGTTGTCAGTGCTTTCCTTCTACTGTGAAAAAAAATTAAAAATTGAACATCTGTTGATAATTCAGAGTGGTGAAAGTGTAGGTGATGATCACATTATGTATAATTTCTACAATGTGAGTGGCTGTTTGCTGCTTCTCATCACACAAGTTGTTAGCTGTGGTGATGGCTATTTTCATTAATGTAATAGAAGAGCCAATAGAATGGGATTATAAAGGTATTGTTGATGTATTGTGAGGAAAGCACCCCTGCTCTTAGCTAGACATAGTAAGTTTTAGCACCTAACGAGGTGTTTGAGAATCACAGGTGGCTTTGGTAAACTGTTCAGTGTTTCCATGGGTTTAACTGGGTCAGTTACTTTGCTGTGGAGGTGGCGAGGCACTGGCGTAGGTTTCCCAGGGAAGCTGTGGATGCCTCATCCCTGGAAGTGCTCAAGGTCAGATTGGATGGAACTCTGAGCAACCTAGTGGTCTAGTGGAAGGTGTCCCTGCCCATGTCAGGGGGGTGGAATGAGGGGATCTTTAAGGTTCCTTCTGTCTCCAGCCATTCTGTGGCTCAGTGATTTTTCACAACAAGGGCACAGTTTTACCTCTGTACCCCAAGTGTTTATAAACTTCAACATGGAAGTAATTAAGCATTATATTCAAACCCAGACTAATTTAATACATGCAGAATATACTGAGTGTGAGAGATTGCTTGGAAAAAAAGGAGTAGGTGGGTAAGGCACTTCAGTTTTCAGAGAGGCAACGAGCTAGTTTGGTTACTGTTTATTAAAGCTAGTTAGCCATTACTGGAATTCATCAAGTACTAATACACTCAACTATTGAATATAAAATTATAAATTAATTTAACTATTATTTTTATATGCTGAACAATCTTGACTTGAGATATGTTGATGAGTAGTCAT
Organism: Zosterops lateralis; assembly: GCF_965231275.1. NCBI lineage: Eukaryota > Metazoa > Chordata > Aves > Passeriformes > Zosteropidae > Zosterops > Zosterops lateralis. The sequence continues at coordinate 18,390,442 of NC_139767.1, forward strand.
AAATGTTTTTATGAAGAAAAAGATTGAATATAGGAAATTGTTTTTTGTTTTTTTAAGTAGTATACAGTTAAATGCTTGAGAGTTATGAAAACACCAGGGGTTTAGGTCTCACTAAAAACAAGTGAAAAATCTGTCTCAGTGAACATGGATGAATAAGGAAATAGACTTTTTTTTTTTTAAGTGAGGCTTTTTTTTTTTCTTTCTCTAAAGTTAAGAGAGGTAATTATTGGAAAGAAGTGAAAATAGGATTAAAATTTTCTGGCTGCTTCAGCACATTGTTTTCTAGTTTTCATTTTGGGAGCTCAGTGTGTATTAGAAGTCAGTTTTGCATACATGTAAGTAGTAGCCAGATGGCACCCTGTTTGTACATTAGTAGCCAAGCCAGTAGAGCCAGCCTATCTTCTGCTCTGTTTGAGGTTCATTGCCATTTTGCAGGCTCCATAATGAGCTGTACTGACCTGTTTGTGTTTGTAGTACATGGAGACTTTAGCTTGGCCAGAAGTTGCAGTGAATTAGTGCTAAGAAGGGAACTTAAATGTGCATACCTTGATTCCTTGATCTGCAGCAATGATGAACAAATCTGCTGCAAACAGAACTTTCAGAGGAAGTTCAGCAAAATAAAATAGGTTAGCACTATGTATTCGGTGCTTTCTCTCTTCTTTTCTTAATCCTCACCTTGCACATTGATAGTGGTGAGTAGGTATGAGTAGACAGTTACAGTCAGAATAGGTTATAGTTTTCTTGTTGACCCTAACAAGTCCTTTAGCCGACCTTGTGGTGGAAACTGGTTTAATCTGTAGGGTGTTGACTCCTATGTTTGGCCTTTACATAAGGACCAATCACTAGCCATAATCTGCCCTTTGAATGCGTAATCTCATGTAACTGTGAAGGACATGATCCCGCCAAGGAATCCGACTGTACACCACTGGTTTGAGACATATATTCTGGACATTTCCTTTCCTTTTCTCACTGGAAAGATGAAAACATATAATGGATTTCTTAGATTTGCTCTAGAACTAAGACTGTAGAATTGAAACTATGAATGAATCAAGTAGTCTTTTAGCATAGAAAAAGCAATGCATTTACTTCAAGTAAATATGATTTGATCGAGTTATCAAATGATAATTAAGGTTTTTCTCATTGCATTTTGTCTGGCAAAACTGTTTAAACATATAAAAGGTGTGTTATCAGCTAAAATATTTTGTATTTTGTTTTAAATTTTAACTGTATGCCACATTTTATTTTGTTGTCAGCAGATTCTAGGTTGATAAACCATTCCAGGTACTGTGAGGGAAATCTTGAAAAGTGTTCATGTGGTATGAGTAGATGTCCTGTTATACAGTTCATGTGTTTGATAGTCTGCACAAAAAGCAGGCTTGTTTTGCAGCATGGCAGTGCTGTGTATGAATAATGCATGCTGTTTTTCAGATGAGGTTTTTGCCTGAATTCAGATAATATGTGTAGCATTGAGATTTCAGATGTACAGTATACATGTGGAGAATTCCATAATCTGAAATGGCAGTTTTTTTCTTTACTTCATTTAAAGGAGGACATCTCCATCTTCACTTATCTTAAAACATTTTAATAACTGAGACTACCAATTATGTTTTATAGGATTGGATTTTTGTGCTAGGGCCCTATCAAAAGCATCTAATAACGTGCTTTCTGCTGAGTTAATGATATGTTTTAGCTGTCATTTCTTATACCTATCTTCAATACCCATATTCAGACAGTGTGATTGTAATAATCAAGTTTCAATCAAACCATACTTAGTGTGACAAATATTGCCTGAGATTGTAGTGCAGGTATTTCTGCTCTTGATAAAGGGCTTAATTTGACTCCTGGCAGAGACAGAGAACCACTATTGATTCTTATAACAGAATGCAAAATAGTTTTTTATTTGTCATGTATGAGGGAAATTGCTTCTTAATTAAAACTAAATAAAACACTCACTCCATGGTTTTATGCAATAATACAAAAAGTATCATTTGTATCTCAAATGTGTTCTTTTACAGGTCTGTAATGGTTTAGTTAGCAATTATTCTTAAGCTAAACCCACTTCTTAAACAGCTGCTGAAATCATATTATTTTTTGTATTCCTCCTGGAATGTTTGTAGATTTTTTGTACCCCAAGGCTTACCTGTTGTTTTTCCCTCCCCAAAGCGAATGTCAAAGAAATATTTGAACAAACTCTTATTCATCTTCAAATCCCGTTCAACTGGGACTGTGAGTTTATTCGACTGCATTTTGGACATAACAGGAAGAAGCATCTTAACTATGCAGAGTTCACTCAGTTTCTTCAGGTCAGTTATTAACTTGTTCCAAAGTTGGAACTGAAATTCATTTAACTTTTAATAATACACTAATACTATTATAGATTTTGAGTTTATTCTGGTAGCGATAATACTTATCTGATACTAATCCTGACAGCTAATGATGAACTGTTACTTCTCCATGCCAGTTTTGTAAGCAGTGTGTACTCATTGTGTTGTAACTTGAATACTATCCTTTAAAAGAATGGGACAAAACATACTGTTTATGAAGTTAACTATTTTACTGATTGTTGTTAAACTGAGTTGAGGGTCTGCTTTTTCTGTCATAGGAATTCAATAGCAAAACTAAACTCTACCAGAGAAAGTTAGCATCCTTAATATAGCCAGTTATTACTGACCATAAAAACTCCCCTGTAGAGGTTTTAGCTTCTGTAACATTTCTTTTGTTTTATAAACATTCTAATACTTACCATTTTTTTTTCTCTCACTGGCATGCATGCTACCACACACATACTGGGAGTTTAGTCTTAAATGCAGCCAGCTTGCAGGAGGTAAATCTGGTTTCCTGTGATGTTGCTGAACTACCCTTTAGGGATTGGGCTTTAAAGAATTTCACTTGTTGAACTGCACTTTGTGATAAGCCAAAAAATTATAGTTAAAACATATTATGAATTGAACATTATACTAGAAGGAAGGAAAAGAAAATGTCATCTATAAAGGATGGAGAAAGAGCAAAGTAGGAGAAATTTACATTGTAATTCGTGGAAAGGAGGTTCACAGAGCTGTTGGTAATTGCAGTGAATTCCATAAATTAACACACAATGACCACCTTGTGATATAACTTATAATTGCCTGTCTAGTAGACCTGAAGAAAAATAGATTATGCCTTTCTAGAGCTGCCTTTGATGCAAGAAAAGTTTTGTAGGTACTGTCTTAAAAGTAAGGAGTGATAGATGTGCTTTGACATAATCTGTAATTATTGTTCAAGATAAAAATACCTCATAGGGTCACAGAATATTTTGGGTTGTAAGGGACCTTTAAAGGTCATCTAGTCCAACCCCCCTGCAATCTGCAGGGATGTCTTCAACTAGATCAGGTTGCTCAGAGCTCTCTGACCTTGAGTGTTTCTAGGGATAAAACACCTGTCACCTCTCTGCGCAACCTGTTCCAGTGCTTTACCACCCTCATTTAGTTTAAAATCAGTACCCCTTGTCCTATCACAACAGGTCCTACTAAAAAGTCTGTCACCATCTTTCTGATAAGCCCCCCCTAAGTATTGAAAGGCCACCCTTTCAAGGGTAAGGTCTCCCAGGAAGGAGCCTTTCTGTTTCCTCTCTGAACAGCCTCAGCTTGGAGCATTTTCTTATAGTGGAGGTGCTCCAGTCCTCTATAATTTTTATGGCCCTCCTCTGTACCTGCTTCCAAAATCGTTTGTTGGGAAGTCAGAGCAGAGTTATAAATGTTTGTTCTGGTTTTATGTTTGTTTTTCCAAGATACTGCCATGTAAGATACAGTAGCCTCTTACTGTCATCATATAATAAAAACTCTTAGGGAAGGCTGGTATGGTTTTGCAGTAATTTCTGTATGTAAATGATTTGGATACTTTTATCCCTTCTTTTATATAAGATTGTTTTTCTCTTTTGGTCTCACACTGTCTTTTGGGGTTTGGGACTTTAATCAGAGTGGATTTGTTGTACCCTGATCTAGAAAATGTTGTTCATGAGGTTATGAGAGTTGAGAAATTACTGTAAAGGTGATATAAGCTAGATGGCTTGCCCTCTTCTTACTGTCTGTCAGAACGTGGTTATTTTTTTAGTGGCTTCTAGAGGTCTGAATGACAGCTGAATGGGCTTTATTGTTTGCTTGAATAGAAGGAAACAACTTTTTCTGGACATAGAATTTACAACTATCATTATTATCTTGAGGTTAGGTTACCACAGTGATCTTTGTATGAAGGTTTTTACAGTTTGTATAGGAGTTTTAAATTGTCTGAAATGAGTGACCATTTGTGACATTATGGGAGATAGCTGTTTGGGGCAATCTAAATCCATATTATATAATTTTCATTGTCCTCCTGTTTATTTTCAAGTACTTTCCAATGAGTTAGTATATAATAGCCTAGTCATATTTCATCTTAGATATGTAAGAGATCACCTCACTTTGTGTCTTCAAGATCAATATGAGAAGTTTTTCTAGCATGTAAGTATTTAATTAAGGAATAGATAGCAGGCAGGACATGGGTTTATGAAGTTAATTTCTTAAATAATTTAGTGAAAGTGCATATTTCTTTACAGATGAATTGAGGCTTTTCTTTGACAGAGGAATGAATCTGTGGATGAAATCAGTATGCAGATTTCTTATTTTAGTTGAGCTGGCCTTGAAGTTTAAGCTGTATGCTATTGTCTGTATGCACAGACCTGTTGGAATATGAATAAGAATATGAAATTAGTGAAAGTTTTATGAACAGTGGGTTACAGAATTTGCTTCTAATCTTCTATCTCTGAATATTTATTCTAGGAGCTGCAATCAGAACATGCGAGACAGGCATTTGCGTTGAAGGACAAAAGTAAAAGTGGTCTGATAACTGGGCTGGACTTCAATGAGATCATGGTTACCATTCGCTCCCATATGCTCACTCCATTTGTGGAAGAAAATTTAGTTTCAGTAAGTGTTAACAAGAAGTGCCTTGAATTCAGTGTTTAATAACTGTGATGTTGAAGGTGGCACTGCTTCTCTCCCACTTTGTTTTCTACTTGTTTATCACTCACTGCCTTGGTGCTACAGATTACCAGCTTTATAATAGAGTGGGCAGGGTGAAACATGGCAGCATTCCTTGGCTGCAGTAGTGAAAAGGTTGGCAGTCTGGTTTACTTGTTTAAAGTGCCGTAGGAAGCAGTTTGAGTTTGTCTACTATACTTTCCACTAGAGCAGGGCAAACGACTTGGTACAGAAAGAGTCATAGAATTGTAGAACCTTTTAGGAAAAGACCTTTAAAATCATCAAATCCAATGGAAGTTATTTAGGACAAAAGCATCCGGTTTTTATATTTGAATATATGACATCTCAGGAGCTGGAGACTACTCACAGTTTTGTCCTTTTATATACTCTTGCATTCTTTTCTTTTTCAGATCAGAATTTGGAAAATCAGTATGTAGATTCTAGAGGTAGAATGGTTACAGCCCTGATAGTTTGGCAAGATCTGTAGGTAAAGTAATAACATACAAGTTATGATCTGAAAGCATGTAGTATGAAAATTACATAAGAATGAAATTTATATAAAAGATAAAGTAATAACTTTTATCTTACTATCTTACCTATAAATCTTGCCTTGCCTTACTCATAAGGCATACTGTCATCTATAAAATTTAGAGTATCTACTAACTTTAGACTTTGAAGTAAATGGTCACTGATGTATGTGATGCAAGAAATAAGTTAGTGCTTTTATCTAAAGGCATTTGCATGCATTTCTCTTTCAGAAGACTACTCAGTGACACTTCTAATGTGTCTATCAGATAACTTGAATAATAATCTACTTATATGATTATTTCCTAATTGTTTCCTAGTGTTCAATCTTTACCACAAAAATAGCAACCTGTCTAATAATTCTCCCCTCACATTTCTATTAAAAATATCTTAAAATTACAGGAATAGAAAGATATCTTTAATTCTTTCATAATTTGCTCAAATGAATGTTTCTGTAATTGGAATAAGATATTTTAAGTGTTTAAGGCACTTAACTGTTTTCATTTAATTTTTAAAGGTAGCTGGTGGAACTGTATCACATCAGGTCAGCTTCTCCTTTTTCAATGCATTTAATGCCCTTTTGAATAACATGGATCTTGTTAGGAAGATATACAGTAATATAGCAGGTTCAAGAAGAGATGTTGAAGTCACAAAAGGTAAGATATATTTCCTACAATTTATTATTTTTTTTATTCTGTTCATTTTGTAATTGGATGCACGTGGGTTTCGGTGAGTCAGAAGTGAGTTTATGACCACTGGGAAAGTGTTGTTTTAGCTGTGGGTGAGGATTTTCCTCCTCACAGGTTAGTAAGTATTTTCAGTTAGCTCATTAAGGAGAAGATTCTGACAGGAGTTGGTAACTGCAAGTCAGTATAATACTGAGGATTTTACAGCTCCTTGCAGGAGATGCATTGTTGCTTAGAGATAGGAAGTTCCCAGGAAATGTGGTGGAGTGGGTTAAGTTTGAAAATTTGAGTGGTTTTATATATAGATTATGCCAGTTAGTGCCTCACAAATCCCTATCCATGTGAAAGGTTGCCAATATTTCAGTCCTGTCGCAGACATAAGCAGATGGCTTTTGTAGCCATTTCATGACAGATTTTTCACCAATTTTACTACCTGTATAGATGGGACCAGCTAAACCACTGTGTGGTAAAAAACATGCCAAGTTCTTTTTATTCTTTTTCTTCTTTTTCTTCTTCTTTGTTTAGCTTATATTCATATGCTCTGCATGTTTTTCCCTAAAGGAAAGCATAAAATGCTTGTTCTCATCCTCCAAATTGTTGTAATGAATTGCTTAGCAATGTTTTTGGTACAGATGCACAAATAGCCCTTGCTTGGATTTGTATTGAGAAAAAAGACTGCTGTGTTTTCACTGCTCAGACTTACCTGCAACTTGCCAATTATGTCATAAATATGTTGTGTAATTTGGCCAGATGGATACCTAAGCTTGGAGTCATTCAGAGATATGAGAGGAAGAAGTCTGACATGATGGGAATAGATGAGTCAGTTGCCCTTAAAGCTGTGAATAATGGACCATTCTTCTGTTTTGTTCTGTTTTGCAGAACTGCAGAAGCAAGAATCACAAATTGTGGGTGTTGTTTTATTAAGCTGGCTAATTTGAGGATTTTTGTTATCTTTCATGAATACTTACCAAAGTCAGAGTTGTGGAGTCAGACTTGGTCTGTGTGGGGAAGGCCTATTTCAGGATAGATGTTCTCCTAAAGATGCTTTTTCCCTTTGCAGTATTGATTTTCCTTCTTGCTGATAGACTTAATTTTTATGATATTAAAGTTATTTGAAAGGATTCAAAGAGGATATTTAGCAAATAACACAAGTGTTGTATTTTTTTTTTCCTTTTAAATCCAGAGGAATTTACACACTCTGCAATCCACTTTGGACAAATCACACCACTGGAAATAGATATTCTCTACCAACTTACAGACTTATACAGTGTTACTGGGTAACATTATCATGAATTTTATCATTTTGAAGTCATAATTTTTGTGTTTCCTATGTGATCTCTTATTTTTGTCCTAATTTTAAAAGGTTTTGTGTTCCATTATGTTTTGTTACAGTAATTTATTCAATGTAAACTGATTTTATTGTGTGCATGCGTTTTGTAAGTGAATTGTGTATGTCAAGCACAATTATTAATTAATATATTATGAAGTAGCAAAATACAATACTCCCAAAAGGCTACAGTGCACTGGTTGATGTTTTGCATGGGTCTTTAATGCATGCAAAAGCTTACGTAGTAATAGCTGGAAATGATTCAATTTGCGTATTATTTTCCTTATTACTAGTAATGAAGAACTTGCTTCTGAATAATCCATGTTCCCTTCATCTCCAGGCATTCTCTAATGCAGTGTAGCAGACTTCTTAGGTCTGCATTCAGATATGACAAGTGTCTTTTTTTAAACTCACATACTTTGTGGGGTGTGGCCAGGAATACTGTACTGAATGTGTTTGATGCTTTATCTAACCATAATTTCCTTTTCTCTGCCTTGTGCAAAGGCGCTTAACTTTGGCAGATATTGAGAGAATAGCACCACTGGCTGAAGGTGCATTACCTTACAACCTGGCTGAGCTCCAGAGGCAGGTGGGTAGAAAAAAAAAAAGGTTGAAATTGAGTGAATGTTAACATGTACTTGTAAATGAAAAATAAGAGTGATGCACTTTAAACAGGTCCCTGACAAGTGGAATGTGCTGTGTGTATTGCTGTAAGGATAGAAATGGGGCAGGCTGTAGATAGTGTATGTGTCTAGACAAGGTATGAGATGTCAGAATGGCCTGTTTAGATATAACCAAATATGGATACTTGAATTCCCTACTGTGAATACATTTATTCACTCCTGGAAAGGCTTTTCACAGGACACAGCCCTCCATGAACTTCTCCAGCATGAGTTCTTCCTGTGGAACTCAGTTCTTTATGAATTCCTCCAGTGTGTGTCCCTTCCACCTGGGTGCAGTCTTTCAGGAATAGATTCAGATGGGTCCTCCATGCAGTTACAGCCTCCTTGAGGTGCATCCAACTGTTCCTGTGTGGGGTCCTACAGGGTCTGCAGGGGAATCTCTACTCCAGTGCCTGGAGCACCTCCTCCTGCTCCTTGACTGACCTTTGTACCAGCAGAATTGTTTATCTCGTATGTTCTCACTCCTCTTACCAGCTGCCGTTGCACAGGGTTTGTTCCCCCTTCTTAAACACATTATCCCAGAGGTGCTACCACTGACACTGATGGACTTGGCCTTTGCCAGCAGTTGGTGTTTGTCCAGGCTAATAAATATTTTTGAAAAAGTTTTGTAATGACATTCCACTGCCAGCTTTGGTTTTAATCAGTATTTTCATACTCACCTCTCTGAGTGGACAAAATACTAACTTACTTCACTTTTCAGTACTACCTTTGTAGCTTGGCACTCTCTGAAAACAAGCTCAGTGGGGAAAGTTTCCCTCATCACTAGAACAGAATATACTCTTTTCATACTCTTGGAGTACTATATTATGTTTTCATCTTATTCTACATTCTGTGTTAAAACCAGACACCAGAAAACAAAATAATTCCAGTTTATTTAGTTTATAAGGAACAGTCTTTTATTAGACCTTATCCTAAGTGAACAGTAAGTTTAAGGGTATTGACAAAATGAAAGATATCTGTTCATGAAGAGCAAATATCATCTCAGTGTGGTCCAGCTGTCCCTGGGAAATGAAACCAATTCTGTAATCAGTTTTATATGATTTAAAAATCCCTTTGTAAAGAAAAATCTAGATTTTTACAGAAAATCACTCTATATAGATCTGGTAGAAATGAAAATTAGCCTGCTTTCAACCATGTTTACTTTATTGTCAATTTTTTTCATTGTGGAAGATTTTTTTAAAGCTTAGCAGCTGAATATCCTATGGGGATGACAGCTAGAGTAATTTTCTCTTTATAAATATTCATGATTTGAAAGCTATAGCATTAATTACATTCATTTACATATCCATCTGAACACACAAGCAAACTGAAAACTTTGTGAACACTTATTTAATAATATAAAAGTGACATTTCCTTCAGAAAGAATTTGATTTTTAACGTTCAGTGATGCATTCACTAAGATTAATGTCTAAATGCAATGATTGGATTTTGATGAGAACCGTGTGAAGCTTTGAAAAAAAAGAATAATCTTAAAACAGCTGAAAGGCAGCAGGTGTGCTAAACTAGGAGAAAATTTCAGTGGAATGAAGAACTAGTTCTGCTTCTAAGGCTTTTGGGGGTATATTATTGCATGTATCTTTTATTTACATGAGTCAAAAGAAACGTATCTGAATTTTATAATTTATTTTTGTGGGTTTTTTGGTTTTATTATCCTTTGGGTGGTTCTGTGTGTGTTGTTGTTTTTTTTTTTTTAATAAGGAATCATAGTGGTTTTACAATAATGAGGACATTCTTTGGATTTATTGCTTCTATTGCTTGTAAAGGCAGTGCATTTGATTTATGCTTTTTTTATGCTTGTCTGCATGTGCAGTGTGTAATTTTGGTGCTACCTAGAATTTCTCTATTCTTCTCTGTTAAGCTATATTGTGGGGGAGGAGAATGTCTTGTGGAGGGAAGTGATTTTAGCTGTACCTTTTTATTCTGTGGAAAAATGGTATAAAATATAATGCATGGTTTTTTAGAGGTAATGATCTCATCTTGACCTCACAGGCTTTTGTCAGGTATTGAGTATATATGTACCATGTAACACCTTATGCAATGCAGGCAGGCTTTTGCACATCAGTGTAACACCAGTCCAAAGAGAGTAGCTTGTGCTGAGGCAGGCACTGTCTTTCTGTGGTGCTTCAGTGAGCTGAGTGTTTCCTGGCTGGGTGACCTTGCAGAGGGAGCTGAGAAGTTGTGTGTGGTAATCTTTGTGAAAATTCCTAATATGCATCAGTCTGGGGTCTGTGGACATTCCAGCTGTGTGACAGGAGCACATCTGCTAACAATACAGGGTACTTTGAGGAAAAACAGGTTTGTGTTTGGAAAGTGGACTTTAGTATCTGCTTTACTATGGAATTTAACAGTTAATATCTTGGCCCCTTAGATAGCCCAAACAAATTATGCTGCATAGTATCAGTTCTTCTCTAATTGTCTTATTTATGTTTGGATGAAAAGTTGGCCTGTCTTACACACTTTATAGTGCAATTTGTGAACACGTCTTGTTAATCAGTTACCTTGTTTCTAATAGCCATATAATAACATAATTAGGAGTCTCTGCAGATATTTTCTGTGCAGACTGTATTACTTAGAATACTTAATACATTTATAATAGTGCATGTAATTGAAAGGGTTGAGGTCAGCATTGCTCTGTAAATTAGCTGCTGCATGAAAAAATCTTGTGGACAATACTTTTAGGAACAATTGACTTTTTACTTGTTTGAAGACATGAAATCACATGTTTGTGCTATGCATTAATGGATATGTAATCTTAAAATATGTCCTGTGCTGATAGAGCCTGTCTGTGAGATATTCTGTAAATTCCTTTTGAAATATGAATTTTATTTGAGTCAAAATGGAGTTCCATGCCTTTCAAATTCAAAGGCAACAGAATAGAAAATAGCAAAGTTGTTTAGAGTTTCTGTCTTCTTTTTCTTGAGCATCATTGTTTTGATTAAACCAGTGTACTGGTTTGGCACAACCAGGAATATGTAAAGGAATATTTTCTAAAAGGAGTATTTGGAAAATGTGCTTTATCCAGTAGGCAGAATAAACATTTTTTCTTCTTCCTCCTGAACATAAAGCTACTAATTTTTATCAGATTCTTTCTGTACCATTGTAAAAGCAATTCACAGATGCCTTTGTTTTCCTGTGCAGATTTTCAAGCTTTTTTTCATTTCTTTTTCCCTCACACAGCAATCTTTTGGAGAAACAGGCAGACCTATTTGGCTCCAGATAGCTGAGTCAGCTTACAGGTTCACTTTAGGCTCAGTTGCTGGAGGTGAGTAATATTTCTGCTTTCTGTTTCCAAGCTTGGGTTAATTTAACACTGTTTTGCCAGACTACTTGATCTTATCTAAGGTAGATGTTTTGGTTATACATGTGTAAAATCGAATGTTGGAACCATTTTGGTTGTGCTGTTCCCTTTCTTGCCTTATCACTTGGGTTCTAGAATCCCTCTGCAGTCCTTTGAAACTATGCCAGTAAAAAAATTCCTTAATGGTAATTCAGCTAGGTGTTCTTCATTCTACACACCTTGTTTTATGTAACAGTGTAATCCATTCTCCTTGAGACTTTTTTCTATTGTTGTTCTTTCTTACCTCCAAGATACCAGAGGTTTTACCAGCTTATATATTCTTTGTGTTTAAATAAATGCCGTAGAAAATAATCACAATAATTATATACTCCACCAACAATGACATTGCAGAAATAATTCTCCAGGTGCTTTCTTACAGCTGTTGGTGCTACTGCAGTATATCCCATAGACTTGGTGAAAACTCGGATGCAGAATCAGCGCACCACAGGTTCTGTTGTAGGAGAGTTGATGTACAAAAACAGCTTTGACTGCTTTAAAAAGGTTTTGCGTTTTGAAGGCTTTTTTGGTCTCTACAGAGGTAAGTGAATTAAAATATATATATATACATCAAGTCAGTAATTTTCTGTCCCCCTTTTTTTATTTTAATACCTCAACAGCTAGTTTCCTATGGGAGAATCAGAATATTTGATATCATGTCTAATTTTGCTTTCATTTCTGAGCTCAGTATTTATCTTCCATTGCGTACCCTTCATCATAAACAGTTGCTGGGAAAAAACTGAGCTTTTTTGTTGTTGTTAGTGATTTGCTCTTTGCTGCTTAAGTAATTGAAAGACCTAATTTTTGGGGTGTAATTGCTGAGGATATAATTGTAATCTCACAAATTGAGGATTGCAACTTTCAGCTGGGGTCAGATATCAGGAACAGATTAGCAACTGAGGAATAAAGATTGATTTTACAGCAAATATTTTTTGTTAAGAGACAAAAGACAGTAACTTGGAAATGTATCTGGAAACTGGATTCAAGATCTTATGCCTCACGCTTTTACAGGTAGTGGGACTTGTTTTATAATTTTATCTGGTGAACAGAAGTTGCATTCTGCTGTTGAATTATGTTGCTCCGTTTTACTTTAAAGTATCACCAGTGAAACTCAGAAAATTGTAATTTTGAAAAAGATAACACTCTAAGATACAGGTTAAGAATTCATCTTTTTATCAGTTAGGCTGAGTTTTAGTCACATTGGTAAGGTGACTTACATATAGGGCAAGTCCTTGCCAGCCCTCTGAATAGATACTTAGTTGAATTCTCTATTTTAATGGTAATTTCCCATAGCTTTATGAAGTTCACAGTTTTAATGAGGATCAGCAAGGTATTTATTAATTGGCACACCTGTTTCTTTAGCTGCAGCAAACTCATGTCATGGCTACAGCATTTTGTTCTGCTTTGTGATGTGTTCAGGCAGTGAAGACACTGGACAGTGTCCTTTATGGACAGTATCTAAGAAGTTTTTGCATATGAAAGTCTGTGTGTTCTGGCTAGAGAGTGTTTTGTGGTCTTTAAGGATTCTGCTATGCAAGTGAGTAAGGGAAGGAATATGTTGGTGCAAAGTTAATAAAAGAACTGTAGTCTGTGTAAATTATGTCTTACTGGTAAATAGTTTTCTTTTTTCTTCTTTCATAAAACCAAATACTTGAGTTACATCTATGAGACTGATTCTTCAGTGCTGTTCTACAGTACCGTTTTCTTTCTCTTGCCCCCTCCCCATTTTTGCACAGCAGCATCTAAAATAACTTGTTATTTTATTTCTTATTTCTTTATTTCAAACACTTTGAAATCAAGGATGATTCCTTTGATGAGTTAAAAGCAGTGTTTTACACTTGGAAAAAAAGTTCTTATTTGAAAGAATGTCAATTTGCTACACTTTTTAATAGCCTGTTTAATAATTGTCTTTAAGATTGTTTAGGATAAGAAGTTCATGTAGTTGTTTTGAAACTGTTACAGTTAATGGTCAGCATGTTGCTAAGATTTGGATTCAGAGATTTAGATGTTCTGTTGGAAGTATGTTAAACTAAGCAGCAGAAACACTTACAGAGTTGACTGTGGGTCTTTTACTGGGTTCTTACATTCCTGAGCTGGATTATCCTAATTGTATTGTAATATAACAATACATCTATACCATAATATAATGGTACAATAGGGTATTTGTTTCCTGCAGCTTAAAAAATAGAACTGAACACAAACTGGGAATTAAAACTATTATAATTCTAAATTAAAACTTAGTATTTTTGGTCAAGAAAATACACCTTTGCTTCTTGACACCCAACTTCAGAACTAATAAAGTTTCTTCTCAGGTCCTTCACTAAACCATGCTCTCTGGGCACGAGAGCTCTGTCCCAGGCTCTCTGGCACACCAAATGTGTGTTCCCAGTGAGTTCAGCTTGATTAAAAAACTGAGTGGGGGGATTGTCTTGTGGTGTTTGGTCTGGTGGTTTTGGTTTTTTTAAGTATAGGAATTGCAGAACTGGATTGTCTTTTCAGAAGATCAGAAATTCAGGCTGGGAAGGCACCTTTTTTTTGTTACTGTCAACCTTTCTTTGTGTTTAATAACTACCTTTCCTCAGCTTAGTGAGTCTGTAGATCACACAGAAGGTACTGTGTTGGAAGAAAACACTACACTGCATATATTAACTGCCACACTTTCTATTAAGGCACCTTTGTTCTGAGCTTCCTTTTAAGAAAGTAGTATAAAAATTCTGCAGAATGACTATTTCTGGAATTTTGAACTATCACATTTTAGCTATGATTTCTCTGTACTTAACAAATATTGGAAGGTGGCATTGATATGGGTTTGTTGCTGTGGGGGTTTTTTGTTAGTTAACTAGCAAACACTTTTAACAAAATGATATTTCATAACCATGGAATAACATTAGGAAGTGACTATTTCTAATAAAAACAACTTTCTTTTAAGTTTTATGATCTATGCCAAAACAACTGTGGCGAAAATGGATTTAAAAATAACAGATGCTATTATAGTGTGTTATTTTAGGAAGTTAAGACTGCCATCTACTGATTTTTGTCTTAAACCTATTAGTTCCTAAAAAAGTGTATGTGCATTTTTCAAATGACAGTTCATTTTGATACTAGCTATTTTCCAGGAGCAAGGGCCTTGTCAAAATCACTTTGTGTCCCCTAATACGTCCTCTTAGTAAGATAAAAAATGCTCATTAGTAGTAGGGTTTAAAGAAGTTAATGCTACTATGTTGAACTGAACAAGAGAAAACCTTTATATCCTTTGTTGATTTGAGTCTTCAGAAAACTCAGGTTAGTAAGTCAGGTAGAAGTGAGTTGATAATTTACAGAGTCATGTGTATATCTCACAATTACTGTCCCGTTTTAAAAAGTGATGGCAAGCTTTATGGCAGAATGATGCCAAGGGGCTAAAAAAGTCAAACTAACTCTTACGTAGTAGAAATATCCAAAGTATATGTTTGGTCCTTAAACTTTTTTCCTTCTGTACAGCAACAGCATCAGGCTTGACTTGGTCGAGGAAGGCAGATCTGGTCGCAGATATGATGATTTCATTATCATTTTCAACAGAAATTGTAATATAAAATTATACCGATATGAATATGCAGTGCTCTAGCAGCATCCCATACTTAAATGCCATCCACCTCAAAGGATATTCCTGTGCAGAAAGGCATTTCTGTACAACACTGATAAAATATTATTTTCTCTATTAGGAAGATAATGTTGCCTTATGATGTCTTTGTTTCTATAGGCTTGTTACCACAGCTGATAGGTGTTGCTCCAGAAAAGGCTATTAAGCTAACTGTACGTATCTTTTTTTTTTTCCTTTCCTCCCTGGCGTCCTTTTGTTTGTTAACATGCACAGGATTTATTTTCTAAAATGTGTGAAAGATGACCACTTACAAACATTCTAATATATGTGGCTACAGATGTACTTGATATATATTAATAAGGAGGAAAAATAACTTAAAATAGTGTGTAATATATTGTATCTTTATTAGGTTAATGACTTTGTCAGAGACAAATTTACTAAGAAAGATGGTTCCATTCCACTTCCTGCAGAGATCCTTGCTGGAGGCTGTGTAAGTACCTGTCCTGTATTCCTAGGAAACATTGATTCTCAGTCATGCCCGGAGTAGTTGGAATGACAGTTAATGGGTGTGCTTTGTACAGGAGTGCTCTATTTTCACCCAGTCGTAAGAACTAAAAAAAAGGACTTTTTCTGTTTGGAAAGCTTAGCATACTTCTGAGTTAAGTTCTCTTGGAATGATGTGCTTGTTTTGGCCCAGTTTGTAACTTTCAGTTTCAGCAGTGGTTTTATTCACTAAGTCCCAAGAAGAGGATGCCCTATTCTCCCTTTCCATATGTTCTACTGGGTTGCCATTCATCATTTGAGAAGACACAGTACTCCTTGAGAATGGATTATAGGCATGATTAAGTTTCCTTCAGGGGAGGGATAGAGATGTCCACAGTGGTTTAAGAAAGTCGAATTCTTGCTGAAGAGTTTAAGAAGGAAAAGAAATACACTCTTCAGCTTGCTGTATGTGAAATTTTTACTGTTGTGAAAATACGGAAAAAAATGAACAACGTAGCCTTACCTTTCAGGTGACATGTATGAGTGAATTGTCTGTTTAAATGACTCGGTATAAAATGCAGCTATGTTACTCCAGATGTTAATTACATCCCTCATCCAAATAGTTAAAAAACAAACCATGTTTTTGTTGAAATGAGGGCTGTAATTCAGTGGATGTTTTAGCAATCTGTAAGTGGTTTGAATTGATATTGATTATAGATTTCTTTTGGTTTTGCACATTGGCTAATTTCATTTGTGGGATTCCCCAACAGTTGTTAACCCTATAATATGTTTAAGGCTTGAGTTGGGTTTCTTTTGTAGCAGAGAACACTAATGACTTCCAGTTGAGTAGGCTGACAGGCTGGTATAAAACCTCCTTGGCTTACAACAAAACCTGGGGCAGAAAGGTTGTTGACCTCTGCAAACTTTTAATTCAAAGAAACAGCCCTGGAGGGAGACTGCTTAAAGTTCTGCCTGATTGAATTTGGCAGCCTGGTACATGCTTGAGTCTTCACTTGTCAGTGTACAAAGTTTATTTTCTGAGAAATGTGAGAAAGCAGCTCTAATGTGTAGCTAGCAGAAGACTAACCTTTTTCTAAAAAGCTCAGTAACATAGAAAGCAAACACAGGCCATCTATAATGGCAGAGAATATAATTCATTTGTATTTGTGCTGTGCTTAAATTCATAATTAAAATCAAACATCTGATAATGAATTTTATTATTTTACATTATTTTGTACTGGAATAGATAATACTAAATTCAGTATACATTAGAGCCTTTTTCATTTGCTAGGTACTCCTTTTTCAAAATAACTTTGTTGTCTTATTGTAATGAACATGCAAAAATGGGGGGGAAATTGAGTTTCAGATAAGCTTTCAGAGATTTGGGTGTTTTTTTCAAAGATGAGCAGATTTGTACTCTGTCCAAACACAACACCTTCTAGCTGACTGTCTGAGCTGATATTTTCATCTCCTTTTTCAAGATACTAATCTCACTCAATCTGGGAGAATTTTAAACAAAATTATAGAAGCAATGTTGGTCACAGTTTAGCAGCCTGAGGGATGTTTCTTTGTAGTTTCCTCTGGATCATCTGGTATCTTACTAGTTGAAGATTGTTTTTGTCTCTACTGCTGCTTAGTTCAATTTTAGCAATTCTACTTTTTCCTAAATAGCAGAATCTTTGATAGCAAGCCAATAAGGTTAAGAGTCTGAAATTATCAGCTGGCTAAAACAGGGGCAGTTAGATATTAGTCTTTCTTTTTTTTCATCCTCAGACCTTTTAGTTCTCATTTTGACAGCTCTTTTCTATGTTGACTTGCTTGGAAATAGTGTTGGTCTTCAAGCTTCTGTTGTTATTGTGTTCTGTTGTTCTACTAAATACTATGGGATGCAACCAACAATTGCATCCAAGGAAGGGCCACAAGTAAGCTTAGTCCATTTCCTTGCAGGGATCAAAAGGCTTTGTGTTTGAGTGTGTTTCATTGTTCCTTTATTCTCTTCCTTCTCTCTCTATTAGTACAAAATGATGGGTTAATGTGGGAATGGTTGGATTTTATATGTGCCAAAATTATTTTCAGCGTTTGGATTAGGGTAACTTAGGTTTTTGAGGCTTTTTGTTACTGTTCAACACTTAAATATTTTGCTAATAGTATGCTATAGATATAAGCTAAAATTAAAAAATACTTTTTAAACTTGTCATAATATCAAAAGAAATAGCATTATGCCCACATGTAGTTCTGAGAGATGGACTTAATATGGACTCTGTCTCTGACCCTCACTTACCTGTGTTTAGTGTTGAACTATCTCCTCATTAACAGGAATAATGTAGTTTTTGATAATTTCTGGTATGGAAATGCTGATGGATGAACCAGATAAGCCAGGCATATTTTCAGCCATTTTACAGAGTTTACATCAGATACCTTTTATACTTGTAAAAGCCTTCCCTCTTGCAAGACATGCAGAAGCACATGGTGCATGCCACAGTCCTCAAACAGCAATCAAAAGAATTCTTGTGAGGAAGTGGTGGCAGCTTGGGTAGGGTTCCAGCAGACATGACAAATTCTCCTCTCTGGATGGCAGTGCTGTATCAAAGCTTATGTATGGTGTTACAGTCTTCTAAGACCCACATACAAGGACAGGTGAAACCTTTCACATTAAGACAGTGGTGGTTCAGGAGACCCTGTGTAGGCTGGTCAGTATCCTCAGCTCTGGAGTATCTGGAAGCAGTGCTGTACTGTCCAGCAAAGGGACTGCTCACAGGCACGTCCCTCCTCCAGAAATGCTGACCCTGAGAGACTGAACTGCTTTGGCCGAAATTTTACCTCTCAGGCTCCAATAATTCTCAGCTTCTGTAAGCTTATGGAGGAAAGTCATGTTCCCAGTAAGAAGAAACATCTTCATTCTCTCAGCAGTTCCCAGAGTTCGCCCAGGAAGTGCCTGTTTCTATGGTCAGCTGCCTGTCTGTTGTCTTTCCTTCCTTACAGCAGGGCAGGGACCTCCCGCAGGCAGCCCGTGCCCTCTGCTCCTTTAAACCTATCTGCTGGCTGCTGGGCAGTGTAAATGTCACTGAGAGGTGCAGGGTCTGTCTTCTCAGAGCCCAAATATTCCCAGCTGCTCTCAAGCTGTAGCTGTATTTGAAAACTGCAGAGTAGCTGTGTGGGGGCAGCTCTGTTACAGCAGTCAGGTCACACCTGTCAGTGAAAGGGCTCTTGTCCTTGATGGATGAAACTGAAATCCCATCTTTGTACCTGCCTGAAGTACGCTGGTTTGTTAATCATTAACAGCACTATCTATATTTACACGTGTTCAGAGCCAACAATTTCTTTCCCTACTGTTACTGTAATTAATTGAATTACGTTTCATTGTAATTCAGTGATTAACTGGCATTCCTGCCTTTGAAGTTTTCAGCTCCCATTAGCTTTGAGTTGCAGGGAAACTGTGAGGCTTTGGCGATAGTTCCCTCTGTCCCGACAGAGGCTGGGAAGCAGGGAGTGCATGCCTGCTATGGACAGTGCTTCCCACAGGAGCTCACACACATGGCTCATGTCAGTACATCGTGAAGGGCAAGGTGCTGCAGGGAACTGCTCATCCTCACCTGGGAAGCAATGTTGAAGTAGATATCTAATGCTGGGTGGATGATTCATGATTACTGTTACAGTAGTCAAAGATTCTGGGATTTTACGTTGTAATTCCTATGAGTTACAGAGGAAGAAATGGAGTCTTCCCATCCTGTGCGTGGTGCTTAGCGTTTCAAATGGATGAATTTTGTTTCTTCAGAAAGACGTTTTTGCTTTATGCTGTAGGAAGAAAGACTATGTGGGATACCAGGCAGAAAGGGTCTTGAGAACCTTTGGAGATGTAGGCAATGCATCTGTTGATAATTAGAGGTTGGGATGTGTGCATGTATGTTTGTGTTTGCACATACATACGCAGAGAGGTTCAAATTTACCACTGATTTTGAAGTTTTCATAAATGTTAACTCTAAGATTCAGTCTAAATATTTTTTGTATCATTATAAGAAATAATTTCCATACAAATTATGCAAATATACATATATACAAAAATGCATATAGGTTTATCGGGCAAATAAGAATGTGTCAAACACTTAGTTTGGAAAGAATAATGTAAAATGTTAATGGTTTTGTTTAACAAGCACAAAAATACAGAATTATAACCGTCAGACTGCTTTTCCTTCAAACCCCTGAGGATGTGTTACTTCTTTTATTATACTTTACAAAAATAAGGTTAGTAGCGTTAAACTTTACTGCTTTACCTTGATTTCTATTGTGGATATTTAAAATCAGGTAGAAAATGATTGTTTAATAAAAGAGACAGTAAGCTCACTCTAGGTTCATGAACAATGTCAGCTTTGCCTAGAGAAAGAAATGCAAGTTCTTTTGATGTTTTTAAATAAGACTGTTTTAAGTAACATCTTATTTAGCTGCTTCTGTGGGACATCGTTGTGGTCCAGGATGTGGTGGTTTCTAAAAGGAAGGAAGGAAGGGCTTGAAGTAGGGCTCTCCCCTTTGGAGCATATGCCTCTCGGGTGGAATTGGAAAGGGCAAGAGGTCTCATGTTGCAGGGTCATTTGTGTATTTCCTTCAGCCTTTGGCATGTCATGGGGCGTTTGCTGTGGGATCTCAAACTACATCTTTTCTCTCATAACCTTTGCTGTCAGATTTAGTTCCTTTACTTGCTCCTTGTAGAGTTATTTTACATGACATTAAGGTTAAGTAGAAGCTTTTATTACTGGTATTTTTGATGTGTATGAATAACCTCCATTCAGAAACAAATTTGTCAACCTTTTTTAAAGTGTCTGTTGCAATTTATGTGTGAAGCGAGGATTTATGAGAGAGAAATCTAGATTTACTGCACCATCTCCAAAAGCAATTCAGGGACTGCAATGTATACCTCTGTGTGCATATACACGTGCACATGGATTTAACACACATAGCTGACAGCTGAAGTAAGAGACTTTGAAAAAGAGTGATGCTGATTGCTAATGATTTGCACAGGAGCGTGGAGATTTGTACTGCAAACCTACATGCTTCCAGTTCATTTTTATTTGGAGATCCTTTGTGTCATTCTCCTCTGCGTCCTTTTCTGCAGAGTGCTCTTCTGCTCCCCAAGGCAGCACTCTGCTTTGCCTCACACATTCTTTGTCAGATAGATAGCCAGCCACCTTTTACTTAAATAGAAAACAGACAAACTGACAAACCACCCTTGCATTTATTCTTTAGAAAATACACAGTGAAAAAGTGAGTTTTCTTGTGTTACATGTTCTGTATTAAAGTAAATGCTTGTCCTGTCTGTACTTGTGATCCGTTGAGGGACCTAACTCATCTGTGCCATTCCACTGAATGCAGCTCCTCCCTGTGTGGTTCAAACCACTGCTGGGCAGGAAAGTTTGCCAAGCTCCAAGTAAAACAGTGTAAGTCAAGACTTGGATAGAAGGACATACTGCTAATAGGGAGTATTTAACTGGGTATCTAAGTAGTTACAGCTCTTTTTGAGGAAGCTGCCTGTTGATAAGTCTGTCAGCACTGTAAATATTCAATGTTCATTATGTTGATGTAATTAAAGAGGTTTTCAGTGGGTTTTCTGCCAATAATATAAGCGTAGAGTTTTTCTTGTATTTTATTTTGCTCAATAACCTGACCACCAAATCATCTTCTAATACTGTTGGAATACATAATTCTGTATTAACTATATAGAATTTGTAACACTGTATTTCTAATTAGTGTTGCTACTAATAAAATGTGTTGTGTTCAGAGTCTTTTGCTTTCTGTATCAGAAAAGGGCTATGGCTGATGCTAACAGAAAAGCAGGCAGCTGTGCACCTAGGAGAGGAAAATGTTAATTGCAGGAAGATTGAATTCAGGGTAGAAATGTTTACAAATTGGCCTATTTGTGTTTCTGTGGTGGGTGTTAGGCAAATAGGAAAAGTTATTTTGGCTGCTCTGCAGGGTGTGCTAATTTTTAACATTAAAAATAAAAAATGGAATTTCACATACACATTTAAGCAAATAATACATATTTAATAGGCAGGAGCTGGTAATAGTCTAGAAGGAGTGAATTTCTAGCTTAGTGTCGCAAACTAAAGTTACTTGAATTTTTTTGTGTGGTCCATTGTATTATGTAGCCAGAACACACTGCTTAACTTTTTATCTACTAAAATTATTTTTTTAAAAATTATACTGGGAAATGCTAGACATTTGAAATTGGTTTTATGCTTAATGCAATACAAACAAACAAAAAAAAGGTTAACAGAATTTTCTAGATGCAAATTTTATAATTTTTATTTAGATTGGAACTTTGCCTAGCAAGACAGCCCTTTTGTCTTGCATGCATAGGTGTGTATAAACTGAAAAAGGTGAGATGAGAAGTAAAGAATGCCTTTGGTGGTGAGTGGTGTCAGAAAACTGAGGAAACACAATGCAGTAAGTCCAAGGAACAGAGAAGATGGGAATCCCTTTGGCTGGTCTGAGAGTTCTTGTGATCTTCCCGTTGGTTGCAACAAATGTCCACAAAAGCAAAGGCTTTGCTTTGCTTTGGGAGAGGTGAAGAAGTGAGGGAATAAAATTAAAATTAACTGTATAGATGATTATTTGAGTGGGAAGTGTTAAAGACAGTAATTACTACAGTGGAGATAGTTAATCAAAAGCAGTGGTTAATCTCCCACTGTTTGGGTCAAGGTGCTTCAGTAAATCTGTTGCAGTGATGATTTTAAGTGTCAATATTGAGTGCAGTAATAAACAGGGCTTGCAGTAAAAGGCTGTCAGTGCTCAGTAAAGGCTCAGTGCAGTATGGGATGCTTGGTCAGTGAAGGCTTCTTGCCCCCAGCCCATAGATGCTGCTGAAGTGCTGGGTCATTCTCAGTAAGAGCTGACGAAGGTTGCAATGCTCTTCTGTCTCTAGGCTAGAATAATTCAGATTGCCAGCTTCTAAACTGTGCACCAGGGCTAATCTCAGATTTATTCTGCCTGCTGCTGGAGAGAGGAAGATTGTGCTATATGCAGAAAGGATGAGTGTTCATTTGTCAGTCAGTCAGCAGAGAACACTGTGCAGGTTGTCCAGGAGAAGATGCTGTATCAGACTATTGGTTTTACTGCACCACACCCCCCTCCCAACCCCCCAGCACCACAAAAAGAATTTATTGCTTGGGCAATTTAGAAGTGGTAAAAAGTTTTAACTGCAGATGTTCTGCATCTCTCTACTTCACTAAAATCTGATGGCTTGGAGGAATCAATCAAAATTAAGAGGAGCTTTTATATTGTGCAAGAAATGCTTTTTATAGTTGGCTGTATTCAAGTGGTTAAATGCCATAATTTTTAAGGAAGTGGGTTTAATTTTTAAATGAAAAAAGGTGGCTTAGGAATAGGGGAGGATAACAAGCTTAGTAAAATATAGCCGGATTGTGATGAACCACAAACTTCTTCAGAAGTGAATGGTAGTACCTACAGCAAACCAGGGAGAAATCTAAACATGTCATTTTAAACAGGTTTAAAAAGTCTGAAACTGAACTGTCACATTGAATCTCTCTCAAACCTGGGACACAGTTCTTTGAAAGTCTTTGGCTAAAGTGCAGAATCAGAAGCAGCTTTACAGCACTACTGCTAGGAAGTTTGCAAGATAGTCCTTCGGCACTGCCAACAGAGTATTTCCTGCAAGTAAAATCTGTCTTGCTCAGCTCAAAGATACGACTTCTGTTTCTATCTAGTATCATATTCTGAAATGTTAGTCTTCCTATTTAAATTTTATATTTTGTTTCCACTTAGGACTATTACAGGCTGCTAAACAAAACTCCAAACACCTTTTCTAATAATTTAAAATTACGCTGTTAAATGCAAATTTACCTTTTAAACAGCATCACTTCTAAATGCAAATAGCATGTCTACACATTGGTGATGGATTGTTATTGAATAAACATAAGGTCTTCTTTATGTGTATTTGATGCTCTAGTAGCACAAGTCTAATGATTATTTAAGTTTAGTATTTCCTGTAATATCTGATAGACTTTTAAACACAGCAATGACTTCTAGAAAGTGATGTCGAAGAGAAAAGCAGAGACAAACCAAATTAATTCACCTCAGGGGGCTATAAAAATAAAAATGTAAAAATCTATTTTTAGAAACCTATGATTTCTGATCTGAGGCTTTTGACTTCCAGAGAGGTGCTTTATTATCTCTCATATATTTTTACGTGAGAATATCTGCCAATGCAGTGAGAAGTGAAGGCACCCATCACCTTACAAAAGTCAATATGTCACCACATATTCTGGTAATGCAATTTACTTTCTTTTTCCTTGGGTTTGCAGGCAGGAGGTTCCCAGGTCATCTTCACTAATCCTCTGGAGATTGTAAAGATTCGGTTGCAGGTAGCAGGAGAAATTACCACAGGACCCAGAGTCAGTGCCCTCTCTGTTATAAAAGATTTAGGCTTTCTTGGTCTTTATAAGGTATGTACTTCTGCTTCGAATGCCTT
Source organism: Zosterops lateralis (assembly GCF_965231275.1). Taxonomy (NCBI): domain Eukaryota; kingdom Metazoa; phylum Chordata; class Aves; order Passeriformes; family Zosteropidae; genus Zosterops; species Zosterops lateralis. The sequence goes on from NC_139767.1 coordinate 18,414,533, forward strand.
CATCTTTTTATGCTAAACTTCTGTATTGTTGAAACAAAACCTGTTAAAAACAAAGACATCTTTTGAATTTAAAACCAATCTCTTCCTGCAGGGCAGCCCCACAGTGGAAAACTGAAGAAAACTCACTTCTATATTAATGGCAGTGGGATACAAAAAAATACTCCCCCATTCTATCCTTTGGGCTTTTATGCCAAGCTACAGGGAGTCCTGTATTGCAGACCTGCTGGCTTCTGGCACTGCTCATTTCATTTGGTGGGGTTTTGTGAAAAGTTTCTTTAGCTTTCCCTGTGTGTTGTTCTTATATTTATTTTGAATCTCTGTATCTCTATTGTTATCTTTGCAGCAGGATATTCTCTTTGTCTTAATAAATTGATGGCAGTGAAACAGCAGTGAAGTTTAGTAGGATTCAGATTTTTAAGAAGTTAAGTGGTGGGATTTGTCAATAAATTCCGCTGAAAAAAGCCTGTTCTGTATGGTACTTCAGCAGAATGCCAGTCAACAGATTCCTTCCCTGCAGGTATACTTACTGCCATCATTACAGATCAGGTGTAATGGAGCAGAAGCTATTAGTTTCCTTAAACAAGGAAGAGTGTTTCTTCCTGTATCTTCTGCCAGTGCAAGGGGTAATACGTAAATTCAGCAGTTACATTAGCTGTGCACTTAGAAAACATTGCTTTATGTGATTTGCCCATAGACCTGCAATAATACTTTAAAAATGTGCACATTTACTTTTAGAACTGAAGCTTTTGTTTTGAATTTGGTACTGTTGTGTTTCCTTATTAAACTGCACCCAATTTGCAGCATTTTTTCTTTTTGCTTATCTTCCAGTGCAGCTTCTTTGGTCAAACAGATGATGATCAGTGTGAGGTCTTACAGTGCTTACTGGTATTTTAGTAGTGTCTTTGTGTTTGGTGGAAAAAAGGCTGGCAGGGACTTGTCTTCCTGCTTCCCTGGTTTTCAGAAAGACATAAAGACTGATCTTTGTCACTTCTTTCATTGCCATTGGACACACAGTGTGTAAAAAGTATTTATCCTAAGTACTGATGTCAGGATTGATGTCATATATAACTTACTAAAATGATACATGAACCTTGAATCTTCTCATTCCAGACACTTAGTTTAGATATGCTTTATTCTTATTTTCAAGTTCCCTGTATCATTTGTTTCCTGAGACATTTTATTTTCTGTGTTATTTATATGGTACATCAAATGAGTTTGTACTTTCAGGGCTCAAGCTGCTTGCTGGATATCAATTTTAGCCTCATTTACAGAATTTATTTGCATTATGTCTCTTTGCTCTGTGTCAGGGTGCCAAAGCATGTTTCCTCAGAGACATTCCCTTTTCTGCAATCTACTTTCCGGTTTATGCTCATAGTAAACTGATGTTTGCTGATGAAAGTGGCCATGTGGGAGGGCTTAATCTCCTTGCAGCTGGAGCCATTGCAGGTAATATTGCAGAATGTTTCCTAAAAGTAATTTTTTTTTTCTTTTAGTGAGTAATATTTAATATTCATTTGGTAGCCCCATATAAAGGAAGGGTACTGTACCATTGTTTCTGATTTAATCTAAATTTGATCACTTTTATTCTTAGTGGGAGGCGATGTAATTTTGATGAGAGCTAATTACATTTGCATAATGTGGATAAACAGCGTAATGCAGCTCAGCAACTTGTAGTCAAATTTGATCTGTCTGTCTCAATGGGGTTTTACTTGTTACTGAGCTCTCAGAGTTGAAGGCTAATTTGAATCTTTGATGAACATAAAATGAGAGATCATAACAGCTAAGAAGAAAATGATGACTTATCCAGGTTTGGATTCTGAAATAACTGAAAAGAAACTTTGTTCAAATGTAATTGCTGAAAATAGGACATTAGTTTGTAAAGAAGTACCATACTCTGAAATATAAAATATTTTACAGCATCTCAAACAAGTTTAGTATAAAGACAATATGCAGGCATGATAAAAAGTTGTTTTTACTAAAGACAAGGGGTATGAAAATACTAGATGTAGGAATTATAGTGGTGGATATTAAACATGCAGATAGAGATGGCCAGATTCTGCACTGCCAAGGACAAGCTCAGCAGATGAAAACCAGGTATCTGCATGCAGCCTTGCAACTGGGAATGATTCAGTGTCAGAATCTGCAGTTCAGAAACACCACTGGGCTGAGCAAGACCCTTTGCTACTTGTGACAGTTGTAAGGAGTCACTATACAGATCTGTATGTCAGTTGTGAGTGCCTGTGTGTGAACAGCAGTTTCCCATGTCGGACTTGCCGCATAGCTTTGGCTGCACCTTCTCGGTGCCAGTTGGTGTGTTCCTCGTGCCAGAGGGAAGGGAGACCACTTAGGAAACATCTAACAGATTCGTAGCCCTGTTCATTCTTTAGTATTTCAGAGCTGCCAGAAATAGAAAATTATTTAGCTTATTATATGCATACAATACTCATATATATTATATTTTTAATTTGTGTCTCCTATAAGACTTTTTAGACTGCAAACTTCACAGTTTTTCTTTGTTTCATTAGTGTCTCTGTGTTGCTTATACTTGGAGAAGAACCCTATTAAAAATGTATGTAAATCTCATAGGCCTAGTTTTACAGCATGTACAGGAATCTGCCTCTCTGAATTGCAAATTTCACATTCTCAATTGCTCACTCAATCCCGGTTACACGTGCGCAGCAGGCAAAGAATACAGTCTGAAGGAATCTGCCTGTAAGGAAAATCTGCATATGATTGCAGTCTGTGTATGCTCACAGGCTTAACTGCAGTGCTTGTGTTGTTTTCCTGTAAAACCTGAATTGGTCAGTGACACTTCAGAATTTATCATCACTTATGCAACCAGTGACTTGTTAACATTTTTAATTCAATATTAAACAATTGTAAAAGTTTAACAGAAGTCAAAATTAATTTCATGATTTTAAGTCAGATGATGGTTCCTTTTTGTAGGGGGATGAAGTTTTTATAGTATTCAGAAGTATTCAGAAATATCTCAGATAACACAGTTATATACTGTGGAGTACATTTCTGAAAACTTTCTCCTTTCCTTTGACTAGAAAGCCGAGAGTGGTGCCTTGGAAGTGGAGATTTGTTCTTCCATCACTGTTGGCTAATATCACGCTGTTGGTACTAAGCAGACTTGTAAAACACCTTCATTGTCCTCAGTCTTTTTATGGCTTGCCTACTGAAGTAAGCAGCATCTATTCTCCTACAGAACAGTCCAAACAGCAGTTTAGACAAATTGAGATGGGGTTTTAAGCAGTAGTTTTTCTCATCAACACTTTTAACAATGGCTGCACAGGATTCAATTCCCAAATCAATCATCTATGTAATTTGCAAAATATGTTGTAGAGTATAAACAAATACAGTAAATTTGCACAACTAATTTTTATATACTACATATATTGCCAATTTTATCTTGTTTCAAACTACTGCTACGGCCAGACCGCTAGAACATGCTGAGAATGTGTTTTGATAGTTTATTTCCTTTACTACCAGTTTCAGCCTTTAAATTTAGAAGAAAGTCAGAATGATTATCTCAGGCACAACAGTTTATATGAACATCAAGTGTAAGAACCTGCATTTTTTTTGTAACATCTAGCCCTTGTAAAAAATATGAAAGTTTGCACTTGTATTTTTCAGTTGTAAGTGTTTCATCTTTTACAAGATCCTTTGTGCAAATTAAATGTGGTTTTCTTCTAAAAGGTGTGCCTGCTGCTTCTTTGGTAACCCCTGCTGATGTCATCAAGACAAGACTGCAAGTGGCAGCTCGCGCTGGTCAGACAACATACAGTGGAGTTGTTGACTGCTTCAGAAAGATTCTAAGGGAAGAAGGCCCTTCAGCTTTGTGGAAGGGAGCTGGAGGTGAGAAAAAAAATTAAGGCTGACCCCAAATCTGCAAATTGGCATTTGCTTTGTTAAGGACTCAAATCAGAGCAGTATTTACAAGGTCTGATTGTGAAAAATGTAACACCTTGTTAAAAATGTTTAGTGTCTCTCCTGAGGAATTGCTCTATTTGTTTTAACACTATGATTTGTAATATTTAACAGCTCGTGTGTTCAGATCTTCACCCCAGTTTGGTGTTACTTTGGTCACTTATGAACTTCTGCAGAGATGGTTATATGTTGATTTTGGAGGCCAGTAAGTCAAGTATTTGCTATTTAGCTTGCACAAAATAACTGCCAAATTTAAAGAAAAAATCCCGAAGTTTTTCATGCATGAAACCCATTAAAACTTGTTGGACTTCGAGCACCTGTACTTAAAATTGCAGCATGTAAAAAAAATCCCCCCGTCCTTATTAATTGAGGGAAACTTGCATGCCACTTCTAATCAGATGAGGAGATTAAGAACCATTTCATATTTATTTCAGTATGCTAATTTGTATTTCCATTGCAGCAGGATAGTTCTGTCCATTTTCCTCATAACACTGGAAGCTAAAGGAATTTACAAAAGTATCAGTAAAAATGTAACTTCAGTTTTGGGTTTGATTTAAAATTAAGTAGTGATCTGACCTCATTCACTTCACCATAAGAGTCAATTAATTAGGGCCAACTTTAACAGTCTTCCATATTCAGACAAAAGACTTAAGTATTTAAGCCTGAATAAGTCTATTTAAAGTCCTTTCTTATGAAATCTAGACTAACAAAATAACCTTTTTTCTTTGTCCAAACAGCAAACCTGCTGGATCAGAATCTACCCCAAAAACACGAATTTCAGATCTTCCTCCTGTTAACCCTGCACATATAGGAGGATACAGACTTGCTACAGCTACGTTTGCTGGTATAGAAAATAAATTTGGTTTATATCTTCCAAAGTTTCGAGCTCCTGCCACCACCTCGGCTCAAGCACACTAGAAGCTGAGTCCTGAAAAGATGTTTCAAATGAACAAAGTGATGCAGTGAAAAGAGTTCACAAGAGTACTGCTGTATTTTTTTCCAGTCAGCTGCATGTGTTCTAGCTGAACTGAGCTTGCAAACCTAATTGCTCCTTTCAAATATTCATACATACCTGCATTTATTTATTTATACACAAGGAACTGATTGAAGCTGTGGTTCTCTGCCTTGTTTTAACCAGTGGCATGAAGCTGTAGCCTAGACTTTGCCTTGCACAGCTTGCATTTAATGTTACTGTACATATTGTACATCTTTGTACAGAGACATCAGGGCATCTATACACGTACATTTATATAATGGGTATTGCAGTTCAAAATAGTTTGAAATGTACAGATGTTTTGAAGGTGTTTTGTTAACAATCGTGACAATAAAATGTCTAAAAACACTTGTGTCAGTTTGCTTCTTTGAATTTATAGGCAGTTATCCAGTATGATTGTTTTTCCCTCCACAGAGGAAATGTGAAGATGCACAGATGCATTTAATGAATGGACAGGACAGGACAGAGCCTCTGCAGGAATGCCCCTCACTGCTAGTTACAGCAAAGAAATTGAAATGCAATGTGCTGTAAGTGTTAAGAGAATACAATAATTAGATGAGCACATGCCAGTATTTTATTTTGCAGCACTACTTTGTGACAAGAAATTCTCTCAAAATACATGGCAATACTAAATGTGTAATAGATATTACTTCTATGGTAGCATATTCAAAACACAGTGAGAGATCTGCCAGTTACTAACACACTCAAGATTTTTTACAGAGTTTATTACTCAGAGTGCCTTTTTTTCTTGAATAGAAAACTTGTTATAAAGAATTGAAAGCATTCTATTTCTAGATTTACCATGTTTTACCATGAGATTAGGTTATTTTTTTTGAGGGGGGGGACCTACTTTTGTACTATTTTTATATGCAAAACTGATTGTTCTTATTTACAGGTGAGTGGAAGTAAAAGAAGAAGAGAAAGTCAAAGCTTGAACTATTTCTGGCTTAGTGTCTGCCAAAAGTTTTCCTAGTATAATATTTAAGTGCAAAAATGTCAGAGGAAATAGGGGAGTTTAGATTTCTGCTGTGGAGGAAAATGAGTCACATCATCTTTGCAGCCAGAGATGAGAGGGGTGGTTTCCAGTCTTGCTTACTGAAGTTTTACATGTTTCTTACAGGGTTAAAGATCCTGGAATAGAGTATATCCAAGTGGTATAAACTGATTTCACGTTCTGTTTTCTTAATTGGGTGACAGCAGGCCCATCAGGGATTAAGTCAGTTTATGAAGAAATGGCTTAAGAACTGAACACTACACAGACCAGCCCTTTTCCAGCTCTAGCCTCTAAGGAAGGTAAAAATTACTTCGGTGCTGAATAACTTTTAGTGAGCCAGAGGCTACAGTACACTGACCTTGGAAATTTGATCACTATTCTGCAATATGAATATAGATAACCCCATTAGGCGGCTTCCTTCTTTATTTGTTGTATTGTTTAAGGAATTTCTTGTTCTGTACTGTTTTCTGGATAGAGACAGGCTTCTGGAACTCTCTGCTGGATCTATGAATTTTGTCTCGTGCTTTTCTAAATAGACAAAAACAGTGGAGACCCACTGACATTTAATCTTAGTCACAGCTTGTTGACTGCCTTGATCAAGGCCTTAGGACACTTGACAGTGTACAACAGCATTTGTATTTCTTGCAGCTCCAAAACTGGAGTTTGGCTTCCACAATCCTCATTTACAGCTTCTAGCATCACTTTTAGTCTCAACGATGTAGGTAGGGCTTTTACAACATTTTTAATAATCTGTACTCAACTATTCTGTGAGGGAGGACCACAAGCAGGAATAAAGAGAGTAGTAATAAATTTAATAATTGAAAATTATTGTAAGGTTGAAAATATACAAAATTAATGCCATATGACCTGTATGTATGTGAAAGAAAGCCTCACCTACTGCATTTCTGAAAACAGACGTGTGAGGGATATGTATGATTCAAGGAAAAGTAATGTCAATAAAAACACCCACAAGAACCATCAACCAAAACCCCAAGCACCTCCTCCCTCCAAAACCATCAAACCAAGAGACCTCCTGCTTGTTAAGAATTCTTCTGCCTAAAGGTACAAACCACCCCCTGATGTGCCTGTTCCTACACAGTTCACATCCTTCTCATCTGAACAGAGCTGCTGTTGTAGGGTTGAGGAGAACAAATAGGATAAATGTCTGCAAACTGAGCAGCGTGGTTGTGTTGAAAAGGGAGGGACACACACTTGAAATGCTAACACCAATGGAAGCCTAAACACATTTCACTTCCAGACCCACCAAAAAAGAAAACTTTCTGAAGAACTGTTGTGTCTCTATAAGCTGCTCATACTAACAGAACTAAGATAAGGAAAAAGAGAAAAAAAGACCAAAACTAAACAGAAAAGTTAAACAATGAAGAAACAATGACAATACTCCTGGACATGAAAATGATTAAGGAATATAAACCTATTTTAAGCATATAAAAACCAGCTCTTCTGGCAAAACAATGAGCTTGTAACAGATTAAGAACAAATGTAGAGTGCTAAATTAAAGGCTACAAAACTGATTTAGTGCCTAATTAGTAAAACTCACAGTATTTATTAAAAAAACAACCCAAAAGAAACAGCCCCCCTGCAACCCGTCTTGATAAAAAACTTCATAATGTGCTAAGAAAGGAAAAATAGTAACCTTTAACAGAAATTCCAACTGTTTTGTTCCGAGCCATTAAGAAGTTTTGTTTAAATAAAAATGTTAAGGATCAATAATAAAAATCTTTATCTTAGTAGAGAAAATTAGTAGTAAGTCTGTGGTTAACAGAATGAAAATCATCATGCTACAGAAATCAAGTTTAAGTCTAGTTCCTTATCCTTTGGAAAATAAAAATTTGATAACAGGAGGTTTTTATGCTACTGGCCAATTACCATGGCAGTAAGGGATGGCTGGGGGTAGAAAACAAGCCTGTGATGTGTGTGAAATGAAAGGCTTAGCTCCCAGAAACTTTAAACTATTGCAGGGACACAGATTAGAGGTCAAGGCAGCTGACAAGTGCTTGTATAGTATTTATTTATGAATCAGTCTCACCTTTTAATGCACCAATTCAAACAAAAGGAAATTGGTATTAAATATGTATTTCATTAATTCAGGTCTGATTATCATGTAAGTTTGTAACTACAGACAAATTTTTATTCACATATATTACCCACTACCAGAGTCTGAGGCTTATCTATATATAAACAATGAAACTTGGAACATATGCATGCATATCATGGGTAATTTGAAGAGTTCAAATTTAAAGAATGCTTCAGAGATTTACTACCTATTGAAGGTTAGTCTGTAATACAGAAAGTTTCAGGAGCAGAACTTCTACTTTTCAGAAAGATACTGTTTCAGAGTGGACTTTAGAGAAGCCAAGTAGCAAATTTATACCAGGTTAGTAGTGTTTCAGCAAAAGAAGATCCTTGCAAAGTCGAAGTTAACTGTATTAAAAGTTACACAAATCCAAGAATGTGCTTGTAATTTATATATAAAACATAACAATGCAAGATCTGATTTTCAGTGATCTTAATACATTTCAAAGTCCATTGTTGAATCCACATTCCTCCCCTAAGCTCTGATCAGCAGTGACACTCCAGGATTTGCATCCCGTGGTTCCCGGTGGTATCCAGGTGTGACCCTGCAGCCCGGGAGGGCGCTATGCCGGGATGCGGGTGGCAGCCTCCTCCTCGGCGTCTGCTCTGTTGGCGTTGATTTCCGCCAGCGTCCGGCCAAAGCGCGTCCACTCGTCCCCGCGCGGAACCGCGATTTGCTGGGACACAGACAGCGTTACTCAACCTCCTGATGAACAGAGCTCAGCTCACACTAATGGCACAGCACTTCAGTAATGTTCAGAAGAGGTGCCAGTAGATAAACTTGCCTTTATTTTAGTGTAAGCACCAAAGGCTCTAACTAATAAAAGAAGCAGAATTTGAGAAATTGAAGTATAAAATGATATTATACCCTTGTGCTATGTAGCTCTACATGAGAGACTGCTTCAAAGGGAATACTAATGCTATATCCTCATGCCATCAATTAGTCATGTACTACTGCAGTACACATACTTGCAGTAGCAACAGCTTCCCTGTAGGAATAAAATCAAGGCTGCTCCACTGCAAAATTTTTTGTTCGGTACTTCTCAAGCTAGGATCAGAATTCACATATGCCACAGTTACATAGAAGATAAAATTTCTGTAAAAAAACCATTGATTCTTATTTCACCAGCCTTACAGTAAAGCTTTTTCTTTTTGACTGGATTACAGCATGCCAAGTTATGCTAGAACACCTTAAATAAAACACTACTAGGAATTATTAATTCAAAAATACAAATTAAACCTAATCATTATTTCCTCTAATGACAGGAGAAAAAAGCGAAGGGCAAGCTGCTAAATAAATAAATAAATGCAAGTGTTTTGCAATATACTTCACACAATACATGACATACATACCTCTCCCACGTCATATATAACTATTTGTCCTTCTGAATCACCTACAGCAATCTCTCTCCCAGAATGTGTCCATCTCACACGGTTCAGAGCAGGATTGCCCTCCACAGTGATGCTTGCAGTAGGCACCTGTTCCAATTTGAAACACATTACTAAAAATGCATCAGGTTTCCGTGAGCTAGAGATTACAGAACACACTTAGGCCATCTGTGCTGCATCAAAAGCAATGCCCAACACTTCAACTGATGCATGGTACACAGATCAAAGACACTGTTCACAATACAAAGACCTCAGTGGCCTGAAGCTATCACGAGTGACATGACCAAAACAACACATCTGTCCCTTGGCCACGGTACAAACATCTGCTATCAAAAAGCACATCTGCACTCTTCCTGTGGGACAGGAGGCACAGACATGCTTTCAGGCAGTGACGAGGCACCCTGGGATCTCAGGAAGATGATGACAGAGGGATGAAATCAGCTGTTTTGGCAGGTCAAGCCCTGCCCAAAAGGCTAGAACAGATAATTCCAATTTAAAGCCACAGGCTGACATACCGCCCTACAACTTTCTTCTATATGTAGTTTTCAGATGGTGAAATTAAAGTATAAAGTATCTGTCAGGTTTCTCCTCTGATCTACCTCCAGCAAATCCCAGAAAAGGTTTCTACTATAATGAAATTGATAACCCGCACCAGAAAACGAAACATTGCATTCACTAAGTTAGAAACAAATGGCACTTTCACTGCAGTATTACTGTGGCAACAGGAACAGCAGTGGTGTGTGCTAACAGGTTTGTTCACACTGTTAAGCTGTAGGCTGACAAGGCCTCAAGGTGGGAGGTCTATAATCACTTCACAACATAGATCAGTGTTACACCAAAAGATGTTTTGCTGTCTTGTTATAGGTAAAACAATTTAATTACTGCTGTTATTCATTAAGAGGAGTCATTTGTAACCCTGTAATCAACGAATGCTATCTACTACACAGAAACTACTGGGACTACAGAATATTTAAAAACAAAAAAAAAAACAAGGTATGGTTAAAAAAACCCCAAACTATGGTAACCATGGACTTTTTATGGACTTTTTTTTAAGAGTACAAACAATTTTCCATCTGCATTTGACTGTTAACCTGATTTCCCACCTCAGTATCATTGTTGAGATTCCAGAGGTCGAGCCTGCCCATCCCATCCACACAGGCAAACAAGGCAGGGTGAGTTGGAGACCACATCACATCATAAACATAATCTGAATTGTCTTCAAAGGAGTAGAGAGGTTTGTTATTCTGAAAAGCAAAGATAACAATGAGATACCCAAACTCTACATTTCAAATTTATAAAGCTAACAGGTAAAGCAAAATACAGAACTTCAACACTATTACCAGCAATAAGTAAAAAGTGATTTGCTTTAAAAAAAGTCACTGCAAAACTCAGCCAAAACCTAATGCTTTTTATTATTAAAAGTGTGCTTTCCGAAGCATGCAGCCATTTTGCTGGCTGCTACTATTAAAAAAAAAAAAAAAAAATCAATGTCAAGCCAATTGTAAATTTAATGCTTTAAGAATCTTGTAAATCAAGCCAATGATAATTCAGTGGCTATTACTCAGAGATTTTAACTCTGCTTCCTCTGCTTTGCCTTCCTCAAGGCATCAGACTAACAGAGCAAGAAGTAATTCTGGCAATGAAAATGACAGATATTTCAACTGTGAGCCTCATCAAGTTTAACTGATATTAGTTTTGGTGCTGTCCCTTAGTCCTCCACAAAATTGTAGCAAAACATTTGACTTATGAATATATGAGGTAACTGACTTTATAACATGATTTACATTTGATTACATTGTAATTATTGTTGAAAACAAAGGGTAAAAGACTGAAAAGAATTGATCAGAAATATACAAATGATGTACAAGCTGAAAGCGAAGTTTTACACTGTTAATCTTAGTTCTGCTCATCAGCTGTCTCCTCTTTGCAGGACTGCAGCTAAGAACCTCAGAACGTCACACAATTTAACTCCAAGTTTGTGAACTTCCTTAAGTAGCTTAAATTATAGCACCACCTTGTGTCAAGGGCTATGAAGAAAACCCCTGAACTAAGTTACCTTCGTTGTCCAAAGCTTTACTGTCCAGTCAAAAGAAGAGGTGACAAAAAGATGTGAGAAGTCTACAGGTCCAACTGCTGCATGGCAGTTGATACCTGTGATTGGTCCCTGGTGTCCTTCAAACATCTCACTGATTCCAGCTTTGCTGTTTCAGAATATACAACCAAGGTTAATTGATTTGGAAACCAAACACTGAAATGCAATTTAAATACAGCCACAAGAAGATTTTGTTGCCTTATATGGATGTTACCCCACTGCAAAAGGCTTCACCACAGCAGAGTCACAGAAGACCAGGCTTGAAAACAGACCTTAAGTTCAATATGTATTTTCTACTAACTCTAAGTGCCAAAATATATCCTAGGGACAGGAGACTCATCCAGGTATCAGTCCACACATTTAAGTATGTTGTCCTCCAAGCAATAGCTACATCTTCAATTCATACAAAGAACAAAATCCAGTCTCAGGAATAAGCATAAAACTCCCATTAAATTAAGAGAAGTTGCATATACTTTAAGGGCATCAGGTTCAGACATAAACCAGTAACAATATATCCCTAATAGCCTCCTATCTGGGGTGATGAAAAAGGAGGGAAACAGATGGGAAGGATGTTACACAAAAGTGATACAATTTTGGGTATTTTGGAACCAAAAAGCTGTGCAGCAAGGCAATGTGTATTTGAGATGAAACCTGGACACTGAATTGTATTTAAGAAAGCAATTGATAAGGTACAGTCAGACAATTTCAAAATAGATTGAACAGCAGGAGAACAGCTAGCCAATTTAAGATTTGTGCGTGATGTTACTGTACAATTATCTACAAAACTGATACGAAGTTTGGAATGTTCTGCTACAATTCAAATGAATAAAACCACAGTGACCTACACTGTCCTCATCAACACAAACAACTCATAATACCAATTCAATATTCCAACCATTTCTGGTTTTAATGAAGCTCTTAATCAGGAAAAAGTGCACTGGAATTCAGACAGAGATACTCTGAACTCCTTCAGTGCAAAGGAGAAAGTATGAAGTTTAAAAATTTTTGAGTGTAAAGCATAGAGGAACTCATCCTTCCACTATTTTTATTTCATTGGAAGAATTAAAGTTTGTATTCACCTGCCATGACGACATGCAGTGTACACTGAGCCTTCTTCGCTGCCAACAACAAAGTTGTTGACATCTCCAACAGGGAAAGACATGCAGGTGACAGCCACAGCCTTGGACTGTTTGTGAACCAGCTCCATGCTATCCTGTAGTGAAAATAGCAGCAACTTCCTTCATAAAAGCAATATTAACATCTACAAAATCTTCTAGATTTCACAATAGGTTTTTCTTTTTATTTTACTTGGGCAGGAACAAGGAAGTTTTCTTACTACATTTGTGTTCAGCACTAACACAAGTACACCAAAAGTGTACAAAAGAAACAACAGAAAATATTTGATTCCACAGGTGGGGAAATATTTTACCAATATCAAGCTATCTTTATTCTATGTGTTGGAAAAATGTTGATTAATGTTTATTAAATCAACCAAATTTTTTTATGAAATATTAATCTAGAATAGTTACTATCTATCTATATTTCTCAAAAGTTATCTTACCTGTGGTTGGGAAAGCATATCCAGACTCCAAGAGCATATTTTCCCATCAGTTGAGATACTAATCAAATTATGAGCATTCTGGGTCCCAACAACATTTACACAGTACACTGGGTGCTAAAAAACAAAATATTATCAGAAAAGAATTTAGAAGTAATAACCATTTCTGATATAATTAATGTACAGTAAAATATACAGCTTCATCATTTAACAAAATACAAAAGATTGATCCCAATCAAAAGTACAAATTATATTCCCCTATAAAACTGATACTTGTTTTTTCTGACCCTCTGATTTTTATGAATAGCCCCATTCCTAAGTGCCAAAATATGGACATAGACATTTAGGCATTGCCAATCAAGTGCACTGGACAGAATTTCCTGGATGTTAAACACATCTCAACAGGGCACAGTCCTTGAAGATATTTCAGCTCCTACCGTGTGAGCAGCAGCTGAGAGTGGCGTTCTCTGCACCGGGGTTCTCTTATTGCTGCGATTATCCCACAGCACGATCTGGCCCGAGTACGTGCCACCAACCACCAGATTGGGATGAAATTTTGCAAAAGTAGCTGACATCACTGCAGACTGAAAGGAAGAAAAACAAACAACAAAATATAAGAACTATCATTCAGTGACACTATGTCTAAAACAAAAGGAAATGAGGCCAAATATCAGAACAACTTCTTTGCCAAAATTTATTCAGTATGTTATTTCACTGCTCAATTACTTAAGGATTCACCCACCCTTTTTAACTCCTCAACAGTATTTTTATTTCAATTTCTAGTTATAAAATGAAGTTTTCTCCTCTTTTCTTTCACATGCATACATCTGTATTCCTCCTAGCATAGTTTATTAGCAAAGTAAGGCCCAGTAACACACAAGATTTTAATAATGTTTTGCCATATTCTGTAGTGATTACTTCTTAGAGAATGTAGAAATATATTTTGATATAACAGAGTTACTTTTGCAATCTGAGCTTTGACAGTAATGTGACAACATGAGGTTAAATTTTGATTCAACTGTGTAATTTTCCAAAATGATGGGAAAAACATGGATATCTTGGGCTTGGCATAATGGAAGAGATTTGCATGTTTTTATCTTTCAGAAAAGTACTAGAAAACCTCTGTCTGCCTTTTTCTTGATGCATATGTTTCTAGTTTTCATCCTTATTCCATTTCCTCAGGCTGTCTTCATTTTATTCCGTAAACTAAGCTGTAGTATACAATCCCACTCAAGCCCCTTACATACAAACCTCTGTGGTTTAACCATTATGCAAGAAAGTTTCTGTTCTTTAAACAGAAATAAAAAGGAGTTCTGAAACAAGACTGAATTCTGAATGATGTCAGAAATTCTGAAACAATAACATTTCTCAGCTGAAGTCTCTAGCTACCAACATCTGTTGGCAAATAAATGTGGTTAAAGCAAATGCCAGCCCAATGAAATTATTATATTGACAAACATAAGGAAGGTACTTGTCCAAATTCATCAACATAAAATCCCTCCCAAGACAGAATCATACCTGGCAGTGAAAGACATACTCTGGGGTAGTTTTCTTGTACTTCATATTCCATACAAGGGCCACCCCATCAGGCTCGTGAGGTGCATCCTCATTGTTGTTGTAAGAGGCTACAAGTAATTCTGGATACTGCATGGTAAGAGAAAAAGACTCAAAGTAAGCAAGATGACTGGCTAATGGTCCAGATAATCCTAGAATCTTTGTTTTCTTTTGCCAAAATGGGGTTAAAAAAACACCTTGCATTATAAAGGCATGAAAAATTGTCAGTTAAAACTGCAATTATTGCTAATTTAGCTCCTAAACCAGCATTAACATACACAATAGTCTGGTTGTCTCCTCATAACTTTCTTTTAACTCTGAAAGCCATTACTTTTAAGTGAGCTTTCTTTTTAGTGAAGCTGAGTTTCCTAAACAAAGCAATCCATAAACCAAAACCAACTTTCTTCACAATACAAACCTTTTGCTACCTTTCACAAAAGATTAACACTCTGTGTACTTTTTGCAAACCATGGAGCACTTAAGGAACACATTTAGAAATACAGCCTGTATCAACTGTGCTTTTCTGGGAATCAAATGCACAGAACTACAACAATTTACAAAGTCAACTGTTTACTTGAAGCATTTTGTTTTACCTGAGATGACCAGTCCAGACAACTGACAACACGATGCTTTGACCAACGTTCATCAAAAAACTGCCTATTTAAGGACAGCTTTGCTCCTGCTTGAATCTCTCTATAAAGAGAATTAGGAGATATTAATCTTAGATCACTTTTTCAATTAGAAGTATTGGAAATTCACAGAAAAGTATTTAACGTTCACATTACCCTTCTTTGTCCTCTAGGTCTCTTCCACTGTAGTCAAAGAAAATGTTGATTTGCTCAGAAAGGGCTCTTTCAACAATCCTTGTGGAGTGGTCAAAAAAACTTAAAAATTCTTCAGAATGCAAAATTTGTTGCTTTTCCTCCTCTGTGAGTTCATGAGGGGCAGCTGAAAAAAATTTATACAGACATTTTCTGGGCTGCATGCTTTCACCAATTCTTTTCAAGAAAACACTATCATGATTTTATCATTAAAGTATTTATCATGATTTTTAATAATTTTTGCATTTTATGTTTTGCTGGCAAATTAGTATTTAACAATGAAATTAATTTTAAATTAATGGAAAAATGTTTAAAAGTGTATTGATGGCTTTCTTTACAGCACACTCAGATTATCTTGAGGTGAACAGTACCTTCTTCCTCTTCCTCTTTTTTTTGTGTTTTTTCTTCTTCAGGTTCAACTAATGGTTTCGGTGCAACCACATCATCTTCCTCTTCCTCATCTAAGGAGAAACATTATGGTAAGACCGTCAGTGTTTCTAACGGGGAACAGTAACCTTCTATATGAATCTCAAATAAGCTGATGTAAAATGGTATCATGTAGCTTAAAATGGTTGCATTTGTAAAATGTAGTCCCAAGGATAACATTATCACAAAGCAAAATATCATTGGAACACTGTCTCCACCTCAGTATCAGTTGCACTGAGTTATGTAGTTGCATAAACTGAAATAAGACACGCAGGAAATTGTAAAGAATCCAAAGTGGAAATCTGTCTTACAGGCATTTATGATTCCACACAGAACCATGCGGTGCATGCATGTTCTGTGTAACACACTGACACATTAATGCTGCGGAATAAAGAAAAATCAAATGTCTAAAATAGTCTACAGAGCAGCTGCTTACTTGTGATCTGAAAGCATCAGTCTAATGGGTCTGCACATGGCATGAAGATGGCTTACATTAGCTTTCAGGTTGCTATTCTGAGAGGCAAATTTTGCTAAAGATAATAGCGGAGAGATTACATTTTTTCTGTCATTCTAGATGCAAGTCTCATTATCTGTATCATGTTTGGCAATGAGAACTTTACAGGAAAATGTGTTTTCCCTAATTGCAATGAATAACATAAAATGTTAATGTTCAGGAATACTGACAAGTCTTACAGCACTTTCTGCATTTCTACATTTTATTCTTTGAATACTGTAAACCAGAAAATACCTTTAAATTACTTAGAATTGTGGGATATGCTGGCTTTTCTTCATCCACTTTCTAGAATAAGCTTCCGAAAAGACTTGTTTTTATTGGTTAAACAGCTACGTCATCTGCTTATAAGGGAATGGCAGCAGGAGACTGCTGCATGTCTCATCACAAGTAATGAGACAGTATTCAACAGGGACTAGGCTTGTTTGTTGCAGCCATCTCCCTGACCCATGTTCAAAGTTATCTAACACAAAAAGTAAAAAAAAAAAAACCCACAAAATCCACATGCATGCACACAAAAAGAGTAAAAAAAAAAAAAAAAAAAGGGTGGTCAAGGGATGGGAAGCAGCTGCCAAGCCATGGTCCCAGCAGCCAGGCCAGCTGACTAGATAGCAACAACCAGATGGTACTGCAAGGATTGTCTCTCTGCTATGAGGTGGCAATGGGATGGCACAACATTTTTCTGCTTGACTGCTTCCAATCATGTCTTTCCCCAATGGCAAGCCTGTGCAATTACCAGCACTCCAGGAGGTCTACAGACAAGCCTTTACCCTGCAAACAAAATACAGCTTGTAGGCCATACCAGCTGCCAAACCACACACATAGTGATAGGTTTAAAGAGGTCTGAAAATCTTTCTAACTCCATAGTATAGGCAATAAAAATATAACTGTACCTGCAGGAAAGAAAGCTTTAAATGACACTGTATAATGCACACAATAATACAAACTCCAACTTAATCAAAATGATAATGACGTATGCCAATCCTACATTACTTGAAATTGAGCGATTTTTATGTTCTGACAAGTTTACAGAACTAGGATAAATGGCATGAATGATTTCAATATATGCTCATACTTTTGAACCAAATGGTGAAGGTTAAAATCTTTCCTTTCAAGGGCCTCAATCAGCCACAAAGGAAAACAGTAATCACTGTCTTTTCAGCCAGCCCAACTGCATTTGTCAGCCCTTTCTCCGTCAATGCAGCCAGAGCAATCAACCTGCCAAACATTCAGAATGGAAAAACAATCTGAAAATACAGGGTATAATGCACCTGCCAGTGAAA
Source organism: Zosterops lateralis (assembly GCF_965231275.1). Lineage (NCBI taxonomy): Eukaryota > Metazoa > Chordata > Aves > Passeriformes > Zosteropidae > Zosterops > Zosterops lateralis. Next base: position 18,432,182 of record NC_139767.1, read on the forward strand.
ATGGCCATTTCAAGAAAAGCTAGTGATCTCAGTGACCCTGCTGAGGAGGCGGTGGTGCAAAGGGGAAAGAACCCGTAAAAGAATTCTTAGTGATCTCCACTCTCTTGCACATTGACACTTCCTTACAAAGCATGCCAATTACAGCTTTTGTGCTACTTAAAAAAAATGAAAGCTTTTTTGGGCAAAATAATCACGCTAAGAAACAGAAAGACACTGCTCCTTTTTCGATGGATTCGCATGCACAGCGGACTCGTAACCTGAAAACTGGATAACTTGTGGCCACTCCAAAGAAGGGAATTCTTAATGTCAAATAACTACAGGTGTGAACAATGATTAATCAAAAAATGTAATATGAGTTAACACACATAACTTTGAGAACAACACATCCAGGATCACATATTTAAATTACAACCACTTGGATAAAAATCCCCCTCTTTTTCGCTCTGCCAATCAATCTTGCAGAATTAAATGATGCCTTCGAATTTAGAATTTGCTTTTGGGTCACCCTGGATACATTATTCTAGCTTTGAAAGTCCCAAATTAGAAATTTCAGCCCAACCCCCCATTAGTCATACTACACTGATTCTAAGTACCATTTTCAGTGACAGGAGTCAAATTCTTGTCAAACGTAGATGGTCAACCCCTTAGTGCTATATGACCTTCTAATCTACATATTTTATTCAGAAGATCATATAGTTGATTGCTCCTGCCTTTTAATGTTTGAAACATAAATGGCATATATTATACAGAGCTCTAAATTCCTTCATAGTACTTTCACTGCATACAGCCAACTGATATTACTGCATTTAAATGCAGGATACAGCACTTATTTTAATATTCTCAAAGTATCAGACTTGAATTCTGTGAAATTGAACATGTCATCTCACTGATTTATCTGTAACTGCATAAATCTAAAACCTTCTCTCTAAAGAAGCGTCACATATAAACTTTCTTATTAAAGGATCTAGAGATAAAAAAATCACCAAAAAAATTTAAAAATCCCCACATATACAAATTCTTGACCTCATTACCCAATACTAGGATGCTTTCTATTCCAAACCCAGGAAGCTTTCTCACAGTTCACAAAAAAGGCACCATTAAGCAGCTGGACTAAAAAACAAGGTAAGTAATATTTGTTTTAATTACATTTTCCTGTCTCTTCTTCATCTTGAATTTATTTAATAGCAGGCCAGATGCCAGAAATTGCAAGGAATTAGCATAACAATAATACAGCACCCAGCAAACACTGAAACACTGGATATACTATTTCTGAAAAAGTTCCAGTCTAGTAAGTCAAGGACCTACAATACTATCATTGCACTGCATTTATCTCAGGTCAGCTACCTACATTTGAAACATTAAGGGCACTCCCTAACTACACCCACCTTATTCATTATTGACTGTACCAACTGGCATTTTAAGCCACTTCAATTGTCAGTGGCTTCAATCAGTACCAAATATGATTTCAGATTAAAAAAAGGCTGCAAAAACTTGGAAAAGTCACAGGGCCACAAAGACAGGAAATGGGACTCTATGTCACATCAACATATTGATGAATATTCATTATAACATGCTAAGGGATTAACTCCATGTTGTTTCTGACAGGCAATCAGGGGATCTAAGGTTACAAACTGAGCAGTAAAGTAGCTGCTATTTTTATGCAATCTTTAATAGCAACAAATGTCTTGCCAATGAATGCTAAAACAGATTTAATGAACCACTGAATTTTTACTTTCAGTTAACATCAAAATTGTGATATATTTTGGCATGACAGAACGAAAAGCAGTGCTGTAAATTAGGCTGCACCTAGCAATAACACTGTAGAGTGTAGTTCCAGTTGTCTGAGCAATCTGTTGCTGCAGAGTAGGTTAATCAAAGTTAAATCATCTGTGAAATGGGTGGCTTTTGTTAAGCCGAATGTCTTCACATCAAGTTTTCCTATCTGTATTTCTGTACATTTAAGTCATGTACTAGATAATATACAATCACAGAATATTCTGAGTTGGAAGGGACCCACAAGGATCATACATGAATATACAATGGTTCTGTTATTTCTTTAAAAATATTAAAACGCATAAATCCTGCACTGACTGTACCAGCATCCAAGAAGCAAATCCTATACATCATATTTTTATTACTCTGCTTAATAATTTAATTCTGTGTCCTGGAGATGTTGGCAGACAATTATTCCTCAAAGAGTGGAGTTAATGCAATAATACTGTCTGCAGTCAGCTGTGATTGCACATGCACAGTATTGTACAACAGCACTAAGTAGCAAATACTCAGTTAGTCCTGGAAAGCCTTAATTGTGAGCAAAATCATATTCCCCTGTACACCCACCTTTCTTTGCATTAACTGATTTCTAAGAGAGATCCCAATTTTATTGTTTTATAATACATAAGAATCAATCTTCCTACAGCAGTTTCTCAAATACTCTGAGGTCATAATAAATCAACATATTAGTACTGCAATAAAATAATGGAAGTTGTGAGAACTCTTAGAACACTAAATACCTTCATCTCTTAAGGAAGCTGCAACATTTCAAAATTAATTTAACTGCTACATGAATCCAAACCAGCCATTTCCAAATGCCAAGTTTTATTTGAGTCTCTCTTTATATGAAGTCTCTCTTATTTAACTCACTTAGTATGTGCTGCCACAAATATTTCCATAATAACTAGAAATGGTTTTAATCTAAAACTAGTTTACTTTTACTTCCTATCTGTCCCACCAGGCAGACTGGCTGTAGTTTGAATGTTTCTTAATTCAGCTTACAATGTAACTACATAACTGCTGTAACACACAGTACTGGAACAAAGAGAACTATTTAGTTGGGTGATTTGCTGTGGGTTTTTTGGTTTTATTTCATGTGCTGTCCTCCCCAGCAAATCAAGTGTTAGCACAAGTGGACCTGAAGAAGCAGAATAACTGCAGAGCATATCCAATAAAACTGCTTCTATTTTCCTTAGTCAAAAGCACAGCTCCAACAGCATTTCAAAATCTCAAAATATATTATGAAGGGTCCAGTTCATTTTATAAGAAGCTGGGAACACTGAGCTAACCTAGTTCAGATGCAACTTGCTGCTGGATAAGGAAGCTGCTGCAGGTGTAAGTTCAGTTGCAAGCTCCACTTTCAAGTGTACTTTGCAAGGTTATTTTTCTTTACAGTATATGCACTCAGATAAGCACAACTCAGACTGTGAGAAGAAATAAGAATCAATAAAATATATTTTACAGAATTTAAATTTATCTAATTGCACCCTGTAAATTCAGCATGTTGTTTTTGCCAATTGTTTTAAAGAGTTTTAAAATTTTCTTTTCCCAAGAAAAATCTCTTCCCTAGTGACTCCTTTTTGTATGTTGCATGATTTATTTTTTTTTTAAACCTACATCCTATTTCAGATATCATTGTAAAATGGGAACATAGAGCTTTGTTATTATGTATTCAGGTGGTCTTAAGATAAACCTTAAAAAGATCTTCAACACTGAAATGATAAAAAGACACCTGTGAATTTTGTGAAGCACATGAAATAAATACATTTTTAAAAATTATGATGGCCTCAAAAAATCAGTATTTGTACGGTGGAATGGATCAGGAGACAATACATGCACTGAGATGCTTTCTGGTAAATGCAGAAATAGAGATGACCACTGTTCCAATACAGCAAACCTCAACTACAGCCTATCTACTGTGAAACTCAGATCATACAATCCCAAGCAATTTCCACTGTCAGCAGGCAACAGAAGTAGAACTCTTGAAGTACATAAACTGTGACCTAAGTCTTCAGATTCCATGAACCTGACAGAGGGAAGGAAAAAGACCTGAGGGATTAGAGAAAGGAAATGTTGAGGGCATGAGAGAAATGAAAGCAGGAAAGCCCCAAACACCTACCTGTGCAGGGATACAGATAAAAAGAAGAACTGAAAAGAAACACGGAGAAAAATCATATCCTCTGGCTCACTGAATAATTAAGTTTGAAATATATATCCTTGCATAAACATCCAAAAGTTCACATACCAAAGAGCAGGAAAATGCAAAATTACGAAGGTAGAAGTAGGTCCTAAAATTGCTAATATAGACACATATTCAAAGTCAGTCATATTAAACAACTGAGAGATTTTGTTGTAGAACTACACACAAGCTATGACAAGACTAATACTTCTGTTTGCAGATAAATTCAAGTGTCTCAAACATTGAAAAGCAAATCCGCTAGCCAACCATATTTTCTTCTGAAAAAAATTCATTTTTTGAAAAGTAAACAGGTCATGACTGAAAGAAAGCCTGTGTTCAATTGCTGAAAACAAAACCTGTTTAAGTTATAAATAAATTACTTCCTTCTTTTAAAACTCAAAGTACAAGCTTTAAGTATAAAAATTTAAATTATTAAGTAGTAAGGGGGTTAACTGATAAGTTTGTTATAGGATACACAGTCTTGAAGTAAGTTCATAGAATGTTGGGGGTTGGAAGGGATGATCTCGTTGATCTGGTTGAAAGATGATCTAGTTCCAACCCCTCTCCCATGGGCAGGGACACCTTCCACTAGAGATGAGACTGCTCAAAGCCCCCTCCAATCTGGCCTTGAACACATGCAGGGATGGGGCAACCACAGCTTCTCTGGGCAACCTGTTCAGTGCCTCACCACCTATAAAGTAACGAATTTCCTCCTGATATCTAATCTAATCTCTTCCAGTTTAAAGCCATTGCTCCTTGTCCAGTCACCACATGCCCTTGTGCAAGGTTCCTCTGCAGAGCTGAATGCAGAACTCGAGGAGCAGAGGAGAGGGGCAGGATCACCTCCCTTGACCTGCTGGGGATGCTGGTGAGGATGCGGCCCAGGATAAGTTTGGCTTTCTTTTGGGCCACTTCTCAAGCTCGTCCAGGTCCCTCCGGGTGGCATCTCATCCTTCAGGCATGTTAACTACCCCACTCAGCTTGGTGTCACCTGCAGATGTACTGAGGGTGCACTCCATCCCTCTGTATGTCAGTGATGAAGATAATAAATAACACAGGTCCCAGTATGGACCCCTGAGGGACACCACTTGTCACTGATGAACACCAGGACTCCGAGCCATTGACCTCTGGATGCAATCATTCAACCAATCCCTGATCCACACAGCCTACCCATCAAATCCATCTCTGTCCAGAGTAGAGAGAAGGGTGTTGGGGAGGATCATGTTAAAGGCTTTACAGAAACCCAAACAGACACTGGGTACACTTTCCTTGTCCACTGATACAGTCACTCCATTGTAAAAGGACACTAGGTTGTCAGGCAGGAGCTGCCCTTGTTAAAGCCATGCCAGTTACCTCAAATACCTCCCTGCTCTCCATGTGCCAAGTTATGTGTGGATTCTTAAATGTCCCAAATGCAAAATATATCCCATTTATTTATCAGCTGTCAGCTAATGAAGCAACTAAGTGTTTAATCTGAACATATACTAGGAGTGTGGAAGTACTACACATTAGTAGCAAGAGTGATTTTAAAAGAGATACAGAATGACAGTAACAGTTAAGCAAAACTTACAAAAATTTAGTAATAGAATTCATATAAATTATCTCACATATCAACTTTCATTTACCTTATTAAGTTTCAGGATCACAACTGCTAGCTCTAATTCAGCCAGTCATCATTATTATATTAAAAGAAAATCAAAATAACTTAATAGTAATAAATTAACCATTCACCTTCCTTGGGCTGAGTCATAACAGGTGTTTGCGTCTCCTTTGTGTAGGTAACGATTTCTCGAGGAGGAAAGTCAACTTGTGTGATTTTGGCCATTCCAAGTTTAACAGGTCCACGTCTAAATAAAATTAATTTAAGAATCAGAAAAAAAATTTAATTTTATTATTCCACATTTTGCATAGAATAATACCCAAGTCATTATGTCACAGCACTGCTTAGTCAAACTTAAATCAAAGTGGAAACTTCAGACAAGTCCCATGATTATGTCTACTATTTTATCATTATTATTTTAAATCAGCAACTATTTAAACATCTGTGAGAAAAAGGAAGATGTGCACATACAAATATCTGGACATTGGGATATAACTTTAAATTTTTGCTCTTTGTGCTTGACCAGAATACTGCCACATATGTGATACATCGGTATTGTCAGGGGTACAGATCTACTCACAGGTCATGCTTGTACAGCAACAGTTCTAAGATTATAAAGTTTGAAAACCAACTTAGTTATACTGAAGGAAAAAGCATTTCCTAGTAGTTTAACTTCGCTGTCCTTTTTTGTCCATCTCTAAAATACTATCTAGAATGCAGAACTGCCAAGCTGACCTGAAACTCACACTGACAAATAATTTATCCATAATACATTGTTTCAGAGCACAATACTGAAAACCTCTGAGCTTTCTGATTTTAATAAAGGTGGATATAGCAAGCTTCATACAACACATAATATATTCCAAAACCTGCACAACATTAATTCAGTTATTGCAGCCTTCTGTAAAACCTAATTGCAGTATGTGCTGTAATAATACTGCAATGATCCAACAATTTACCTATATCAGATTTAGTTTCTTATTATCCACTCCTCTTCCAAGATAAAAGCAAATGAGTAACTCCTTTTGAAAGGTTTTGGTGGGCAGAATCATAATTCTTAGCACACAATGCAGGTTTTAATTAGTGCTTATAATGAGCTACAGCTTTTATAAATGTATTTGTAAGAAAAGATGGGAGTTGCTCTGTTTTTAAACAGCCATGTTAACCATTTTATTTTAAATAAATGGCTTCCTAAAGTTTACATTTTGTCAGAGACTCTAAGAAAACAAAACTTATTTGTGTTTATTAGAAATAAGCATCTAATGTATATTAAATTATATAAAAATTTCCCATTGCAAGCAAACCATGCTGAGTCTAGGGACAGCAAATTTCTATTACTTACAAAACAGTTTCTTAACAACAACTACTACAAGTCTTAAAGGAAAAAATGCTCACACTTATTATCCACAAGCACATGAAAGAGGGAATATAAGAAATCTATGCAATACCCCAGATCGGAATCAGAGTGGAGCTGAAGAACTGATGGATCAGTATCCCAATGCAGCGTCCTGGTACCCCAGGGTGAACAATCATGCAGCATTAGCAAAAAAGGCCAGAGATTAGTGAAGCAAATACACACTATGAAATTCTAAAGTTACAGCAAGCTTATAGTTATTTCATTGTTCATAAGAAACAAGGCAATGCAACATCAGTTAAGGGAAATTCAGCAAACAATCAGTGCAATAACACATGCAGTAAATACAAAAGTTAAGAAGCAAACAGAATTCAGAGCTATTAGCAAAGAATTAAATTATTTTAAAGGTTGAAAATTAAAGGCCTGCAACAAACGTTGCCTTAATGAAAGGCAAATAAAAGTATTTTAAATACTGGTAAGAACCACTAAAAACTTGAAATTCCTTTCAAAATATGTTCAGATTTGTTCAAGTTATATGAAGACAGATTTGTTAACATAACATAAACTTGCCCAGAGCAGTAAATATGTGGAGGAAACTGTCATATTGGTAAAGGAAATGAGTCAACACATAAGCCTTTTGGTAGCGGGGCAAAAAAGCATTTCCACTGGGATAGAGAACTGCTAGAGTTTCCAAGATGTGACATTGCAGTAATTATGGGTTAAGCACTGCCTTGGGCTTGTAAGTGTCATCTGAGTTAGAGCCAACTCCATCTAAGACACTTAAAATCTCTTATAAATTGTGGGCTTTATATTAATAACATGTTTCAAAGTCATGTGGAATAACAAACAGAATGGATCCATTTCAAGTTGTACTAGAAGAAATAGGAAGGGGGAAATCAATGTTCCCTCTACCTTCCTTCTTAGCCTTCATCCCTTCTTCAGAAATTTTCATGTAGTCTGCTGGTCATCAGGCTTAGGCAGGATTTTAGAAACATACTTTTAAGAGATTAGCAGATTAACCTGCATGGGTTTTTTCTGACATTTTCATATGTTATCTGCATTTTTAAAAATGATGTTTCTGAATTAAAAAAATAAGAATATGCAATATTTACTATGATAAGTCAATAAAAGACAATTTTACATTTTCATACCATACATGGTAACTTTTCTATTAACCAGGTGCAGAATTATTAAAGCTGAACTGAAAAATATATACACAATGCCATAAAAGCTCATAAATATGGGTGTGCCATGCACTACCTTGTTCTTAATGGAAAGTATGCATTAGGACTATAAATCATAATTTAATTAGGAATCACAAATCCACCACCTTCATATATAGCCAATCAACTGCATCCACAGCAATAGCTTAATACCCAAATCTCAAAAATCTTTTCATATCTTTTGTGGATCAGAAAACACATCATTTTAGCCTAAAGTTAACTACTTTGAGCATATTTATTCATTAGATCTCTGCTATCTTTCTTGACCAAAGAGATTTAAGCTTAGAGTTTAATTTGGTCCCTCAGACTTGAAGCTGGGTATTGCTTATATGTTGTTCAATCATAAGCAAAACCAAACCACCATCCCAAACTTCATGTTGCAAAGAACACCTTAGCTTAGATACAGATGCAGCATCACCATAATACCTGTCAAATATTTTCTCAACTTTTTCAATTGTGTTTGAGAGGAACTTGGGGCAAAGGCTATTAACATAAACCGCTCCAACTTCTGCACCCGTTAACATCTAGCCCTTAATGAGGCAGCTTTCCTGCTTTCAAAGCATTATTTTCACTTTCAAAAGTTGCTTCAGTTGGATCAGGGACAGTCTGTCTTTTAAAAGAGTTGAAGCTAACAAGTAGTACAGGAGATACAGTTAAATATTTCTCAGAGATATTATTTTAAAATAAAGGTAACATTCTAAGATAAAATTCATGTATTATATATGTACCAAAATAATACAAAAGACTGTTTCTTTTATTTTCCAGTTCGTTTTGCCTTCAGTTAAATGAATTTATCTACAAACTTTAGTGAACAAATTTCCCGTTCTTCCACATATGTCCAGATTTCTCTGTATTCAGGCACATTCCTAACACTTTCTATACCTCTAAAAATATTTTCTGTTTTTAAACTAATTCTATGAAGTATCCACCAGCCTAAAAGTAAACCAGCTGTATTCTTTTCTAGTGTAGGACTTGCACTCTTGACTGAAGAAAAAAAGAGAAAGAACCAGGATCAAACTAGGAAACAAAACTCTTTACTAATGAAAATAAAGCAAGAGAGATAAAGTAACAGCAGGAGCACAGTCTGAACACTGCTCTACTACTTACTAGTAGAGTTACTGACAAGATTCAGCATCACAGAGGAGGCTTTATAATACATCTCATATTGGGAGGAGTCACCTATGAAATGCCATGTGTAACACCAAGGGATATCATACCGTCCAACTCTCATGTTCAAAAAGTTTGAACTTGCACTAATAAATCAGGATATGGGCACCCATTTACAGGGGGAAGGGAAGAATCCACTAGTGGGAAAGCAAGCAAGGGGATTCCAGCTGGGATTCCATAATACCTTCCAATTTAGCTGTATATTCATACCTCCGTGCCTTAAAGATCACAATCCTGAGACAGATCTAAAGTTTGAAAAAACACTGGGCTTTTGTGACTCAGGATATGGGTTTTCTCAAGGCTTCATAAGAAAATGCATGCATACAACTATGCACTACTATGTTTGAGAACAGACAACCAGAGCACAGTGCACTGATGAGGTGGAAATAAATTTAGTACACAACATGGCATTCCATTACAGGTATGTGGCCTATACATACTGTTTCATACTGAATTTAAATTAGGTGTGAATGGGAAGAAAGTATTTTCTTTTAACAAATTCATCATCAAATACTTCTTTTTTTTCTTCTAGTGAACATAAATATATATACAAATATATTTTTAAAAAGACAATTTAATAAGCAATAAACAATTTAAAATAATTAAAATTTGCTTGCTACTCAATTAAGGAACAATTATATCGGTTAATTAACATGACAGGCAACCAAGATCATACCTGAGCACTGTTTAAAAAAAGTCTGGGTTCACATCTGCTGTCTGCTGTATTTTCTGTTTTAACTTAATGATTTCTACTCAGAAATAGGCACCACATAACCTTTGATCAGGTCATTATTACCTTTAATATTTTCAGGTTAAGATGCATATAGTTATGCATGCATAATCCACATGCATACAAAATATTTCTGCAGTTTTTAGAAAGATGTTTCAAAGAGCTCTAACCTGTAACTGCTTTTCCAAAACAACTACTCATAAAACGACAGTAATTGATAAGTGCTGCAGTTACTGTGCTTTGACTAAACGTCATCCACAATGTATACTTACTAAATTTAAAGTACACAAACTTCACTTGCTGAGAATATCTTATCAATATTAATAAGCAGCTACTGCTCTTACTGGCAGACAGTGCATGAGAAACAAGAGAAATACCCTTTGGGAGTAGTGTTTTCCCACCTTATTACCCATCTATCACCACTAGAAATATTTATCTGACTCTTCTTTAGAGCAGCATGTCTCAAACCATCACACTCAAAGAAATGGTCAAACAGCTGTGACAAGTACTGGCACTGAAAAAAGACAGAAACAACTCGTGGCTGTACTAAGATGGAGTTATATTTTGACAAAATAAGAGATTGCAAGTGCTGTAGTTGTGCTACACAGATGAAGTAAAATAATGAGAAATATGGTTTTCAGTAAGGGAAAAATAAAATCAGAAGTAATGCAAAGTTTGTAGACAGTTTCTTTTATTAGATCAGCTAGGTATGGTAAAAAGCAAATAGTCTATCATCCATACCCATCCTCCTTTAGAAAAAGCTGGGAAGAGCATAGAAGTTAGACTTTTTGAGTTTGTTATTGCCCCAAGACATGCATTTTACTTCCAACTTGCAAGTTCAAACAACTCCACATTAATGGCAACTTCAAATCAGGAAGTATAGCTGCATTTCAAATTTTAAAGTAAAGTATTTCTGCTAAACAGTCACTTTTGACAGATTCAACACTAACGTCATATTATTATAATCAAGCAATTAACCTTGATTTCTTCTAAAGCTTAACTATTCAGAATACAAGCAGTGAGCAAAGGAAGATGCCAAGGCAAGTGACATACCTGGCTCCAACAGCACCATCCCCGGAGTCCTGGCTCCCGGCCTCGCTTGGGGTACTCACGGATTTGGAGGACGGAGAGGTAGGAGGAGGGACTAAATAGTGAAACAGACAGGTATCCGCTGTTACTACTCGCAGAGGATGCACAGCTTAGGATGTTTGCAAATTAATTAAAAATGAAGTATTAAAAAAGAAAAGTGATGGCAAACAAAAAAATAAATGGATGAAAATGAACAGTAGAAAGAGAGGGGAAAAGACAATGTTAACAATTCATGCTGGACTTTCATGCAATTGTTTGGTATTTATGCATCTGGAGCATACAAAAAGACATGGAGGGGAAGACATTTAGGAGAAAAGGAACTGAAAAAATATTTTTAAACTGAACTTTTGACAAATGATGACACTGATTTTCAAAGGGTAATTTCCACTGACTCATGTTGCTTAAACACAGAAAAGATAATTGTTAATACAGCTCTGACATTAGTATTTTTTAAAGATTAGACAATGAATGTGTTTAACTAGCAATGTTATTTCAAAATATATAATCACCAAAAAAACCCCAAACTGTGCACCAAAGAAGTGGCTGTGTCATACAGCATCCTGTTTTTTTTTTCTAGTTTGAATCAAATCAACATAAATCTTGTGTATTACAATGTTTCTAGTATTATGTCTGGAGAATTACTTTTTTTTTTTTTTTGCTTGACAGTAAACAGTCTAGTGCCACTGCATTTAAACTTCTTAAATGTCAGTTCATTTTCTGTTTGTAGACCAAGACTATGTTTACCATTTGAAAAGCAACATGCTTTCTGGAAATGGTTCATAGTGAAGGGTATCATGCAATCTGATACAAATACAAAGCTACTTTAGTATTTCTTTCAACTTTTCTTTTTAGAAATGGTCATTTTTAAATGAAACTTAGGGTTTGAACACAAGAGTCAACAGGTGTTTTGAAGGTCCTTATATGCTTCATTTTTCAGCAATATGCAAAGCATTCGCTTCTTAGTAACCCTTAAAAAACTCCTTGAATCAACTCAACACAAATCATTTATATAAACTGCTGTCCATCTGTCAGCAGTTAAGCATGGGAGAACTCTGAATTTAAGTCTGCAAGACTTCTACAGAATTTCTTGAAATCACAAGTATATTCTGAATTCTAAAGAATTTTTCTACCCCATCTCAAAACAGAGACATGGCTCTGATTGACAAAAATTCTCCCTTAATTTTACCAAAGTAACAGTGCACTCTTTGATTTACTAAAATTCCATTCCTCTGAGGGGAGAGACCTTTTTTATATGTCTTGAATTGTATTTCAGAAATTCATACTACACACATTTAGTCTTTATATTTATATAACTGGGGGCATGTAAGAATATATAAACTCTTCAACTCATCCTCGCTATGCGCTGGTTGATCTGGAGCGGAGGAGCTGCCCCAGCCCTGTGCTTTGCCATCTGTGCATTTTCAGGACACGGTGACGCCACTCGCGGGGCCCAGCGCTGATGCTGCAGCGCTCTCTTGTGGGGAAAGCGATCCTTGGGAAACCCTTCCCAAAACTGAGGCGAGTCCCACTGGAAGACCAATAGCCTTGCAAAAAGACCAGATGGAATTTCATCTACCCCAGAAGATTAAACTATAAAATCTTTTTGAAAATAATTCTGGTTCACTAACTTAAGGCTTCTTATATAGTAAGTATGGTAGATACCAAAAACATACTAACACGGATACAGTCCCTTCTCCCACAAGAGAGCTCTCTCTCTCTAGCAGTTAACAGCACAGGAATTGCCTTGGAAATTAACTCCATTTTCTAGGAAAGAATCTAATGTCAAGCAGCCCTCCTCCACTGACAGTGGGAGCCCACACTACCTTGCTGCACACCAAGCAGCTCAGCCATGAGTTAGCATCAGTTGAGCACACAGCTCTGGATTTGCCAGCATCCAGTCAGCAGAAAAGGAGCTTGTGCCTTAGGGATGCTAACTGCAGGCAGCAAGTAGGACATTTTAACTTGATTAAGGATCCATATCAGGTCTGGTTATCTCAAAAGGAATCAGAATTAATTCCCTGTGTACACTGAAGGGTGTGATTAAGTAGCAGCTCAGTGGCATCAAACACAACATGCAGGGTGTGCCCCACTCTTGCATGTCAGCACCTCTGTGTTTTTCATGAACACCCACTCTAAGCGTACACATTAACTTGCTTTCAGGACTGGCTACTCTTTGCTTTTAGATTCTCTCCCAGATGTGGAAAAAAGCTACAACCACATACATTCCTACAAAAAATTCATCAACTAGTATAGTATTATGCAAGGGAAGCGTTCAACTATTAACCTAGCAAAGCAAATCTGTAGGTCAGAAATGATTACTTAAACAGCTGCACACTGGTGCTAACACAGCCAAATGGACTCTCTCGATTTGTCTCTATTAAAACAGCTTGAATTAACAAAAAATGACTGCTGGGGCTTTTGGAATGTGAGCAGATATAACGGTGTTCACTTTTGAACACTTGAGGATTACACAAAAGTAATTATGAAAATATAATCACACCTATAACTCTAAGAAATTACTATTATTATTTTATTTATAAATCCCATTGAATAGAGCCCCACCAAGAAGCCAAACTGATAAGCTTTGAACCCCTTTGATTTCAGAGTTGGAGACAAAAAGCAGAGTTGCATTATCATGTTCCTTGCTTTCATCTTCCATAGGGATCTGCCTAAGTAAAGGCAAAAAGCAAGAGCCAAGATGCTAACACATCCAAGAGCTGTACAGATACCAGTCATCACCCTTGGAAGATAATTTTTATACTTAGTGTTGCTATTGCTCCATTGAAGTCAGCCATGTATTTGAGATAAGAAAAACTAGGGTGTAAAAGATGCCGTAAAGAAACAAGCCAACTCCATACAAAAACACGAGCATTAAAATTTGGCATTGTGGAAAAAAGTAAAGAAAAATACAGGAGAATAATGAGCATGAAAAATGGGGGGGGGAAGAAAATGCATACATGATACTTACATACTTTGATTAATACACTTCAAATAATCCATAAAGTGTAAATGGTGTTATTTTATAAATTAATATTATGTAACGTGTACTGAAGCACATAATTTGACATTTATAAGAAATCATGAAGGACAAAAGAGTGAAAAACCCAAACATGTATAACCCCCCAAGCAGTAGCCAGGGAATTATTATGTTAGTCATACAAACACCTCAATCCTAACAAAAACAAACACACCACCAGCACAAAAAAACCCCCAACACAAATCCCAAAAATCACTTTATCCCCCCACCCCCAAAAAGACTAAACAAAAAACTCCCAAACATTTATTTCAAACAAATAGTAACATTCCTACCAACAGGCGACTCAGGTGTCAACCCCATGCTCTGGAGTAATGCTTCAGCTTCTCTTCTCTTCTTTTCAAGATCCGATTCTTCTTGTACTGGAAGAACTTCTTTCTTCTGGTCAGTCTAAAAATTATTTAATAATTAAGTTATAGCATTTAACCTTTCATTTATTTTGAGACCCCAGAGGCTTTTTGTAATACTGAAACCTATGATCAAGTAGGTTAGATACTCAATTTCAATAATTCTGACGGCTCTTTTTTGTAGATAAAGTAAATAGACAGAAATAATGATGTTCCAAAGCTTTGGCACTGTCTTTAAAGGACATATATAAACATGCAAAAAGTGTCTGCATATTTACCAAAATGACTAATACTTCATCAGATTAAGAGTACCTTTTTTTACACTAATTCTAAACACTGTAAAATGCAAAGAGTGAAAAAAAACCCTGTACCTGGGTATAAAAGTATTTTAGAGACAGTCATATGGTTCCTATTTTTAAATGAGAATAACTGTATCAAAGAAAAGTAGTTTTAAGTTGTGTTATATGCTAGATACAAAAAAAAAAATACACCCCCACCCTCTTTCATTTAGAAATAGTGCAAGCTCTACCGCAAAAGATGCTGAATACTCCATATCCTTCTACTCTTAGCAGCTGTTTTAAAAAGCAATTCTGGTAATATATTGCTACAAGATCATTAGGACATAATTTGAGCTATTTCTTTCTCCTTTTTGTCTGAATCATGTACTTGGCAGCCGCCCAGTTATATGCTGATTTATAATACCAACTAGATCATAATCAAAACACAGAGAAGTAATGAAAAAGTACCCCAAAACATACCAGCAACAGTTTCGTTTATGAGATACAATTTGCATTCAGGAGAAACAGTAATCTATCACTGATTTTTCCATACTTGAGCAGTGAGAAATCCAGAAGACTGTTAATAAACTAAATGTAACACACAAGTACCATATACATACTGAGCATTGCTCTGATTTTAAAATTCAGCCTATAAATAAGCCAAAGAGCAGAATATAGCACATTGTTTGTACAATCATAATACTGACAGTCAGGTAATTCCTACAGACATCCTCAGAACTGTACTTCAGAAGTGAGTTATTTAAATAACACCAATCACAACTCATTAAGCAGAGCTTTCATGCAATAGATCAGTGATTTGATTAATGATGTCACATGCACACAGATAGTTCTAGGAATCTGAACTTTATGCTAGTGTAAGATACTAATTTTCAAATTTTTTTTTAATCCACCTTATTATACGGACAGTTGAGAACAGTAGGTTTTTATAATAACAGAAAATGAAAGTGCTACATTTATATTAGCACCAACCATTAAATAGACACTCCCAGAATAGGACACAGAAAATGATTATGTGAATCTCTTCTTAAAATCTGGGCCAGTTACATATGCAAGTCAATTTTCAAAGTGAAAATTATTTCTTACTTCTTTCTTCTTTCTTTCTTCCTCCTTTCTCTTCTTCTCCTCTCTAATTTGAGCTAATCGCTGCTTCTTGCGCTCCAACTCCGCCTTCAGTTCACTTTTGTCAGACATGGCTGAAACACTGATCAACAGAGATCACGTCACTGGCTTTTGTTTTCTTTGGGTTTGTTTGGGGGTTTTTTTGGTGCAAAGTAAAGATTTATTAAAACGTTTAGTAGAAATACTATAAATTATAAGGCAATGTAGGTACAAAGTGTGGTGGTCAAAAAAAAAACTGTAAAACACATGCATTATATTTTTTTTCTCAAAATTGTTACACCGCTAATAAATTGGTGGATCATTTAAAAACAAAAATGCTACAAAAAGTTTTGCTATGTAACTAACTCAAATACAAACAAGAAGGTCAAAAGCAAAAGGTGGAAACCCTGTAAGTTTAGAACTTCACAAAGATTTAGAACACAGGTAAGGAAAACTGTGTGAAAGGGCTAGGTGAAGAACTTAATTTTACTGGTTTTAAGCAGTCAAGTCAGCAAAGAAAATGCACAAGTGGTCCTACAACAAATGAGGACACTATAAATGCTTTTACAGTAAGCTTGACAATACGGATACAAGATTAGCATTACTAATATGACTATGTGCTAATTCAAGATAAAGAATACTTCCAAGTGTTTGCATAGCACAGCTAGGGACAGAAAGGGATGCAAAATGTTGCAAGCCTCATACGTCCAACCTCACATCTTAGTAATAGGTATACTGGAGTATGTACTCCTTCATGTCGTCTGCTAGCACTAATAATCTAAATAATCTACAGTCAGCATTTTCAAATGGCATTCCCGTGTCCCTTTAAAACAGCACTAGGAACGGGCGCTGTCACACACGGACTGCCGCCCGTCCAGGACCGGCCCGGGAGGCGAAGCAGCACAAACCGAGCGAACCCGAGGGGAGGGGAGTCCCGCCCACCTCGTCTGGAGATGACCGCGGTACGAACCTGGCGCCACTGGAACCCAAGTCCCCACCCAAACCCCACGAGGGCCGTCCCGGTGAGAGCGCCCGGCAGCGCGGATAGGGTGGCCCCGCGGCCCGGGAGAAGGAAGGCAGCACCCCCAGCCTCGCCCACTCGCTGAGCCCCGGCACGGGCCGCCCCCGGCCCCACCCTGCCGCCGCAGCCCTCGCTGCACAGGGCGAGGCCGAATGAAGGCGCGTTCCCACCGGGCGGCGGCGGCGCTGGGCGCGGCCCGGGCCCCTCCGCACCTGTCCGCGGCTCCGGTCCGCCGCTCCTGCCCTGCCCCGCCGCCCTCCGCCCGCGCCCCTTCCGCCGCCGCACAAAGGCGCCGACAGCTGGCAGCCGGCTGCCGACGGCAGACGCCGAGGGTCAAACCAGCTCCGAAGGCGTTGTGGGATGCGCAGAAATCTACGGGAAGTGCGGAAGAACACGGAGATCTGTGCAGTAAAACACTCAATGTCCCACTCGTCCGCGCTGTCAGGGCCGGCAATAGGAAAGGAATTAATATGGGGGACGAGCGCGAAGCGACGCAGGGACGGGGCGGTTCCCGAGGGCCGGCACCACACCCCTCCCGCGGGGAGCTGGCCGCCAAAGCCGCTTAGAGAACAACGACACCCAGCATGCAGTGCGCACCGCTGGATGAGCCTCGTCGCCGGCGCTCCCCGGGCGTGGGCGCGGCGCGGCCGCGCCCTGCATGATGGGAGCCGTGGTCTTCCGGAGTGGCGGCACACCAGCGGCCCGCGGGGAGCGCGCGCCGCCGCCTGCCGTGGAGGGCGCGCATGCGCGGCGTGCCCGGTCTCGCTGATGGCGGGGGTGCGGCGGGCTCCCCTCAGGGCGGCCTCGGCAGCGGCCCCGGGCGGGGCAGGGCAGAGCGCTGTGCGGGACGGCGCCTTCGCCTCTGCACTGGCTTCCGGGCAGTGAGGGACCATCCACGTTAGGCCCCTCCCGCAGCTGAGCATGCAAACCAGTCCTGTCGATGCAGACGCTGATTGAATTTATGGCTTTAACTGTAGGGCCCACAAGCGGCCGGTAGCCATAATCCCTGCGGGGACCTGGGGATAAGGAGTGTAAAAGCTGATGGGTGTGCGCGTCAGGCCAGTGACAAAATGGCCACCGCAGATGGTGCCCTGTCAGCCCTGGCCTCGGGCTGCCCTGGCCACACGGCGGTTCCCGTCACCAGCGTCCTGCAGGGGTGATGTTACACAGCTCCAAACTGGGAGCAAGTGACTTTGCTGCTTCCCACTCGTCCTAAACATACATTGTCATTTGTATCCTGTGGAAACTTGGTATCAAAATCCTGTACCTGATTTTTGGTAACTACTGGGCTGGTTCTACTGACTTCAGAAGGACATACAAGTTTTCTTAAATATCAAACAGTATTTAGAAATAAACATTTTAAATGAAGCCAAGTTCTAAATTTTTGAAGTTAAAACATGACCCCCATAGGGTGGAAATTTTTATGGGCCATCATTTGAATTCCTGATATGCACTAAAGCAAATTTCATCTTTTTTTCCATTGGGAAGGCAAACTGCTTTTCATAGAAAAGGATCAAAAGCATCAGAATGGATATGGTATGTTAATAATAGGAGGTGGGACAGTGAAGGTAGGAGAACTGATGGGACACTTACGGTTCAAAGAATTCAGCATTTTTCATTTATGCTGGAAAAAAATGTAAATTATGCCACCCTCACCTCCTGGTGCAAAGTTATCAGACAGACAATCACTAAGTGATACCACTGACATTAAAATGGCAGAAATGTTATTTACTTTTATTTATTTCTTTTGGAAATCTTACAATATCTTATTGCAAATGAAACAAAAATCCACATATAATGGTGTAAAAAACAAAGCTTTGTCTGCACTTTCAATGCTGGATTATTGTTCCATCTCAAAGCTAATTGAAATCCGAGATGTTTGTATCAAAGCTGTAATGAGACACTGACAAATGCCTTTCTGCCCCAGTGGAAATGTAATCTTTCTATTGAACATTTTGTCCTGATAAATTCCATCTGCAATAGGCACAGGCATTTTGCATTTGAATCAAGAAGGTCACTCCTTTGGATCAGATGATATAGTATATACTCCACTTGCCTTTAGGTGAAATTGATCCTTTACTGCATTGAACTGTGCATTTTTTACACCTAATTATCTTACTGTTTCATCTAAATGAATTTGGAATGCTAACACTACCACCCCTTTTTGATCTTTGCGCATATCAGTGAGACGGTTCTCTGAAAAGCCTTATTTCTTAGACAGGAATGCTTAAAAAATACTCAGTTGCATTTCTTTGCTAAATAAACCAGAATAAAATCAATGTTTCATTTATTGATAGAATTGAATCTTTCACAACATTCTCCTCACTTTTGCAGCAGTAACACCATAGTTCTACGTATAATTACTCAAACTTGTTTGAGTTATCTTCTTAGTATCTAATAACTAAACTACCTATTCAACATTTTGGTTGTTCTGCTCATAAATAATGCCATTGACTTCAGTGAAGAGAGGCACCATAAAACTGAATGGCAGTTGCACTGTGTTCACTCTTCAGTGTTAAAATTTTCATTACCTTTGAAAATGTGACTTTTTTAAAAATATAAAATAAATTGTACTGGGTGTATGTACAAAACTTTGTAGATTATTTGTACAAAACAAAGGGAAGAATTCTCTAGCTATGGAAGGGTGACTGTGAAATGCATAAATAGCAGCTAGGTCTCTGCAGGTATGAACCTGTTCTTATTTAAATCAATGGAAATTTCGCTGCTGACTGCAGTAAATGCTGCATCAAGAGCTCAGCTCTTTCCGAAAATCAATTAGACACTTTCTTAATAGGCTTTCATGCCTTTGAAAATCTTTCTTTAAATTACGGATGGAAATCAATCAATTAGACCTTAGAGTTCATTTTATTAAAATAAATCCCACAATATTGTGCAAAATGAAATATAGTGCTTAAATTTACTGACTTATTTATCCAGAAAGACTAAGCAATATCTGTGATTGTCAAACCCCCTTGTTTTATTTGTTAGAATATGTAGGATTCAACAGAATACTGATGTGACTCTCTGTTTTGAATTGTTTCTGCACTGTGCAAAACAGTGCTGGTACTAGAAGTTGAGCAATGAGAAATTGCTCTGTCTGGACATGGACTAAAGTTAATTTTAAATAGAATTTTATGTGATATTGTAGCAATTGAAGATTCTGATTCAGTATCTGCTAAGAAAATGTTGGAAATGCTTTTAGAATTTTCTTAACCAACTAAAGTTCAGTAATAGTGGATACCAAAAATATAATTATTAAGGAAGATTAAACAGTATTTAGTGTAAAAAGACTGTGGCTTGTTCTGATTTGTATTTATTTTGAATCTTTCATTGTTCACAGAAGATCCAGTGATGGCTGAAGAGTACATGACACAAGCTGGCAGGTGCTACAGCATAAGGTTTGCATAAAGCTGATTTTTGTATTTCTCCCATCTTCATCTGCTGTCATTCAGGTGCCAGAACCTGTTTCCTTAAACTGCATTATTGTTAAATGTACATGTATCTATATCACCATGAGATCCTAACATGCTGTCTGCTTCACTGTGCTCTATTTACCTAGAACATATTCTTTTGAAAGCTTAGATAGTTATACTACTTTTATAGGTTCAAATTTACAACATGAACATCTATTTTGTGTTTTGTAATTTGTAATTAAGCTGTATTTTACCTAGATATGAGACAGCATATTTATTATTTTTATAACCTAAAATTATGTAATTATGTATGTAACATGGCAATACATGCATGTTACCTTACACATACTTCTTATAGTAAGGATATTGAGTTTATTCTTTGTTTTGTTTAATAACTTCAGATACAGAGTCAAGTAAAAAGATGCTCCAAATACCTTAGAGCTGTTACAAAACCAGAGATAAGATCAACTTCAGGAGGAATTTCAAAACAAAACAAAAAAAAATTAAAAGTGGTGTCTGAGGCATTATATCTTATTTACTTATAATTAGGAAGGAAAATATTTTTAAAATAATAAAAATAAGCAACTACTACATTTGATAGGTTTTTAATGAAATCAACTGTATCTGTATCTACTTGAAAGTCTGATCCTCACAAACCACTGAGTGATTCTCTTTAAACTAAAAATGGAAAAAATGTGACTGTTAGCCTGAGAACAAGCATGGTAAGTCTTGGTCTAGAGATAATAGCTTTGAAAAGTTATTTTAAGCTAATGAGAAGTTCATAAAAGAAAAGTGCCATTTCAACCAAATAAATGTAATAATATCAGCTAATGCAGAAACACATTCTGGGAAGAAGAAATAAACATTGCAAAGCCTGGAATGGCCAGTATGGAATACAGAAATGTATCCAAGTGAGTAAACATCAAATGAGGGATTATCCCTACTTGTGGAGAATCCATTCCAGCAAGAAATTGAACCATGGACTACTGCCTCTGAAATTCATAGGACTCCCTAGAGAGCTAAAAGGGACTTTGCAGATTCTGTCATCAGTATGCCAAAGATCTCTGCTCTGTACTGTAGTGCTCAAAAGTAAGTGTTCCCAGATTTCCATTTTTAAAGGACTTCTTTCAGAATACTTATCAAGTCTTGGTGTTCTGGGTTTTTAAAGGTCCAGTGAGGTTCTCTTTGCTATTGTTTTGCGTGTGAATGCAAGAAAGAAATTCTGATGAAGGTTCTAAAATTAGAGCAAAAATGTTGTTATGTTCTGAAATAACTTGAAAGGTAAATAGAGTGCTACCAAATGTGCAGGCTAACCACAGAAAAAAAAGAGAGGATGAGCATTTAAAGAGAAATATTTTATTCTGTATTTAGCTTGAAGTGAAAAGAGACTGTGCCAAGCAAATAACAGAAAGACAGCCAGGATGTGTAAAACTAGGTGACAGGAGACTGGGAAAGTGTTAAGGATTAAGCTTCTGAGTCTGCTAAATAAAGGTGTTAGGTATAAGTTAGAACTGATTTAGTACTGAAGGGTCTGCCAGAACCATGATGCTAGAATATATTGGTCCAGAAACATCCTACATTTGAGATATATTGCATATATCTCAAGCAACCTCTAGAACATCATGCTAGACCACAAATCTGTCTTTTACTGAGATGCCTGTTTTGTTTGGAAAAGGATTGCATGATGAGATTCTGTCTCTGAACTCAAGAGGTAATGTCATTTGTGGAATCAATACTACAAAAGACTTCACAAGATTTAACTTTTTGTATTTTTCCTAGCACACATTCAGATGGAAGGCTTACTACAGTGTGTTAGACTTCCCATATCATCAGGAAACCTGTGACACATTTTTAAATTTATTTTAGAAACACAGTGACTGAGTTCTCTCAAACACTGATCACTGATTCATTCTGGAAGCTTTCTTAACTTGATTTTGATTTTGTCCTGTGTACAGCTGTGTAAAGTTAGTGGATTAGGGTTTATCATACACAAAACTGTTCTGAGAATCAAGAGATTTTAGCAGAATCTGCCAGCAACCAGACCTGTGCAGCCAAATCCAGTTAAGATATGGTTAAATACTTTTTGCCAGCCTTGAATAAAAAATAATGTTGTAAAACTGACAACAACTGGTAAGAAACATAAGCATATATTTAAGTAAATGAAAACTAGTTGGATGAGCTCTCTGACATCAAATTCAATGTGATTTGGTTGTATATCCAGAAAGGAAGCTTCATGTTTATGAAAGCTGGGTTTCAAGTGACATTGTAATGAATTGAAGTGCATCTCTCCCAGTGCTTCTTGACCTAGTCAAACATAAAAGATTTTTCATTTTGTTTATTCTATAATAAATGGCTTCATGTGTATGATAACACTGTATAAACAGCATTGACTTGTGGAATGTTAAGCGCACTTTCTGGATAAGATTTTTCATTATTTCAAGCAACAAAGAGATATTCGTAATTTTGTCTTTGGGTGGATTTACAGTTACTTCTACTGCACAAGTGTAGGCTTAGACCTGTCTTCCAGTTACTGAATTTAAACCTCTAGACCAAGTAGATAATATTTCTTTTTTGCTCAATTATGGTATTTAATTTTATTTATTAGGTGTATATTATTTAATTAGAAAAATAACTGAAATAAATTAAATTACCTGTTAATAATTACATTTGAAAACCTGTATCCTCTCAGTGCCAAAATCTCTCTGCCCTCAGTATTTGTGTGCTTACTATGGAGTCTTGCCTTGCTTGGGAAGTTCCCTGCATTTTGATGCAAACTTTTTCCTGTCTCAAAAAATTGCATTTTCCATGGGCACTGTAGACAGAAGACAACTGTCTGCCAGCTGGCTGTAAATGATTTCAAGTTGCACAAGTCTACCTTATAAGCAAGAATCTTTACCTGTTTAAATGTCCAGAGAATGTAATTAAAAACTGAAGAATATCCAAAAGACTATACAGACAATGAATTGCTAAAATAATTGTAATGATGCACAGTTCTACACTCACTCTTTTTTCTCTGCTGAAGGACCCTGTGTAGGAGGCAAATCTCTGCCTGACAGAGTCTGATGAGAGTTTTTGTTAATTACACTCATGTTACAAGGGGCACTATATCAATTCTATATAAAAACAGTACATTACTTCCATTATAGTTGGACATTTGCATGAAACCACAAGTAGTTTCCTTGCTTATCTGTGTTCCTGGCTTGAGAGCAGTAGCTTTCTTGCCTTTGATTAGTTACAACATAATCTAAAATAGAGGATGAATAAAATAATTGACCAAGAATACAGCTTGAGATGTTACTGTCTATGTGCCCCACTCTGTCTTTCCCTTTTCTGCCTCTCCCTAGGGGAAAAGCAGTTACCTTCCTTATGCTAAATCCAGTTCCTATCCACAGCAATCATGTAAATCTTGGCATCAGTCTCACAGCAGAATAAAAAGTCAAATCAGCAGGATGCTTCCACATAAGAGCAACAGGCAGCTCCAGGAGGAAGAAAAAAAAACCTACAAGAAAAAAAATCTTTTCAAACTCTTCCATTTATTTTCTTTCAAAAATAAAAGGTTCTACTCATTAGAAAACCTCAGGTTTTCTTGTATTTTCAAAGATAATATGCCTTCAAAGGATAACAACTCATTATTCAGGCAGCCTTTCAAAGCCTTCTCTTTCAAAGCTTTTTTCTGAATAAACAAATCTATAAAGAGAACAAATTGAAATTTCTGCTTCTCCCAGTGTTTTACATAGAGGCTACACAAGTTGTCTTCTCTCAAAATGAGTCAGACCTCAAACTACAAAGTAACCAAAATTTATTGGATGTAGCTGGTGGAATTAATTTTATGTATTTTACTTACAGACTGGCTCTAAAACCACAAAAATATTTTTAAGTAAAAATTCAAAATGCTAGATCAAAACCCCAAGGTATTTTTTATTATTGTTTTTATTTGTCAAGGGACATTTTAAATGTTTAGAGATAGGCAAAGGAAGACTAAGTATAATACAAATACTATCATAAACATTGTCATGGTGACAATGTAATAAAACTAAAAGTAGGGTTTGTGATATATTTGAATTTTTACTTACTGGATTAATGTACAAAATGTCTTTGTATCTTAGTTATTACATTCCACAAGAGCTTACTTCAGAGTGAATTGGTCCTTTAATAAACTGAGTTACCTGCCCCAGGATGAGAAATTGATTAGGTTTTAAACCAGAAAAAACATACTGAGAAATATAAAGATTTTGTTGCTAGACTAAAGACTCCGGGAAGACAAAGATAGGACAAAAATGTCCTCAGAAGAACTGGAGAAAGGAGTTTAGAATAAGAAGGAAATGTTAATTAGTGAATGGAGTACATGTAACTCAGGGGCTTGGAGGGCATAATGTCAGTAAGTGCAAAATAATAGTTCGTAGGAAAATGTGGAGAAATGTCTGAACACTTACAGGTTTGTAGTCACCTCTGCACTTAGGAGGAAGACTTAGGCATTGCTGTGATGAGCTCAAACCATGTGTAGATTCCTTGATAGAGTTTCCTATAGTTAGTACCTGAATTACAATTGAAAATAAAAAAAGCGGTTCAAACAAGGCTCCACGATGGCTGACATAGCCTTACAAAACAAGAAGTCAAAAGAAGCACTCTGTGTGATTCTGTGCCAGAATATTTGACTTCATGTTAAAAGCAGGTACAAATGGAGTACAAGTGCAGTCGAATACTGGAGTAACAGGGAACTCTCCCATCCCTGAAGTCAGCTAAAAACTCTGGAAGCAATTCTTACTTAAACATACCTTTGTTTTCCAAGTCAAGTAACTCCGTGGAGGGGATTTGAACAGCTGAATGGGGGAATTGCTGTGCACCTGTATTGCCTGTGAATTTTCTTTCATTTATTTGAGGAGAGGAGAGCAATGCTTAGGTCCATGTGCAAACTCGTTCACTCAAATAGTGCTTGTGGTTATACAGTTGCAGTCTCATGGATAGGCAAATTCTTCCCAGGCTTTTGCAGTGCCATCATCGTGTTTCTGCTGCTTGGTAGCAGAGAAGAGTTCATCCAAATCCGTGTATAACAATGCCTTCTTTTCAGAGCTGCAGGCTTTTTTCCCAGTCACCAGGTGCATAATTGTCAGTACAGACCAAGGAGCTAGGAAAACTTCTACTGCAGCATTTTGAGATCTGCTGCAGTTGTCTTTTGCTAGGCTCTTGCAACTTCTGCTTACAGTATGCAATAAAGTGAGGACAAGATTTATCTCTCTTTACTACATGGAAATGGATGTTTCGTGCTGCTAATCTTGCTAGGTATGGAGACCTGTGAAATGATGGTATCATTCAGTATAACTGGAAGTGCAGAAATGAAAGGTGCTTTATTGTTGTTAAGTATCTGTCTGGCAAACTTCTTTGTTCACTCAGTGCACCTCATCCATAATTTGTAAATTATAACTAAAATGTAATTTTAAGGCTTTTAAAGCGAAGTATTTTCATAAAACAATTATGAAGAGAAGAAAGTTATAAATGGGGAAGCTACTGTCTGTCTACTGGAGATACTTCATGAAGACTGATCTACCTGGTTCAGAGTACAGGCTGAACACACAAGAAGATTGCTGGCAAGGTGCAGTGAGGAATGGCCGGCGGCAGGGCAAGCACGAATTGCAGGAAATGGCAACCAGGTTCAGCTGCTTAAGCAGGTTAACAGTTACGCTGGAAAGTCAATCCACAGGTCATAACCCGACCTACTAAGGGTCAGAGTCTTGTGGTCACTAGACAGGTCCAGGGTGATAGGACTAAGCAGGAATCAGGCCAGGAAGTGAAGTCCAGGGGGATGCAGGCAAGCACTGAAATACCCACGTGCAGTGGGATTAACGGCCCTGGACTCATGAGCAGCAGTGTGGGGGTTGAGGCTGCCAGGTGAGGCTAATCAGGGCCATTATGACCTATTATTGTGTTCAAGGTCGTTATTATCCATTGGCAGTCTTGTATTTGAAACAGACTAAAATGAATAGAGAGGCTGTGCCTTACTGAACTTCTGTTCAAATTCCTCATTACAGATGCAGTAATCACTGCAATGAATAGTCATGTAAATTTTCTTGTATTTTTAATCTTGTTCTCTACATCTGATCAGAAATAGGAGCCAAACAGTATTAGTGCTCCCATTGGCACAGTGATGTATGAGCTATTCCTTAACTGCAACAGCAATTGCTGTTTTTACAAAAAGATCAAGCGCTCAAGCTGAATTGGTAGGGTATTTTAAACTAGTATTTCTACCAGATACAATAGTCATAACAGTAATGAGGGCAATGTCCTGGGGAATCAGAATTACATTAATTTTGCCACTTTGTTGACCTAAACATGAATAGCAAGTTTTGTGAAAAACCACAGTGCCTTGTTTACATCAGTACTAGTTAGCCATAGGAGACAAAATAACTTCCAGTGTAGACTGAGAGAATGGGTAAACAAGTAAGATCAAGCACTAGCACTAGGATATCATGTAAAAAATAGCTTTCAGTAGTATTGAAACTAGTCTGTTCAGTGGAGTAGATCAGAAAACATCACCTGAAAACAAGCCAGTGTCCACAGAGGGATTAAATTAAGAACAGAAACTGTTAGCATGTATCAGATGGCAGAAGTGTACTTTTTTGTTATTTGAAATTGGCACTCATGTTTTTTTCAGGATTTTTTTTAAATACTGCAAGGTCAAATGGTGAAAGTACTGGAAGTTCCTGGGGTTTTTTTCCTAATTCTTGCTACTTTTGTATCTTGTATATGAGCTTATCCCTAAACTTTCAAGCTTTTCTGCTCTTGTTGTTGTGTCCTTTAACCAAGCTTGTATTTGCACAAAAGTTACAAACAGAAATTTATGACCTCTGAGGTAGAGCACAGTTAAGAACAATTTCCAACATCAGGGATGAAGAACTACTGTATTCTGAGTGGGCCCTTTAAAAGAAAAGATAAGTGAATATATAAATTCTGACATGACTGTGTGTTTTATGACTACGAAACTTGCAATTTTGTTTTGAGGCAGACAACTCGTCCTATTGTATCACCTGAAAGTAGGGCTGGTCTGTCATCTGCTAAAGCCCATTTTGGTAGTGCTTGCCACCTAGTGGTTCACTGCTTGTATACACATATGAGCAGGATCATCTGCCGCAAAAATATTTGGCATCACACTAATATTTAATTAAATCCTGCAGAATTTGAGTACTACTCAATGGATTTTTTATTTTGTTGGAATTAAATGCTTGTGAAAATTGAAGTACAAATTGCAAATGTTTTCAAAACTTCTATCCATTTTCTGACAGCTGTATTTGTAACTATGACATGACTTGGTGACCAGAAAAATATGGAATTTTCGCATGAGCCAATGAGTAGTCAGTGTACGTGGCCATGGGCTCAGCTGTAAACTCAAGCCCCATGCTAACCTGTATTGGCCAGGGCTCTGTGATGAGTGCATTCAATGAACATAACTGAGCTCATTGAAATGTATACCCATTGCTTCTGCTTCTTCTGTAAGAGTTAGCTGGGGCCCTGTCATTGGTTTAGATTTCTGGTTTGTATGCAGTAGTAACTGGATTTTTCTCAACATTACCTCTTCTCTTAGCTGAATTGCCTGGACTGGTTGTCATCTGTTTTGCTGACTTGGACTTGAATTTCTACCTGACTAATAGTTCATCCCTCATTACTGCCCACTAGTCTTACAGAGGTCATGAGTGTGGCTCATACTATAACACAACACAAATATCTGTTTTGTAAGTTACAAGGGTTCCATCAAATACTTCCAAAAACCATTTTTCCACACAAGTGTAGTCCTCCTGCCAAAGTTTGAGTCCCCTCTTTCAATTTTGAATACAATTGAGGTTTTACTGATTTTTTTTATTAACGTATTTTAAAAACACCGAGTATTTTACCAGAATTTCCCCCAATACATCCAACCTACAGGCAACAGTTAAGGGAAGTTATCAGCAACAGGGAATTGTCAGGTTTGAATGCAACAGGTTTTCTGCCACACTGATGTTTGTAATAGTTTTTTTTATTATTCCATGATGAAGAAACTGTTGGAAAATTTTAGCCAACAGCTGTATGGTATTCGCAGATAATCAATTTATGCTGTACACTTTCAGGAGAATTTCCAGTTAAACTTACTAAACTCAAGAATACCTTAATTCTTAGGTGTTACAGATAGGTTCATGTAGATGATTTTACTTTCATAGCATTTTATTATCATTAACCTATTTGTGAGTAACTTGATATGCAGATGTTGAATTGGGTCAGAAGATTCCGTGGGGTCTGTGCTTAGTCTGGCTGTTACTTATCTGAGGGTATCCCAGCCTTACAGTGCATTATGTTACCATTATATATCAGAATTCATGATCTTCCTGTATTTGCAATTACATTCTCATGACAGGATAGTTTTGGTTTGTTTTTTTCCTCCCTCTAACAACTGCTATGAGGAATTTCTGTTATGATCAGAAGGTGAAATATGAATTGTTTATACATGTTTATATATATATGAATTCTTTCACTTTCCATTGTACAACTGTCCTCCTCTTTTCAAAAAGTAATTTAGGAATAGTTATATTTTAGTAGCATAATGAAATCTGTACTCAGTAGTATCACAAGCTCAAAAAATCATCTTTATTAATATATTAAAAAAGAATAAGGAAAACAGACATTGCAATTAAATATTTGCTCTCATCTACAAATAAGTACCTTGGATAATAAAATAATTTTTAAAGTTCTTGCAAACAGTTAAAAATAGAGGAAGGAATTTTCTGAAATAAAAGCAAAAGAAAGAAACTTCTGAAATAGAAAATATTTGGCAATATCTCTTAGTAATTCAAGAAAATATCCATGTAAACAAGTAATCCATATTTACATTATCATAAGCGATATTCTTGGTTACATGTAGTAAGAAGTACACATGTAATTACATTCAATTTTAGAATCCAATTTGCACCATCATTTGTCAGTTTCATCAATGTTGGAAAAAAAACTTTTCATATTGCTGCAAAACAGAAGGTAAATATAGTATGTTTTTTCCAAGCGTCTTAAAAAGATAGCACATTCAATGTCAGGATTTGCAACTTCCTGGCTTTTTATTGGAATCCAAACCTGGAATATAAGCTCTACAATCATGGTCCTGTAAAAACAACCATGTAAATGATTTCCAAACATGCAGAAAAAACACGATGAAAAAGCTAGAGTTCTACCTTCAATTTGTATGTTTGAAAATACACTTTTTTAATTTCCCATGTTGCTACTGTATTTATATTGCTCATAAATACAGGTAAGAAAATTTACGTGAAAGGAAGGTTGGTGAAAGGCCACTTTGAGGGAGCAGGTTTAGGACTACTACTCTCCAAACACCTGTGTATTTTATTTAGCATTGAACTACACTCTTTTCTTTCTTTCTTTTTTTTTTTTTTTTTTTTTTTTCCCAAGGATACTTAGAGACCTTTTAAATCAGTTTAGAATTAAGTCAAAAATCTACAGTATGTTTTGCCAGTTTTAAATTGCACACACCAAGGTTGATCAAGGTTTAGGAGCTCACAGCTACTGTATCTAATGGGGACCTTCCAAAGATCAGCAGCCAGAATCCCACAGTTCATGCACATGAGATATCACTGCTTATGAATTCCCCAAATGGAATCTTCCAGCCTCTGCTGAGTTTCTACTATCATATTTAACCTCTCAGTTGAAAACCAAAATTATGTTCTGGGAGGCTCCCCTCAAAAAGTTGCTAATCCTTGATTTCCAGTTAGTTTTATATCACATAATCACAGAATGGTTGGAGTTGGAAGGGACCCAGAAGGATCATCGGGTCCAACCCTTAAGGAAATGGCCCTTATGGGGTTTGAACCCACAACCTTGGTGTTACTCATACATTGCTCTTCATTAGAATAGAGAAGTAAAGAAATGCCACTGTTCTTTCTTTCAAGTAGCATTCCCCTTGAACAGTACATGGAATACAATGAAAACCAGGAGGCATACTGGTTATTATAGCTTAATTTTAACAGCATATAGAACCAGCTACTTAGAAATTGTTCATTTCAATACATTCAACTCAGTGCTGTAACGAAAGAAGTCATAGATTTTGTATTTTTTCCCAGTACACTGTACACTTAGTTTCTTCCAAAACAATCCTTAGGCAACTGACTACCTTCCATACAAACATGTGCTTTTATTATATGACCTAGTCCTATGCAAGGATTGAGTGAGGTGGATGAGACACAGTAACAGGCCAATACATAACAATTTAAAATGCTGTTGTCTGTGTGAATGCAGTAGAGAAAATCTGCATAGTAAATTACTGCAAGTGAGCTCATTTATTCACTTCCCCTGTCATGCTTCACGGTGTGATTCATTGTACATAGTGGTACTGGAGAAGTGCTCACAAAGTAGTTTAGTAGTTTAGGTTACTCTTCCTTCTGTCATACCTGAATTGTACATTAAATGCAGGTATTTTCTACAGTGGAAAAATACACCAATGTGAGATTGGTCCTAGTCATCCACAAACCTTTAAGTGACCACATAGAACTCTGGGATGTAGTCCTTGAGTACCAAATGGTACAGCAGAAAAGTTTTAAAAATATTTTATTGTGCTAGCTTTCTGTACTGCACTCACCAAATATTATTACAAATCAAGTAACAGGAACTGAGGTGCTTCTTATCAGAGAAGACCAAAATAACTCATGTCCAAAATAGTTTGTACTAACACACAGTGAACTACAAAAATGGTACATTTGTTGAAGGGAAATATATTAAAATGTTTTTAAAAGCTGAAGTAGATAAAAATCTATGTAGTATTTAAAAAATAGGAGTTATATGCTGTCTGAAACTATCTGTATTTCAACATGAACAGTGGTAAATTTGTATTTCTAGTGGGCTCTGCAGCTTTTACGAGATATAATAAAATGGCTCATCATTTTGGACATGTGCAGTCCAAATAATCTACTATAATTATTCTTCTATAGTAGTAAAAGTATAAATATTGTTTGTATCTGTGAAATTAATGAATGAACATAATACATGAATACTTCAATTACTAGAAAGAGCTATAAAAGTAAAATGCCAGTAAAAGTGAAATCTCTTCACTATTTAGAGAAAAATGCATTATTTAACACTTTCAAATTTCAAATTTAAAATTTCAGTTTTAAAATAAAAAAAAATTCAAATTTAAAAGTCACAGAGTTTGTATAGATTGCTTATAGACTAAAGAATGTCTTCATGCCTATGATAATAATGCTTTTGATTTGCTTTCAGGTAACATTTTATTAAAACAGCAAAGCTCACCTGTGTCTTGGAGAAATCATTTCTCATGTGGAGCTTTTTTTTTTCCTGTGAGACTGATAACAGATTTTTCTCGTTTCTAATCTCCTAATTTCTATTCTAGTAGCATAAATCAACAGAACTGTGCAATCAAATAAAGATACAAAAATGCTGCCTTCTGGGATAAAAGGAAGACTTCGTTTAAGTGATACATTTTTCTAAGTTTGTTTCTATAACTTTTCAAATAGGAAAAATTGTGCATTTTGTTGTCTTAAAACTTCTTTAGATTTCAGTAATAATTGCACATAATTCAAAGCCAAATATTGTCTGCATACAATATGTTTGGTAGAATGTATCTGGTCAACAGATACATTCTGATTTAAAAAACAAACAAGACAAAAACCCTAAGAAGTTTCTTTAGGAAATATAACATTTTATGAAGATATCTAGCAAACTTTTAATTTCTTTTTCTAATTAAAAGTTTTAGAATAAACGTTTTTATGAAACAACTCTGTAAAGTGCAGAGTGACCTCAAATCCCATAGAACATAGCAGCTGGTGAGGGGGTTAATCAGCTAGAGATTTAAAAAGTGTTCATTTTAAAAAGTGAACATTACCAGAAAATTGACGTGTGACAAACAAAATTATTCTGTCTGGTCTACCTCATGGCTGATTCATAACCTGCAAAATCACTCAGGAGTAAAATTTAGTATGGATCTTGTTAAATTTTCCATGACTATAGGAGATATAAGCATCAAATTAAGAAGTGATATGGAAAACAGTTTCCTATTATGTGATTTTCCCATTATGTGATGTCATTCATGCTCTTGTTTTTTTTTTACAAGGCATGGACTAGTCATGGACCAATAAAATATGCTTGGGACTTACAGAAATTTAAATCCATGTGCAGAAAACTTGAGTAGTTTTCAGCAAGCCATACTAAAATTAAACCCCCAACCTAATTACATATGCATATAACTAAATTAGAAGGACCCTTGCGGCGGGGGGCATTTGGAGGCATAATGGTACTTTTATTCTGTGTATTTTCTTTACATAGTTGTTCTTTGTCCTGCTTCATCAAATGTGATGTTTTGTTTTCTGGCTGCTTCAGTATTGCTCCTTGGATCAGACTTATCTGCATTACTGTTTGTCATTGTGGATTCTGCTTCTGTGCCTTCAGGGGTTGCTCCAATGTGCCTCACAGTTTTAGCGTTCTCTTCTCGGGGCCGCTTCCAGTGGGGCCTGCTTACCATCCACAAAATAAGTGCACCAAATATGACAAGCAAAAGACCAAGACAGTTGACCAAAATTGCTTCTGGTGGGGATTGACTGTATGGAGGATTTGACCTTTGAAAGGGGAAAAAGAAAGAAGAGGTCAGAAAAGATTGTTGTAAAGACAATCCCAGTCTAAAAACAGCAGTCTCCTGCTAAGTATGTCTTTTTAATACAAATAAAACAAAACAGTGTCCCAGTACTGGATGCTTATTATTCTGGGCAAATGGAAGTATATTTGCAATGCATAACCTTAATAAACAAGTGGACACAAATACTTACAATGAAAATATAAGCTTTTCTGTGATTCCCATGAGACATGTTGCAATCACAGTTCCAAAGATGGTAAGACCCGAATAAACGTGAATTGGCATGAGAGCTGCACGGAGACGAACTGGAGCATATGGGAGCAGAAAGACAACGACACCGAAGAAAAGCTGAAACCAAAACAGATTCATAGTTAAGGATAGATGTAAAACAAGCTGCACTTCTCAAGCAGAATAAAAATAATCATGAAAATTCCATTCTGAAATCTCTTCAGGTAAAAAAAATTGAAAAAAATTGGCATTTCTATTTTTGGATGTGTTTCCTGTCAAAACCAAAGCAA
The DNA here is from genome assembly GCF_965231275.1 of Zosterops lateralis. Lineage (NCBI taxonomy): Eukaryota > Metazoa > Chordata > Aves > Passeriformes > Zosteropidae > Zosterops > Zosterops lateralis. The sequence continues at coordinate 18,465,631 of NC_139767.1, forward strand.
AATTTTGGATTAGCACTTGGGAAGCAGACCTTAAATATTTTATAAATCATCCTACCTAATATCAGTGTCCAAACTTACTGCTGGTGCTAAAACTCCAACCAAACTAAATACTGGAAACACAAGTTTTTAGTGTCACTAATTCATTAGCATAGTAAAGGTGTGAGGCGCCACACTTTTATAGTCTCATCAAGTCCTGTTCTCTGCTCCTGATGCAGATTTGCACATAAAGGAACATCAGAACACAGTCTAACCTTCTGACTTGAGTGGATTAAATAATTTTATCTTGTTAGAATTTCATTTAAATTTAAGTGCCTATCTTTAGAAGGGGAATGGTCACTCAATATATTGATCACATAGCATTTACAGAGTCAAGACATGTATGGGTGGCATCAAGCTATTCAGGGAACATTAGTCCTCCTATTAGCACTAATTTTGTGTCCCATGACTGCATCCACAGGCTTGCCCAGTTGTGTTGAGGTTGCATCCCTTCTTCAGTTTGTTCTACCATTACTCACCCCTGCTGCTAAATTAGACACAGTGCATGAATTTGTATTTCATCCTGCTTTAACTTGATCTTAGTCCTTGTTTTATCGTTCCGTAATGGATTAGAGAGCCTGATATTTTCTCCCTGGGAAGCTTTTTAGTACACCATAATCAAATCATCTCTTAATCTTAGATCTGCTAAACTAGCTGGAGTTTTTTAATTCTTGCACTTGAAGATAGCTTTTCCAGCTCTCAGATTACTTTTCCAGAATTTCTTTCAGTTTGTTGCTTTTTATTTTTCTGATCATTCTTTTATATATTTTTAAAAATCCATAGTATTTCATATTAGTTTCACTAATGCCATCTTTTTCCTGTTGTCACAGCATTATGAGAACACATTTAGAGCTTCACGTAATTTTTGAGTACTTCTTTCTGGAGACATAATTTTCCAAGAGACAGTCTCGTTACCTTTTCGCCTTATTCTTAAATTAATGTTGGTGTGCTATACTGTATTAACTTACATTTGGCTTAATTACAATATAGTTACAATATTGTAGGCAGAGTACTATGTGAGTGTATGACTAACATGCCCCTTGTGGTAAGTGCCAAGTGTCTTCTCTATTAACAAAGATACTACTTTATGACAATTTTTTTGTAGTGCCCAGTCACTTAGCAAACATCAGTCTCTGACTGGAGACTTACATCCCAGATTGGATGAAGGAATACCAAGGATCTTCTGATGTGACAGGCAAGATATTAAATGATCATGTTTATGGTAGGAAAATGAAAAGTGGAGCTAAGATTTTAGTCTCAATTCTTCATTTAACCATTAGAAAAAATACTTACACTCAGTGTAGTGGCAGCAGAGACTTCCTTGAAATCACTGCATTATTAGGACAAATTTAATTTTAACATTGTTCTTTCTTATTCATTCATATTCATTCTTTTTAATTTGTTCAGCTATAGAGAATATACTCAACAATGCTGCAGTATGCTTTCTTTTTTTCTAAATGTTAAAAACACTATTTCAACACTATTTCCTGTACCTCTTCACCTGAGCAGTAAAGGATAAAGTCCAGAACCCAAATCTCATAGCTGAGGCTTTCCTATGCTTGATCATAGATAATTAGGTCTTTTTCCTTTTTAGTGTGTGGGGAAAAAATATTTGAAGGAACAAAATAAAGTTCCATAGTGTAATAACACAATATAGGGAGTTCAGAATATATATGCAGAAGCATCTGTATGTGTTCTGTAAATTTCAGGGCATGGTTGCTCTTCTTTGCCAAATGCAAACAGCACTAAATTAGCTCATTTTACATTACAATAATGCTAATTCTCTGCCAAGAGGAGCAGCTAAAAGCATGCCCAAGAACATCTTTCAAATCTTTCAAAGTTCTTTCTGCTGATTCAGGAAAACTGGTTAACCAGTAGTAGCTCAGTCAGGTATCAGATGCTTTACATCTCTGCTGGTGCCTAATGCACTTGTTCTGCTGATTGACAAAAGGTTTGAGGGCAAGAAATGACATTTAAATGTATAATAGCTGGGAAAAAAAAAAAAAAAAAAAAAGCTGTTACTTAATTTGAGGCTTCCGTAATAAATGCGCTAACTATTTAAATATGCTGCCAACAAACCAAGTAACTTGCAGTAAGTTTAGGAGTTAATATGGCTTAGAAACACACTACTGTGTAACTGTATTGTAAATTAATGGCCATTATGCCAGCAAATAAACAAAGTATACTTAAAAATGCATTTTCTTCAAAGTCAATGATCCAATATTCATATATTTACATGATAATTTGCCAAATCAGAGTGTAAAATAGCTATCCCAGTAGTTACAATGTACTAGCAAGAGCCTATTATGCCTGAATTACTCAAAACAGTCTTCAAATTTACAACCTGTTTATAAATACAGTTAGATTCTGACCTGGAGGCAGTAACATATAACAGCAATCAGCCCAATCCAGCTGTGCAGACTGTACATGTTAGGATTGTTGCTGGCATTGTGGAAATCAAACGCGGATACTATAGCAATAATTACAAGAATCATAGCTATGGTATTTAATCCAGCATGTATGAACTTCATCAGGAGTTTGCTGCACTTCCACGTCCAGGGCAATCTGTACACAATAATAGCTGACAAAAGAAGAAAAACAAGATTTTAGGCTTCATAGGATAATTTCTTTCAGATGTTAATAATTATGCATAATTCACATAGTTACATTGTAAATTACAGCAAAATCCAACCTTAAGTCTTCTAAAAAGTCTATTAAAAGGCTTTTTCTCAAAGACTTAGCATAGCATATTCTGAAAATACAACTGAGGCTTAAATAATTTGAACAATAAAAAGTAATGACACCATCTATAATGTCTTGCCTGAGCAAAGTCTGAGCACTCAGTGATTCATCACATCCTAATTTAAGGCTTCTGCTTATGAAATTACAGTGAAAATTTTATATATATTTAGCTATAATAAAACAAAGGAATAATAATATATGTAGGTTTAAAAAAAAAATCCTGTTCCAAACATTAAGAAATAGAAAAGTATTACCTGATAATGGAAAGATTAGAAACCTACTTAAGTGATTCTCATGTGCTTGACTCATTCATTACTTCTCCATAACCCTTGCATTTAAGGTGAAAATTTTTTAAAATTCACTTTTTAAAAACTTGGATGCATTTCAATAAATACAGTACTACACTAAATAATTCACAAAGAGACCACTTTACAAGTCAAATTTCCATATTATGATCAGATTTTTAAATCAATGTATGCTTTTACACACTGTGTGAAAACATAATACTGGATTGAAAGCATTCCTTAGAATATTTAAATATATACAGCACTTAGGTTGTTCTTGGCTTTCTACTTTAAAAAGCAACAGCAGTAAATCCTACAAAATCAGGAAGATAGAAACCTTGTTTTAAAGATGATTTGACTGTCTTAAAGCAATCTTCCATACCAAGCTTATCACCTCCAACAGTTCTCCAAAGTGACAGTACATGATAATGTTAGAATCATAGAATCCTAGAATCGCTAAGGTTAGAAAATACCTCTCAGATAACTGAGTTTGATCATCAACCTATCACTGCCATGTCTACACTAAACCATGTCCTGAGCGCCACATTAATGCTTTTTTGAATACTTCCAGGGACAGTGATTCCATCAGTTTTCTGGGCAGCCATTTCAATACCTGACCACCATTTCAGTGAAGAAATTTTTTGCAAATATCCACTTGTTACTTGGGAGATGAGATTGATCCCCACTTGCTATACTCTCCTTTCGGGCAGTTCTAGAGAACAATAAGGTCCCCTCCCAGCCTCCTGTTCTCCAAGCTAAACACCCCCAGCTCCCTCAGCTGCTTTTCTTCAGACTTGTGCTCCACACCCTTCACCAGCTTCACTGTCCTTCTCTGGACACACTCCAGCACCTGTCTGTCTTGTATTGAGGGGTCCAGAACTGGACACAAGATTTGAGGTGTGGCTTCACCAGTACTGGGTACAGGGGGAACATCACTGCCCTGGTCCTGCTGGCCACATGATTTCTGATATAGGCCAGGATTCTCTTGGCATTCTTGGCCACCTAGGCACACACTGGCTCATGCTCAGCCAGCTGGCAATAATATCCTGCATTAGACTATTATTAATCAATTTAGTATTAATGATGACTTCTGATTTTGTAAAGCAGATATGTCAAAAGGCCTCAAAACAAGCTGCAACATCCCATGAGGATATTCCCAGTAAATCCTCCTTACCATATGTCCCACAGTATTGTCAATAATTTATTCACAGTGCAGCAGAGTACTGGACTCTGTATGAAGAAAACTTAATGAGCCTAGGTCCTGGTCTCAGTTTTTAGTCTTTGATCACAGAGGGTCAAGTCTGGGCTAAACTTTTTTATATAATATTTTCTTGTTGTCATCTAGCTGACTTAACTTCCAAAAGCACTATCAAGCTCCCTAGTCACTTGTCCACATAGGCCCAATTTCTGTTTGGGCCTTGAATTTTCTAAATTGTTTCCCATAAACATTGCAATAGAAAACCAAGGAATAACTGACTAATGGTTTGGCCAGTTGTTAGCAATACCATTTGTTACCATGTTACATGCCACAGCCTAGGCCACATGCATGATATTACAGTTTGGTTTAATCATCTTTCTGTGAGGGCTTTGTCTGAAGTTACACATTGCAATTTCAGCAGATTTGTTTATCACTGTGAAAAGGCATGGGTTTATTTCCCCATCATCACTTCTGTGTGCTTCTCTCTGCCTTTCTCATAACTGGTGCTTTTCTGATCTGCAGGAGGAAAGAAGACAATCTGGGGAGCAAAGGGAAGAGAAGGAAGATTCACCTTTCAGTGAGTACAAGCTCTTAAAAACTTATTCAGATGTGATGTGTAATTTCATATCAAAATTAAAACAGCCTAGGGCATAGGCACATACAAAATTAGAATGTTTGGTGGTGACATGGTAAAGCAGCCTTGTGAAGAGTTTTCCCAAGGCAGAACATCTCTAGTACTGTTAAGAAATCCGGCAGCCTAGGCACCCTAGGCACACCTTTTTGGCTCAGATCTTACCCCTGATCTGAACTATGATCACAATATTGATCATATCAGCACACATCACAAAGGGCAGAGTTATCTTGAAGTATTTTTATATGGCATGAGACATCTGTCCTTTTACAAAGGTACAGGGCAAAGTTCTAGAGTTATTGACCAATAATTCAACATTTCCATCTTTTAGACTATAGACTAATAAACTCAAGAAACAATTAGTTTAATTATTGTTTAAAATCCTCTACTCAAATTACTTAACCAAGATTTTTTTTTGCTACATCTTTCTACTTTCAGCTATTTAAAGACTTCTTTTTCTTGTATGTGTCCAAAGTGGTATCTGATTTTCCACTCTCATCCAAATTGCTTTGAATTCAGTGGCAGACTTCCATCAGCCAAATTTGAATCAGATTCACAGTGATATCTTAAATGTTGATATTTCATCTGATTTACTATAATATCCCTTCAGTCTCCAACTTTTCCTATGATGTAATAGGACTTCCTCCCTAAATGATTCTGTATTATTAGTGAATTCCTTGTATGTGTGTGGTTTCTTAGCTATGGTAAACTTCCATTTACTTTGCATATATCCTTATCTATACAGGGTTTGGGGCAACCCTGTTTCTCTGTGACACAGGAAAAAAAAAAAAACAACCGAGTTTCAGAGGAAAAAAAATTAGAAAATACATGGGAACAAGCTGCAGAAAGCCGCTCCCTATTTTCTTCAAAAGTTCTATGCTTATATAAAAAAAATAGGTTGGGCACACTAAGTAGTATAGATCTTAGTGAAGTCGACAGGTGGTTTTCATTGCTTATTTATAGCCTGAAATTACACGTGGGATTGAGCAATGTTATGTAAAACAACTTCAAAATATGGTTTATTGCTCAATAGTATTTGGCAGCTTGACGCGGCTGAGAACAGCCTCACTCCCGCTGGAAACCAAAAATTTACAGTGTATGTTCAAATCACAACATTCTCTTCATGTCCAGAACTAGACAGCCTTCGGCATCTTCCAGCCTTTTGGCTGGTTGGAAGTGTAAGGCGAAAATGTTAGTCCACAACTGAACTCTGTGAAATTCAAAATTCATACACTCATTAAAAAAAAAAAAAAAAAAAAAAAAAAAAAAGAGGAAAAAGCAACCCTGTACCTTAATAATTATATGTTATTTAAGCAGCAGAACAAATGATTAATTTAAGAGATATACTTTACGAAACAATTCATCCTAAGTCTAGCCTGAAGAACTGCATTTTCGTAGTGCTTGTGGTGCTACATTTTAGCTGGCTCCATTTTCCCTGCTCCTGGATCAAGCCTCTGGTACTGAACTTTCCTTTCTCTTCTTGGGACATGGAAGAGAGCCAAAAGAAAAACTTTCCTAGGGCAGCATTTCTGGCATTTCGATTTTCAACTTGCATAAATTCCAGCTACCTAGGAAAAGCACACCTCGCAAGCATTAGTCAAAGTGCACGGCAATCCCCGGGCCAGGATAAACAAGTACTTGCAGAAAGAAAAACCTCAAAACAACCCAAAGCTCATATGTAGCAATTTTGGCTTATTACAAGGGTCTCTTTGTCCCTTCTCCCGGAACGCTGGCTTCCCTAACCCGCGGAGCGACTGCTGCGCTCCCGCTGTCACCCGCTCCCGGCCCCGCCCGGAGCCTCCCGCGCCCTCCCGCCGCCCCGGCCCCGGGCAGACCCGGCTCCCCCGCAGCTCCGGGCCGGCCCGGGCCTCCGACGCACCGATGCCCTGGATGAAGACGAAGCCCATGACGATGAGGATGGGATGCCAGTTGAATTCCCTCGAGCTGCCGTCCCAGCTCAGCCCCCCGCGGTACTGGAAGACCCAGACGAGGGAGATGACGACCGACGCGAAGCCGACCAGCAGCGCAGAGGCCAGCAGCGCCAAGAATCGCCCGTAGTCCTCCATCTTTCGAGCTCCGTGCGCTGCAGCGAGCACCGCCAGGGACTGGCGAAGCGGCGGTCGGGCGGGGTCGGACTGGTGTGCGGGCTCGGGCGCGGAGGGGACGGGACGGGACGGGACGGACACAGCAGGGGCGGGAGCAGGGCGGCACTCCGCGCTCCTCCGCGCCCCTCCACCCTGCCCCTCCGAGCGTCCCGTCGCATTCAGAACTCCGCCTTAGAAAAGAATCTTCTGTGTCAGCCCGTCTCCTGCAATGGTGGCAGTCCGACTGCCCTCCCCCGGCAGCCGAGGAAGGGAGCGGGTGGTCACGGGTTTTGTGCCGAGAGGCTCTTGTGGAGCTTGGGGAGCTCACAGACCCGCCGTAAAGATAAGCCGCCACAAGCATAAGCGCTTACAGTTAAAGCAGGAGCGCTGCTATGATGAAGAGACAGACAGCACATACAGAAAATGCAGAGGAGCAGGAGCGCACTTAAAGACACTGATGTACTTACCTGGAGCAGTCTTGCCATCGCGATCGCCCCCTTCTCACTGGATTCATTGAGTGCTGCAATATAGAACAGATATTAACCAGGTTCATATGTGGAGTCTGGCCTAAGTATGCAGGAGGATGTGGACATTGTTCTGTCGAGTAGCACAAATACATCAAATATCCACTAGCAAAGAAAGGGAATGCATAAAACTAGTTAAAGTTAAAGGAAACAATTCTATGAAACTTAAAATAGTTTAAGTAGAATACTGCCAATTCAAACATACATAGTGTTGGAAATATCTACATAGAGACATGGAGACCAAGCCAGATTGGAGAGTGATTCTTCATTATTGTCTTTAATCTCCTAAAAATAGACGCTGGTGTTTTAAAGAAAAGCTTGGCTTGAGCTCCACTTGTATAAAGATACTTAGCTTTAGTTTGCATGGATTTGGTGTGAGCTGCCCTCAGGATTTAACTGGTTGCTCATTCTACTCACAATGGTAAGTAGAACACTTGTATTGTTAAATTTCACAAGTCACAGCATCTAAGAGAAGATCTAAGCCCTAAATTCTGATGCATAATTTTGCAAGGGTGCCAGATTGTCATCAGCTTATGAGGCACACAGGTCATCTCAATATGGTCAGAAAAAATTTACTTTTGTCTCTGTAAAGCCTAAAAACAGACATAAATGCTTATTTTAATCAGCCTCCTATGGACCTAAATCTTCCAATTGCAAAATACTTCCAGTTCCCACTGATTTCAACAAGCTTTGATTATATCCAGGATCCCAACAGTCCCATTTAGGAATCTTCTACTCAAGTGGATTTTACTTAAGCTAAAACTGTATCTCTCAGAAGATTTTCATGAATTCTTATAGCTCAAACTGGTTTACCCTGTTAAAGCAGCAAATGACAAGAGCAGACACAAAATTCTATTGAACTGAATATGAAGCCTAGCTTTACCAAGTAATGATGAACAATTAAAAAAAAAAATTGAAGAAATTCTAAAGCTTAGAGATTTTTAAATAAACCAACCAGAACAAAGTGCAAAAAATAAATTGTTAGAAAAAGTGAAATGTTCTTTATGGAACATCTGTAATGCAGAAGAGATTTCAGGCAGCATGATTAGTAACTCTGGCCTGTATTTCTCCACATTTCCTGTTCTGCCACCTCTTCTTGCCCACCTGGTGCAAATATCAGATTGGTACAGAATCAGAAGCAATCCTTAGCACAGTTACGATGTCCCAGTGGATTTCATGTTTACTTGGGGGTGGGAATTCAACATGATACAGTTGACTGCTGAGGGCTGAATGACGCACTTGATAATCTGGAAAATAACCCCCCACTGGCATAAAAATGAAACTATCTGTATAGGGCATTCAAGTCCCTTGGATCAATGAACACCTGCTTTTGTTAACCATTACTGTGGGTAGGTTCTACAGCAGTTCATAATCTCTCTTCTTTTCCAGAGCTTCTGTCTCCTAGAGACAATGATATTTTTCATTGTCAACTCTGTCACTGTGTTCCCTCTTAGCAGTTCTGTTGGGACATGATCTAACATGCACTTCTTTCTTTGAGTTGCTGCATTGTCAGATGTAGGATGACTGTGACTTCAGACCTGGAAGAACTTCAAAGTAGAGAGATAAAATAAGACCTATGAAACAGACAGATTCACGTATTATTTTGAAGAGGTAGCAATGGATTCCTGCCAGTATTACATGTGTGGTACTTGGTAACTGCTGTCACCATTGCTATACCATTCATACATCTTGAGAGCAGCAGCCTAAACATAAGTGTACATAAATGCCTATCTAAGCAACACACCATGTCACCATAGGCCATTATTTTGTGCAGCTGATGCAACTTTTTAAATACAGGAAGTGTTTCTAGTTTCACGTGACCAATAACTGACTTGTCAGAGCTACACTTAGAATAAGATTAGTCTCTTTCACCAGCTACAACTTTATCTCTTTTTTCCATGCTGAACAAGTAATTTAAGATCTAAGCCTTAGACCTGGATATTCCAGATAAGTTAGAGTATCACTTAAAGCATTTGCATGAGTTTTTCAGAAACCTGATGGCTGTTCCTTTTGTAAACAAACAAAAATTCTGAGATTGTCCAGTCAGCTTTGTTCGGGCAGCTAATTTAGCTGACTGTTGTTGGAAGCTTTAGAAATACCTCTGTAGAAGTTATCTTACCAGGAATAATACAGACAAAGGAGTTCACGTAATTACTGTTTGAATAGCACAAACAAACCAGAATGATCCTTTTACTCTTTTTGGTAAGAAAGAGTTCCATGCCTAAGCAACAGAACCCTTTGACCTTTGCTACTGAGAACCTCAAATTTGTCTTTGCAAATTACAAATTGTGAATATGGAAAAAATTCTTCCAATAAATGATTTTTACTCATTCTCCACCCTAGAAAAAGCTTTTACTGAGATAAAATAAGGCACATAGTGAACCTTTTGTCTAGAATGCTATAGTGGTCATAGGCCAGTCATTGTTACCTGTGCAATGAAACTCTCTATTGATCTTCAATCTCTAAACATTTTGCTTATGTGAGTTGTAGGATATTTTTCTAATAATTATTTTGTAGAAGCTTTTTGAAGTTGTGGAACTGTGGGACAATAGTTGGAATTGTCAAAGCAAGATTATAAAGTTTTATGGGTTTCAGTTTTTATTTGGCTTGCACTTTCTTATTTTCTTCCCTACCACTCACCAGCCTTGAGTGAGTATGTACTCAAATGACAAGAGAAAGGCAGGATGTGCACTCTTTTTGTGCTCAAAGCAAATCTTATTAAGAGATGTCACTCCTTCATATCTTATAAGTTTCTAGGCTGGGAACTTCCACCTGGGTCTTCAAACAGATACATTTATCAAATACAGATAAAGGGCTAACACCTTTGGGATTCTATATTTGCTTCTTTGTCCTGAGCCAATCACTGAGATGTCATAGTGAAGTGGAAAATAGAAAGTGATTTTGTTGAAGTAGAAATGCTGGAAGTATGCTGCTTTGGTCCCCAAACCAAAATGTTCCTAAGACAGCCATAAAATCAAGCCAGCTTTCAGGCAGTACAAAGAAGAGGCAGGGGCATTACAAAGGGCTAAAATAGGAAGAGTGTGGTGTCAAGATTCAGGAGTTTCCTGTATTTCCATCGCCCCAGAGCATGGAAATGTGAGCAATCGTGCTGCAAATTGCATGTTAGAGGCAGGCAACATCCAAAGTTGAGACTAACTGCAGATCCAGAAGATAACAGGGAAAATTGCCAAAGTATGAGTCTGAATATGGAACATCCAAGTAAACACGTTAACAGAATAATTTTCCTGCCTGTCTTCTGGCAAGCAGCTGTTACTGGGGACTGTCTGGAGAGCCTGCGAGCCTATCATGTGGAACACATTGCTTCTCCTGCAGCATCTCAAGTATGCCAGAGTTCGTGAGTCACTTTGTGGAGTAATTCCAGTGAATTTTAACTTTCCCTTCCATGTTTTCTTTTTTCTTCCTCAGAAGAATGTGCCCTTACTCTTCCCTAAAAATATAATACCCTCAACAACACAGCATTCCTTCTCCACTTGGGCAGGAATAAGGCATTTGTACTCCCAGTTTACTAAATGAGTAGCTAAGCTATACCAAGTGGTTCTTAACAATCACATTATTGTAACTCTTCACTCTGCTAGGATACCTAGTTCCTTTTATTAAAAAAAAAAAAAAATCAACCCCCCCAAAAGCAATCTATTTTTATAGTTAATATTTTATTAGCCAAAGCAAGCACTTTGACTACTTTATTAAATGTATCAATATTTGAATGCACTAACATAAAATTATTTTCTATATTCTTTCTAATTCTTTCTATATTCTATATTCTATAAGAATATAATAACCTGAAGATTTTGGTCATAATTTTGTAATTTCAGTAAAACAGAAATGAATAGTAAAGTTGTAAAAATGCCAAGTCTAGCAAGCAGAGAGCTTCAAGTGGTCCTCTCTGAATTGTTGATACAATTAAGTTGTTCTTGGTGAGGCATTGCTACAGACATATTAGATAAAGTCCAGAAAAAATAAACTCTTTAAAGGTTTTGTAGTGTAGCAATAATTGTCAGTTAGAAAAGAACTCAGTTGCTGTTCTATATATTCCTTTGTGGTCAGTCTTAGAAAACCAGTTTTACTACTTCCCCTTTTTTGCACTTACCATTTAGGATTTGTTCATTCTGGGAACAGAACAGCAGAAAGTTTGTTTCAAACAACTTTGGTGCAATCCAACATGAATTCACTAGTTCATGCCCTTTTTAATTACTAGACTAACATTTTGCTTTTTGTAGGCAGAGTGCTCAGAAGACCCTGCTTTAAGCAGCAAACAGCAGTTCCTTCCCAACTGTTCTTTCAGAAAGCACCCAGCCTACATGCCACACTACACTGGTGTCCTTTCTAGCAAGTATTCCTTTGAACAATCTTTATTATAATTGGGAACCAAATTAATTTATTAGCTGTTCCATCTTGTGGGATAGCTGTTACAGTATCTAAGGAAAAAAAAATTCTTGCTGTTGAGTTTTTGGCAACTGTACTATTACTAGTTACTGTTAAGTAATATGAAAGGTATTTTTCTCAATAACAAGAGGAAAACAAAAGACAAAATGAAAATAAAATGAGAAAGAAACTGTGCTGTTAAGATACCTGGACATATCCAGAAAAAAACCAAAACACAACAAACAACAACAACAAAACAACAAAACCCCAATGAAGTTACCTAATTGTGAATGCTGGCAAAAGTGGCTAAGATCCCTTCAGCTCTGTTTGAAATACACATTTGAGCATCTTTCCTCATATTAACAGTTCACTTCTATATTTACATCTCTCTGCATAGGTATATATAATATTTTTCCCTTGGGCATCTAGTACTAGTGAAAATAATTTAGGTTTGATCTTTTAAAGGATGCACTTGAAACTACATTTGATGTAATTAATTGAGGCTTTATCTGCATACTCTGGATACCACAGCATGAGTGCTAAGCACCCGCTGAAAATCACAGGAAGCAAGAGTACTCACAATTTCACACTAACAGTCTGATTTTTGTAAAATAAAAACCTATCAGTAAATAGGTTTCCTGATCATGAAGCAGTTAGGTACTGCCTATGAGAAGTGAAGAAAAATTTTGCCTTCTTTGACTCTAATCTAATGTATTAACTTACATTTAAAATAAATTTAACACTACACGATCGCACACCCCTGCCAGCAACAGTGACTAAAAAATGTTTGCATATAAAATCTCCTGGCAAAGTACTAGTTTTCTGGTGGATGAGTTTTGTTTAGAAATTTAACTTGAAGTAAAAGCAGTTGATTCAGGTAGGCTGCCACCAAGCATACAGGTATTTGTATTTGGTTTAGATACAGTTATTTTAAATAATGTAAAAACTACTGGTTTGTGGTCACCATTTTCCCCCCATTTAACACAAGTTTACTTTCAGAATTTTCTGGGTCTCTGCATCGGTACAGAAGGCAACTCACAGCTTGAAAAGCACAAACAATAAGCATTTAATGATTCTGCTTCTTTAGTGTGTTCCAGACTGTAAGTAGAGTCCCAAGACACTCAAGAGTGTTTAGGGCTAGATTCTACATTCTAAAATAGCTTTCAAAATGTTTTAAAGTAAGTACAAACCACTTGTGTTTTTGAATGAAAATGTCTGTGTGGGACCTGCCAGAATGGAACATCTGCTGTTATCTGTAGCACAGCAACACAGTGTGCATTTTGAGTGATAGAATTGCTTGCACAAGACTCTGTCTTCATCAAAGTCTGGCCTGCTTTTGATCACTACAAATTGCTGCATTAAAAATAACCCCAAACAAACAAAAAATCTCCCCCAAAACCAAAACCAACCAAACAAAAAAAAAAAAAAACCCAAACCCTCCCCCTCACCCCCAACTTGATGTACATTTATAGATTCAGCAGACTTTGTAAGTCTGCCATAACTTAAAAATTACCCACTAGGACACATAGCAAACTCCTGAAAACTATGGCTTGTCTTCATGAACAGTACTTGCACTATTTAATAAATGATGAAATTTCAATGTCTTTCTCTGTGAGGAACTGCTTCGAAAAGCCAAACAGCAACGAGCATAAAATTTAAGTATCTGCTTAAAAGTTGGGCCTTCTGTCTTAAGAATACAGCTTCATATTAGTTTTCCCCTTCATATATTACTTACATAGTTACTTGTAAAATAGCAAGTAACGGACAGGTGTTCTTTCCTGGACTCAAAGTGAAAATTTATGGAAGATAGGGTGCAAGTTGGGTGTTGGTGCTGCCCTTTATTTCTACTGTTGTTTCATTATCTTTTTAAATGTCCTTTTTGTGTTGTTTTTTCTTTCCACAATTGAAATTCACTTTTTCTTTTGCATTACATTTTCTTTAAAAACTCACAATAGAAAATTTTTATAATTTTTCTAGAACTCTTCTCTATTGTATCATCTAGAACGATCCAAGTTATTTAGTAAAGCCTGGAGCAAAAAGAAATATTTGCATTTAGAGTAACCATGCTTAGGATGACAGTGATGTTACTGAGTCCTGTTTTGATGAGCTATGCTCCTGAGCCCATCTCTGGCTTGCATTTAGAAAAACTTTATCACCGTGAAGCCTTCAGCCTGTGTTTTGTTGTTGTGGGTGTTTTTTAACTTAAAATGAAAGCTTTCACTCTGCAGATTCTGAATATACACATAGAACTCCAATGTATCAGAGAGGCTGCACACAGTAATGAGGGTGAGTAGCTGGGAGCTTTGGCTCAGACTGAACAACTCCTGACCCTTAACAGGGTCAGGCAGAGAACTGCTTGGAGATATACATACATACATACATATATATATATATATATATATATAAAAACATATAAAAGATATTAAAAAGACAGTAAAATACATTATTTATTAATATTTCTCTTTAAACCAGAACATATACAACCAGAAAATCTGAGTGATTTTATTTCTCACAAAAAACCAAGAGAAGGATTTTGTCTAAATGATTTAATGGTAACACTACAATTTTCATACTACATACAAAATTTATCCTAGATAGTTTTACATACTTTGATTAATTAGCAGTTTGTGTTAGAGTTGCATAGGTAAAACTATATAAGACAGATCACTGCAGATGGTAGATAATAAGTAAGTCCACGTCTTTCTTCTTGATGTCCAGTATTTCAATCCTATTGCTGAAAGAAGCAATAAATTCTGCATCTAGCATTAATGATGAACTGCTGAATACATGAAAAGCCATGATGAACTACAGGCAAGCGTACAATGTCACAAAGAAAAAAAGAAACAAGACCTTATGTAGTAATAGTACAAAATGGTAAGATTAAATCCAGCCAGAAAAACAGTAGTTGACTACTATGTATGGAGTCCTTAAATAGCTTCCAAAAGTCTCTGTAGCTGGTGTTTATGGCTTAAATATATACAAAAGTTCTCCCTCCTTTTTTTTACAAAACCCTTTCTGTTTGGTTTTTTTTCTTTTTTCATACATTAAGAATCATCATCTTTTGTGGTATCCTTAAATAGCGTCCAAAAGTCTCTGTAGCTGGTGTTTATGGCTTAAATATATACAAAAGTTCTCCCTCCTTTTTTTACTAAACACTTCCTGCTTTTTTAATAGCATTAAGGATCATCATCTCTTGCAGTATCACATACCATTTGGTAAACATAACAACTGAATCTCCTGTTAGGCTTCTGTTCTATATGTAATACAAGGTCTTTGTCAAAGTAAACTTCATGACTGTAAGTCTGAAATGAGAGAAAAAAAAAGGTTCAGATTGCAGTCTCTATTTCCATAACTTGCTAATATCTGTATCATTTTCCATGAGGAACAAAATATATTTAACAGTGGTGAACTTCATGATCAGGCAGAAATTTTGTGTGGACACACAGAGATTACTCTTCCAGATAAAGGAGAGAATTTTAAAACTTGGATAGGTTTCTCACATCCTTATTTTAGTAATCTAAGTTCAGAGCATCTGATTTAAAGATCACAAGTTGCCTATGCAGTCCATGATAAAAGAAGTGGAACAGTGCTGAAAATTTCAGACCATCTAAGTTGGATGTCCACCTAAACTTGGACTGTATGAACAGCCCATTCCATCTTCCCAAATATATATACAGTGAGGTCCAGGCTTCATTTTATGCATGAGTACTTCAAGTTAAACTAGGGAGACTATTTACAAATTGTAAAGTTAGTCTGATGTAACTAGCCATGGAGTACTTAAGTTGATAAATACTTCAGAAATACATTAAGGACAACACCTCAATCAAAAAAAACCCCAAACAAATCAACCAACAACAGCAAAAAAAAAAAAGACAATTTCAAATAATGGAGATTTTCAGGTAAATTAACTACTGTCTGATGGAGTACTTACAATTTTAGAGTTGTAATTATTTTATGCAAATCTCATCCCTTTGCAACACTACTTATATATCTGCTTTAAATCTGAACAAAAGTGGTATGTAAATAAGTATGGAGAAGAGACAGTGGGAACAAAAGACAAGAATTTTTCTCACCACATCCCAGGACTCCTTTAATGGAATACTCTTCAGTAGAATCCCATGTTCGTTGCAATGAAAGTCAAGGTGAGCTCTTCCATCAGCTCCTATCTGAGTAACTGCCACAGTGGATAATAAATCCAATTCATCTTCGTAGTCCACAATTTTGAATGTCTTAGGAAAAACAAAACCTCAAGTTTACAAATCAAACTTAAATTCACATTTCCCTCTACCTAAATTGCTTAGCTCTTTTTTCTTCATGTGAAGGCAGAATTGGGCAAATTCTAGTTCTTAAGTCTTCTTATCCCAAAGAAAATTTTGGGAACCCCATATCCAACAGGCATTTTCCCCCACATGTGTTGTCAGAGTATTTCAGCAAAATTTCTTAAGCAGGAGAAAAGGAAGTGATGTTCTGAAAATGTGTGAGTACTTGTATTTTATATGTAGCATACAGAAAATAGAAAAAAAGTACTTCTAAAGTGGCCAAAGAAATATATTTAGCTCTTGAAGCAGAGATGTTAGGAGACAATGTAGCTTTAAACCATCATTGGTTTTGAGGGAATGGGTACATTAGAGTAATTCCATGAATTATATTCTGTTCAGTTCTCTCTCTTGCTCCACAGATTATATGTCAGTGAGGAACTGACACCAAAATGTGAAGATTGTGAACTATCTTAATTGCCTTTATCTCACTGTGACCCTACCCTTTAAATTCAAGCCAGTCGTTTTCTTCTGTAATGTAAAAACATTTACTGGAATCACAAGTGTAATATCAGAAAAAAAATTAGTGTGCAATTATTTTTATTATGGTTAAAAGAGTGAATAGAAATAAACTGTGAAGCCTTAAGGTTTATACTGGACTGTGCTGTGGTTTTAGCACAGTAAAATCTATTTCCTCAGAATAAAGAATAGGAGTGACGGTGAGAAACTTATGAATTTTACCTATTGTGCTTATGTCAGTTACAGATCTGGCTCTAGATAGAGAGCTAAAAAGTATTTTTCATAACCATTTAAGACTCAAGGGGTGTTTTCATTCTTAAGAAGCAGTTACTTAAAGGAGAAGTGTTAAATACCTTATCCTACAAGACAAACAAAATAACTGAGAGAGAAAAAGAAAGTTTAGTGATACTATAAAAAAGACAAGAGGATCCTAAAGCATAGGAAAATAAAAAGTTTCTTTCATTTCATAAAATGCTTTATAAGAAATGTTTGAAGTAGATATTTAAAAGGAGAAAAGAGTAATGGTTTGTCACATAACCATATCTTTTCTGTGCCATTGAAGTCACATGGAGTTATGGTATTGTGGGGCATTAGATCAGTTCTTGAATGAAAGAAAAAATACAAGGCTCAAATGTCAACCAAGGAGAAAAGATGATGAATAGCATGTGAAGCAATTGCAAGAAGACAAAGAGAAGAGGAATAAAGAAGTCAAGGATGTAGACAGCTAATGGTTACACCCACTGCACCTAAAACAAAAAGAGCTTCTGGCTAGCTAAACACTAAAATAATCCATGAAGTGCTCTTACAACATCAGTTACCTCTTGTTCTGGGTCATCATCCAGCAAGGTGAAACGCTTTTTCACCACTCGACCAGAAGCTGTTACAGTAACACTGTTGTTCACCTTTGGAGAAACATAAAAAAGTGTCTCTAGACTTCGGACCAATTTAATTTCCAGCGATTTGACAATGTATCTGTTTCATATATTTTTCTGTCTGACCTTCTTTTACTCATGAGCTACACACAGCCCTAGTGCTGCTGTTTTCTTTAGGAGTTCATGAACTTGGTGACTTTAGAGGAGATATTACTGCTGTTTATTCATATTCAGAGGTGTCCCACAAAGGTGGCAACAGTTCTCAGCTACCATAATTTTCTGAACAGAAGTGACTAGAACCAACATGCTGGCATGAGAATTAATACTGCTAAATCACCACCAATTTTTTTTCTAAACTTTTACTTCCAGAAGATGGGAAAAGTAGCATCTTAAACTACCATGTCTGCTTCCACTGTGCTTCATTAACACCAGAAATGTTAAAAAATAGGTTATCAGTGCCTTAATAGAAGCCAAAAGGAACAAGCACAGCACAAGCAGGATTAGAATTCATATTTGTCTCTTCTTACTGTAACAGAAGTTACAGTACACAACTCTCAAAAAGCAGTATGGCAAGTTATTAGATGACCTGGCATTTAGTTTTTGAATTCAATGCAAGTTTTGTCCTTAAGTTTGTTTAGATTTTTAATACACAAACCTTTATTCCTGCAAAAGCTTAAAAATTAGCATCACAGATTTGCAGACATTTTACAGTATTCTAAGTATAAAAGCTTGTTTTTAGCTAAGACATAACCTTGTCTGCTGAAACAAAATGAATCAAAGTTACAGGCACTACCTAGAATTTTTTCACATGTGCTCTTTAACCTTTTTGACATTAGATTGTCTTTGTGATTCTATATCACAGAAGACTTCAGGAAACAACTGAGGTGATTTAAGAGCTCAGTTCTACCAGTAGTTTTAAATCATCCTCTCATACTTGATTCCACCTTTCTGCACTCTTCTGATCCACTGATGACTCAGTCCTGTTCTGTTCCAGTTCAACAAAACAAGCAAGCAAAAAGTACTCACCTTTTCTTCCAGGTTATTATTCTGTCATTTTAGTGCACTGATTTGGCTCACCAAAGGTCAGATGAAAGCCAAACTTGTCACAAGACAATGACAGGTGTGCATGACTAGGAAAAGGAATGGACTTTTGGAAGCAATGTAGTGTCTTTGTAGTCGTATGAAGAATTACCTTTAAGTTATGAGTTATATTTCAAGACACTTGAAACATTTCTAGCAGTTGTATGATCAACTTACCTGAGCACCAGATATACATAATTATCACTTGGTGGCACCTTCATTTTAAGGAAATCTGTCACCATCTTTTAAATATGCTTTATATCCATGATACATGGTTACACTGCACACCTTAAAGAATGCTGAAAACTAAAGAAAAGACTGGAGGTTTCAGAAATCTATCCTGGAAGTATTACTGTTTTCAAAATTCTTTTCATACTGCTTAAAGTCCAATGAAGACAGAGAATGTCTTTCACTAAACTTTGGACAAAGCCCATAAAACCACAGAGATTAGTCAAATATGCAAACGCCCTGTTTATAGCTCTAAATCATACATTGTGATCTCAGACACTAAACTCACACAGTTTTCTCTGTTGGCTACAATCGTAAAATCTTCTGCAATCTCCATTTGATCTGCATGATTTTTAACTTCCTTAAGCTTTAAGACTCTACAAAAGAAACAAATTACAAAGTAAGTAATGTATTCTAATCTTCTTACTACAACATTTCTATATAATTATTTTAATCTACTACATTAAAACATTGTAAATAAATGAAATGGAAAATAATTATTTTTGTAATTTATCAGTGAAATTTTGACACAGTGGTCCTTGAGTATTTTTCATACCAAAATCTAAACTGTGGGCTCTATTGCCCATATTTATCACATAGAAATCTGCAGATATTTCTAGAAGAACTTTTGATTCTGACAAATGAATAGATTTTATTATTTCTATAATCTGATGAGTGTTTGGGCCTGCAAATTGTCAGAGTTTATGCAGTTATGCAACTTCTGTAATAAATAAAAGATTTGAGTAAAAAAGGCTCATACTTTATCAAATTTGGTCCCACGTGGATT
The DNA here is from genome assembly GCF_965231275.1 of Zosterops lateralis. Classification (NCBI taxonomy): domain Eukaryota; kingdom Metazoa; phylum Chordata; class Aves; order Passeriformes; family Zosteropidae; genus Zosterops; species Zosterops lateralis. The sequence goes on from NC_139767.1 coordinate 18,485,255, forward strand.
ATTCTACCTGACATATCTGGGTGGAAATATATCCAGTCAGGTTCAAGTGAACAGCATTTCATATCCTGTATGCCATTTTTTGCCTGAAGAAGAAAAGGAAAGCTTATAATATTAGTATTTTGAAAATCTTACAGATCTAATTAAAGAAGAAATACTGAGCTCCTCACTATATACCTCTGGAGGCTTTGAAGTATTGCTCCTAAACATGATCAGAAAGGATGGCAGTGAAACAATAATAAAACAATAATAATAAAACAATAATAATAAAACCAACAACAATAATAATAAAAAGACTCAGTTCCAATTCTGAAGATATTCAGTGGAGCAGTTGAGATTTGTAATATGCAATAAGCAATGACCTTGTACGTTAGCTATATATTGTCCTATCTCTCCTGAAACTAAGCACAATGAAGATTTAACGTACAGTTTGCAAATACTTCAACAGTTCCAGCTATTTGAGTATCCAAGACATGGGATATGTCAAGATACATGACAAAAATTAGAACAGAGTTTGACTTGAGCTTCAAACTTCAGGCTTAGCCTCTTTTGTGCAAATTATTTGTGGAGCTTGTAAGCCTGGCATACCTTGTGATTTCAGCAATCAGATTCAAGCCAGTCAAAATCTCGGGATTTTGGCAGTGGCTTTCTGTTGTTAAATTTAGCTGACATCAGTCATTCAGTTGCCAAATATATGAACCCACACAGAAAAAAAAAAAAACAGATGGAAAGGATTCTGCAAGTCCATTTGAATCAAAATTGATCTTCAGCTACAATGGTGAAAGATCAGTTTTGAAAATAAGACAGGCGGGGAATAATTCATCAGGCAGGCAAAAGAGATAAGAACATTTACAGATGGGACTTATTTAGTTACAAAATTCTGAACAGGCCCAGAAGTTGAAATACAGAATGATCTTCGGGTCAATTCCAGATTCAAAATAAAAGCTGAGATGGAGGGTTCACACAAAATAGTATTCATATGATAAATAGTACATAAACAAAAATAATTAGGAACAGATTAAACTAATTAATAAAACCTTTCTAGGGGCAGAAGGGGATTAAACTGAGCAATTGAATCTTTTTAGGGAGAGAAGGTACAAGTCAAACTACAAACATTAAGAACATTTATTCTGCAATATCTTAAAATTTAAAATAATTCTGTAGTCAGCATTTAGTAGGCTGACTAGTCAGAAGCATATTAGCATGTTACCATGCAAGGAAGCAGGTAATGAGACTTCGCTTTTAAGTCATGAATCCAGTGCTGTGTAGCTCTGACAGCTGCTATTGTATTGGAATGAGGGAAATACAAGAAGCAATTCTGACTCAGAAGTATTTTACGCATGGCTCCATGAGATAGCTAATTTGATACTGGGGTGAGCCCTGTGAAAGCACTACACTGGTAAGCAAAGGTATTATAACCTACTCAGAATAAGAGATGAAGACAAACATAATGCACATTAATTTCAGAGAAGCTGCTTTCTCAATATATTACCAAAGCATTGTCTTTCAGAGAACAAATATGGAAGACTCCTTTATGTTTTTTCTTGTTAGGTGTGATGATATAGTGCCAAGGGTAACCTCCAATTTGAAATGCATTCTCCAGAGAAGATGCTTCAAATAGCAAAGGTGGGGTATCTGCAAATATTCGATAATGTTAACACCATTAGTAGCAGAACAATCACAATTGCATTGATCCTTACAATTCTAAATTCCAATAAAGCTACTAATTCTTCAGAACTTTTGAAGATTGGTGGAAACACATTGGCTATGAACTCTTTTCTAACACCAGCTATGCTACTTCACCCAGCATCCAGGTGTACATCTGCAGTTCCCTCTGGAGGGTTACTGCCTTCTCAGATCTTGATGCTGAATACTCTTCTAGTACCTTTAACTTATGAGCAAAGACACCACAAAAAATTAAAATTATTCCAGCTCATCTGATTGAGAAAGGATGTACACACAAACAGATCAAAGACCATATCAAAATGGTCACTGTTCTCTTGGGAAAAAACAGTGATAAATAACTGGAAACAGCAAGAAGGAACCTCAAATAACAGAATTCAATGCAGGAAGATAGAATATTCAGATTCTGCTTTCTCCTGTTGTGTAATACAACAAAATAGTGTGGACCACAATGGATGCAATCTATAGCTGAGTTCATAAAATCAATCAAAATATAGAATTTTTTGAAATTAAGGGAAAAAGGTATCTAATTTTCCTTTCAGTTCAGTTGGGATAAATTACTGAGATATACTAGACCATTAGTACAAGTCTTATGTTTACTAAATGAGAGGTATCTTTGAATGAAATGGACTGCACAGAACTTTAGAACTTCTGCCAACTAGCTAAATTTAAGCAATTTCTACAGCTGTTATAAATGAATCAATTTTAGACTGAAGATCAGCTCTTGCTAGCAGTACAGAGAAAAGCTGGAGAAAAAACTGACAAAATGTGGAGAAAAATCTGCAATTACAAGGGGAATTTACACAGGCAGAATATAAAACCCCAGACTGAATTAGTACAAGGAGGACAAGGCTTGGACTTTGAGTATCTGTACTTTGAGTCCCAAAGGTCTTATCCAAATTTTGACTTTTCTTATCCTGCTTTGTCCAGATAATTGCCCTAATGCCAATGGTGCTGTCGCATGACATCAGATATTATGTTTATGCTTCTCTCCTCTTCCTTTGCTCATGTTTCCATCAATTTAGCCATTTATATTGAATGGAATTAGTTCACTGCCAATGGAAATGAAGTCTTTCCTAAGCTAAAAGTGGCTGTGTCCCATTTGCCTTTTGGAGTGACACAGGAAATGGGAGATTCTGTGCAAGAGATAATAAACTATAGGTTATAATAAACTCTGCTGGAAATGTAGAGAATGTTGAAGATGGAAGCATAAGCAAAGGACCTACTGATACTAAAATCTGTCAGAAAATTAAAAAGGAGTTACAAAAGTTTGTGACATTTTACCCCAACAACTTTTTAAATAAAGCTTATCTATCAAGGGTCCTCAAAAATTCTGGTAGATGGATTAATGATACAATTAATGTATCTCAATAGTATATCAATACTGAAAAGTAGAGGCTGCTTATAAAATATTCCTTTCCTTTTAATGTTCATTTAGCAAAGATGAGCATCAATTTGCAAGATTGTAACCACCTAACCCACTGTGACAATGTGATTTTGATGCCTCAACTCCATCTTTCCCATTATATGTCACTTGCTCTTGTTGCTTAACACTTCCTGTTTTATTGTTTGCAAGTCCTTTCCCAAGTCTTGCCAATTTTCAATCTCCAGTTGAGCTTCTTTGTCCACTTCCTTTAAACTCTGCAAACTTACCTAAACAAAGTTGTTCCTGGCAGCACTAACACGTGTTTGTTCTAAATGCAAATAAAACCAAAGAAACAACAAGAAAAGGTTTCTACAAAGTATCCTTCTCCTTGCTTTTTTTTTTCCTGAAACTACTGTATCAGCTAACAATAAATCAAACTACAGTTTTAAGTTCTGGCCCATTCAGAAAATCACACACTGACCAAAATCAATTCCTCACCAGTTAAGAGCTGTAGCATCTTAGCCTGTAAGTTTTGATCGCTATACACTTCCTTTTGGGTACCTCACACCATAAAAACAGCACTGTAATAATGCTCATCCCTTCAGGCAATTTCTGTAGGGAGGCTAGGACTTAAGTAAGAAAGAAAACTACACACAATTAAATTATAGTAAATACAAGCCTGCACTCTGAAACTGTTAGGATCTTGCTCACTGAAGCATTTGCCCATCTCATTCTTGAATGAAAACAACTCAAAAACCACAGGAATGCAACTATTTGCAAAGAGCAAGCATGAAAAATGTATGTCATGGGTTCAGAACTTCCCAACCACAAATTCCTGAATATGATTAAAGATCAAACAGGTTTTCTCCAGGACAGTGGTTTTAAATCTCAAAACTAAAAACTACAATGATCTATAGGCCATGAGATCAAATCTTCCCATTAAAGTTCCCACAGCAGGTTTGCACAGACCCCTAAAATTAAATGGTGGTTTCACAGATTGAGATAGAGAGAAAAATGGGGAAGATTTACCTTTGCAAAAACTGAGAAATCAAATACAGCAGCCTATTGCTTTGTTTTGGTAAAATATTGCATTATAACTTTACTATGTAAAGTTTTTTACACTTTACACTTTACTATGTACTGTATTTTATCTTTGTGTACTCCCTCATTTTTATATAAATCTGTCTTATTATATAAATTTGTCTTATTATCTGACACTCAAAAAAAGCCCCAAAAAGGCATTTTTATGTGGAAAATTAGCTGAAAAAAATTAATACAGAAACATTCCAAATAAATAAATAAATAAATGCATTCTTTGATATTTGTGAAACCAACCTCTTAATTTTTTTTAGGTGCCTAAAGTGTAAGCTTGTGAGAATGTATTTTTAAAGTAAGAAAAGAAATTTCAAAAGAAGTCTCAGGTTTTGTGCTTTCATTAAGATTCTTAGCACCAAATTCTATAAACTCAAGTGCATCAACAGAAGCTACTGTTGGCTTTCAGAGAAAGAAGTCATTACATAATGCAGAACATTCAGAGGCTAATGATTTGAGGCATTAGAATTGTTTTTAACAATTTGTTCTCTTTTCAGGAATTCATTTTACTGAAACTGGGACATTTCTGAAAACCTAGAATGCCAAAATGCAAGTCAGACAGATTGTATTCAGTCTCTTTGAATTTCCTCTGCCAGTTAGAGTAAATGTTCTCACATCTTTTGCCTACGTACCATTGACTGTTTCTGGGTGCTACTAACAGCTATCCTAGTCCTTCCTCTTTCTCAAGAGCAATTTTATCTCAGAAATAAAGAAAGAGGTTTCTGTTTCATGCATTGATTATGAAGTTTTTCAGATAGCTTAGTTGCTCTAACAGTTTTCTTGGTGTGTCCTATATAATTATTATTGTAATTAAAAGTAAAGCGAAGCGCATTTTACTATAATGTAAATCCAGAAATACAGCTACAGCACAATATGAGCACAGTACTTTTAGTATTTTTTCTTAGTGTGAAATAAGTCACAATCAATCCATACAAGCCACAGTCAAGTCAATATAAAGATCATAATTACCTGTTATTTTAATGTTACATGGAAGACCAAATGGATACTTTCCTACAATTCCCACCTGACCATTCCAGTTGAATTCTTGTCCCAAATGAAATTGTTGTTCCATGAACTAAAATAACACAGAACAATTTAGCTTTACAGATGCATATTTACTTGCTGTTTAGTTTTACTCTCTATTACTGCTGCATTCTTAATCTTTGTGATACTGCTTGAGGTCTTATTTTTGAATTAATGTTTGATTTTTGATTGGAAGGATATAAATTCACAAGTCTAACTGCAGTTCTGTTTGAGATCAAACTTCCCCATGCCCACCAGTTTCTGGCCTTAATAATCATCTGTAACTACAAACTAGGTGTGTAGAGAGAAGCACATCTGGTGTAACATTTCCACAGCTCCCCAGGAGTGAGTGCCTGTCTCACCCTGTATCTCTTATGTTTTGCCACCTGTAACTATTGCAAGTAATTTTTCTGTTAGTGTATCCATTTGTATCCTCTGACCATAAATAGATCTAGGCAGGAACCTATATAGGCCGTGTACTGTAGAGTACCTGAATATTTGACTTGTTACCCAAAAATAGCATGGACTGTATGAAAAGTTTTTATTTCATTACCTGTTCCAAAATTGCCTTGAAGTTATAGAGTCTGACCAGACCCATGCTATACATTACAATCAGGATTCCATTAGAAACAGCAACATCTGTCACACTATTACCAAAAATCTGGAATAAAATGAAACAAAAAATATTCTATTAGAGAAGAAATAATTGAGAGAAAACACAAATAACTGATATTATGTCCTCAATTTTGCATTCACTTTATTTTTTTTTATTCTGACCAAACTCTATGATCAGTGTTTAAGTTCAGATTTTCTGTAACTCATCTGTTCTGCTGAGTTTCTTTAATCTATTGCACTGCAATAACAACAATAACAACAATAACAACACCTAAGATTACATTAGTCATATTCTGCAAGCAGATTAATGCTCTAATCAATTCTCAGTATATCTTCATATCATGCTACCCAGTTATTATCATACATGAATAGATTATATTATTCAGCATTCCCCAGGAACGTTAGCAAAACTTGCAACTAAATCTAAAAGTCCTGATTTCAGATCTTCTCTTCTTTCTTCATCCCCAGGGTAAAATACTAGTCTAATCACAACTCTATGACTGCATACAGCTGTACTAGAACTACATTATCCAGCTGTCACAGAGTACAGGGTTCTCTCTGAATCCAAATTAGACATATACATGAGAAGCTGACTTATCTTTTTTAATAATTATGCAGTATTCATTTGTGCCACTGTTTAACACACCACTGAGCAAACCAACATGTGAAGTTGATAGAATTTTTTTAACAGATATGCTTGAAAATGTAGATTTCTTTAATCTGACTCACTGTGTGAAAAAGTAACTAAACCAGTTAAAACAGGCTTAAAAACAATAAAAAACTAAAGAAACCCAGAAATTATAAGACACCTACATCTCAACACTACCAGTGATTTTGTGATCTGTTTGGTTCTGAAAGATATATTTACACCTGAGACTTTACCTTTTATTTAGTTTTCTGATTCTTTCTCAATATATTTGTTAGCTTAGGTCTCAGTGTCTTTCAGACACAAACTCTAATCTTCTGACCCTAAAGTCTCCTTTCTATCCTTGGGACCTCAGCCACTCTGAACTCAGAATGGATTGTGGTATACCATCTCAGTAAAGCTGAGGCATGATGTGTATTCTGCAGCCTTAAGCAGTAATACTAACCTCAACTCCAACCTAAAGCTCCATTCCACTGATCTGGGTCAGCTCTGGCACTGCCCTCACTGCTTGTGTCCTGCTGGGTGTATTCTCACATCCCAAATGCTGCCCCTTCCATTGCAGCTTTAACAATTTCCCTGATGAATACTCGGTACAGACCCAGCTGAAGAAGTGCTCTTTCACATGTTTTGCCAGCTATGACCACGATGAATCTGGCATGCCATTCCTAATCAGATTGAGAATACCTTTGATACCGGTAATGTTTTTTCCAGTCCTAAATACTAATTTTGAACAAAGCAATACACAGTACCCCCAAGCTTTCATGGGCTCAAATGAAAAAGTTTAACCCCCTGCCTTCACTTGCCAGGCCCAATTTCAATTACAGCCTCAACCAAGCACCAGCTATAGCTCTGGACCCTAAAAGATACTGTACCTCTCAGAACCTAAAAGACAGAGTTTGCATGTTTGTAATATTTCATGTGTAAGTTGTATCCAGAGCTTTCTTGACTTAAAATAATCTGGCTCAAAGTTTCTTCCTAAGTATATACACTTACTTATAGGTTGCTTGTTCTTGACTGATAAAGCAAGACATTTATTTTTGTCATTCAGTAACAGTGATAATAAAAGTGTGAAACATTTGTAATTGCATATAGAATTCATAGACTATTACTAGGACTGGGTCAGAGGCACATCTGTCTTTCTTTAAGCAGGTGAAAAGAAGTGTACAAACACTTTAGGGCTCCTAATTTTTATGATTGCTCTAAGAAAAGGCTAAACTCCTGCTGCATGTCAAAGAGTAACCCAGTAACAGAATCCATTAGTATCTTTTCTGGTTATTAGAATGAAGAATATTTGCCCCAATGCCTCTATCAGACACAAGAACAATGCTGTTAATTAATGTTTCAATTGCTTTTACAAGCTGGAAGTAGGACTTCTGAACTAAGTGCCTAAACTACAGCTCTCATAGAACTCATTACAGATTACATAGTATTAGAGAAATTAACTTACCTTTTTATTTATTTCCAGCATTCCAATGAATGAAAGAGGCAAAACTTGGAATACAGCAAGATAAAACAATACAGTCTGTTGGATTCCTGCCTGGGAAGCAACAATACCGAATATAGTTATTAAAGGTAGGACACCTTTATCTTCTACCATAATAACCAAGTATAATGTCCCCATTTGTCAGAGATCAGACAGCTACAGAAGCTGAACTGGGTAGCGCCACAGACCTTCTGGCCCTGGTACAGTGAAAGCTGAGGGAGAGAGAAACTCAAGGCAAGAACAGAAGTGAAGACATCATATCTGGTCACTCTGACCCTCTGACACTGATCTTTGACCAAGAAAGATGCAAGGAGGACTTTTCTGGCCAAAGAGGTAACAAAGGACATTAGTAGGGTAAGGAGAATAATCAGAAGTTTGTGTTTCTAAAGGGGACTGGGACAAGGGGTCTGAGTGGACAATTGTGTACAAATGTAGTGACCTATAAATACTGTAAACTGTGACATCAACTGCCTTTGCTTTGCTGGCATAAGCAGAGTCCATGTCAGACAATGCTCTCACTCATTTTTGGGCTTGTAAATGTTTTTTTGATCTATGTTGTAAAAATGAGTTTTTCAACACACTTACCTGCCGTGCTGCTGCAGGGAGCTTATTCTGAGCTGACTTTACAATCATTACCTCCTGAGGAGTATCCCAGCTCAGATACCTATTTGTGACAAGAAAGGCCTGTCTTAATCACCTAAAAACCATTTATAAATATATTATTTCACATAAAATATAATCAACTATAACTAAGCAGATGCCTGTACCCAGGCAAATTTCAGTATTTGATTTGGAAGAAGTGCTCAAGATGTTTGCTGTTTGCAGTAATGCAGAAATCCATGGAACTAGGAATGACTTATTTCATACAGGATTGTGAGAAAAATTTCGAAAGCATGAATATTCACTCTCTTAATTTTTCTCCTTCCCTTCATATTCACCACTTTCTGATCCTTCAGCCTAAAGAAAATACTTTTTTTCTGAAAACCCAAAAAAAGAAGCAGCTTACCAGAAGCAGTAGGTGCTCTGCTTAAAAAGAGAAATATGGCTACCCTATAGAAAAGAACCTTTGCAAATTAAAAACAGCTCAGACTTCAAACATATTGTTTGCATGTTTGATCAGATTTGTTTTTCAGCTCTTAAAAGTCTTCTTTGGGTACGTTGCCATTGCAATGCTAAAGACTGTAAAGTTGTCAGAGAAAAGCAAATAGTTGGCTTAGGGTTTGTGGAACTTGATACCAAATCTGACCCCATAATACTTGAGTAGATGAAATTCTTATACAGGTAAGAGCATGCAGGAACAGTACTCCAGCAAATGTTTTAGATTAACAAGCCTGTTGTCAGCCATAGTTGTTCAGCCGTACTAAAATAACACGATTCCCCTTCTCCTCTATAGTACTAATCACTGTTAATTCTATTAAGCTCTCCTCCACCATACTACTACTGACTGTTAATGATATAAAGCCTAATTGTTGTTTAATACCTGAAGAATTTGCAACAGGAACCAGCAAGATACACTTTTTCCAGTACTTCTCCACTATCAGCAGAGAGACGTAGAAGCCAGTTCTGCACTGTCAAGACTATCAGGGAAGCTTTATAATCAGATGGACTTGGTAGCAATTCCCCCTACATAAAAAAAGGTATTAGAAAGAAGTTTGTATCAGGAGGATACAAAACATTTTGACACAGTCAGAAGAACATGAAAATACACATTCCTCAAAAAGTGAAGGAGGAAAGCTGCCTGCTAATCAGATCAGTATCCTTAAGCTCATGTCCATGCCAAATAATTAGCTACGACATAAATAGTCTGCTGTCACACTTTTTGCAAGACAGTTACCTTTTCTAGAAAAGACACACTTAAAAAAATATTTGCCTTGCAAATATTAACTGCTTATTGATCTAATTGATACCAATCTTGAAGAGAAAATTGTTTAAGTATTTCAAAATAAGACATTCAGTGTTAACTCAACAGTAACTGCTACAAATGGTATTTACACTGCTTTAGTTTTAGGCACCTCAAGGATAGGGCTAATATTTCTAAGCTCTAAGTGGACACTGGGTGAAGGAGAGAAATTATGGAACTATCAGGTAGAAACAGTAGAACAGTTTTGGGGCAGGGTTGCTTCAATGGGCCTCCAGTGTATCTGCTTTTTGTTTTTTTTAATGTCAACAGATATGAAGAAAACTAAAACACCCAGCTACTGTCCTTGCCATTTAAAAAACAGAGAAAAATATAAGTAGAATTTATTTTGTAAGGAATTAAGAATTAGTTGCATAAGAATAAAAGCACTGGTTTTAAAATTTTCCATGGAAGCTGACCAAAAAAGCATTTGAATGCACTATTGAGAAATTCAGGAAAGTATACATCTAAATGTTCAGTTAATATAAATAAGGCAGATGTTGCAAACCTTTAGATACCTAACTCCATAAAAACATTGAGAAAACAATTTGGAAGGAAAAAGTACTCCATTCTAAATGTTTCATCAAAATATATTAATTTAGTATTTTGCACAAAAATGCTCTAATAAAAAGTAATCTTACCATTGGGCATTCCAATAATAATGCATCTTCTATTTTTTCAGACTTGGCACACTTTGACTTTTGATAAATTAGTCTTGGCTGTTGTGCAATGCTAGAGGAAAATGATTGCTGATCATTAGTCTGTTTTATAGACAACTTTCCATCAACAAGTCATTTCTTACAGTTTTATAAATCCTGTGTTCTCCTTAGGCAGGTCAGAAATCTAAACATCTTATTTTTACTTTGTAAATGTACCTGAAATTGCTCTCAAAATAAGGCCTAATAAATAATAGTTAATATTATGTAATATTTAGAAGCTAACCTTCTATAAATCTTTTGGACTGGTTGCTTTTTTTTTTGGTTTTAGTTTTGGGTTTACGTTTATTTTTGGGTTGGTTTTGTTTAAGTAACAACTCAATAGTAACATTCTTGCTCTAGTGATATACATTAAGAAGAAAGCATATTTCAAAAACTAATGATCATCCTGGAATCTTCTCCTCAACTTCCACCAATGCTGCCTTTCATAACAAAGGTGTGGCATCATGTTCAGATATTTAAAAAAAACCCTTTACTAATTAAAATTGATGCTGTTTGAGGTTTGCTTTTTCTCTTTTTATATATTCTCTGTATTCTTCACACATATATTTGTAACTCTATTACGTATTGTATTAAGAGCTAGTTTTCCAAGTACTTTTCCATGTCCTTTCCCTAGGCAGAAATACAAAACAAATTCCAGAGCTCCAAGCCCTGGGAGGGACAAGGCTCAGTGCTCCCTTGGCCCTTCCTGGGAACCAAGGCCGAGAACAACTCTTTGAGATACATTCTCATGGACAAAGTACAACTCGTGCTGAAGCCCTCTGAGAAGGGGCTCAACCTAGGGGGGGAATTGGTGCTTTTTATCAATTATGCTAATTTCCTAAAACCTATACATGTGTACTCATCCCTGTAGTGGTGAGCTTTTGTGGACATCTTTCCATAACTGCCTCTGAAGGCCTTCATTGAAGATCCCCTTTCATATTAACTCCGTACTAAAATTATCTTGAGTTTCATTTCCAGGTTAGGAAAAAGGCAGCAAAATAAAAGCTTTGTCCTGTGCAGAGTTTTGCCCTCTGGGAGAGGATGAGACAAAGAAAAACCTGAAATATGTTAGACAGGCTAACCCAGTATTGAAAATATTCAGACAATGTAGGAATAAAAGCAGATTTAGATCTCAGCTGTGGGTGACAGATAACTTAATTAAGTCTTAGTGGTTTACCCTGACAGAGTAGTTTGTCTTTTATATATCATATGACACTATCTCAAAACTGCTCTGCCCACAACTTCCTCAGCAATGCGGTTCTCCAGGTCCACGCTACTTCCTCACAGCAGGGACAGGCAAGGACAAGGGCAGTGCCTGGTGGTTCCTGTCCTTTACCGTACCATCGGCTGCCTCCAAACCTGTGTATCAGCAACTGATCATGGAACAGGAGAATATATTAGATCTACAAAATACATTTGCAAAAACTAGCACGTATTACACGAAGAATAATTTACTTATTTTATACAGAAGTTACATAGTACCAAACTTGTTACATAGGCTGATTCTGTAACACACTTTTAGGACAGGGCTAGTTGCCAGACTGCAAAGAATTACTTTGTTTCATTTGGCTTTTTAGTGCAAGACTAGAAAATTGCGTTACTCTTCCATTCCTGCTCTGAAAGCTGAGGTTATACTGCACCAGAAAGATCAGGCTTTCTTTTACCAAAGTAGGTGTCACATTAAGATACAGCGGCATATAAATGTAATTCAAAGATTGTAAACCAAACCTGCTTATTTTTTGTTCCTAAGTAAACTCCATTTAATTCACTCATACACATCGTATGAGTAAAGTTAGCAATATAACACAGAATCAGTCTCAAATCTGTAAGCCAGTACCTCATAATTGTAAATTTATTACCTGGTAATACAGCATTGGTAATTGTCCATGTAAATTCTTCCTCTTTCATATGCAATAGGAGATGCAGAATGAGTTGTCCAAACATTCTTGAATTTAGTACTTTCCTGAAACACAACAATTTTAACAATGATGACTGCTTGTAACAAACTTTGCTTCTGAAAAATATTTTATTTGGCTCCTGCAACTTAGTAACTTAGATTAATTAATAATTTACTGCTGAATACACAAGAAAGAATCTTATTTGGTTTTTATATAAAAAAATAACAGACCTTTTATTAAAAAATTTTGTCTTTTTTAAAGACAAAATTAAATTAAAAGACAAATTAAAATATTTTAAATTAGCAATTACAGACAGCAGGGGTAAGGAATATTTAGTCATTAACTTGTCAGTATTAAAACTGGCAACTAAACTTCCATGGTGACTTTTTAAATCAAGGACTAAACTCCCCAGAATACAAATATGCAGAGAATTATTTTATATGTCATTAATTTGATTTGTTGAACACCTAATTCCATTGTGCTGGTGGTGTTTGGTGTGAAAGATAGAAAAATGTATTTTCAGTTATTTGCAATAAGTGCCCAAAACTTCAATGAAATAAACTGCTCACATTAAAGTTTCTTGCATGTATTTGATATATCAGGAGCTCTAGATCATTAACACAGGTTCCAGTGTTAGAAAAAAGAAGTGTAAATCAGACATATTTTTGTTTCAGGAAACCTTGTATGCCTATTGATCTATTTACATAGGCAGACATTTCAGCTGAATTCAAATAAATGTATTTTCAATATAAGATAATTGCCAATTCACTTCCACATTCTTTTCTAATGTATTTCTATCAACTACTGTATGGAAGCAGTAATTGTTTTGACAAAAAAAAAAAATCAATTTGTAATTGGTTTAATTCCTATTTTTTCTGAAACATCAGTTTCACTGAGAACTGGGGTTACATTTACCTGAAAAATTCTGCTGATTATCTTATTATGAAACCTCCTTTCAAATTTAACGTGAAGCACTAAGAATTTAAGATTAGTATTAAGTATGAAGCCATCTTAGGGAAATAGGCGATGTAAAATCTCATAAAAGCTTATTTTGAACACAATTATTGGATATACAAGTTCCTCTGCAGTTCTTGCCCAGCACAATCCTCATCTACTATCATCTCTAGGTTTGAGCCTTGTGAAATAAATTTAACCATTACTAACTCTCTTCATCAAAACTGCACCTTTTTTCTCCCCAGATTTGTTCTCCAGCGTGGCCTGGGACCTCTGGAACATCTGGGCTGAGGACTGACACACAGCCCTCGGCTGAGAGCCCGACCCCGCAGGGCTGCGGCCAGCGCCGAAACGGAGCCCATTACCTGACACATGATCTTCCTCAGGAGTCCCAGGTTCTTCCTGTGGGCCACCCCGGCATCTCTGGCATAGAAGCCGTGGGCCCTGCGGCTGAGGAGGCGGCAGACGTTGTGCACGCCGCACGCCCGGAGGGCGGCCCTGCCCCCGCCGGCGGCCGCCTGCGGGCATGTTCTGGGCCCGCGGGGCCGGCTGGCCTTTCTCCCCCGCTCCAGGCTCGCTCTGGGCAGGGCGCGCAGCCTCGCGGCGCCAGGCCCGCGCCGGGTTTATCTCGAACCCCCGCCCTGCCCGGCGAGAGGCGAAGCGAAGCGGGAAAAGGCCCGAACGGCCTCTCGCTCCTTGACTTCCTAGCGAGGCAAACCGAGGCCTGCCGACGGTGCCCCGCGCCTTCCTCGGCCGCCGCAGCGCCGGTTTCCGCAGACGCCGGGCGGGGACAGCCCTGCGCCGCGCCCCGCGGCCCGCCGGGTACTGTAGTTTTTCCGCGAGCGGAATCGCGCGGCGCGCCCGGACTTCACCTCCCGCCGCGCCCCGCGGAGCGCCGCCGCCGCTGCTGGGCGGGCCGGCCCGGCCGAGGCGGCCGCGTGGTGCCCGCGCCGGGCGGGCGAAGCGGGGCCACCCTCCGCACGGCAGCGCTGCGGCCTTGGTGCTGATGAGGCACCGCTCCGGGGACCGGGCAGGAGCGGGCGCCGCGCAGGGCTTGGTGAGAATCGCCGGCAGCGGCCGCCGGGCGGTTCCGCGGAGCCGCCCGCGCACCGGGAGCTCTGCCCCGGCCGGGCTGCCTGCCCGTCCTGCGCTAAAGGATGCGGGCGCTCGGCGGGCGGGGTGTGCGGATAGAAGCGTTTTACCCCTTGCTTTTTTAAAGGCAGGAAAGTTTTGTTAGTGTAGCTAGTTAAGGAGAAGTGTGAATTTCTTTTAAAATGTCCTTGCTGTAGAGCTCAGTCCTCGGGGTTGGGTGCGGGGCATTCCCAGGGATGAATGGCCTGGCATCTTCGAGCCGCAAGCCTTTTTGGGTACGGTGTTGCGAGATGGAGTGTACTGGACCTGGGGGGAAGGTTAAGGGATTTGTTGAAACCCATTTAAGACTCCAAGATCATCAGAAACTTCTTAAATTGTATGACACTTCATTTTTGTATTTTTAGAGCTACATCCCAAATGTTGTCACAGTCATCAATCGCTACTTGCCGGCAGAGCGACTGAAGTCTTGGACAGACTTGTTTCTCTTCCTTGCCAGAGGCCAAGCACCCAAATGGGGTAATCAAAAGATGCTGATCTTTTTGTGTGCCCATATCTGTTCTTCAGGATCTGAGTGGAACCTTGAATCTTCACTGATACTGAAAGAAAGAAAGTATCCATTAAGTTCCTGCTTTGCAATTATTGCTTGAAGGGAGCTAAACGCAAACACGGTGGTCGGAGTTGCTCCTTCGAAGAGCTGATTAGGGCAGTAAGTAGAGCATAATGTCCAGCAGATTTGCAACATTCCCAGTGACTTCAGACCTGGCAAGGCAGGTTGTAGCTCATCAAAGTCTACATGGATATCCTGAGTCCTGCAAGAATGTAAATGGATGAGGTTCTTGAATATAAACTGTAGACAGTAGTAAAATTCATGCTGCTCTATCCCAATTCTCATCACCTTTAATAAACCCCACAGTTTGTGTTGAGACAAATCATCTTTTCTAAGGCAATGCATTTAAATATTCAGTATTTTGTAGATAATATAATTAAAATCGTTAAAGTGATTGCATGTGGAGATTTAGATGTATCTTCACTGTGCAAGCATGTGTATACATACACATAAAGTCTCAAAAGCTTTTTTTTTCCTTTTCCTCCTTCCTGTGTATGTAGCAGCCAGCAGAGGGTGTGCAGGGTAATGAGGAACACTTCTTTGATTATTCAAGTAAATGTTCCCAGTAAATCTGCAGGATTTATCCCCCCTTTTCTCTCATTGCATAAACTATTTCCTCTTTGCTCAGCTATTTTTAACAGGCTACCTCACAGCTTGTGGAGGAACAGGCAATTCTCATTCAGCACATGTATATGTGATAAAAATCATATCTGGTGGGAAAGGTTTGTTTGTTTTTATTTGCTTTGCTTTTTAACTAATTTTAACTGTAGTGTCTCTATAGGAATCAGAATAAATGAAAACATTTTTTCTTTTGTTTTCTTTTCCCCTGGGAGGCACTCCTCTGCAGCAGATTTACTGAAGTTACTGTATGCTCTCAGGGAGGACTGCATTGTTCCTGGTGCATGAGAAAGGAAAACTGTTTAAATTTTTAGATCTGCTGAGTTTGAGAAGTTGTAAAATACCCTGTTGTTGCAAATGTGCATAATTTTTTGGAAGTATATAACTGAAAAACTAATCATGAAGCCCCAAGAGGGCATGATTAGTCACTTGCTCAAATAGAATAGGATTAAGCACTCAGTTAATGAATGAGTCTGTTTGACAGTAAAGTCACTCCCACTCCCACACAGATTGGAAATATTAAGAAATATTAATATGTATGTATTTTTAAAATAACTACTGGTAATTCCTGGTTTTACCTTCTGTGTTACCATAATCTTGATGTTTTTGTCCTTTCTGTCACAAATTGCCACTTGCATCTCTTTTGTGTAAGGTGTTTTGAGTTTTGGTAGTGTTTAATGGTGATAATACAGTTTTGCAAGGCTTTACGGAAGAGTGTTGGGGATTAATGGTTAAATGTTGTCTAGAGGAGCTCCAAGGTACCAAGCAGAAGTAATTGCATTGAGTTAATTGTTTCCACAATACTTTTCTGTCTAGGAATGCAACAAAAGCTGCACATACTGTTCCTAATATAGGCTATTTTTGTCTTTATGACAGAGACCCTACAAGTAGGCTTAGTGATTGGAGATGGAAGAAGTTGTTAAATTTGTAGTTGGAGATCAGCCAAATGTCAAAATAATTTCATCCATTAAGTTCATTAAATTAGGTTCCTGGACAAAAGTAACAGGTTATTTCTGTTCTTTTTGTTATGGTTGTTTTTTTTTTTTTTCCCTGACATCTCTTTCAGAATTGATACTTTTAAAGAATTTTATTCATTAGTTTAGTGGTTTACATATGTTTTAGGGTGTAATTCACTGTTAAAAAATCTTAGAGCAGTTATTTTCTCCTGTATCTAATTTTTTTTCTATGGGTTTGACTGCTCAGGGTTTTAATAACAACATCAATCAATTTAATGCCAACTTCAGGTCTGGCTAGCAGTTGGTGTGTGTACATTCTTCTGCATGTTCACATGTAAAAGTCGTACAAGATGCTGTGTTTGCTTGTTTAAGGAGGGAACGAGTTTTGAGGCTATTTCTTAAAATTTGTCAATTGAACGGAGGACCTGATCTGTACTTGTAGCAATGACAAAACTGTAAAGTCTAAAAGCAGTGTTCCACAGGAAAGACTTCTGTGTTGCTCTTCAATGTGGTTATCAAGTGCATTGTTTCTTTAAAGGTTTTTTTCCTGAAAAATAGTTATGCTGCCACAAAATTTAGCAATTTTTTATGTAATTTGTTTTTATGTTAATTTCCTTAAAGATGAAAGTGGAATTGTTGGTTAATAATCAAAGTATTCCTGACTGTGACTGTGAACAGCAAAAGAACTCCTAATTCTTTCAGGCAACATTTTTTGCTGTTGTAACTTCAGGATATAATCATCTTACCTGATGGCAAGAAAGGGTGTTTGCCTATTTCGTTAACAAACTTCAGTTAAACAATCAAGCAATGACTCACTTGAGAACATGTAATTTAGGTTTAGAAGTGATTTAATGCTTTTTGAGCTTTTAGTAGCCATATTGCCCACTAATCTCATGATCTGTGGATGACTAACTCTCAGGGATATACATGCATGTCTCAGGTGAATTCATTCACATTTAACATTGATTGCAACAGTAAACTTCCTCACCTACCCCACTTGCCTTGCATTTCCAGAATTTATCTGCTAAAATTGTTCAATTATCACTCAAAGGCTCATTTTTTTCATAGAAGGGCTTGCATATCTGGATTTTACTGATGTAAGATCATCTTAATCATCTGACTATAGTTCCCATCTGTGCATCTTTTCATGTTCTTATTGAGATATTTAGAAAGCCAAGAAAAATTATGTGACTAGCCCAGCAGCTGAATCATTGTATTTTATGGTGAATATCAATGCTGGCACAGGAAATGCAAGATACTAACTCAGGTCTTTTCAAATGATTGAGGGAGGAATAGGATTTGTAAACAGTTTGCAGTGTAATAATGGAATCTTTATCCAAGCATTTCTATAATTTAATAATAATAATTTTGAATTGTGGTTTGGGGTTATGGAGGACTTTCTATTTGTTTTTATTTTCAAGAATATTATTTTTCATTGCCTTTATGTAAATTACACATTTGCAGAAATTGTCATGATGTCTTAATTTTCATGTCTCATAATAATTATATCATTATATCCCATGTATGTTAATAATTATGGATTATGTTATGAAAAAATACATACACATTTTCAAATAAAAACCATGAACAACTTGTAGTAATTGAAGTATAAATTGAAATTGTTTTAGTTGCTGAGCTGCATTTAAAAAAATAAGCCACAATAAACTCATTAACATTACAAGAAGTTCTGATTTTTGTAATAGACCTAAATGTTACATTTTCAGTGTATGGCAGTGCTTCCATGTCCTGGTAACACTGCAGTCTCAGCAGCCAGAATTAACAGTGGTTTTATTTGGCATTGTCAACCATAAGGCAAACTCCATTTTATTTAAACTTTGACAAAAAAAGAAATTTTAATCATTTTTAGTTTTTCTGTAGGCTTAAAATGAATAAACAATGCCTTTTTTTAAAGCATGACTCATTCAAAAGTACATGTTAAATGAGGAATTGTTCATTTAATTGGAGTGATTCCTTTGCCAGTCTTTGTATTGATGTGTACAGATGAATAATTTTCAACTCACAGTACAAGACTTATGATCAAATACTACTGTTTTCCTCGAGATAAAAATCTTTGTTTTGCAACCAATTCGCACAGAATGTTTTCTAGTAGTGTCTTGTGCCTGTTCTTTTGTAACCATGTTTTGTATTTCCAGTGCATTAAAATTGTATATGTGGTTTTTACAGAAGAAGCACTATAAAAAATAAGAAGAGAAAAAAAGCAAGGAAAAATAGGACTTAGAATAATTTTGAGGAAAAAAGACCAAAAACCCATCAGGGTAAAAATAGTAGGGGAGGTATTACATTTTACTTGTCTCATAGAAAGCCTACATTAACAAGAATATGCAAAAAAACCCCACCAAAAATGCTAATACTAGCTACACACACTTGTTTTCTTTCATTATTGATCTTTTATGAAGATAATTCCACGTAAAGTAAAATATAGCAATATGAGATAAAATTATACATGTAATTAAAAAATCTGATTCATTTTATCATTTCCATTGATAAAAATCAAACATCTATAACCATTACGTTTCAAAGACAGCATTGAACAGGGATCAGGAGAATACATGACAAAGATGTTGGAAGGCTTTATGTGCATTATGTTTACACTTAAAAAGATATTTGATTTCCTATTTAAAAGCATAGAACCATAGTCACAGTTCTAGAGTGAAATCTTTTGAAGAAAATAAGTGGGGTGAAAATGTCTATTTTGCTGACAGTATGTACCCACTAGGAGTGGTTTCTTTAATGATAATTTCTTGCTTGCATTCTTAAAGGTACAGTGTCAGTCTTGGCTTACTGTTTTACTGTGTATTTCTTTTCCTTCCTCTCCCTGATAGGACTTTGAAATGATACCAGTTAATTTATCTTTTGACTGGTTTCATTCCAGTAGCCTACTTTGGGATTATTTGGGCTTTCAGCACACAGAAGAGATATTGCCATTTTCTAAAAAGCGTTTTAATTGATATTTTAGTTAATGATTTTTAGCAAATCTGATACCTGTTCTTGGTTATTTGACCAGTCAGTCATGTAGGTGACATAAACAATTAGGTTACTGCAAAACTGTAATTTGAGTTAAATGTGTTTTCAGGTCTCTCAACACGATGAACTTTACTACAAGGCTTTTTGCTTTATGTCTGAGGAAAAACAAGATGCAAGCCAGGCACCAAAGTAACAGACGACCAGCAGTTCCACTCGGATCACGGATTTTAACTGATCCTTCTAAGGTCTTTGAGCATAACATGTGGTGAGATGTTTCTTCAAGGTTTATTTTTGTATAATTTTTTATACTGTTTACTCTGGTGAATAATGGTGTGGGTGTATAAAATGAGGTGCTGCCAGAATAGACATTCTATGAAGGTAGCACTAGAAGAAACCTGAGACTGTCACAAGAAATCTGACAATTACGAGCTCTCAGTGACTTGTGTTAAAGGCTGTCAAGCAAATAGTTAGTCAGGAAGGGAAAGGCAAAACATTATTATGGATCAGTAATCAATTAGGAGACAGAGAATGCAGAGATAAGGTAGTCCATGTTATCTAAAATGGCAGAAAGTTTCTAGGTACAATAACATTGCATACTGGATTAGGACCTTAGTCTAAAATTGACACCATTTTGAAAGGAACATGTAAATTACTCATACTCTTGTAAAGGTATACTGAAGATGTTACTGATAATTCAGCAGAAATTTTCACACACTGTGCAATTATCAAAAAAGTAAATTTAACCTTAACATAAATAAGCAATGTAATAGAAGAGAAGACATCAATGTGTAAATGCTGACAAGAATAAGAATTGCCCTGATTTGAAATATCTCCATCTCTAAAAGGTGCTTTTGTGATTAATGGCTGCTCAGAAAAGAGCAAGAGTGCTAGTCAACACAGTGGGAAAAATGAGACTAAAAAGCCTAAGATTTTTGATTGTGGAATGGAGATGAACACAAAACAGTAAGTGATACAGGAAGTGTTAGAAGGATAGAAGATTATCTAAATCTATTTAGAAAGTAGAATATCTGGTCTCCCAAACATCTACTTAAGATATTTGGGAGACCAGGAATTTCTATTCCTAAAGTTCATCATGAAACCCAAGGAATATTTGTTGAGAAGTGGGAAATTTAGAAGCTATACAAAAAAAAAAAATACTTCTTACAACATTTTTATGTTATTTTGAATGCTATGTTTTGAATTTTATGTTATTTTGAATTCTGTCACCATTTTTGAGAGCAAAGATTTAGCAAAATTAGGAAAAGGGACTGAATGTGGCTAACAATAACCAATGGGTGATGTAACATAATAACATTACACATTTCAGGACTTAACCTGACTTCGTAGAAGTAATCTGCAATTCTTTTACTTTGCTTGGAGATGTCCTTTGCTGTTAGCTGTCAGAGAATTACAGGACAAGCTTTTAACTTGCCAGGGATTTTTAAACACTTTTTTTTAAAACCCATTTTATTGTTCCACTTTGCTTTTTAATCAAAATTATTTCAGAAGATTCTCTATATTAATATTCTGATTAATAAAAAGTCTTAAGAATATGATGCAGAAGATTTTCTTCGTATTAATAGACTAGTGTCTTCATTACTCTTTTTAGTCTTTAAATTTGGGCTTAACTCATTAGTTAAGATACACAACCAGATTTGTCATCTATTAGTTCTAAACTAGATGTCCCTGAGCTGTAGTTCCTAACACCACTTTTGGGCTGAATTTGGAGTTGGCTATAATTCCTTGATCAAGGAAGCTCAATGTTGCCTGATTATTGTGTTAAGAGTGTAAAGTTTGTCTCTGTGTTTCATAAATCTATATGCAGTGTAGTTCTTAAGCATTTTCCAGGCTTAGTGCTTCCTGCTAGGTGGACAAATCCTTTACATGTGTAAATGCTGATTGAAATGTAGGCTATATAATCAGGGTAGGAAAAGATTTTAAGAAAAGGGCCACCCTTTTTCTGTAACATTGGTTTTTAATGAAACTGTTTGTTTGTTTTATAATTTTCTTCCAAAAAATTGATCATGTGTAGTTTCAGTTTTTTCTGCTACCCTTTGGTGACACTCTAAAGCAGAGTCATCAAACTTGGATGCAGATGGTTGGGTTGGATTGTGAAGATGGAAGTGAAAGAAACAGGGTTTTTCAGAAAGTGGATCTGCAGGTGAATCCATGTAGCTCAGAGAGGAAAACAGGTGAAATTGAATTGAAGCAGAGGTGCATGGAAGTTGTGATGGTCTTGATGTATCAAGAACCTGGCTATGATGTGGGGTAGGTCATTGTTTCTGAAGCTCACTGTATTGACAGGGTTTTCACTAGGGAGATAAAGAGAATTGGGATGAGTGGTGGTAGTGCTAAATAGGTTATACAGAGTGAGCATAAGATATTCATCTTCTCTAACATTGATGTATGATGTCCTTTTGTTTTCCACTCATCATCTTTGGTAGTTCATAAAGTGGCATTCTTTTTTGTGTGAATTGGCAGAGAGCCAAGAGCTGCTACCATTGCTGCTAGAAATACTAAGTAAATTAAATATGGGAACTAATGCTTTAGATGTTTATTGTGGTGCTTTTCTGTCATTTTGAGAGAGAAGTAATGAATGATGCTAAACATTGGAGCAAAAAATGCCTGCTTTTATTCAGGTCAGTAAATTGACACAGTTTTCACATTATCACAGAGATAATTAAACCCTAAGCTAGCAAACAAGTTAGTGGAAAAGGACTAAGTTGAATAGGCTGAACTGAAAGCAGCATTGTTTGATCTCGTATCAGGCCTACTTGTGTTAACAGTTCCTGGTTGTTTCAAATGGATAGCTTACTTTGCTGCTCTCAGTGTTCAGCTTAAAACACTTCTATTGCTGAAGGAGCTGTGTCATTTGAAGCATCCATACTATGTAAATAGTTTTTGTAAGAACTATGCAATGTCCTTTCTTTTGTAGATTTTGATCAAGAAGTGCTGCAGCAGTATTATTTGGGATCTGCCATATAGAAATTTCTACAAAAGCACAAAAAGGGGCTTTATGAATTTCCAAAAAGGAAAAAAAAAAGGCTGTTAATGAAGATGGAAGGCTTCAGGCACCTTTAGTATTGTGTAGAGCCCCTCAGGGCTCTGACAGACATGCAATGATGGATTAAAATTGATCAGCTAAAGATTACAGCACAGCAAGTCATCTGTCAGAAGGTCTGACTGTGTATTATTGCCATCTGAATAGTCCTTGGGTTCAGCTTGCTGGAATAGGCAAGGTCAAAAGTGGTGATAGTCATGAGGGAAGCAAGTCTTTCCAAGAGGATGTCTGCCTGGTAAGGC
Organism: Zosterops lateralis; assembly: GCF_965231275.1. Taxonomy (NCBI): domain Eukaryota; kingdom Metazoa; phylum Chordata; class Aves; order Passeriformes; family Zosteropidae; genus Zosterops; species Zosterops lateralis. The sequence goes on from NC_139767.1 coordinate 18,508,168, forward strand.
TTTGGTCATTCAGTTTTATTCTACTGCAGCGTGTCTTTCAGTCGTGACACTGCACAGGAACATGTATATGAACAAATACAGGAAGGGGAGAGGCAACCTGCAGGGGACAATAATGAGAAATATTTCAGTAGAGAGGAGGAAATAAAGTCTGAGGCAAGCAGACAAATACATACCAATTAGTCTCCCACAATTAACAAAAGAGGAACAGTGAAGGTCTGAGAATTAAATTACCTATATGTCACCAAGTACGGAAAAGGAAGATGCTCATTAGCTTTTAGATAATCAACTCTTCAAGTTGGCACCTTCTTCCTTTTCCCATAGTAACCAATGGAATTTTAGTCATGAGCTTTCAGTTAGCTGATTTCAGTAGGATTAGGATCTAATAGATGACTTGAATTATGTTATCTAATTTAATCTGTTCAGACTGGACAATTTGGAGGGACAGCTGATTGGCTTTTGAAAACGTCCTGCAGCACATTTTTGAGCAGTCCCCGTTGTGGTCTGATCCAAACCCAGAGTCTGCAGGGAAGGCAGTTCAGTCATCAGGGTCAGATCTGGGCTTGGTTCTGTGACTGTGGATTAACATAATATATAGGTAACCACTTTACACAAATACAGATGGCTTAGACTTTGGAAACATAGTGGCTCTGCTTGGCTTTTGTTACAAATGTATCATTCTAGGCTTTTTAAATGTTACCTATCCCTATTCCCTAGGAAAGTAAAATCCTGTTCATCAGTTCCACCTGGTCCAATTGAATAAATGGATTATGCTCCTTGTTGCAGAACAGCTGATTTCTTTGCTAGTCCTTAGTTCCTCATCATAAACACTATTAATGTGAGGTGTTTCTTGCATTAGGGTGTTTATTGGTAGGTCTATTATTGTATTCAGCTAAATACAGCTGTAATGGGATACTCAAAATACACTCCTGTAAGCACATTCTATTTGCAAGATATATGTAATCCTGTTATTAATAAAAGAAATGCATTCTACTTCAGTCTCTTTGCAGCTGGGACATGTTTCTTCATCACTTGACTTTCACCTCATTAGTAATTAATTTTTATCCATCATACACTGAAACTTAGGTTTTAACTGTCAGTCTCGTGGATATTTCCTTACACTCAAAAAAATTAAAAAAAAAAAAAAAAAAAAAAGTATTTGAGACAGTGTAGCTAATTCATTACAGTTTTTCTTGGGGAAAAATATTATGAAAAACCCTATTGAAAAGCTAGTGCTTCAACTGCCTTCTGCAGGGACCACATGCAATGGTCACAAGAAGAAGAGGAGAATGCCAGGAAAAAAGCAACAGAGAACTCTCTTGTGAAAGTTCAATTGGAAGACCAAGGTAACAAATTTCAAATGGTATAAAAATTCTTATTTTAATGCTCTTTATTAAAATATTAGAAGATACTGTAATGTAAAAACATTATTTACTGTAATGTAAAAACATTATTTTTATTTATACATTATTTTGTCTATTTTTTTATTTGTTTTTTGGGTTTTTTTTTTCTCTTTGTTGCCTCAAAAGATATCACAGTGTGTTTTTCTAACAATAGAATTACTTATTTGAACAATTTTACTATTAAGGTTGCAGTAGACTCTATGTAAAACAAGTGCATCAGTATGCAGTTGTTCTGACCCCTTTTGCAGTCCTCCAGAATACAACTCCTACTAAACAAGGCTTTTACAGAATCAAAGGGAATAATTTGCATTCAGCTAGGGTGCTGGGGATGAAGATTCCCATGTACAATACTCAAATGCTTTTTAGTGATTTGTGAACTATTAGAGAGCTTGTGTTTGTACATTGCACTGTATTTTGGTTAAATGCTGTGGACATTGCAGTGGTCCCAGCTGGCCCAGCTTGCTGCCTTTGCCAGGCTGAGCTGGGAGTGCTTCAGGAATCTAAGTGTTCACTTTGTGTGGAAGGTGTTCCAATACCTCCTGCACAGTCGGCTCTGTAAGGGATTAAGGAGTTTTGTGCCTGTCTTCAGCAGAGAAATTTAATGTACTCTAGGTTTCTAAAGACTAGCTCTGGGTTCAAACTGGCAAACTAAACCATAAACTAGACCCTAGGGTAATTATGAATGCTAAAGCTGGAATAGCAACTTGATAGTAGCATAGAAGACTGGGTTCCTAATTTGTTGTTCTGTTAGAAAGATATTCCGAAAGCAGTTACTTGGATATCCTGTGCCGCAGTTTACTTAGCATGTCATGAATGTCAGAGAGCGTCATTATGATCCTATGCCTTGGTGTAACTGAGGCACATGTTGGAGTTTATTTGAATTACGTGAGAAAGTGCCTTGTATTGTGTGTCCTTCATCACCTTCAGTACTCTGAGACGGTCAACCTGCCTTTCTCTGTTACATCTCTACATTCTTTATCTGCATATAGGAGTACAATGTTTGTTTTTCAAAATTACATCTAATATCTTAATTTGATTTGTATAAAAAGCTGAAAAAGATCTCATAATTGAAAAGTAAGCTGTGTAACTTGTGGCTCATTCTTCATCTACAATCAATTAGAAGTTAGTTTGTGCTGGTGAAAAAGGAATAATTAGGCATTTGTCTATTGCCATGAAACACAAGAATCCAAGGACATTTCCTATGAATGCCCCTCTGTTTAGAAATTGAATAGGTGAGCGTTGCTGATACTGTTCCTTCAGAAAGCATCAGCTTCATTCTGCAAGTGGAAGTACATTTTGGCCTATTTGTGTAAACAATGAACTAGACCAAGGCTAATGAGCAAGTTATTTTGGGGCCTTGAAAACTACTGTAAAGGGAAAAAAGACAGATTTCAACAATACTATTAAATTACTAAAGTAGAAGAGCTCTAAAGGTGGGCCTTTCTAAAGCAAGAGGAGTTAAACTGAATGAACTCATGATAGTACCTTTAGGAATTTGATTTACTTATTAGCATGTGCAGTTTCTTTTCAGGCATGCTTGCTAGCAGTGGAATATCCTGTTATGGAGAAAAAATGATTGACAAAGTGAAGGTGTTTTGTTTTGTTGTTTTGTTTTATGGAGTTTTTGTTTGTTTGTTTTGTTTGTTTGTTTGTTTTTGGTTTTTTTTTGTTACTCGGTTGGGTTTTTGCTTTGTTGGGGTTTTTGTTGGTTTGGTGTTTTTGTTTGTTTTTGTTTGGTTGGGGGTTTTTGGTTTTGGGGTGTTTTTTGTTTGTTTGTTTGTTTTTTGTTTTCTTGGAAGTTTACATATTTTTTAGTTATGTAATTTTTATATACTTTGGAAAATTTTGTGGGTAGGCTAATTAAATACACAAAATAAAGTAAGAAAATTGATAATATTGCATGCATGTTATTACACAGAGATGCAGGCATGACCAGTGCAACAATGCAAAGTAAAGTGTTCCTTCACTTGAACCCCTGTCATTCCATACTAATACAGTTTGAAAGTCTGACTTTAGCTATTGTTTTCTTCAATTCTGAAATCTGGAAAACTTGATGTGAACTTAAGTACAAGGGTTCTGAGCAGACTTGTAGGAAAATGTTGACTAGAGCAAGGGGTGATAATAATTAAAGAACTTTTTGACTAGAAGGGTTTTTGGTTTTTATACTGAAGCTGAGCAATCTATAAATGTGCAAATTAAACTACTGAAATCTGATATATATATGACCTCAATCAACTCTGAACTTTTAATATAAAACAGGCCTGTACAATTACAGTTACATGGCTGGGTCTTGCCCTTTAATAATACAATTGGATGTATTAGATGTTAATTTTAAAACATTATGCAGATTTCTAGGACAAGGCATTCTGCCACCTCCTTACCACTTCCCACTGCCTGTCTGTGCCTCTAATGATAATTCTCAGCCTTGTTTATCTCTGAAAAGCTGTAGCAATTTAGGAAATAATATGTTAAGATTTAAAGAGAGTAGTAGAAGTGCACTGTACATTTACTCTGTGCATTTCTATTAAAAGAATTAATGTGTTGGTGTGAGTGAGAACAAAATAAGAAAGGCAACACATTATATGAGGTACACCTTTGCAGCAAGAGATGTCAGGGATAGCAAGATAGTTTTGTAAATGCTTTGGATATAAGGGAGGGAAAAACAAGAAAAAAATATTTGGTTTGGTACTTAAGAGGGATAAGGAAGGGAAAACCATCAACAAAAGAGACATTGAAAAGCTGTAATTCTTATCTTTTTATCAGCCTTCCTTTGAAAGGGTTAGCTAGCTCCCGTCCAGTGGCTGGACAATTAGTGCTAGTGAGAAGGAGGAAAGATTTTGTTCTTGAACTGAGAAAGAACAGGTTACAAAGTACATCCATAGAGTACATGGATGAGTGGAAAAGCAGAAAGGAGAATATTTGCTTTTTTAAAAAGGAGGTGGGAAAAAAAGAGGAGTCAGATAATTAGTTTCAGTTCCTGGAAAAATACTGGAAGAGTACATCCAGAGCTTGCAGACATTGGCTTCAGAAGAACAAAGGAGATGAATACTGGCCAACAAATATTTTTTTCAATAATAAATCATGTAAAATCAAGCTAATTTCCTTCTTGGAGAAGGTTACAAGCCCTGGGGATAAGGGAAAAGCAGCAGACATCCTGAAGTTTATCCTTAGTCAGGCTTCTGACTTGCTTTACTTGACATTTTCATAAGCAAGTTAGGCAAGCGAGAGCTAATGAAACTGCATTTGGGTGAATGAATGCCTAGAGAGATCCTTTCAGAATGGAAGGCTGTGGTGGGCAGAGGAGTGTTTTATTCTGTGTCCAGTTCTGCTTGGACACATTTTCATTAGTGACCTCAGGAAATTAAAGACTTGGAGGTAATATTAAGTAAAGAGATGTTTCAAGTATGGTGAATGACAGGATTAAGATTCAGAAAGATCCGGACAAACAGTGGAAAAAAAAAATCTGAAATACATAAATTTGCTAAAGATGAGTGCATATTTCTTTGCTTCAGAACAATTCCTTGAGAAAAAACCCCCTAGGTTTTGGAACAATTGGCTTGGTAGTCATTTTGCAGAAGAAGATCTGAGAGTTGTGGTGAATCACTAGCTGAATCAGCAGTGTCATGCTGTTACAAAATGGCAAGCTGGGAGTTATAAACAGGATTGCAGCCTGTAAGCCTCATAAAATACTCCTTTTGCTCTTCAATGATAATGCCTTTGCCAGAACACAACACCCAAAAGTAGTAAATCAATTGGAGAGAATCTAGAGAAGAAAAAATTGAAATTATCAGAAGTCTGAAAAGCAAAAAGAAGAGAGATAGGTTTAGACAATCTTGAAAAGAGATTGTTTATGGAGGCATAGTAAAATACTTCAAATATATAAGTAGGTGTTGCAAAGAGAAAAGAGAATAATCTTTGCTTTGCTTGATCCCTAGCTTGGACAAGAATTACTCAATCTGATTGCTAGATGGAGGTTTTTAGTTTGGTAGTGGAAAAGGTTTCCAACTGCAGAAAATTAAGGACTGTAATATATTACTGAAGAAAGTTGTATGTGAAAGGTGGGATTTTTAGAATAATTTGGGAAGATTTTTGTGGAGAAGAGGTATGAATTCCCTGACTGTGTGAAATCCCTTCCAGATCTACTCTTTGACATTCTAACACTCAGATTGTTTTGTGAATTAAAAGTGAACACAAAGATCTGTTGTAAGACTCTGAAGTGTTTTGAAAATAAGAAAGCAAATATATTCCTTCTGTATTGTTGAATGGGTAAGTGTGAATTACTGTCTATTTGCTATGCAGTAGCATTTAACAGTCCAGTTCACAGAACTAGAATTTTTTTTTTTTTTAAAGAGGTGATGAGGTACCAACAAATTTGCAATTGATTATATTTCATAAAGCATGAAAGAATTTCAATGTACTATCTCTTAAGTAATTGAAAAGATGCATTGTTTTTATAATTTGAGACATGCATGCTTGTCTAAGAATCTTCAGATTGTGTATTTTGGTGATGCTGTTCTATGATGTCACTACATTTTTTCAAAAATGCAGTAAGCCTGTTTACCCCATCCTAAGTGACATAAAATCTAATTAAACTTCATAGGAGTTATTTTGAGCACAAGTTCAGGTGAGACACAAAATCCGTGTTTTAATTTAAATGTACAATGTGTGGAACTGTGGATTTTTAAGCTGTATATTTGAGATCCAAATTATACATTGCTTTATAGTATTTTCTAGCTAAGCTCATATTCACCGAAGTTTTGTTCTGTTATAATTTCAGATAAATATGAGAGAGAAGCAAGTAAATATTGGAATGAATTTTACAAGACACATAAAAATAACTTTTTCAAGGATCGCAATTGGCTGTTTCTGGAGTTTCCAGAAATTCTTCCAGAAAAATGGAGACGAAAGTTCAAAACAGAAAAAATATCTTCAGAACACACAAAAATAATCGATTACAACAGTTTTTCACTCAAAAATGGAATGTTTGAAGAAGAAGAAAAATACTGGAAGAAAAAATATGGAGGTGGTTCTACTGCTGTGCAAGGATATGTATATAATAAAAATCAAGTTAAAGCTCTTACTGATAATCCTCAAGGTAAAAACTGTGGAGAAGAACTTGGCAAGGTAGAATCCTTCCCTGGCTGTGATGCCACTTACCGAATATTAGAGGTAATGCACTGCAAATGTTCTGCCCGTTATAGAGAGCTCCACTTAATTACTCAAGAATCTGATAATGACCCTTACTAAGTATCAAAAAAATAAACCTTTGGAATTTTACAAACTACATTCATTTATGTCAGAAACTTTCAGAGAAACCTAAATCTGGACTTGGTTTTCTCTTTAAAGTTTTTCCCAAATCAGAATAGAGCTAGATTGTCAGATTCCATTTTCATTCAAACTCAGGTTTCTTATTTCTTAAGGAAAGGTGAGAGTTTAAGTTCTTTGTCTAAAAGTGCAAGTACTTGCTGCATTCTTGCCAAATGGTGAAATTGCACAAGAATATTGCATTTTCCTATGGGGTTTGAGAAATGGATTATCTCTTAACTTTAGGAAGATGTTGGGGAGAAATGTGGTCATGTAAATGATTTGAGAATTGTGGTATGAGCTGATTATACCTTTTCTGTCCAACATTCTTTCAAGTCTAATGGGTCTTACCAGACAACTAATTTACAACAAAAATAACAAAAAGAGGTTTTATTTACTCATTTATTTTAACTTATCTTTCTCTTTTGATTTTAGGTTGGTTGTGGAGCTGGAAACAGTGTCTTTCCTATTCTGAAAGTTCTATGGTACATAATGTTGGATTTCCAGATATGAATGTTGTATTCACGTTGTCATTTTCACCAAATGTTGGTGCTGGATCAGTGCTGCAGGAAGTGTTGAGTAAACCATTTTACAGCCCTGAGATTCTTAGTGTATCAGACCACAAATAATGTTGGTAGCATCAGTATAGGACACTCCTTGTATTGCTCCACCCTGGTCTTGGGAGATCATATTTGCTGACAAAGTTTGTCTTTGGGTGCATTCAGGCTGATTTCTTGTAGTTAATCTCAGGCAGGTGAAATATTCTTTTGTCTTATAGATCACTGTAAAGCTACCAGGTATCTCTTCAAAAGGCCACAATTGTAGAGACCATAGATGTGACCTCCTGGAAAGAAGTTCTATTTTTTCTGAATTGGCTGGTATATATGTCTCATTACTTGTGGTTTTAGTGTCAAGGCACAAGCCCTGTATCACATTACTTAATTCATTGAAACATTTTAATCCACTTAGCTTCTAGTTTTAGAAAAATCTCTTATGACAGCTTGTCCTCCCATCCATGTAGGCAGGAAGGTTTTATTGGGAAGGTTATGTATGGTTGAAGGGTTGCAATAGATTTCTTTTTATTCATGCCTTTAAGAGCTTGAAAACAACACAATTCATTATTCTATCGATGAATTCTGATTGCTAGTATCACCATTATATAAAAATACTCCATTTTGTAGATATGGAAACACAGCTGGAAGAATTGAGTGACGTGCCAGGGTCGTACATGAAACCTCTACATGTTAGCAATGCATCTTCATCCCACAGCAAATGCTTTGCTTTAGACAGCACGTAGTGAAAAGAGAGTCTGGTTTCATATAAAAACTTTGAAAAGAACCCTGTATAGGAAATGATATAATGTGGCTGCATTGAAAAAGATGAGACAAACTTTTGTGTTTTCCTCACAAGAGGCATTAGTCATAGATTGACATTTCTGATAATTAGGAATCTACTCACTGGGTATTTTTCCTGGAGATCTCTATACATATGTAAATCCTTCAATCCCATTGGTTGATACATGTCTCTAAGCAGGCTTGGCATTATAGAACAATTGGTTTTACTCTGAATTTAATAATATAAAAATTGCCATTCTGGCAATTATATGCATATAAAATAATATATCTATATGCATATAATTATATGCATATAAAAACAAGACAGTGTCAAGCAGGTGTACCCTGGCTACAAAGGAAATTTCACTTAGGTTACTAATGTAACTTTTAAACGTCTTCCCTCTGCCTCCCTTAAAATTTAAGTTAATGCTTTTTAATACAGTGTGTCATGAGAACACCATACAGATCAAGCATGTCTTTGTCTTAAGTGGACTTTCTACATAGTTCCTATTCTGCTCTTAAAAAACCCCCAAAACATCCAAAAAACCAAAAATGTTGGGACATTCTAACAAGTCTATTAGACAATCAGCTTAACCTTTCCCAAGGGGCTGACTGGGTCCAAAGCCTGGCTGCTTGTCTTCATTCATAATAAACTTGTAAATTCATCAATTCTCATGGTGGTCACAGAGCTGAGAAAGGTTTTGCTCAGCAACATGCCTGGAGTATATTTTGCTCCAGAAGCATTTTCCTGTTGAGCCTTCAGAAGTCACTAGCTTAGCAGTGCGTACTGTGAGACCTCACAGGCACTGGCAGAGTTTATTGATTCCCTTCTGAAGAAACCATCTATCCAAAATCTTAAATATATTTTTTATTAATTAAATTGATCATGACTTGGTCATGAGGTCATCTCTCAGTGGGTCTTGAGTAGTTTTCTCAGTTTATCTTTCAGAGGTGAAAAAACTTCTCCCTAGAATTACTAGTATCTGATGAATGGTACAAGGAAATTTGCAGCTGGCTGAGTCTTGGATGGGAAGAGAAGGGAAAACAGTGTTACAGGACATTCTTATTCATCCTAGCTGGAAAACAAAGGAGCTAATGGAATACAGTAACCAATAATGCTTAATCAAATCAAAACAACAGCAAGGTGATACATGGAAACCCAAACTTCTACAGGACTGGATGACTTTTGCAGCTCTCCATCCCTGCCCAAATTATATTGCTAATTAAACTGCATTAATGGGCTAATAATGTGGTGCTCCACATTATTATAAGGAAATGTGACCTATTAATGTGCATTTATGCATTACAGCGCCAGGACATTGTCACAGTTCTGACAGTCCTCTATGACCTTTTTTCTTTTCCTTTTTGCTTCCTTCCTGACAAGGCTATAATTCTTTTTGTGCTAACTGTCTGTTGGTATTCTTATGAATTTGTCTGCCCTGTTGGTTCATTACAACCTATGTGGCTTTCCATGTGCTAGACATCAATAAAGCACGCTTGATCAAACCTGTGGAGAACCCCAGAGGACCCTCTGAAATTTCATGAACACTGATGTAGACTTTCATCTTATACATTAATCATTTTCTAACTGATGTTGGTTTTGTTTTCCTAGCAATACACCTGGAACCTTTCTATACTGTTGTGATTTTGCTTCAGGAGCAGTGGAGCTGGTAAAGGTAATTCATGCACTCGCTTCAGAGTACCTTGCAAGCCTGTAATTCAGGAGGCTGCCAGGAAGCCATCTTCATGAAAAAGAATGTGATGGCTTTGACAACTTTTAACTGAAGTTTTCAATATTCCAAAGAACAAAGTCATACTGTATGCAGAGAGGAATGAATACCATCAGTGAGCTTGCTTCTCAGCTTGAGTAAGATACCGGGCAGAATAGGCTTTTATATGAGATGTTTTACAATGCATAATAATTGAAGAAAAAATGTTTCTTGAGTCACAGTAAACGTATTAACTACTACTGTTCTCTCTGTGCCTCTTTTCATCTTTTTCCTGACAGTCACATTCGTCCTACAATTCAGCCTGGTGTTCTGCCTTTGTTCATGATGTGTGTGATGATGCTTTACCCTATCCATTTCCAGATGAGATCCTGGATGTCATTCTCCTTGTCTTTGTGCTCTCTACTATTCATCCTGACAGGTAAATGAAGACTAAAGGGCAAAGCAAATAGGTTAAATCTCTTTTTTAACTGGAGGTTTTCAATAATAGCAAAAGAAGATGATGAATCTTTTGTTATTTAATAAGCTACAGCATATATAAGGCATTTAAATGCTGTTTACCATTTTCAGGCTTCAAGAGAAAAGCTGGTCAGGATAATTATAATTAGTGAGTCTCCAGTCTCCATCAAAATACAGGAGGTATAATGTAACTAAGTTCATCTCTATTAGAAGTGACAGATTCAAAAAAATAGCAAATTAAAAAACCAGACTGACAGTCTTCTAGAAGGTAGTTATTTTTAGTGATCAAAACCAAACATTAATGATTTAACACCTTACAATATGTTGATATAGACTTAGATTGCTGATTTAGCCACATTCAAATGCTTACATGCAACCCTTTTAAATGAAAATGCATCTATTATTGTGTAATTAGTTTGGATTAATAATATTTGATCTAATTTTCATGTATGGTGTTATGTTCAGTACTGTTAGCCTTTGCTAATATCTCTTGATGTCTGATGAACCAAATTTTATGACTGTTAAGGTTGGCCGATTGTGAAAATGCCCTTTTTTCATGGAAAAAATGTAAAGAGGCCATGTCAGTTAAACTTTTTCACTCTAACTAGGTTATATGATGGGAAATATATGTGTGATAATACATTTATTACTTCAAGAACGTCATTAAAATGGCTTGGTGTACACAACAGTATTTGCCTAAGTCAGAGAACTGTTTCCCTGCTACTGGTGATTAGCTTTGTACAGAAAAACCTTCCCTGCATAGGATATTTCTCCTTTCTCTTTATTCAGAGATGAGCACAAGTCACACAAAGCCAGGGTCCAGGTTTCAAAAACAATTCGATCAGGTGACTTCAGATCTCTGTAACTCCAGTGATGCTGCCAGAAAGAAATTGGACAATAGTGATTCATTGAGTCACTGTGCCTGTAGAAGCAGTAATCAGATGTTCCGTCAGAATTTCTGTGGATCTTTTCCTATTAGTCTGTTAAGAATACATTTGAGGGTTTTGTGGTTGATTTTCTGTTTTGTTTGTTTTCTTTTTATTGTTTGTTTCTTTGGGGGGGTTGTCATTGTTGGTTTTGGTTTTTTGGTTTGGGTTGGGTTTTTTTTCCCCAGGATTTTTTCACCCATCCCCATGGATGCCTTTGTGTGCATATGTGTGTATACACACACAAAGATTTTCATGTAATTATCTGTGTTGTGAGACCCACTTTCCAAAGATGTGTTAGTCATTACAGCCATCTCATAGAATTAAAATGGCTGCATAAAGGAAAATGGGATCCAGATTCATCTTGCTTGGTACACATTTTCTCTGGCAACTTCGAAAGTGGAAAATGAAAAAGAAAACCAAGGGAATCATGATGCAGAACTTACGTACTTTGAAAAGACAGAAAATACATGTGAGAGGGACACATTCATATTCAGCAAATTGTTACTTAGTAATTTCTCTCTAGGCTGTTTTCTTTAGTTTTTGATAATTGCCACTCTTGTAGTCAATTTTTAACACACTTCAATTCTGCTAGAAGGCACCTCTAAAATTTGGTTGCAGAATTGGAAGTATTAAGTTTTCTTCAAGCTGTATAATTAATGTCTTCTAGTTCTGCTGAATGAAATTTCTCAAAGCACTTTCACTTTTTGTGCACATACACTTCTCTCTTTGTGTGCGAAACTATTGTTTATATAGGCAAGGCTGTAATTCTGTGCACAACTACTGTCCTAAACATTCTTAGGTGCTGCTGCCTTTTTGGTCTGTGGCAGAAAACTTGGTTGTTTATGTTTGCAAATTTCACCAGCATCTCATCTATTCTCTAAGGATGCAAGGGGTTGTAAATAGGTTGGCCAAGCTACTGAAACCTGGAGGAATGTTGTTATTTCGAGACTATGGAAGATATGATACAGCTCAACTTCGTTTTAAAAAAGGTAATTCCTGAATGGTTTTGTAGTTCACTGTTCATTTTAGCTCTATCTGGGGAAAAAAAAAATGACATGTCCTTTTTCATTACTGCTCTAATTTCTTAGGTCATTGCTTGTCAGAAAATTTTTATGTAAGAGGAGATGGAACCAGAGTATATTTCTTTACCAAAGGTATGGTATCTTATAGTTTTGTAGAAAGGATTGAGTGTTTCTCAAGGTGATTTGGATTGTGAAAGCTCATCTTAAAACATAAGTTTAAAGAAGGTTTTATTGGCTGGTTTTTAAATTCTCTGCTTTTAAAAACCCCAAAGCTAACTGTTGTAAGAAAATAATTTCCTTTGTGTGCACACTTGTTGCATTTGGGGTCCTGCAAGGTTGCTTACAGACATCACTGGAAATTTCTCTTTAAGTATCCTGTGTGTAATTGTATGCTCAAATTTTATTATTTAAACATGCACATGATTTCTCTGTTGAAATTGAGTTAAACATGCTTGGAAGGAGAGTCTCTAGCTAGATATGGCATAAAAGTCTGGGTTGTCATTTGTCAGGGGAAATAGCTTTATCTTGATAATCTGTGAACAGTGACCAAATGGCATGCATTTGTTTACTCAACTATGGCATCTTGAACCCTGTGAAGAAAGGGTATCTATGGATGCTGTGAGTAATAATAAATGTGGTTTGGGCCTCAACATAACAGTTTTTACTGCAATATAAATCAAGAGCTGTGAAAATGAATTTCTAACAAAAGCATTATTGCAAGCAGTGTCCTTTAGCTTTCAAATTGCAAAACATATTTACTTCCATCTTGGTTGAAATACAGGTTGGTAATTACTACATTCTACAATTGACTTTTTTTTTTAATTGCAATAATTCTTCATATGAAAAAATAGATGAGGTTTGGAACATGTTCAACTTGGCTGGATTAACTGAAGTACAGAATTTAGTTGATCGGCGATTGCAAGTAAACAGAAAGAAAAAAGTAAAAATGCAGCGAGTGTGGATACAAAGCAAGTTCCAGAAGCCATTGCTACCTCTGCATAGTCCTGAAGAAACCACCAAAAGGCACCCTTGTAAATAATTGTACTCCAGAAATGTAGTACATAATTGAACTTCAGAAACTGAAGCAAATTTAAGTACGTACATTTCCAGTAAATGTTGTGTTAGGCACAGATAAGTATAAAAAAAGTTCAATAAATGGATTGAACTGAAAACCTTTCTCTGACTTTCTTTTCTTTGTAAATATATACGTGTGAGAAAAATCCGGGGGGAAAAAGAGGCCATTTCTGACTTCTGCTTTATATGCAATCATCTTTTCATAACGGACCAGGCATTATTTTACTCTTTTGAATATGAATAGTCAATAAATATAAATATATACCTCATTCCTGTTGAAATTCACAGTATGTGAAACGCTTTAGTCTGAAGCATAATTGTTGCAGAGATTTAGAGAAACAGAATATCTGTTCTTACTATTACTACAGCTGCACTGTGTTAATTTCTGAATCACATCCTTTTCAACCACTGTGTCTTACAACTGTATTTCCTCTTTGGAGGGAAATTTCTTGGTGCATAAATAATGAAGACAAAAATCTTTTTCTGATTTGCATTTCACTATCATTTCACACTAACTGCATGTGATATGTATACATATCAGATTACTCAGTGATTTTTGTCCTCCACTGTGACTGATTTATTATGCTGAAGACTCCACTTTTCATCTGCATGCTCATAAGGAACATGCCAAATTCAAATACAATGCATTACATTTAAAGTGTTCTAGGTTGTAAACTGAACATGTTTCATGTAGAAAAGAATTATCAAAGTGCCAAAACAGTTATGAAACCAAATAGTTAATGTTGAATTGTTGTCAAGATAAATACAAATATTATTTTTACGATATGTTAGATACACTAGAAGGAGGAGCAAAAACAGTACTCCTGAATACATTTTATTAATATTGTTGTGGAGTAATGTAATCACACTAGAATGGTAATTTATATGGCAGCTGAGATATTTTTGTTGTTTACAAAAATAAGTAGCTTTCTTAGGGATTGTATATTAGAAAGGAAAACGCAATGGTTTTTATTGGGGATACAGTGGGGATACAGTAAAGGACTGGACTACATTAGTACTTCAAATTCTTTTAAGAAGAAAACTGAACTGCAAGCAGTTTTCAAATGTAGAACATGATCCTGAGGCTGTTGAGCTAGTATTTAAAGATGCCACTATGCCACTTTGCTATTTAAATGTAATTTTAAATCACTTTGCCACAAGGAGGGAACAAGAAACAGGTGAATGAATAAAATAAATCTCATATTTAAACAAGGGTATGGGATGCTTGTAATTGATAACATAGTTTTGAGTGCCATTAATACAGTGTCACTCAAAGTCTCTTTTGTTACTTTTGTTTTAGTCTGAAGGGTAATCATGTCACAGCTACAGCCCAGCCTGTTCTTTTTGCAAGTTGTTAATTGCTAAGCTAAGGAGGACTGATGGTCTTCTAGGAAGAAAACACTTAATTATCTAAATGGGGATGCCAAGTAACTTCATCCCCTTTAACCTAGATGTGTTTCAAGAATGAGGTGCAATAAGGGGTCTGATCCTGCACTTTTGATGTATTTGAAACTCCTGTTAGAGGAAGATACTGTTTTATGAATTAAGAGGCTTTGGTTAGCAATGGAATTATTATAAACTGCAATAATACTTTTGTGGTATGAATCAAAGGTTAAAACACAGCTGTGTTTCTTAAGTCCTAAGAGATTGTAGCACCCTCATGGAAAATATAAATAAATGTCTCCTTATATTTTAAATATGTTGCTAGTCAGTTTTATTAATTGTGACTTCTGAATATACATAGCTCTTAGCTAGCACAAATCATTTTCACTTGTAGAATTTTCCAGAGGAGTGATGATGATGATAAGTTCTTGAGCATTGTGCAGTCTGATTCATGCATGTGACGTAAATTTTCCATTTGTAGAGGCTAATGTAATGTTTGCTTTGGCCCTCACAAGGATATATTGATTCTGGCAAGATTTTAATATGCTGCATTGTTAGTTAAACAGAAGTGTGACATCATGAAAAAACAAAGCCTGAATTTTGAATGGCCTTAAGCAAAATTGGCTGTTTCTCTTCCACAATTTGCAATGTATTGGCTGCCTCTTTTAGAATAATGGTACCTGATTTGGAAGTGATAAGATCAGCTACTATTTGAAGTGCAGAATATCCACTGTCTGAACAGTTTTAAGATTTACAGAAGGTGATATGGAAAAAGACATCATTCCCAATAAGAACTTTTGAACCTGAGTAGCACTTCCTGTATTTTGGCTTTATGACATTTCAGTTTTCAAAAAGCTTAATCAAAGTAATATTTTTAAAACATTTCCAAATTATCTGGATTAAGCAAGAAGGACTACTGAAATAAAAGAAGAAAAAGTGATGAGATATCTGTGTAGGAAAGGCAGTTTAAAATGGCTTACTGTTAATTAATTTCTGGAGGAAAGAAAAACTAATTTATTGATATAGAAAAATGCACTTAAGTTTCACTTTTGACATATGAAGTTGATTCTTTAATCAGATGTGTACCTAAAATTAATTTATACATATTCTATACATACTAAACATTTTCATTTGTAATTGAAAATTTTCTTTAATTTTTTGTGGAGTTTTTTTGGTTGTTTCAAGCATGGCTTCTTAATGGCAATTAAAGAAAGGTAGTCCTTCTAGAACTGAGCTTTGGTTTCATTGGCTTTGGCTTGCTTTACAAATACTATGTATTTTTTGCCCAGATACACATGGTACTTAGTGGTTTAGACCTTG
Organism: Zosterops lateralis; assembly: GCF_965231275.1. NCBI lineage: Eukaryota > Metazoa > Chordata > Aves > Passeriformes > Zosteropidae > Zosterops > Zosterops lateralis. The sequence continues at coordinate 18,524,120 of NC_139767.1, forward strand.
CTTTGTTTTTAAGCACATGTGGGGCAGTTAAAAAGTAAAGAAAGTGACCAACTTTTCTTCCTACACTAATTTGGAAGTATCTTGTCAATATCAGTTGGCTTATGTTAAAAAAATATTGCCTTTTTCTTAGCAGAACCAAGGCAGGTACTTGTGCCATATTCACAAATCCACTCAATCTGAAGAGGGCAGCCAAATGCAGACATGATGGGGAGAGTCATCATGCTGAGTAGAACTCTAGGAACACTAGGGAAAAGTTTATCTTCTTGAAAACTGCACAGCTAATCTCCTGATTCTGCTAGTTAATAATGACTAAAAATTTATAGCCGACAACCCCAGAATTTGTATTAAACAACAGTGGAAATCACTTAACATAAATTTTGCTACTTCATTTTCACTTGTGGTGTGAACTTTACTCACTGTTCCCGTGTGCTCTTTGATCTATTGACAAATGGTTTGCTTCCTCTTTTTCCTATGCATAGTAGACAACTGAGCAGTTTTCCCAGGAGCTGTATACACAAACATTTGCAGTAAAGTTGGCTGGCTGAGTTATTGTTAGAATTGAAAAAAAGGGAGTTTTATTTCCTTCTGTACAGATTGTTTTTTCTTTTTGTGTGAATGCAATTGTATAGATGCTAAATTATATATAGTCGTGGTGGCTGTATTTTTTAATGATTTTAAGTCAAGTGTCAGAGAATCATAGAATGGTTTGGGTTGGAGGAAACCTTAAAGGTCATCTAGTTCCAACCCCTCTGCTACAGGCAGGGACACCTTCCACTAGACCAGGTTGCTCAAAGTCCCATCCAACCTGTCCTGGAATATGGGTATGATGTCTATGATAATAGTTCATATATAAACCATTTCTTCTCCGTACAGCATCTTCATAATGGGTGGTTGAACAACCTTGGAAATAAAACATGTATGCATGTTGCAAAAATATTAAACACTGCCTGTTGTTAATAATACAGTTCACTTTACCTTTCAGTATATGTAAACTTCTCTCCACGTTTGGAAGAAGGATTGGACATGAAAGGTATTTACATCAGTTATGTGCCAGTTCCCCTTCTCTTAAGAATCATCCAGAGTTTGGGCAAGTGTAAGTCTCCTACATGCAGCTGCACTTTGTATGGAGTCAGTGGGTTGCCATGGGTGTCTTAGCAAGTTCTTAATTTAGTCTGTGCATCCTGGCATACAGGTCAGGCCTGGACTGGGCTTTGAGCTGAGAATGAAACTCCTCTGTTGAGAGACCGTCCTTCACCTTTTGCTAGTACCAAGTCACTTAAAGGAGAACTTCCTTGATTTGAAAGCAAGAGCATGAGAAAGAGGGGAGAAAGTTGAAGATGTAGCCCAAAGGCAGGCAAGAGAGAGTGAGTGTTTCCTCTGGGAGCTAGGGTGAGAAGGAAGCTTGGATAGAATGACCAAGAAAAATGAGATGCAGAACAGGGAACTGAGGAACAGGACACTGGACATGGTTTATGGAGAAGATTTGTAACAGGATACAGTGTGGCAGGGTGAGTACTGTGGGCCTAGAAATGAATGAAATGAAATAACGGAGGCAAGAAGAGAAAGGGAAGAGAAATTCATCACAAAAATAGGGTGAAATCTGGGTAAACAAAGCAATCAGTGTAAGGACTGGAGGTAAAAAGGCCTATCTTCAAAGTTCTTATTCTCCCAAGTGGTAATGTATTTTCACATCTTAGTGGAATACTACAGGTTTTCTCTTTTATCCATATGTGCACAATGCATTTAAATATATTAAAAAGATAGAATGTTTCATTTGTTGTAGTTTGTCTGTGCTACGCACATGTTTTCAGCAGTGCAGGCAACTGTGTGATATGCCTGCTTTTGCATTCTCCTTAGGGAACAATGTTTTTACCTTCTTTCAAGTAGAACTCTATAGTGACAGAAGCTACAATCCTAACCTCCTGGGAAGCAAATACCAGAGAAAACCAGAAGTGTCTGTATCCTGATTGTGTGCAATCAAGGTAGAACAATTAAATTTACTCCATGTGTTCTTATGATGTCCCATTTAAATCAAGACAATATTTGCAGATTATCACTGTGAAGAGCCTCCCAATATCAGTTTCTGTTATATTTGCATCTGTTCAACAGAATTTAAAATGAATTTGTATAAACTAGATATAAAACTTAAAGAAAAATAGCAGAATAGGCTTCATCTGGGATCACAGCAATTTAGAGATGGAATACATTTTTTTTTGTTTTAAAACACTTACTGGTTGCAGAGGAGCATTTATCTAAGAGGCTGAAAATTTTGCTTATTTGAGGCATAATGTATTTCAAGAATACTAAAGCTAATATCCATGTTTTGAAGCTTTGTATACTTAATGTTAGCTAAAGATAACTTGTCAATTGTTGCTGTGAAAAAGGAGTTAGCAACAAGATAGTCTCATTTTCAGAAGATATTTTATTAATTGGGTTGTTACAAATTTGAAGGGAACTCAAAAGATTAAGGAAGCAAGTGAATTAGCTTAATAAGGCTAAAACCCACAGATGACATATACAATTTGATAAATAATTAGATTAAGAATAATCTAGGCATTCCTGTGTTTTGATACTAAATGAAATTTTAAGTTCATTAAAAAAAAAACAGACTTAGTATATACTACTAGTTATAAAAACTACCAAAATGTTAATTTTTTAAAGTATGAGAATGCTCTATAGCTACTGCATAAACCAGTGTATATTCTTTTCTCTAAAGTGTGTCCTGTTCAGCAAGAAGAAAAAGACACAGTAAAAATAGATAGTGAAGTTTTTTTCTTGTCTCTAGGAATTATCATATGAAGACAGCTTTGGGAATTGAATGATAGACAATGTGAGAATGGCATATAATGTTATGTTTTAGTATTTAGAAGGTCTAATTTATACCTTTACATGATACAAAAAGCAAGATAAATTAGTTAAGTTGGCAGGCAACAAACCTTCATTGTATATATTTATCACCATGACCTATAAAACCAAGAAATCTCAATGTTCACAAGGCTAAAAGATCGGTGAGTTATAAAAACTAGTTGTATTAGATTTGTACATTTTCATTTTATATGTGTGAATGGGAAATGTTGCGTATTTACTGTTCAAGATTTTTAAATGCTTCCAATTAAAAAAAAAACAACAAAGGAACAAAGAAATAACAATCCTAAAACCTTTCTCGTTACCTTTTGTGAGATCCTAACATTGCTTAACATTCACCTCAACAGTAGAGCTGAAGAATATGTCTGAATACAAAATGGGTCTAGTGGATCCTGTTACCAAATTAAGAAAAAATAGAGGAGGAAAAGGTAGAAAAATAGAGAACATACTAATTGGTATGACAACATGTAGTCCTGTAGCAATCATGAAGTACTTAGTATTCTATATGGAATGACAAATTCAGTGCAGTCCCAAGAGAGCAGGAGAGAGACAAAGTCTTACCACACTTCCCTGTATCTCCCGGGTGTAAACTGGCACGTGGACAAGTCAAAAGCCAAAGAAGGAAAATAATTGGTTTGCTATTAAAGTTAAAATTAATTAATTATGCTTGGTTGAGACTGGATGTTTTGGAGGGTTTCATTGCAAAGCAACACTAATTTTTTTCCTTCTATAGTGTCAGGCACACTCTAGCCTCCATTTCCTTCTGATATAACAAGTGCTCTTTAAATGGAGGGAGTGCATCTTTGAACTTGAATAAAAGGGTTCTTGTGCAGTGTAGGATTTAGCAGATGGGCTTAGAGAATCCAAACCCACCACTAGTCTTTTATTTTACACTAGGAAAGGTTTGCCATTTTAAATGTCTCTGTTTGCTGCATTCCCTACTAAGCACAGCACTCAGATGTTTTTCAGAGGAATTGGGCAGCTTAGCTTCCGATGACATTGATTACATGTCTCAACAGTGAGAGCATGAGAAAGAGTTGTGGGTGGAGAAGTGAAAAGGCAGTGTGAGGCATTTCAAGGAGGAGATTTGCACTCTAGCACTTGCATGTGGGTGACAATCCCTCAGAGAAACAATTTTTACTCTGAAGTAGAGCAGAGTTGAATCTTCTGTGCTCACTTCAGGTTTAATCTCCATCCCCGCAAACTACCAATGCAGCCTGTAGTTAAACATGCTTTTACTTAAAATGAAAAGAAAATAACAGGAGCAAGAAGCTGCATCTTTAGCATGGAGCTGTGATTTCACAGAGAGACACGCTGGCATGTTAATCCCTGGCATAAATGGGTGCAAGTCTCAATGACAATGCTAAGCCTGTTTACACATGGGCTGAGCTAAACCCAAAGATGACACACAATGCTGTTCAAAATCATTCATTTAATCCCTTCTGAATTTTTGCAATCTAACAACCAGAGATGTTTGTGTTAAGAAAAGATATGAAAAAGCTGTCATTGTCACTGGCCATGACTTTCTCTGACATACAAATTACGGTAGTCATTATCTTATTTTAGATAAAAATGTCTTCTTTTTATTCAAGAGTGAATATTAGTGAATTGACTAAATCCTCAGTGATAGTTGCCAAACTCTAAAATAAGATCTGCTTTTTAAATCAGAAACAGTCTGAGCTGGCTTATACAAAATAAGAAAAACAAAGCCACCCTGGCAGTAAGTCTACATTTTATTTTACTAAAGTTTATGAGGAATCAATATAATCAACAAGAACCTTGGGTTTAGTTTCTTATTCTTTTATATGTACTTATTTTAATAGCAAAAGAAAGCAGATGGAAAAGGAAGCTGCATGGTACACAGTCTACAAAACATGCAAGTATTATTATATCACTTAAGATATTTATCAGACTACTAAATCACACTCTTCTTCTTGCATCAATTGCCTGGAGGCAGAGTATCAGAAACAGTAAATATTTATTTTACTTAGAAACAATGTTAGTAAAAGGCCTCAGGGTTTAATCTGAAAAAAAAAAAAAATCTTTGAATCTTTGACCCAAATTTCCAATGTCATTTATGTCAGTTCTAGTCCTGAAGACTCTTAAAGTCTATAGAGCTACTTCAAGATATTGACTAGTTGCACACAATTGGAATCCAAATTAATGGCGCCTGCTTTGGTTTTGGTTGAAGTAGAGTTAATTTTCTTCACCTGACTGGTATGGTGCTATGTTTTAGATTTGTGCTAAAAACAGATTGGTTATATAGAGATGTTTTTGCTATTGCTGTGCTGCACTTGCACAGTATCAAGGCCTTTTCTGCTTCTTGTACTGTTTTACCAGTGAGAGGTCTGGGGCTGCACAAGGATATGGGAGGAGACACAGCACAGCTGACACCAACTGGCCAACGGGATGTTACAAACCATGTAGTGTCATGCTCAGCATATAAGTCTAGGGAAAACAGGACAGAGAGGGGGACATTTGGAATTACAGTGTTTGTCTTCCCAAGTCACCATTGCATGTGGTGGAGCCCTGGCTGTCCTGGAGATGGCTGAGCACCTGCTGGCCTGTGGGAGGTGGTGAATGAATTCATTCTTTAGCTTTGCTTGTGCACAGCTTTTGCTCTACCTATTGAACTGTCCTTATTTCAACCCATGACTTCTCTTGCTTTTACCCTCATGACTTTCCCCCACTCTACCAGAGTGAAATGAGTGAGCAGCTTGGTGGTGTTCAGTTGCTGGCTGGGGTTAATCCATGACAGAGCCTAATACTACCTGTAAAGATAAAATTACAAACACTTAAGTACAAAAATACTTTGTTCACTATTCTTACTTTGTTTAAGAGCTGAAATTCAGTTTGCTTACATGTGTTTATATTTTTGTGTAGGATATTCAGAATTTTTAATCCTACAAAGTTCTGTAGTGCGTAATAGGCTTTATGAAACTTAATAACCAACTAGATAAGCATGATTGATTGAGGTAAGTGATTTGTAATAAATCCTTAAGACATGTTCGTATTCATTGTTTTTCTCTCAAATACCTAAGAAAATTCCTGTGAGAAAGTATGCCTATTCTTAAACTTAAAAGACCTTTGAAATTCAAAATAACAAAGTTTGTGAAGCTAGAGGAAAAAAAAGGGAAAAATGGCTTTTTTAAATGCATTGTCAGAAAGTGAAAATGCATATTTATGTTTTCCTGTTTTTACGTTTCACATTGTGTTATTTCATTACCAAAAGACTTTGCACAATGGTATGTGATTCTAAGGAAATATCAGAAAGGCAATATAATCTAAACTTATATTATGCTTTGGGCTTCCATTTTTTCCAATTGTTCATTCTCCTTTTTCTAAATTAGTCAATCAGATTAAAAAAGAAAGCAAACATGACTCTCTTTGGAAGTCACAGGTAGCTGAAGGTAATGCAGGCAAATATTAGCTAAGTGTTTTTTCTGGTGGACTTTCCTTTCCTATATGAGATAAGAATACAGCAGTCTTATCTGGTGTGTTACCAGCAATTTTTTTTAGTAGAGGTATGCTATATATATATGCATGTGATACTTTGTAACATTTTTATATTCTTGTTTCCAGCTGCACTACTTTCTGATTTATCTTAATAAAGCTTTTGGAGACTCTCAAGTGGAGTGTAAGTATTGCTTAGATATTTCAAGCATACATTATGTAAGTATTCCTGGTTATATTCATAAAGTGAATAAATAAAAAGTTTAACATAAACATGCATTTGTATCAATGTGTAACTACATGAGCAATGACAATCTCAGGCCTCGGCTTTCATGCCCAGCTTGTTTGGTGAGATCAGCAATGAACATGCAAACTCTCCCCTGGGTAGCCTAGAGCAACCTTTTCTATCTCTCCGAGAATTTCAGTATTCTCTTTCAAAAACAAAACAAAGCAAAACCACAACAAAACAGTTATTGCCAAAGATAAGCCTAACAGGCTTAGATTTTTTATATATATATATATATATATATATATATATATATATATATATACACACACATACATGTGCATATGTAAATGTGTATGTATAAAAATAAAATGAGAACATCATCAGGCTGAGAGGTAAAGAAATGGAAATTGGCTGGCATCCAAGTAAAGAAAGATCCAGGCATCAGAAAAAAGAAATTCTTTAAATAGGCATTTAACACAAGATAAGAGAGAAAGGTTGCTTGCTTAGAAGTTTTTCCTTAAACAAATGGTTGTATGGAATGAGTAGTAAAAGAAAAGTTAATAAAGATCTTTCTATTCTTAATCTGGAAAAGTAAACAAGCCATAACTTTCACGTTTGAACTTTTTAAGCAGTTTTATGCAAGGGGCCTGCTGGGGATCCACATTCTTCTGCAGTCAGTATGGATGCTGAGTCATCAGGAAAGCTGGCCATTTGGTTTTTGGTTTCTAAATATAGAGGTGAATGTTTAAAGACCTAATCTGCTAACAATGGACACTCGTAGGCAGCGTTGGTGACATGAATTATTTCATTCTTAATAGGCTTGTATCAAAAGCAAAGCTGCACTTGTATGACACAAACTATAGTTTCTGTGACACAAAAATGAATTAAAATTTTAAAATTATTAAAAGAATTATAGAAGAGCAACAAGTTTCAATGTTTGATAAGCATCAGAACCCTCTCATGGTAGGTTGTGTATCTTTGCTATATTCAGAGGAGGTGGAACAAGTGGACTTTGGGGGAGGGAAGATAAGAGCAATCTAAATTAAGGAAGGAATTTTAGATTAAGCCTTAGAAGGGATGAATTTTGACTCTTCAATTGGGTTTTAGCTATGGTATTCAGGGAATGAGGAGTTTGTGGGAGTGTGCCTGGAAATTGTCAGTTTGATAATAATAATATCAAATAATATTATCGGACATTTATATTAACATCACTTTTCCAGCTGATGTACTATACACACATTCAGTACATAGATTGGTGTGGGCTTTTTTTATTTCTGATGGAGTTCTGCACACTCGGTTTGTTTGGAAACTTTACTAAAATAGGACCTTTGACATTCAAAATGCTGTGACAGAATCAGAATTAAAACAGGCATTTTCACTTTCACTTTAGATAAATTTGTATAGTTCAGTATTATGCAGTAGGGGGTCATTCTTCATAAAACAAGCTTGTACATTGGTGGTTCAGTGTTTTATTTTGACAGCATTCTGTGCCTTCTGCATAGATCCTAGCTGAAGAGATGCTTGCTGAGTGCTTTGCCACCTGAAAATGGGGGCAGGGAAGGAGAAATCCTGCCTGGTCAGCAATAATGTCACTTTGGCTAAGCACATACATTGCCAGCAGCGGCCCGGCCTCTGGCAGGGCAGACCTCAGGCAGTGACACCCCTGGCTCTCTCTGCTCAAATCTGCTGCTGCAGAGCGTGTGCAGCACAGGTGCCTCACCCCAGCCAGCCACCAAGGTCTTCCAGGAAAGTGAATCCTGGAGCAAGGTGTGAGGTCCCATGGGCATTGTTCTGGCAGGCCAGGTATGCCCCAGGGGCGCTCCAGTGCCTGGCTCTGCTCTGAGGGAAGCACATGCTTCATTATTTAGATTGCTTATAGTCCAAGTGGGCAAAACTCCTTGTAACTCTGAGTTAAGGAAAACATATCTAGTAAGTGGATGGCAGGAGAGGAAAGACTGTTTTGAGGAAAATATAATTTTTTCATTTAAACTTTGTGTCAAACTTTCATCCTGAGTATGCACAGTATGTTTCAAGAGCTATTTTTTGTAGGAGAAATAGCTGGGAACGGAACTCTTTAACAGGATGTAAAAAACCTGAAGCTATGTTAAGTGACAAAGCTCTGGCCATTGCATCCAACATGCAGTGCTTTTGTACAGTGGCAGTTCATGTGCACCTGATTCATCAGTCAAAAAAGCAGCCGTTGCCTTATGATGAGATGTGAGCTTCAAAATGAGACTGTGCCCTCGTTTTCTGTGAGAACTTAAAATGGGCAAAGTTTGAGGTTGTAAAAGTTAGTTGGCCATGTGTGAGTTACAAAGCCACAACAAATTAGGAACTCATTAAATCTTGAAAATACTTGAACTTTCCTTCAGTTTCCTTCCAGCTGGTGTAAGACTAAGATGATTTTACAATTAAAGGGGGTTTCTTGACAGTATTATAGTAGCATGATGAGAAGAATCTTTTTTTGATTGAACTAGGGCAGAGGACTCTTCTGACACTTGTGCTAAAAGGTCTGGCTGGCCTTAGCCATAAACGTCTTGTCTGTTGCTCTCATGGAGTTTCTTAGCAGCATGTAGGTGGAGTCAAGGTCTCTGGGCTCCAGAAGATAAATGCCTAATATGTGACCCACAAGTGTATTTCTGCTGTCTGTGGTAGATATAAAGAAAACAAGAAAGTCCTGGTTTATTCCACTTGTAGAAAAATCAGTAAATGTTTATTATCCAGCCCATTCCCTAATGTTCTTTGGGGAAGACTGAATCCTTCTTTCAATTATGCAAGGTATGCTGAAGGTATTAATTTGGGACTTTCTTACTAGTTTCTATTATAATTATCTTTATTTTGGGTGCTCTTTACACAGACTGAAAACCATGATACATCACTTTTTCTTAATTAAACTTTTTGCTGTTGTCTATTTTCTAGCTACAGCATTCCAAATACTAGTTATTTCATGCATTCTACCATTAATATATAGTGGTGAGGCCTTGATACAATTGAAAAAAATACAGAATACAACTGAGAAGAGACAGAGATATGGAATGAATTATTGATTGTCTAAAATATAGCCACAATTCCAGCTTGAACTCTCAACATTGTGTGACCAGGTATTATGTCTTGTTTGAACCTTATGTGAAAAAATGCTCCATGGAAAATGCAAAATATTTACTGTGCTCACAAAACTGCTAGTGCTTCTTTTCCCTGTTTCATCCCTATTCATTCTGACCATGCTGCCACATGACTTGTGGTGAAATTAAATTCCCATAAAGAATGCAAGTTTGGAATATAAAATATACTTGTGAATTTCTCTAATGAATGTTCCTTGCCACAAAGGGCCCCCACTGCAGCTTACTGGTCAGTGACTATTATTATGCACAAATGAAGTCCTTCATGTGAGAAGACCTCTATTATGACACTTACAGTGTAATATGGCATGTTTTCATTCATTGGATTCCTAGAATGACCCTGTCTCAAATTTGATACAACAAATACTGTTCTGACTCTCTAAGTTTTGCCATCAATATAATTTAAGACAAGATGTCGTCTTAAAGAAATTTCATAGTCAGATCTAGAACTACAGTGCATACCTTTTCAGGGGTCTGTTGACACTTTGATGAGTGTAATATCAAGAGCTGTTGGGCTACATTTTCAGGGACATTCTTGATATTTGTGGTTTTATGCTTCCAGATAGGAAAATGTAGACTCTTTTGACAAAATGAAAAGGAAAGAAAAAATGCTGCAGTTTGAGTGTATCTCTACGTTGCTGTGTTGTCAGACCTGCTTTTTAAATTAGTTTTTAAGTTTTTATAAGAAATGCTTTAATAAAGTACTAATAAGGAATGTTCTGTTCAGCAGTCACAGAAAAGAACAGGCCAGAGTCTCTATCTGCTCAATACAGAAAAGGCCCCTAACAGAAGTAGCAAAATGACTTAATATGAAGAATTTTGAAAAAGAAACTAAGCTATTCTGCATTCTCATTTATTAGACAGGGAGAGGGAACTGAAGAGTAACCTTTAAGGAACTCAAATTGCACCTGAATAATTTGCATTTAGAAAGGATGTTCCTTTCATGTTCAATTGGTTTATCGAATCCATGCTAGATTCCTGTAAATGCTACACAGGTTTTGTATCTCCAGTATTTTGCCTAAATGAAAGACTAACCTTTGGAATCTGGCTTGGCTATATTACATTATGTTTAGTCTAATAGAGGTGAAGAAAGTCATTGAACTGAATGGTACAAAATCTCTTGGTCCTCTGGAAGCAGCTTTAACAACGATCTCACTTGGATGTTCAAAGTGACAGGAATTAACATCATTTCTATACATAGGAACACCCTTCTACTTGAAACAGGCTTCACAAATTCATGTTTCTGTAATCTACAGGGGCAGAGTGTGGTGCTGAAGGAGGAGAAGCTGAATATACTTTTCATTCCTGTGAGAAATTAAAAAGAAGGCAAGTGCTTTGAGTGGTGAGCAGGTCTGCCTTCATTTTGATTCTAGTCTGCCAAAAAGAAACTTCAAACAATGCTTATTTTGCTGAACAAAGATGTTTTGAAAATGATTGTTTTAAGGAGCTGTGGGGTACTGTGAATGTGGACAGAGGTAATTTTATTCCTTTAGTGTATATATATATTGACAGTAAATTCTTCCTGCAGACCGTGGTTGTAAGAAGTTTTGCCTTGGGGGTTACACAAAACACTGATTAGAAGTATAAGAGAAATCTTGCTTTGTATATGGGACTTCTTAATAATACACCTATTACAGTCTCCTTCTGTTTCAGCCTTTGTGTGTAGATCTCTCAGGTATCTTGTACAGTCTTTGTGGACAAGATAGTATTTAACAAGGTGCTTGAGACTTGTAATATTTTGGAATTTGTGATTTTTATGCAAAAGCAAAATCATATTGAAATCAGACAGGAATCTAATTTCCACAAAGCACTCAGGAAGTGCTTTGTGGAAAAATACCCAAATCAGTATTAGGGAATGAATATTTCTTATTCTATTTAATATACTCAGCATTAGACACATCAGATTTTAAGTAGAGTTTTTGAGTTTATTGCTAGCAGTAAGTACTTGTTTGTATTAAGTCAGGGTGATAGTTTGGTTCTCATCCTGAAAAGCAGGGAAAAGCTAATGTCTTTGTGGACTCTGTACTCACACTGTCTGTAGGGAAACTTAGCAATAACAGTCCAATTGCTCTTTCAGCTGGAGTCTGGGATGTCCTGAGTTATTCTGAATGTGTGTTAGCCTCAGTTATTGGCACCCTCGTCCCCTGATGGAATTTTTTATTTTACTCCTCTGCAGCATTCCTTGTCAAAAGACCTACTCTTACCCTTTACCACATGATGGTAGAAGGGCTAGAGTTTGGAATGGCAGTACTGAAAAATGAAAGCTTCTATAAAAGAGGAATCATAACTTTTTCCCAAAACATCCCTATGTAATCTTTGCTTTCATTTTGTTGAATCCAATGACAATAAACTATCCAGTAAACAGTCCACTATTGTTAAACATCAGACTAAATAACAAGAGCCATGGATAAGATAATCACCATAATAAAGGTTGACTAAAGTCATATATGAACAAAGGCTTCTCAGACAACTTGGATATTTTGTATGTGTCCCATCAGCAAAAGAAGGCATGGCATGGCTGCAATCCTCAAGTACAGTATAGCTGCTAAACTGTAATTGGTTATGCAGCTGTGTAAGAAGTTGTCCCACCCTGGTGAATAATCATCTCACTCATCGTTAACTCATTGCTTGCTCGTGGTTGGGTTAGTAAGGGGGATATGGTAACATGCACAGCAGTAAGTTTGGCACTGAAGACTTGCAGCTAAGACAGGAGAATGCTGTATATTCTCAGAGGTGGAGGACACAGCTCATCTGTACTCTGTTCTTTGCTCTACCTTTTCAAAGAATAATAAATTGGTGTCAGTATTCTGCTCTATTTTTCCTAGGCACTCCAAAAATGAGATTTCAAGTACTTTAGAGATCTACTAAAGCTCAGAAATAAATCACATTGGTCATCTAGACCAATGGATCTTTCTGCAGGAAGAGCAAAGCTTGACCATGACAGTGTTTTCTTTGGAAACATTTCAGCTCTGTCTCAGAAACTGCAGATAAGGAACATAAGTATCCATATTTGTGTGCATGTGTGTGTAAACCAAAATGAAAATTCCAAAAAAAACCAAGTTGACTTGCTTCTTCCCAGCTCCACATAGAACCATAGAACTACATAGATAGCAGTTGCGTTGCTTTGTGCATGCCTGAGGTGTGGTCAGGAATCAATATAGAAATACATTAAAAATAGAATGGAAAAAAGAAACTAATGTGTAAGAAACTAATGTGTAGAAATGTCTTGCTGCTATTTTGTTTGCCTCTAAATGTTGTTGTAAATAAATGAGTATGTGCAGTTGGCCATGGATTATCCTTTATACATGAGAATCTAAAAACTCAATTTGGAACAAGTTTTACAGCATACTTCATAACTTCTTTGGATTTTTAAAACTTTTTAATAACTTGGCATATGAATTTATGAGTGTACTGTGGTACTGTCATCAAAAAGAAGATCAAAATAGTGACTAGAATAAGTGAAAAGGAGATAGAACTGGCACAAAATCTGTATGGAACAAAGAGGTTACCTTTATTATTCAAAGTACAACTCCCGTTGGGAACTTGCGTAGGTATCATATAAATCATGATGGAAGAGGTCCTCTAATGAAGGACCATTATGATGGGAAGCAGGTAGTCTCCATTTGAAATAAAAAACTAGGCACAATTATACTGGTTGTTAACGTGCAAGTAGCTAAAAGAGCTCTATGTGTTAGTAGGCACTTACCTTTACTACCTGAAGTGGAATTGTCTGATAGGAAAATTGGGTGGGACTTTCTGTGGAAAACAATGCAAATTGTGTACAAAGTCATCTGTATGAGTCTTATGACAGATTTTAGTATTTTAAGGTTAAGTTTTCTAGGTAATGAAAGAAATATTTTGGCTCTTCCTGAGGCCTGTAAGCTTTATTAAGTACATGCATGGCAAGTAATCAGATAGCAAACTATGTCTTCTTTGTCTCCCTAGACCCTTAAACATTGGCTGAATCCCTTCATCTGAGACAGGCATTGCTTTCACTGCTGTTTCTATGACAGATGAATGTGAATGGTGAATCTATCTTTGGAAGGCAGAAGATGAGATGAATTGTATTTTACTGGTCAAGTCTGATAGACATCTGTTTTTACGTGTCAGTATTGACTCTTAAAAAAGATTTTTCAAAAGTGAAAATAAGTTTTCCTGAGAGACAAAGATAGAAATAAAGGATTAGTAACTGTTACTGTGAAATTCTAGCCCTATTTCTAATGCTAGGTTAATAGTTGGAATTTGTGATCCTAAAGACCTATGATTCTAATGAGAGATTTGCTCCTGACTTCAGGATGATCACAGTTTTACTCCTATGGTGCAGCTGAGCTTTCCTAGGAAAGCTAATGTATAAAATACAGCCTCTGCCAGCACATCATGAATGCAACATGATAGGAAGAGCATAACATTGAATGACATCCATAGCCAATAATAGCTGCTGTGAGCATCCTGTCAATCAGTGTATTAATGTTAGTCACCAGCTTGATTAATGACATGGAAACACTCACTCTTTCTCTGAATAGTGTCTGAGTGCCTCCTGCCAGAGCAATGGAGATCACCTTCTGCTGAGCTTATACATACATGCAGGGATAGAGCCATTATGGGTGATTCAGTGCATTGTGTAATAGCCTCTTCCAAATGAAGGGGGCTCTGAGACATCATTCAGTTCATACTTGCTTGTATTTGTTTGCCCATGTAAAATCGGCTGACTCTCAGACCAAAAGATGCCTTGTAACTTTAAGCTCAGCAGTGGCTGTAGTCTGTGGTGGGGATTTTTTTCTGTCACTATAAAAGAGAAAACAAGACTCATACTAAAGATGGCCTCAGAATTTCTTTGCAATGATCTTCCCTGAGAAACTTGAAGTTTCTTGATTGCAAATGGGAAAACACTTGAAGAAATGTGTGTACATGGTAGAGAGAACTTGAGAAGGCAAGAAAAAGATTTCATTTAATTATTTCCAAAAAATAAAGTGAAAAATATTTACATACATCAAACCAGAAGGAAACAGAACAGTAGTGTGAGGGGACAGAGTCCTTTTACTGTCTGAAAGTACTGGAAGTTTTACTCAAGACTGGGCAAAGTTCTGCATTGTGGTATTAGATGTCAACATCCTGAGATACTCAGCTTGGCACAGTGAGACCACTTCATTGCCTCATTTCATGCCTAGTGTGTTTCAGACTGTGTGCTGAATATGTCCAGAACTTGGCTTTTTATTCTATGTGCAGTAGATTAAATTTTCCTATTTTGACAGGGAATATCTTTAGCAGTACGCTCTGAAATGCCTTAGGGATTCAAGCTGTCCCTTAATCAATGCTGCAGACGATGCAGTTTTGATTTTTTTTCCTCTAATATATGAACTATGACATTAGATTCATCCTGGCATACATCTGTCAGACCAGACTGAAAGCATTCAGTTAGAGCCACTTCATTACCAGTACAGGGCCAAGAAATAGGGGACAATCTAAAAAAGGGGGATTGAAATATAGCATAGATGAGAAATATATCTCAAAATAAGGTCATAATGGAAGATATAAATTGCACAGCAATCCAGACAGCAACAGGACATCCTCAAAACATGCTACAGTATATGCATACTGATACTGACTCTTACAAATATGCAACAAATATGGATTGTTTGTGAAATGAACAGCTATGGGTCAAGATGTAACATAGCAGAAAAAACAACTTCACAAATATAAATATTTATTATTAATGGACAGTAACTGCTTCCTACTAAAATTGGCAAGAACTATCAACCCAACCCCCTTAATACTTACTGGAGAATTAGAAGGCTAATGAAAGAGTGTAGCAAAAAAAACCAACTCATCTGCCTTCTAGAAAAATCAGCAAAGCTACACCATAATGAAGAATACTCCAGTGTATTGAGAGCTACTGGGCTGCAGATCCACCACTAAAAATCTCCAGTGCTTGATACTGAACCAAGAAAAGAAAAACACAAAATGAAAAATCCTGCATTGGCTGAAAAATATGCAGAATTCTTTCCCATCTGTATTTTTTGTGATTGTTAATACTTGTGTGAAACACTGCTGGACTGCCATATAGCAAATTACAAGCAAGAGATGAATGTGTCTGATTTGATCTTCGAGCTTCTTTGATAAGATGCAGGTAAGAGTTAATGTCATCTTTACGTGTTGTGGCATGTTTAACATCTGTGATTCCTTTCTGGTTTGTTTGCAGTTTCAGCCCTTAACTTTTGACCTTTCCTTTTTTTAATTTAGCCATTGATTACACCCCAGAAAATGTGATTCATTTGAACTGCAAAATCCCTATTCCTTGTGCTACTAATAAGGATTCTGCCTTCTGAAAACTGTAGCAGAAGAGAAAGGGAGGAGGCCTTACAGGCTTGACACTGTCTTTTGTCTGTGTTGCAGCAAGGGGAGAAGGAAAGATGTATAGGAATTGTTTTTCATTGTGCACATATATACATGTACATAAGCATTTTTATTTGTTTACCTAATCTCTTGGATGCTTTTTCAATGCCTGTCTTAACCCTTTGTTGTTGAAGTAAGCAAGGAAAAACTGTATGACAGGCATTTAATTTTTTTATTTCTCAAGAACAGCTAGTGTCCCTTGTGCTGAGAAGAAAATGGGACTGTGTGGAAAGCTAAATTTCAATTAACACATCAAAGGGCAGTTTGTGGTGTTTTGCCTATAGCTAGGGTTTAACTGAGTCGCAGGACTCTGGGAATTTTGTTTTTTCCTATAGGCTCACTTATTGCATTCTTACCTCTCCTACTTTTCTGCTCTTCCTCTGCTTCTCTGAAGGGGAGGAATGAAAGCAGTATAATCTTGTTGAATATGGTTCTTGCTGATGAATTAGAGGAACAGCTGCTAGGAACAGTCTAGGAATACAATTTGGTGAAAAAAAGAAATGAGATACAATAGAATTCCCTTATGATGCCATTCATTCTATATGCAATATTATACCATATTGGTGGAGAAATGGGAAGGCCTAAAACTCAATTTCACTTTGAGCTGGTTTAAAAAGAAGCAATTCTACATACATTGCAGCCACAAAAACACATATTTATACACATAGACTTTTACTTTGTAGGTAAAAACTGCACAGCTGTATACATTTGATTTTTTTGCATGCATAAGAACTTAGTTTTACAGGCAGAACTATTGTACTTTCTTCTCAATATTACCCGAACAGTTATGCTAATTCTTACATTATGTAGTTTATCTCTTTTCTTTGTGCTTTAAACCAGGTTGGGAAGAGGGAGAAAACCCTACATTTTGGCATGCAGGACAATCAAAAATCCAATCTAGAAAATGGAAAAGTCATTGGTCTGTCAGTGTTCCTGTAATATCCTCCAGCTTACATTTTTGCATTGTAAAAACCCAGCATGCAATTGTGTGTAAAGATTGGAAATTAAAGTTAATCTCCTCAGTTGCCTTATGAATGTTATACACCAAGGGAAGCAATAGCATTTTGCTTTCTTGTCTTGCTACTTTAGTGAATTCTTGTACAGTTCTTTTTCACCTAGCAGAGTCTGGGAATTAAACACACCTGTCTACAGAAATGGAAAAGAATTACATTGATCTTGGATCGGTTACCATTTAGTGTAGTTCTGATAATTCACATGTTTTGGAAAGGTTGATGCCATCATGGTATATGTAGAATCTGCTAAAGCCTTTGGCCACACATCCCATATTTTGAACCAGATGTCTGTGGTTTACTGACTTGATTCCTTTCATCCCACTGCAGGCCAGTAGTAGGAGTTGAATTTTTTTCTTGATTGGTGAGTTTAAAACAACTGAAAACCCTCTTATGCTATGTACATTTTTGTAAACTACAAGCTTGGTCTGAAAACAACCATTTTAGAGTTTTAGGCAAATAATTTTAATTAAATAATTTGAAACGCTATTATGGAACAGAATTTTTTCCACTATTAGAAAAATGGAAGAGACCTTCTTGGTAGTTACAAAAAAAATGGAAAAAGAAATATGTATTTTTAAAAATTAACTCTTAGAAATAATTTAAAAGTTTAATAGCAGTCATGAAGATTTCAACATAAATGATGTTTTGGTTTCTTTAACAGGGATTGCATGAGTTCTTGGGATGGAAGTGTCATCAGATCAGCTGTAACTGTAGCTTGGCACTCTGTGTGTTTGTGCATGTGCATAGTTTGATATTATCTGAGTATCAGTAACAGTGATACCTAAAGCTACGGTGGACAAATACAGGTTTCTGATGACAGCATCTTAAGTACAGGAGAAAAGCTCTTGTGCAGTTTATAACACCATCATATCCCTGAGGTGCTGACAGAGCTTCATTCAGTTTTTCTGTGAGTTGCTTTCTGTATTCCACATATCACTTCTCTTTCTTTATGAAAATAATTGATATTACTTCGCTTTAAATAATGACATTAAGAATTAGCATAATAATAATTTTTCGTACCATGGTTATTTTAAAAGAATTTAAAATCTCAATTTGACTTCTCAATGGTTGTAAAAGGTATGTTTTGGACCATCAAATGGTATTTTAAGAAATAATGTAATTAATAAAGAACAATTCTTTTTGACACATATATGTTTAAAAAATGCTAAAGCTAGTTTTCCTCTTTTTTTTTTTTAATTTTATTTTCTGAATTATTTTTTATTTTATGTGGAGGTTTTTTTTATTTTAGTAAGGCCTTGGCTCCGCAGTTGTAACTGTTGTACTGCTTAATCTGTAGCAACCAAGTTAGATGAAACAGGTTCTCCAGTCATGAAATCATTAGAGTGGGGAAAAAAAAAAAAAAAAAAAAAAAAAAAAGAGTCCAGTCTATCCCTGTTGTGGCAGGAAATGGGTAACTAGGTCATCCCTGACAGATGTTTGTATAGGCTGCTGTTAAAAACCACAAATGAAGGGGATTCCACAACCTCATAAATCTATTCCATCTAATCTAGACTTCAGGTTGAAAGGATTTTTTTGTTGTTGTTGTTTCATTTTTTGTATCTAGACTACTCTTTTTTGAAGCAAATTAAACAGTTACTTGTTATAATTCAGGTGTGTACAAAGATCTGTTGACCATGACTTTCTGTATGCAATCTTTTGTGCATTTTCCATCCAGGCTTCTTTTCCTGAGGAAGTGAAGCCTCATTTCTTCAATCTTTCCTTGTAAGTCATATTCTCAAAATATCATTCTTGTTGATTTTATTTCAACCCCATCCAAATTGTTGAAATTGTTCTTGGAATGCATTGCTCAAAATTACACAGAATGCTCCAGCTGAGACCTCAGCAGCACTGAAGATTGCAAAATAATTAGGTTCTGCATCTCACATACTGCACACTTCCTAATACATCTTGGAACAAGAAATGCCTTTCTGCGACATCATCATGTTGACTCATATTTAGCTTGAAATCCACTTGAACCTTCCTATCCTTCTTTGCAATCCTGTTGCCTTGTTAAAGCACCACAAGGTTATATTAATAGTCTCTGTTTTATTTTTGTTAATTTCAGTCTGTCCAGTATGAGCTTATTGCAGTTGTAGTTTCCCACATTATCTAAATATTTTGGATTATGATCTGCTTACCTGTGTTTGCAGCCCCTTTCCAGAATTTTTGCAAATTTGACAAGTTTACTCCCTTTTTTTATTTTCCAAACTGTTCAATGAAAAATTGAATAGAATAGGATGAATGGGAAGTCCCTGAAGGATGTTACTGCAGTGCCATCCTACTCTGTCAGAAAACTGCTAAATACTTTTTGGGAGAAGTACTGAACTGCTTGGGTGTCAACTCTTACGTGACTTTGTCTACACCAATTTTTGTACTGCAGGCAAAATTAGTGAAGACCCAACTAAAGGCTTTGTTCAAGTACAGATACCACATTTACTGCTTCCTTCTTATTCAATAGGCCTGCTGCTCTTTCTAGGAAGGAAATTGGAAAGGTTTGACACAATAATGATCCTAAGATTACATTTTAAAGCTTTACTACCTAATTGTTTTCTCTCATATTGTTCTCTTCATGCCTATACACTAACTGCCTATTAACCTATGACAGTATCTGTCAGAGATGGATGGTTATTTATGAGAGGCCAATGGCATTTACTTTCCTAAGGCAGTATTTTCATAATTTGTAGTCTTCTTGGACCTCTTTTGGACTTCATGAATTCTCAAAAAGCCCAAACCAAAACAAACCCCCCCTCCACCACACCCTCCCCCTGCTCCCATCCCAGAGATTATTTCATCTTTTAAGTGCTCCAAGGTAATTTTAACATGTTTTCCTATGGAAACACAGTTTATATGATCCCACATATGACCAGTCAGGCCACACCATACCTTCTTGCTTACTCTCCAACTGAACTGGACCGAGTAGTTGTGGTCTCAGAGATACCACATTTCTACAGCTTTTGTGAAAACAAGCAGGTAAATAGAGAGCCTTCCATGGCAACAAGGAATTCAGTGTAAATGAAACTCTGATATCAGGCATTGGAAAACTCACAGAAGAATGTTATGAATATTCCAGCCATAAATTTCAGTCATCATTTTTGCTCTGGGCTAATGCAATCAGGAGACACAAGGCTACAGGGAGGCTGGCTTTATCCGCTGCTTTCTGAACTACGTGTTTAAGTCAGCAGGATTGGAAACCGGCATTTCTTAATATTGCTTAACACATTCGTTCCCTTTTCTGGTCTGTATGTCTTAGACCGTTGTTAAAATTAATTGTTTTCCATGTCTGACACTAAGATACTTTGTAGATACATTAAGCAAATAAGCATTGAATATTTCAGAGTTCTTTGTGTCACATTATTTGCTGTCTTTTACTTAGATACTGGATTTGAACTTTTCTTTGTGTCCCTTAGTTTGTGTGTGGGTAACCTTCTATTGGCTTTTAGGTCCTTTCCTAGATAAACTCATATAGCCTCTTAGCCTTCATCCTTTGTTCCTTGTGTGGATTTACTATTTTTTTAAACTCATTTTTAGTCATCGGTTCTTGTTTTCGCTGTTATGAGTGATTCCTTCCTGTTTTTCAGTTAACCAAATAGCTCCTGATGAAGCCTTGCTGCTCTCTCAGTGCTTACTTTACAACAGGGTAGTCTGCTGTTGTGCCTTTAATAAACTTCTTTCAGTGACTGTTGGCTCTCCTATGCTCTTATTTCCTTATGAATTTCTTCCAAAAAATCTACCCACCCATTCATTCCGTAAGCCAAGAAAAATCCACTTTTGGAAAGCCATACTCTTTCTGTCACTCTATGCTTTCTTTGGCATCAATTATTTTATTGTTTTGTGATCAGTTTCATATTTGTATCTTCCACCTTTGTCTCATTAGGAAGCATTAACTGATGAGCTAAATATGCAAAGCAGCCTTTCCTCTCTTATCTCCTCAACTGTCTGAAATCTCAGTACCCTGAAAGAAAGGTTGTTCCAAATCTGCTGACTATGGGGCTGTTACCTTTTTTCTGGAGGTGTGCCTGGACAGAACAAGAGATAGGACACTGAACTGGGTGGGTGTCAGAACAGCTGGAGCAAAGCAGCTCCCCTATTCCCAGCACAGGAGGCATTGCAGAATGATGCACCAGACTCATCTGGAGCTGGAAGGGAACAGAGGCAGAGAATCTGTAATTATTATACTGTTATTTTAGTATCTAATATTTAAACATCTGTCAGGCTTATTGTTGGTGTTTTGTGGCCAAAATTTGAAGGCCTTATTCAACAATTACAAAAAAACCCAAAAAACAACCCAGACCAACAACCCTAAACTGGTAAGACTTTTGCTTGAAAAAAGCATCAAGACGTGCCCCATTGCTATTGGAAACCACATACAGACATGGCTCTCTGCAAACACTGTCTGTCTCTAATGGCTTAAAATCAAAGGCAACAAAATAAGCTCCAGGCAAGACAGATACTTCAGGAAAGAAGATATAAGGTGTAAAGAGTGAGACAGAACTATGAAAGATGTGTGGAAAAGCATGAGCTTAAAAAAACATGGAGAGGAAGCCTGACAGATAAGAGGGGCCTGTTTACCTGAGAGCAGCATTGTGAAAGGAATAGTCTGAGTGTAGGAAAAAATTGCAGGGAAGAGCAGACAAGTAGATTGCAAGGGACATGGGAAGAAAAGTAATATAATAAAATGAAAACAGACAGATGGGGAGAAAGAAAGTGGATATAGGATCCATCAAGTTTTTTAAATTATTACTTCTTCACCAGGGAACATTTAAAACTAAATTATTTTTTATTAAAATGACATAAACAAGAAGATTTTAAAACTGTCCTTGATTCTGACTGAAATGTAGCTAATAATCAAAGTAGCTAGAGCTGGAGTCAAAAGAACATCTCTATGGCAAAATAACCCCCCAAATTCCATTTAATTTTTGTGTTTGGTTTGACAGGAAGCTGTTTGCAGGCTTCTTGGAGACTTGGAACAAAAGTCATTATAGCAGAGGTGGATCACTGGATCTGACTAATGGTGATGATATTAAAGGTATAATAAATGCAGTTTATGACAATTGCATAAATGATAAAAATAGATCTGTGTTTACACAGTGTTATGTCTAGTTCTTAAATGCAGGCTTAATGTGATAACATTGTTTTCATTTTAGCTTCTCTGCATCTTGATAAGTTGGTAGGGAAGATGTTTTTGCTAATATATTATTTATGCATGTTTTTGTTACCTTGCAACTCAGAGTTGCCAGCAAGTGCCATATTAAAAAAATTGTAAAGCATGTAGTGCAGTGTATGGCTTAAGGATACAGCTCTAATTCAGTGAGCCTCAAAATTGAGTTAATCGAGTTCAAAATAACTTTTTCCTATAAAAGTGTTATTGCACTAAACCAGGTTTAGAAAATTTTAACTAAACTTTAAAATCAATGTTAGTACAATTGCAACATTCCTATTTGCTCATAAATAGAAATGCTTTGTGAGAAACAGGTGCAGAAGCTGTTCCAATCTGAGATGGTGTTCTATCACAGCAATGCACTTGTTGTCACAGTCACATGGCATTTTACCTTGTAGTTGTGCCAAAACTGCATTCTGAATCTTCTGACCTACGGAACACAGACTGGAAGATCGTAGTCATTATTCCAACCCAGACTGGCCAGGAGCATGTTGGTCTGATCCAGGGAGGGTCCATACCGTACATGTGCTCAGCTGTGTTAGGAGAAGGAAGTGTTTGAGCTACAAACTTCCAGCATTCATCAAGACAGAAGATAGTATTTTTTTCTGTTATATTTTTGCAGCATATTACATTACATCTAACCTAGAAATGTCATAAATACATCATTTTGATGATGAAATAATTTCAGCATTTTCTACACAAGCTGCTATACCAGTGTGTCTATTTAGTTGCAAGAATATTTTTCTACTATGCTACTTAAATCAAATTGGCTGCTGGTGTTGGCATAGTTATAGAATGTGTGTAGGTCTTTCTATATATGGAGTAGGTGAGTGCATGTGTATACATATTTTTATGCATAAAATTCATAAATATTGGCAAATATACCGTGAGGAATACTTATGAGTAATAGCTTATGCTTTAAGGAAATACTGCTAGGGGTCTATTATCCAGGGCTAGGCCGACAAGGAACTAAGAAAGAATAAAAGAATTTGAAATCTCTGTTTCACTGGCATTACAAATAATTGAGGGGATAAATCAAAGGATACTAAGTCTTGGTTGCTCTAGTGTCTTGTGCCAAGTCCAAGAAGATGGAAGAAAGCTACATGTAAAATAGATGCCAAAAGCATCAGAAGTAAAGACCCTAAAGATCTCTGACTCCTAGCATTTTCCTGATTTGTAGCTGACAGAGACTGATTTAAGTTTGGAAGCCTATAGTTTAGCATATAGTTTAGAGCATATAGTTTACTACCTTCCAAGGATATCGCCATTTCTTGTAACTCTTGACTTTCATTCCTAAAAGAACCAGCCTGCTAAATCAAGCTCATCTTCTACCTCTACTTCTTCCAATCATCTCGTGAAGTGGAGGCCTTCCTTCTAATTACTGACATAATTTTAAAATGGTCTTATTTGGAACCTATATGTAAACATACATTATTCATATAATCAGTTACCTAGCGTGGTCAGTTGCTATGCCTTGGTATTGCAGTACCTGCTGCGTGCATGAAACCTAAGCCAGCTAATAGCAAATTGACTTTGGTGGAGAAAAGAGAAGTAAGATGCATGCAGTTATTAAGAACATGTATTATTTGATTTTATTAGATACAAATCTTTCATGAGGACACCAAAATGTATTTGGTGCCTATGAACAATGAAGGTGAATGTCTTGGAATAGAGAAGAAACTGCTGTATCTCTGTAACTTGTCCCACAGTCATAGCATATTCTTCCTTAAGAACATGTGGGATAAACTCTGGATTTTATGTGTAATGTTTGAAATTATGTCTTTTTGTTCTCTAAAGGATGTGTGTGGAAATTTTGTAATTGACATTTGACCAGAGCGCACAGTAATCTTTAGAGGTGCAATGCAGATGTCTCCAAACACTCACTCCTGCTGTAATCTTCCTTCTTAATGTCACTATTCAGACTAATAATTATTTTCTTTAAGCACCTTCCTTTGCTATCTGCCAGTTAACTTCTCTTAATTCTTAGAGATTGTGAATTTACTGTAATAAAAGTTTCTTGCATAGATCATTCCAGTGATAAAATTGAAAGCTCTTGCAATTTTAATGCTTTTCAAAATTTTGTTGCTTACCTTTTTTTAATCTTTGGAATAAGGAAAATTTCTTATGCTTTTCTGTTTTTCAACTGTCCTCAATTAGAGTTACTATTGCCATAAACATTGCTAACTTTCATTTGACACATTATTATGAGAAAAACAGCACACAGGATTTTCACTTCTCTGTTCTGATCTGAATTTTGAGGTCCTCTTCCTTAGGAATTAGCAAAACTAAATGAGTTTTTTGGGGCTTCACCTGGAATCAAGTTTTCCCATGTAGGTAGGTGTGTGGCACCTTATTCATTGCTATCCAGAGCAATCCCACTGAAAGTTAATTTACCTGTATCTATTACCTCAAGTTATACCTGATGTTGATGATATACAGTGTTCAAATAAACCTTGATAGCAGAATATTCTGTTCCTAAAAACTAGAAGACAAAGAGAAATATATAATATTTATTATATTTTAAAAATAATAGTAATACTTAGTACTATTTGAGGTGGATTTAGTATTTAACATTTTGGGCAGGTGATGCTGACTGACTGCTCATCACTGTGAGAGAAAGGCCATGTCTCTAGCCACTGGATCATAAAGTTTTATTGCAAAAATAAAGACAGGACATTCAAGGAAAAGCATTATGTACATTTATGATGCTATTTGATAAGGGAAGTCTTGAAATTTGAAATTTCTGAAAGGTAGTAATGAAGGTGTTCTCTCCTGCCATGATATTATTAAATTGGTAACACTGAAGCAATGTGGCTTTACAAACAAAGGGGTACATTAAAATCAGTGTTAGCTCTAACTCAGTAAGAAAGCAGGTTTTCTGTAAACTAAAGAGGGGAATATATGTTGTCTCATCTGGAGATGATCTATGTAATTCACACTCTGCTTTTGATCTCTACTTCAACAACTCATGAAACCAAGAGATCAGCTCTACTATGTTGGAAAACGCAGACTCGAGCCGTATTTTGCAGCAGGTACTGTGCTCTGCTGGGAAGTCCTGCAGTACATGCCCACTTACTCCTGATCTCTTGATGAAGTGTTGTCTAACACATTATGAGATGGCAAAGATCTGATTATTTTTCATAGTGTTAATGTTTGAAAATATAAAAGACACTTCAGCATTTTTATAATATTTAAACTGCATGTCTGATAGAGGAAATAATGGATGGGATCTTCTGGGATCTTCTTCCTGTTCCCCTAATCAAAGCAAGTAATGGTTTATTTAAACAAGAAGTCTCAAGTGTGTCCGTGAAATGATTTGTAGACAACAGTTTATAAGCAAAACTGGCAGAAAGAATGCTTGCTTGTGTATGGTTTTGTAAGGATAGCAGGGGTTTGTATTAAGTAGATGCAAAGGGCTATAAACAAAGGGAATTTCTTTCACTTTTTTGCTTATTGCTTTTTACTTGGCAGATTTGATATATTCATCAGGAAACGAGGTGCATGTTCACTTGGGCTATCATATGGATTGTAGGATTATGAGTATGTTTTAGTTTTAACGTAGCAAGAATATTCTATACCAGCTGCTAACTATTGATATTGCAGACTGAACTAGCACTGTTTTATTTCATTCCCAAGTACTGGAAATTTCCTGATATAATTTGCTTATGTAAAGTCTGAGAAGTCTTTAGGATCAAGTCCTTAAAAGCAAGTCCTTGTTGAAATATCAGATCACTTCACTTCTCTCAGGAAAAAAAAAAAAAAAAAAAAAAAAAAAAAAAAAAAAAAAAGTATAGCCATTAGTAGATATATATCCTGGAACAGACTTGTCTAGCAAGTAAACATACTGATTTTTACTTTAAGTTAATACCGAATTGCAAGGAAACTTCCAGCTATGCTATATACTTGTGGGAGGTGAAGATCTTAGATAATTTGACAGATGTCACTTTAAAAGGAAGAGACAGAATTAGTAATATGTGTGTTGTGCAGAGAGCTGCAATCCAACATTAGTAATCTATTCCTGTCATTCTCAAATAGAGGGGAAAGTAGGTTAGTAGATGGCCAGGATGTCTCCACACAGCAACCGCAAAATAAGCGCCGTGCCTGAATGATGAAGATATTCTTTATATCCATAAAATGCAATATATCTGCAGCCCGTGATTTTTTAAAAAGTAATCAAAGTAATTGTCATCCCTGTTATATATATAAATATGTATAAAATATATTTACCACTTGCACTGATAAATTAAAAGGCTTTGTCTCAGGAGTGACTTTCTATATATCTCACATTCTCAGTCATGACTATGTCAATTTTAAGGAAGGAAAAACTGAAAAAATCGGCTAAGTTTGCACTTTAGTCTCTAAACTCAAAGCAGAGAGGAAGGTTTTGAAATCTGCCAGGTCGGCGTTGGAGCCCGGCTGGGAGCCCCAGCCTGGCGGCTGAAGCGGTGAGGCGGTGGGCCTGGTACACGGCTCCTGCCCGACTTGGAGTTCATCCGATGGGAGCTCCCGCTCCTCGGCGAGGCGGGTGCGGCTGGCGGCCCAAGCCTTCTCCCTCGGGACACCGGCTTCTCCCGAGTGCCCCCGGGTCTCTGCTGCCACACCGTCCTGTCGGGGAAAAGAACACTGAGAAGCGGCAGGCGCCCCGGAGATGCCGCCTGAACAAGGTTCACCTGGAGGGCGCTGGGAAGAGCCCGCACACGCCGCCGCTGCCGAGGCCGCGGGCCGGGCTCGCCCCGCGCCGCCGCTCTCCGGGGAGGTGCCGGGAGGTGCCGGGCGGCCCCAGCCCCAGCCCCGGCCCCGGCCCCGCGCGTACCGGCCCCGGCCCCGCCGCCGCTCCCGCCCCCGCCGCCCCGCCCCGACACCACCATGGCCGTGGCGGCGGGGCGCGGGGGCACGGGCGAACCGCGCCGCCGAGGAAAGCGAGACGGCGGGGAACGCCGCGGCCTCGGGGGAGCTCGCTCCGGCTGGGCCGGGGCGGCCGCAGGGCCTCCCGCGGCGCGGAAGGTGCGCGCTCGGGCGAGGCGGGGAGGAATGGGCGCGGGACGGGCGGGCGCGGGGAGCCGGCCCGGGGCAGGAGCCGGGGGCAGGAGCCCGGGGGCAAGATCCGCAGAAAGGAGCCCGGGGCAGGATGCGCAGGCGGGAGCAGCGGGCCCGGGGCAGGTGCGCGCGCGGCTGGCGCCGCTCCCCGGCCGCCCCTGGGCGGCTCCGGCTCGGCGGGGCTCGGCTGGGCGCCGGCGGAGCGCGGCGCTCGCTCGGCTCGCGATCGTGTTTGCGCATGACCCCTCCCCGCCTGCGCCCTCCCCTCCCCTCCCCGGCGGCAGCGGCGGCGGCGGCGGCGGGGAAGGTTGGCCTCAGACACAGGCGGCTGCTCGGCGGCGGCGACGCAGTGCAGAGGTGCGGGCAGGTTGCGCTGGCCCCGCGCCCCGTCTCTTCCGCGCCCCGCCCGCCTCCGGAGCTCGCTCGCAGCCGGCGGCCTCCCCGCGCCGGTGTCGGGCCGGCCCCCCGGCCATGAGCGCGGCGCTGGGTGTCCCCCCGCCGCGCCGCCTTCCCCGCCGCCCCCGGCGGCTGCCGGGCTCCAGGAAAGTAGCTTGATGAGTGTCCAAAGTAGCAGTGGAAGTTTGGAGGGGCCGCCATCTTGGTCCCGGCTCTCCACGTCCCCACCGAGCCTGCAGGGCTGCTCCGCGGCGGCGGCGGCCTCCCAGCTGCACGGCGCGCCGCCCGGCAAGCCGCCCAAGGAAGGTAAAACCAGCGCGCCGCGGGGCCGCGCGGGGGGCCCGGCCCTTGGGGAGGGGCACAGCCGCCGCCGCCGCCGCCGCCCGAGGCCGGTCCCGGGGCGCCGGGAAAGCCGCGGCGGGAGAGGCCGGTGCCCCCGGCGGCGGCGCGGGGTCAGCGCCGGGCCCGGCGGGGTGAGCGGAGCCTCGGGCGAGGGGCCCCGCCGCCCCCGCCCGCCCCTCAGCGCGGCCGCGCCTCCTTGTTCCCCCGCGCCGGGCCGCGGAGCGGGACCCGCCGTGCCCCCGCCGGGCCCGGGGCCGTCCGCCGGCCTCTCCTCGGGCGCGTCCTCCCGGAACAGGCTCCCTCCGCCAGCGGCCCGGTAGAAGTGCCGCGCCGGAGGATGCGGCCGCCGTTGCTGGAGGGAGTTGGGCACTTTTGGCATCATGGAGGTGGGAAGGAGAGGGGCCGACACCGGAGGCTCGTCCCCTGGGGAAAGCGCCCTCGGGGGCGGCCGGTTTTGCGGCCAGAAGTGACAGGGCGCCTTGCGGCCGCCACGGAATGACTGCAACTTTCTCCTGTCCTCCATCACGCCTTCGATGATAATATTTTTCTCCTCCCTCCCCTGCTCCTCCCCTCTTGTGTTACACCGACAGCGACAGCAGGGTGTTGTGGGTGTTTGCAGGGAATATCTGTATGAAGGTTATGAGCAAACAAGTCCCTTCGCTGTTCCCTTTCGGGTATTGTCTGCTTTTCCTCCTTGTGTTGTGTTGCCACAAGATGTAGCAGTTATACAGCTAGTGAGTTGCTCGGCGCTTTTAGCTAAAATAACTACTTGCTGAACGCCAGTTAGTGGCGGAGGAGAACTTTTATTCACAGATACTTGAATACCGAGCAGTTGTATAATTTTAATTGATTTGCCCCAGTTTAATGAATACCGTTTCATGTAGCATCTGCAAAACGTCATCACCCAAGCAGGAAACTTGCTAACTTAAAATAGAAATAGTTGCGAAGATGGAGAGTCTTTGTTTTTTAGGTCTTCCTGTAGATTGCTTGCTTGCTTTTTTGGGGTTTTCTTGGTTTATTTTTTTTTTTTTTTTTTGTTGATAAGCAATGTAGGGACTTGGTAACAGGGATTCGACATCCTGAAAATGTATGATGCAGTCTGGTTTCTCCATTTTCCACACCAGTAGTTGTCAGACTTGTATCACTCTGTGTCACTTTTGCACACGCTCCTGCAGGTAGATTGACATGAAATGCTCTAGAAAATACCTGGGAAGGAATTACGGTATATGTTAAAGATGCTGAGTAAAGTGGCAGGCATTTTGTGCTCATCTTCTCTGGGAAACCAAAGCCGTTAGAAAAAAGACCACCACCAGCCAAATTCTTAGTTTTAAGTTTATTGAGAGTAGGTTTCTTCACTGTTGCAGCTCTTGTTATGAATATGCATGCAGGTAATATGTATATGTAGGATATTTTTGGATGTATTTCGAATACCTACCATACAAGCTTGAAATGATTATTGCAGTATAAATTTTATATCTATTTATTTTATGGAGGTCCTTGAGTATCTCTGTTGAGACAAAAAAAATTTTTTTTGTGAAACTAATTTTTAATATGATGATTATGCTATTTACATTTTTCCTTCTCGCAACTCATGCTGTTGGATTTTTCTGGGTACTGTAATTTGCATCCTCTAATACAGATTATGGAGTTAAAAGTAATCAAAACCTTGATGTTTGCTTGGTACTGTAATGTGTTGTATTTGCTTGGTGTTCCTGGTTGTGTTTAAATTGTGTGTCTTCACTAGGTAGCTCTTTTTGAAAATGACATAGGCTGCCATGCTTGGGTTTATGTTTTGCATTCATGCTTGTGGGATGTTATCAACCCATCTTACTTTAGGTATATACATTTTACAAAGAATTATCTTGACGGAAATCAATAGGCCCTGAAATATAAATACATTAATATGTTTATAGGCACTGGCTTATATATGTGAAAGATTGATGGCAGATAAAACTAATAAGCATGGAATATTTGCAGTGCAGTGTGTTTATAGGAGCCTGTGCCGTCATCAATTCTAAACTTGTGATACCTTGTGATGTTAATGGAGCTTGTGAGTTTTGGAGCAGTGCACAAGGCTGCCGGCCCATACTGGATCACAGCTGCATCGCTGCTGGTGCCAGTTTTGAGTGGGTAATATTTACTGATACAGCGCATTTGGCACTTGTGCAGGGCTTCTTTCCCAGCCTGGCCTTCTTGTTTGTGGATTCAAATCCCTTTGGCTGGCTCCCGTGAGAGTTATGTCCCTGTTGCCTTTGGGAGTGCAGACCTTCACGGCGTGTACTGCACGTGCTGTGGTTGATCTGACCTCACCTATGAAGGTCTGCTACCAGCTGACATGTCTCACATGGGCATTTGAAGATTCTGGTTTATTACAAACAGAAACCCTCAACACCTTGATTTAGGAAGTTCTAAAAGTATTTTTGGAATCTCTAGTAGGAAAAAAGCAAAAAAGAAAGGCTCCGGCATATATAATGATTGCACAAATGCATTTTTTAAAAAATGGCAATACCTTGTCAGTATCAAACGAGACTACTTGGAAAATACGGGTGAAATTAGAGGAAATAATCTTTTAAAATATTATAATCTTTTAAAATGCGCTACAACATTGCACCAACATTTTCCATTGGATGTTTTCTTCTATATCTTGATCTAGAGTGATCTCATGGCTTTGCTGTATTGATTTGAATTTATGTTTTGAGGTTTTGAAATGAAAAGACAGGGATGGGCTCAAATATAGTTGCAGCTCTACACTTCTGCTGTATGAGAACTAGCTCTTGTTTGCATTTTAGTGTAGCTTGTAAATGTCTGTCCTTCTGTCAGTTGTTTTATATACCCGTAACTTGTGTGTGTGGTATATGTGGTCACTTAAGAGCCCTGCAGTAGATGTTATCAGGAATTTAGGAGGACTGTTATGTGGTATTATTTTACATGCTGTATGTGTGGTTGTGTCTTGTGCCATAGCTCACATAATTGCAGTCACACAATTTCCTGTTGGAACTTTCTTGATTTTTGTCTGCTTTATGTGTGTAACTAAAAATATTAAAGCACATATCTGCAAAGTGCTATTTTGTAAATGGAGAATGTTCAGGCTGATGCTGACAAGGCAGAGTCAGAAGGGATGCCATAGATTGTCTTGGGTTGGAAGGGACTGTAAAGATCATCTGGTTCCAACCCCCTGCCATGGGCAAGGACACCTCCCTCTAGACCAGGTTGCTCAAAGCCCCATTCAGCTTGGTCTTGAACATTTCCAGGCATGCAGTAGGCACAACTCCACAGCTACTGGAGGGTCAGCCTGTTCCAGAGTCTCACCACCTCCAAAGTAAATAATTTATTCCTAATATCTAATCTAAATCTACTCCGCATCAGTTTAAAGCGGCTGTCCCTTTTCCTGTCCCTTCATGCTCTTGTAAAAAGTCTCTGTTCGACTTTATTACAGCCCCCTCTTTAGGTACTGGAAGGTGTCCCCAGAGCCTTCTCTTCTCCAGGCTGAACAAACCCAACTCTCTCAGCCTGTCTTCATAGCAGAGATGCTCCAGCCCTCTGATCATCTTCATGGCCCTTTTCTGGGTTTTTCCAGCAGGTCTGTGTCCTTCATTGCTCTCCAGGTGGGGTCTCAGGAGAGTGGAGTAGAGGGGCAGAATCCCCCTCCCTTCATGTTCTAGACATGCTGCTTTTGGTGCAGCCCAGGACATGGTTGGCTCACTGGGCAGTGCTGCAGTATCTGATAATTAAGCATAATGCTTTGTAAGTTATTTTTTGTGTGTGCTGTTGGCTTTCAGTACTCTGCTAAAAGAAAAATAGAATGCCAAATAGAACTTTGAATTAACACAACAGGAATGCAAATTTCAGTTTTCAAATTTGAGCCCAAATTAATATATGATGGCAAAATGGTAAATAAACTTATGCCATGTATTTGACAGTCTTTGAAGAAGTTATATTGTATGGGTAGCAAATTTTGTTTGTAACTTTTTTCTTAAAATTTGATAAATGTGTATTGTTTGTATTTATTGTTACCTAAAATGTGATGTTAGTTGTGTGTCTGAGCACAAAAATAGTTTATTTTCTCCTTAACTTTCCAGTCTAGAAAATGCTTCTAGATGCCAGGTTGTATCTGTATGCTATATACAATATATTAGTCCATTAACATGAAAGCAACCTGAATCTTATTAAGACTTCCAGAGTTGTTTTCTGTTGTTGGCGTGTAGTGTAAAACCTCAGCTACTTTGTTTGTTTTAACAGGAAGTTCTCAGTAGTTTTATTGTCTTTTATCTTTCAACAGTAGGCCAAAAATTTTATGGATTTGGCCAGTTTATATGGGAGCAGAGAAGAACAGGAACACTTTTTGTATTTAAAAATTATGGCATATTTTTATTCAGAATGAGCTCACCAATCATAAGAGGTTATTTAGGCTGGCTGTAGCACGAGCAGGTGTTGTCTGGTATTAATGTTGTGCCAGTGATACGCACAAATTCTAGCTTGTGTTATTATTGATGGTTTTGTTGAAGATGTGATTCTCATAGTAAGCTGATGCTTATGCCAAATTCTTTGGAGATTTTGTAGGATGTCCAAATGAGAAATGGGAAAGGCAGCCTTTTTTAATACAGATCCTTGTTTAAATCTGTTTTTAAAAGGCAAGTGCTGTAGCAAATAGAGTAAATTAGTCAGCTTGACCAACTGTTTTGTTTTAATTCTGTTTTATTCTGCCTGGAATGGAATTTTCCATTAACCTATTCTATT
Organism: Zosterops lateralis; assembly: GCF_965231275.1. Lineage (NCBI taxonomy): Eukaryota > Metazoa > Chordata > Aves > Passeriformes > Zosteropidae > Zosterops > Zosterops lateralis. The sequence continues at coordinate 18,556,862 of NC_139767.1, forward strand.
TTAAATGGAGAGGGAGTCAATATAGGGATAGGATGTTTTTATTTATTATCTCCATTCAAATAAAAAACTTGTTACTTCTCTCATTCATTTTTTCCCCTCTGTTTTTTTTTTTTTTTCTTGTTTGGTTTTTCTTTCAGTAAGTAATTTTTTTTCTCCATCAAGCTGAAGTAAACTTGCTTGTTAGTAGTAACCGTAGTCTGCAGTTAGTCTTGGTGTTTCTTTGGATTTTCTTAGAGCCTGATAATCCTAAATGATTGTATAATACTATTGTGACTGCTGGGAAACACTACCATATATAGTGCATCATGAGTGAAGTTGTATAGAATTTTGCTTAAGAATTGAGATTATGGAACTATGACAGACTTAAACAATCCTTCATGTGTTTTGTGTTCTTGGTGTAAGGTTGTGTTTTGAAGTAGTACTTGCTCCCAATCCATTTACTCCCATACTAAAATTTTGCTTTCATGCTGAGCTTTTTTACACAAGAAAAAATGTTGAAGTTAGTAAATTGTTTTTATGCAGTAGAGTAGTTCCTGAACTGTAGCTAAAAAACATAAAAGCACACAAGTGGGAGGAAGAAAAGCTTTATGAAATTCTTTCTGTTTGGCCTGGTGTGTTTCAGTTATAAAAGAGAAAAGGGAAATTTGGGTTGCCAAATTACTCTGAGTGGATATGAAGGTGGGCAGAGGAAGAAGAGTGGTCAGGATTTCAGTTGAGAATGCCAGTACTTCAGTTGTAATCGTTGGAGAGCAGTTAAACAGAAGCTGGCCAACATAATATAACTCAGTTTTTCAGGTGTTGCAAGTGGAAAACTTCTAATAGTTGCTGAAAATAACAAGGAACAAGTACTGCACTTTATTTTCAGTACATAAGAACAAAGTTCGCTAGGAGTAGGGAAGCATTAGTGAGCATCAGAAGGTATTTTGGATCCTACATTTCTCATCATCTTGACTCCATCCTTACTGAGATGCTTTGTTTGGGATAGGAAGTAAGTCTACTTCCTTCCCAGGCACCTTCTTTCTGGAGATCTTACTTCTTTCCATTCCCAGCCAGAGCGCTGGGATACACTGGCAGAAAATTCTTGGCACCTAGGCTTTCCCTGGGGAGGATGTGGTAGGTGGGAGGAACATGACTGCATGTAAGCTTTAATCCACCTCAAACTTAGTCCTGGAAGAAGGGAGCAGGAGGACTTAAATGACGTGCTGAAGATGCTGGGGGAAGGCTGGGACTGTGCGACCCTTTGGGATGGGTCCATGCTGGAGGGATTGACTGAAATCAGAGTTACTATATTATTAATTTTAATCATGACTTAAATCAGTGAGCAGGAAACCCTGATTAAATAATTGTTTTTAATTTTATTTTGCATTTGTGCTTAATTATTTTTCCTAAAGAAAAGTTGATTCTAATTGGTCTAATTTGATCATACCTCTTGGTAGGAAGGAGGGGACACATCTATATGCATTTATTTAAGGCATTATGCAGCTTAGATATTTAAGAAACATAATTTCCCATGCTTTAGACAGCTTTTAGCTAACTTTGTTAGTTAAATAAAATGAATTCTAATTGTGCTACATACACAATAAGAAACAAATATATCCAAATATGCTTTGCATTTAAACCGGGTAAAGGAGAATTGTCTGTATTTTGTGAAATGAGTCAATTATTTCCAGTCACTATGCCTTGCGAAATTTGGAGTTAACAGATCAAGTCCAGTCACCAGTCCTTCGTGCTCTTCATTTGGAAGAGAAAGCCAGGCTTTCCTGCTTTCCAAGTCGTTGGTTGCTCTTTAGCAGTTCTGAGTGACCCAGCTACTGGAGTGGTTGAACAAATGAAAATGGCTGAAGCAGTTGCTGGTGAAAGCTGATCAAGTGCTTCAAAACTCAGCTTCCAGTGATGTGATGGTCTATTTGCCAGCAGAGCATTAAAGTTTATAATGTTTTAATGTATTTTTCTCTTTTATGAATTTAATAGATCATAAACTTTAAACCTCACCATGGATTCTTATTGCTCCAAGCTTCGATTAAACGTTTGGTGCTGAAGCGTATTTTTAAAATACACAAATAGGAAAAATTGCCTGCCTTGTCCTCAATAGCTTTATTTGGAAAGGCTCTGAAGCCGGCAACTGTCCTCCAAGGATTTAGAGGGACAGCTAGTGATTGTTGGGTGACTACACAACTGACAGGAATCTGGTCACTTCAGAGTGGGAAAGTTAATTTACTGGAGCTTTTGTGTGAAACGTCACAGAGAAGGTTGGTGTTCCCTAGGAACACCTGCTTGCTGAGAGGTGGCAGCAGGAGCATTAAGCAATGTATCTTCATCATATTTGCAGTTTTATGTAGGTGGAAACTTAAGGCTGAAGTGTTTTCTTTATAGTGTCTTTATGAACAGAGCACTCTGAACTTCGTATTTTAAGAGATGGGGATAGTGGTAAGAAACTCCAGAGTGCCTTTTACAGGAAATTAAGACTGACCAATAGTTATTTGGAGGATTGAGGAGTACTGGATTCCATTTCTGTGGACTTCTAGTAGATCTATACCTGTAAGAGAAAAATAACTTTTTTTTTTGAGGAATAAAGGAAATCTTACGCTTTTAGAAAAATCTGTTGTGTGGTAGGTGCCACACAACCCCGGCCTTTTAGCTATTGTATTTTGTTACAATCTTGAACTGAAAGCATCTAGATACTTCAAGCATTGTGTCTTGCATCTGTAACTTTTGGTGGATTGCATTTTTTTTTTTTAGTAAGTAAACAAACTTCTGAACTATATGCTGAAGGGCAAGAAATTGGAAAGTAATCTTACAAATAGATATATGAGTTTCATAAGTTCTGCAAGTCTGAAACAGTATAATTTAGATCCTGGTCTTCCCACTGTGGGACTGTGATTGGTTGGGATCATGTAGATTGAACAGTACAGGTGTTTCCCATTTCTGTTCTCCACTGGGGAACTCTTTGGCCTCTTGGTTCTGTGGAGACAAACTCAGATGATGCTACAAGTAGGATTTGTAATACTACTTCATTTTTTTACTCCTGTGGCTTAGACTAATCCAGCCTGTACACTGCATAGGTGTATTTGGTAAATATTGGGGTTTTTTCTAGTTAATGCTGTGTTCTCATAGGTTCCACAGTTTTGTCTTAAATTTTGCAACAATACTTTAGCGAGTTCTAATACCTTCTTGCTAACTACTTTACCTATCAAGGATGTTATAGCCTTTGTTATTTCTTAGATTATTCTTAGTAAAAGTGATGAGAAAAGTAGTGTCCTTTAAGAAGTTGATATTTTCATTATAAAGCAATTGAAAATAAAATCCACACATTATTAATAATCATCACTTTAACATCTGTAGAATATTCAAGAGTGGTGGTGGTTTAGGGAGTGTGATTATCTTTGTAAAGTAAGTTTTTTTTTTATTTAAAAAATCACTGTGAAAGCAGTGATTATAAAGAGTTTTATTGGTATTACTAGGATTTTTCTTTGGTTTTTTCAGGATTTTTTTGACAATTCAGTTATTTCTTGAGCTGCTGGCTGTTTGGGAGTGGTTGCTGTGTCTTTGATACATGTTTTAGAAACTTCTTGACTGTTAAATTAATGTCATGGTTTAGTTTCAGTAGTTTTAGTCACAATACTAAGGTTTGGTAAGAGGCTCTCTCGTAAGCTCTCCACAAGCTTTAACTGAATGAAGTGAAGTAATTCTTCTTACAGTACTTGTGTTCTTAGTCTTATGAGGGGTCATTATGAGGAGTGGGATTTTAATGTTTTAAAGTTACAAGTAGGATTCAAATAGAAGTAATTCCTGGAGGTGCAGGTTTAGATTTTTAAAATGAGATTTAAAAAGCACTTTCTGCTGTGCATGTTATGGCCTCACTATATGGTTGCTATTTTAAAGTTCATTGCTTATTTAATTTACTTATACAATTAGATTGCATATTACCTCTTGGTAATTAAATTGTATTATTAAAGGATTGTGATACAAATAATGCTTAAGAGGAGTTACACCAGTATTCAAACTGAAAAGCAAATGTCATGTTGGTCTTCCTTGTTAGGTGGTACTTTGTATTCTGCATCCATACATCATTTTTTTTAGATGCTTGATTGATACACACTACCATATCCAGAACATGCAAGTGGTTACTGTTAAGGAAGAAGCAGTTTTATATGTCCTGAATGTACTCATTTTTATATATACACAAACCATTGTCTCAGTGAACTGTTTTATCATTAGTAATACTAATGTTGCTATTAAGATCCTGCATTTCACAAAGCAGTCTCAACAACAAGCTAAACTTACACAAAGATTTCAGCTGGTTTTTAGTAAAAATATTCTAAATTCCTCTTATTGTTACATACCTCTTAAAAACCTGTTTCATTTTTTCAAATATGTAATTTTGTTAAATCTTATGATGATTGCAGATAGTACAAAGTTTGGCAGCTGGATTAGTCATGCTAGTTTTGCCATATCATGAGTTTTAGTTTTTGGTATTGTTTGCTTTTAAACAGAAGAACAGAAATGTGTAAAGTTCACAACAGCCTGGTTTTGTATTAATGATACATTAATACTGAGTTCTTGTATTTTCTCCCTGTTTGTTACACTTGCGACATCTATCATAATTTGGGTATGAAATAGTGAAGCTATGACAATGAAATAATCTCCACTAAATTACTCTAATAGTGACGGGCTTTGGGGTTTTCCCCCCCATATTTTGTGATTGCTGGTTGACCTGATTTGTTCTCTTGGCTAAATCACAACGTGCTGTTCTCTGAGCCTTTCACTTGTTTTTTCCTTCCAGAGAAGTGCAAACAACAGGCACCAGTCTCTGCCAGCGTCTGACACCACCTTCCTGCTGTTTCCCTTAAATCTTTCTCTTCAAGTTTGTTTGAACCAAAAACAAAAACAAAAAAAAGAGGAATTTTTTTTACTGCTATTTTTACTTTTTTGTGTGTGTTCTTCTTGTGGCTTTAAAATCCAGTCTTTCTAAGGGAAGCAAGCAATGAGGCAGCAATACCAGTGACTGTCAGAAGTTGCAGAATTTAGGAGTGTGCCACCATCCCTGCTGTCCCTGGATGGGATGTGTGCTTTCTCCTACACCACCAGGTCACTCAGCCTGCCTTCTCCCACTGCCAGTTTCCCTTCCTGACTGGTGCTGGGCTGCAAGGATGATCTCCAGTACCATCCTGCTTCTCTGCTTCCCCTGTGCTTCTCTAAGCAGTGGTCCTCCTGCTCAGTTTTCATTTGTGCATGCTGTTGATGTTGCTAGCAGGAGGGCAGTCTTCAGATCCAGGGAGTGGGTGGGTGCAGTAGGAGCAGGAACCTTCTGGATATTTGACCTCCCATGCTCAGCTGGAGGTGCACTCAGTGGCATGGTGGTGCAAGGATCACAGAATCACAGAATGTTTAGGTTGGAAGAGACCTTCGAGATCATTGAGTACAACCCAGCCCTAACACCTCAACTAGATCATGGCATCAAGTGTCACATCTAGTCTCTTTTTAAACACATCCAGAGATGGTGACTCCACCACCTCCCCGGGCAGGCTATTCCGGTATTTAATCACTCTTTTAGTGGAAAACTTCTAATATCCCACCTGTATTTCCCTTGGAGCAGCTTAAGACTGTGTCCTCTTGTTCTGTCAGTTGCTGCCAGGAGAAAGAGACCAACCTCCAGCTGTCTACAACTACCCTTCAGGAAGTTGTAGAGAGTGATAAGGTCCCTCTGAGTCTTCTGTTCTCCAGGCTAAACAACCCCAGCTCCCTCAGTTGTTTTCATATGGCTTCTTTTCCAGTCCCTTCACCAGCTTTGTTGCCCTTCTCTGGACACGTTCAGGCATCTCAACATCCTTCCTAAACTGAGGGGTCCAGAGCTGGACACAATACTCAAGGATGTACCAGGAGTCTCCTCCTGTGTCCTGCAGCACATCACCATGCAGGATCTCTCCTGCTGTAGTGCTGGCAGCAAGGGTGAGTGCTCTGTGCACTTAGGATTTCACAGCCAGAGGCACCTGTGTGTGGAAGGACTGGAGAGGAATGCTTGTTTATCTGAGGTGTCAAAGTTCTTGCTGACCACTGGAGAAAAGGTGACATCCAGTTTTAAAGTTGTTGTGGGTAATAGTTCAAAGGACAATTTTTTGGGAAATAGCAGATGTTGTTAGTGTTTTTTCAGTCTTTAATTAAATTTCTCATGCTTTTTTAGGCTTAAGACAGATTGTTACAAATGCTTTTTTTTACATCCCTTGGGTCATGGAACTTACTTGGTTCATTGTATCAATCATCCAAAGAGTGAGTGGAAGAGCTTATTTCTGAAAAATAAGCCATTTTTAGTGGAATTTTCTTAGCATGTAGTACTCACAGAACAGTATTTTGTTGTGTGAAAACAGTAGATGAAAGCAGTGAATCAGTCTTTCAGGTAAGTACCAAAATAGGCAGCATGACTGTTAGGGATGGAAAGGGTTTCATTAGAGACTAGACTGATTTTAACAGTTAGATCTAAACTCGCCTGGTGTACTCAGTTGTGCTGCTATTTGCTACCTTGTATTTAGCAGTTTTCCCGTGGTTAGACTTTATCACCTGTTCATGTTTACTGTGGCAGTGCAGGAGCTGAAAGGGATGTGGCTACCTGCTCTGGGGGCGTGTGCTGTGTGTTGGCCCTGCCGGCCGTGGTGGCTCCCACTGGGCACAGGCAGAAGAGGGCAGCTTCCAGCTCAGCCTGTTTGTTCTTCAGGGAACTGCTGGTGATGAAACTTTCTCCTTACTAATGTGTTTTTATTCAGCTGCTTTGAATCGTGCGTAAGGTTTTGTCACTGACACAGGTTGCTAAAGCAGCAGTCTGGGTGGGGAGTGTGCTGCATGTGGTGGATACCCCCATGCACCTGGAGACTGTTCAGGGCCTTGGCTGTGTCTAACTGTAAAGCAGTGGTCTCCTTTGGACTATTTGTGTTTTCTTACTTATGGAGGTAAGCCTGGGCTGGTTCTGGGTCCTCTCAAGTTCCTCATATGTTTGGTGATAGATAGTGTTCAGTTTTAAAGCATTTTCCATGTGGTTAGCTGGTGCTTAGTTACCCCAAAGTGGGCCAATCGTGTTAAACGTGCACCAGATAAGACATCCCAGTTTGTCACATGTTGGTATAAGGTGTGCTGCTGCCTCCCAGTAGTGTGGTCTGTTCTGTCTCTGTGAAGTCAGCTGCAGGAAGTAGGCTCCACAAAGCCTGCTTTAACCATCCAAGGGATTTCATGGTACTCCCCTGCCTCTGGTGTGAGCTATTTTAAGGAGAAATCCTACTTTATCTCCTGTCATATGGGGAGGAGAGGTTGGATCACTCCTTTTTTTTTGCTGAAATTATGCCTACAGTGGGCCACAGAAGGCAGTGTAACATCCTTATCCCTTACGAATAAAAGGGCAGTAGTACTGTGAGCGTTCAGGTGCTTCTACATGCTGGATGATGTTAATTACAGATGAGTAATTTTGCTTCCATGCTGAGTATTTTCACTGGAGTCTTGAAGTATGTTTTCAACATATACCTGAAAATACTATTTTGTTTCTCAGTTTGTGATATCAAAGACGTTTAGCTCTGCTCTTTCCTAATTTCTGGTTGCCCCTAGGGTTTTAACTGCTTTTACGTTTTGAAGTTTTATTCATGTGATTGCAGACTGTGTTCCACGAGGTTCGCTTAGCCAGCAAGATAGGCAGTTCTTAGGAAGGGACTGTGTTGAAAGGAATGAAAATCCCTTCTGTTTTTTTTTTCTTCTAAAACTTGAATGAAAGTGATAGTATAGCAGAAAAGAAAGCTGGTTTAAAATTAGGCAATGAGCTTTGGATAGGAGAAATGGCTGTAATGCAAATTTCTTTAATGATAATGCTGAGCAGAACTAAAACTGAATTTTTGACAGATGATTACATAGGGTGTTTCTTTGTGTGTGAACTGAGTGGGTTTTAAATTTTTAAAAATGTTCAGTACTCAAAGTTGCAACTGAATTCAGTGTATGCTGTTGGTATCAACAGGCTTTGTAGCTGTGCTGTAAGGAGTAAAAAGCTTGAAATATTTTACACTCCACACCCCCCCACACCCCCCCCCCCCCCGCCTTAAACTTGATTTTTACTGATTCATGTGTCATTTCATGTAAGGCTTTTTTTTTTTTTTTTCCCCTCTACCTGTAGATTGGGAACAATGCTGAAAGGTCCCAGAAAAATGTAGGTGTAGTCATTAACATGTCAGCTCTGCATGTGTGTAATTTGTCTAGCCATGTTCTGAGAGTCTCCTCTGTACGAGGGACTCTGAGGAAATTAGCTTCTTCCCGTGTTCAGTGAAACTTGTTTAAAATGTAAATTAAACAAAAGAAAAAACAACTAAAGTTTGGTTCCAACCTGAAGGAACAGTAGCTAGTTGGCAGCTTCTGTGAGCACCATGTAGACAGGGTGCCTCCAAGAGAAACCAGTGAGCCATCTCACAGGGAGCATGGCCTGCTCAGCATAGGGCGCACAAGCTGTCTGGTGGTGTGGTGGTTTGTGGTCAGTCTTGAGATTCTGCAGTCTGAATATCTTAATATATGTTATTTTTGTTTCAGTTTTTTGTGGTTTCTATGCTGTGTCGGCCAGACAGGTATTCTGAAAAAGGAGGAAATGGATGCTGTTACTGGAGGTTAATACCTTTTTCTTAAAATGCTGTAGTATAAAAGCCAAAATATTTCATGTATCTTGTAATTATAGTTAGTGGTGAATTTACTATCCTAGTTTAATCTTAGAGATGCAATGAGCTTTTTTTCATGTTAAATGTTAAAATTGTATGGAGGCTGATGTTCTGGTTGATCACAATGTAATAAGTGAAATAGATGAATATATTTGGAAAGACTTAGGATTAGCTTTTTTTTTTTAGTTTCTTATTTGTAACATGTTCCTTGCCATGTAACAGCAAAAACAATACAGATTAAGAGTTAGGTACTGTGGTCAGGAGTTTGTTCTGTGTCCTCCAGGGAACAGAGCACTTGCCTCGAGGGTCAGTGGGCTGTCTGTACTTGCAAGATTTTGAAGATCATGAGGGTAGAAATGGCAGTAGGAGCTACAGAAATAAGGAGATTAGGAAGTTCAGGGAATTAACAACTGAAATACACTTCTCTTGACACAAATGCAGCTTTCAGATACTAAATGACTGGTATTGTAACTCAGAAAAATAATTTTTTTCTATTAAATTGTTGAGGAGTTTTGGCCTGCCTCTCTACCTTTTGGGTAACTTAAAAAAAAATAAAATTGAGGAAAAGCTGCAGCATCTTGTATTTCTTCCTTCATAGTTTACTTTTTCTGTGGAGGGTGGGAACCAAAAACCCAATGGGAAGAGACATTGCTTGCTCTGTTCCTGCTTGATAGGTGACCTCTGCTTTTAACTTCCTTTCCACTCCTTCTTCAGATAGCAGAAGCTGCTGTTTATTTTTGATATCTGCAAAAGGCCTGTGCCATTTTAAATCCTTGCAGAACAGCCATTTCGTGGACTCGAGTGTTTAGAGCTCTCTGTTTGCTTCCTTGTAACTGAATACTGCAAATAAAATTTGCTGTACTTTCTGGTATTTCTCTAGGTAGGTATTTCTTCTTCAGGACTGCTCCTAGCTTTTAGTCCTTTTCAGCATAGAAATAAATGGAGAGATGGAATGTAGTGAGCCTTTTGTTGAGAGTGGGATGCATTTGAGAGTATCACAAAACTGGTGTTATCTTGTGACCTGTTAGTCTGCATCACCAACAAGTGACCCATGAACTTGCAGTGTGCTTCTCCCTGCTTGCTGCCTCTTCCCCAAGGGGACAGGGAGCGTCTGGTTTTGCAGCAAATGAAGCTGAAATGGGCAAATTCTGCTGCTCTCTTTCTGTTTACATACCTTTTACAGAGTTGCCTGGAAGCAAGAGTAATTGCTGCACATTTCTCTACATAGATGAAGAGGGAGATGTAGAGATAGGAAGGCAGCACATCACCTGCATATGTGCAGCCCAGGCTGTTAGTTTTTATCTCTCTTGACATAATGTTGTGTTCAGAGCAGATGTTTGCTACGTAGACAGGCAGTCTTTTAGTGTTCTGCCACAGATGTCTTGCATAACTTTGGCCAGTAGGTACTTTCTGTAAAATATAAATAGGTTTTTCTTACCTTATAGAGGGATTGTAAGCATAAATTTGTCTGTGCATTGTATATCTGTTTATTGTGGTGGGAGTAGTACATCGTAATGCATCAGCATTGATACGGCTCTATAGGACACCAGCAAGGACCCGTGTTACTTTTGATTGACAAAGACAACCCAAAGCAGTGTCATCATATTTTCTTTTAACTTTTCTTCTACCTTCGTAGCATACAGTCATAAAGCAATGTATTTGGTGGCATTTTTTCTTAACCAGAACATTGATTTTAACTCTGGAGAAAGAAAAGTTACTACTTTTGACCCTATAACTGTGTAGTAAATCTCTTTCCAGGAAAAAGCTGTGTGGAACCTAGATAGGATTGTTTAAGAGTTTTTGGAAGATTTTAGAAAGGTTAGGATCATATTTATGCGTGCACATACTATAGTGGTCAGAGATGACAAGGAACATGAAGTGGATGTGTTAGCTGGCTATCCAGTTGTTGCCAAGACTGACAGTTGTCTGGAACAAAACTTTATTAAAAGCACTTTAAAAGAGAGCTTTGTATCTCTGATTATTCCGTCACCGTAGCAGATGTTCAAATCAGATACTGTCATTAAAAATGAATTTTCCTGAAGATGCATTTGTTTCTCAGTATCTGTATATTTGTTCTAAATGGACTAAATGCTTAGAGCAATACTTTAGACAGTGAGAGTTAACTAGTCAATAAACCTGATCTCTGGTATCACTGTCTTTAGCAATGAAGAGTGCAAAATGGTCAGTGACGGCTGTGCTAACAAACCTATTTTCTTCTTTGTAACATTCAGGCTCTGGCAGCTTGCTTTAAGTGGTGGAAGTTGGCCTTGTTGAAAAACACCAAAATACTTCTGCCAAATCAGAACTTGCTCTTGGTAGTTCAGAATAATACAGAGAACAGTTGCAAGTGAGGAATCCAGACCTTTTAAAAAAGCAAGTAAATGTGACACTTGGGATATAGTAACAACTTTCAAAGAGATGGATACCATTCCTTGTAGTGAACATGTTTGGGATAGCACCTGTGTAGTTTGTGTATGTTCAGAGTGTGGACTTGTCAGGCTTGTTCTGTATGTGGTATTGTAGCCAACAACTTGAAATACCTGGATTTAGCAAATTTTTTATTATTTAAACTCCTAATTGTATGAATTCAGAATAGGGTACCCCTTATAAATTAGGGCATTTCCAGAAGGGATACTATTCACTGTTGCTAATTTCCCGTGGTGTATTTTTTGTCGTGGCTTTTCTCTTTTATTGACATAGGAGGGCTTTCATGATGGGGAAAGATATTGCAGACTGGGATTTTGACGCAGGAAGTACACCCTGATCTTGCCTAATTCAATACTGTTTATAAGAGCCTAGAAGGGATTACTGGACATGGAGAGTGATTCTGGATGTGGGGAATTATTCTTCCAAGTGGACTGTTCTGCATGTGTTTCTGTTATAGTGCCCATGAACTGATCTATTGAATTCAGTAAAGGTGTGCAAAGGAGAAGAGTGAATACAGTGATACCACTCTTCAAAATGTAGCCTCCTAAGTGCCACTGAGGGGTGGCAATTCCAGATAAACAGCTTTCGATCTATTAGTAATACAGAAATACAGAATCATCAAGGTTGGAAGAGACTTTCTAGATCATCCAGTCCAACCATTAGCCTAGCACTATCATTGAAACCATTATAAATCACTCAGATCCAGACACCTCTTAAACATCTCCAGGGCTGGTGAATCCATTACTTTCCTGGGCAAGCTATTTCAGTGCCTGACCACCTTAAAGTGGAAAAAAAAATTAATCTTAATTTCTCTTGTATCAGCTTAAGGCCATTTTTTTGGTTCTTCTCACCGAAGGCACCATAGAAGAGACCAGCCCCTACTTCACTCCTTGAGGGAGTTGTAGAGAGCGATGAGGTCCCTCCTGAGCCTCTGGAGACTAAACAATTCACTCAGCCATTCCCCATAGCACAGGTTTTCTAGACCTTTTACAAGCCTTGTTGCCCTTCACTTGACATGCTCCAGCACCTCAATGTCCTTTTTAAAGTGACGGGCACAGAACTGAGCACAGTGTTCAAGGTGTGGCCTCAGCAATGCTGAGTACAAGGAGAAATACACTGTGTGTTCTTTCCATTGTTGTTTGTCCCTTCATTCCCTTCATTAATCACATGAAGCATTATTCAACAGACTCAGGAAGGACCTTGTCGTGGTTCTGTTGCTCATAGCAGTATTTGCTATGCTAACGCTTCCTGTACATGGTGCACATGGAGTATATTGAAAGTCTGGGAAATGGATAGATGGATACCATGTTGAATGTTCTGTGTTATATCTTATCTTCTCTCTATTAATTATTTCATAGTTTCCAACTCCTATCACTAATACAAAAAACCCACACTGCAAAAATAATGCATAATAATTTCTGGGGCAAGATGAGAAAAGTTTGATTGGTGACAAATTCCTTCAAGAAAAGCTGCCAGAAAGAAAAATCTGGCTAAAAACTGACCTATTACATGGTTTTACATGCCAAACAAAACTAAATGTTGATTCACTTTTTGAATAATGAATAAAATTGAAATGAGACACAGCATGCCATTGTTTCAATGAGTATTGTGAAAAAAATAGCCTTCAGACCATCAGCATCATTAATTTAGATTTCAGTCTTGAAAGCTGTCATAGACATACAGGTTTTACCATTTTTTTATGCTTGGATGTAATTTTTAAAGATGCTCAGTCAATTGTGGGGTTTTTTTTCCTTTTGAGGTCTTTCTCTTACATTACTGTTTTTCTTTCTTGGGTACTGCACTGCACCTCAAACAGGTTGCATTTACGCCTATGCAGTTGTTGTCTGTGGAAGGAAAGTTAATTTCTTGTATGCAATGCAAGGGCAAATACTGTCACTCAGAAATTTCTGAGAATTCTTTATTGATTGAGGAGGCCCAAGCATTACTCTTGAGCCCAATGTGCCTTTCAGGCAATTCAGTTGTACTTCCAGGAGGTAGGATTGGTAGAGGGACTAATCAGAAATGAGGCATTGCCTAGGCCAGGGTTGCATGCCTGGTTTGGCCCCAGTTACAATAGAATAGACCCCAGGGATCCATTGTCCTCTCTGTGGTATGAATCACTTGCTCCCTGAGCTCTGAATGAGCTGTTCTGAGTTACCATCCTTGTGGCACATACCCACTCACATGCTGTTGGTCTGTGGCCAAATTAAAGCATTGGTGGGCAACTTGTAAATTCATCTCTGCCTCTGCTGCCTACAGCCGTCTGATGAGACACATAATCCTCAAGAGATCCCTGGAATACAGCGCCTAGCTGAAGGCAGGGAGAATTAAACGTTCTTAAATTGTTACCCACAAATGTCTCCTAGCTGGTCCGGAGTTGGCCCAAGTGCTTTATTCATAAGTCTTTCTTCAAGGTGTTGGCAGGGGTTCCCTCAGGAACATATTTCTCCATAATTCTCTTCTCTTTTCCAGCTTGTTGGCCACAAAAGCGAAATCCAAAAACTGGCAGCACAGATATGAAGTCTAAAGATCATTACAATTTTTTTTTAACATTTAAGAATTGGTTTCTGTTGTAGAATGATTTGCAGAAAATTACTTATCTATCCAGCAGCCAAAGTTTTCTTTATTTTAGATGAAATTTCTGGACTGTTGAACTGTCGGGAAAAGTGAAATAAACAACATTCAAGAGCTGCAGTCATTTTAAAAAGATTTCCAAAAAGAAATAGACTGCTGTATCTTGGGGAGAGAAGGGGCATGGAATATTTTTCTCTTCTTTGGGTACCATTTGAATTAATTCTGGTTAATGCAGCAATGTATCCAAAATGCATTTCTTTGTCAACTTTTTAGTCCATAGGAAATTGGTTAGAAGTTACTAACCAATTTGGGGGTATTTTTTCTCCACATCAGAAAAGTCTTTAATTCTCTGCTTAGTGTTTTAATACATTTCCATACAGCAATTATAAAACTGCAATCAGCATATATAAATTTATAATATTCGTCACAAACTGCTGTCTTTTTGTGTTCATAGGAAAGATTCTGTTTCTTATACTTTCAGATTTTCCACAGTTGTGCTTTTTTAGGCTAAAATTTGGCAGTTAGATTATTTTCCTCCCACAGGTTTTATGTAGACCAAAGCCTGATCTGTCTGCTAATTATCTGTCTTTTACTCCTCAGTCCCCTTTAGATTAATGAGAAAAGCCTGTTAAGTTCATCTAGGCAGCATAGCAGTGGTAGGGGAGTGTCCACCGTGTTATGTGCTTCAGTGTTCTCAGGTGCTGAGAAATACTGCATTTTCACTGTGCTTTAAAATTACTCTTGATTAATTAAATAGATTATGTTTTCTCTTTACTCTGGCCTTAGATATGTCTTTCTGTCATTAGGATTTTGCCTTTTATGATCTTTTCAAAAGGCTAGTTTCACTTGAATATCAGGATGTGTTTTTATCCTTTCCTGTTTCATCTGCTGCCACTCTTAGCTTCAGACACAGCTAAGGTTTTCAACTTGAATGTAGTACCCTGAACTTTTTCATGTTACCTGTTGTTTGGAGGTTATCGTAGCTACGTAGTCTTCTGTAAAAGAAGTTAATCCTGTTCCTTGGGAAGTCAGTGATTTTAAGCATTTCTAAACTCCTGGGTTAAACTTTGTCATGAGTAATCTGTAGCTGTTAAGTATTTTGGAAGAGCTGTAACCCTGGGGCATTGGTAAGTAGTGTCCTCTAGGCTTTGGATTGTCTGGACATAAATATAGTTCTGGGATTTTATTTTCTTTGCTTTGCTTTAAATCTCAGAGATTGTATCTTTCTCTGCCCTACTGACTGCTGATTTCGATTGAGTGGGACCTTCTTGACTTCAGGATTGTGATTCACATTGGATGGTGGTGTACTTCAAAGCCTTCTGCTAAGAAAGGGCTATATTTTTGCTGTTACCTTGAAAGTGATCTCTTCTCAAATTAAAACTGCTTGGCTTTATGCCGTTATACTAGCATACTAGCATCTCAACTTGATTTCTTAGCACGTTAGTAATTTTCAAGGCTGTTTCCAGTTCTGTTCTCTGTGATTCCAAAAATACACAGTGGAAGAGAGACTATTCAAGACATGGTTTTGCAACACAGGTCAACATTGTGACTTTTTTGTTTGTTTTTTTTTATTAATTTCTCGACCTCACTGCCCAGATCTTCTATTTTAAATTGAACAGGTGTCATTTTCCAAGTTAAAAATCAAAATTTCCATTCATTCCATACAGTTTGATGTTAGTTGGTTTGTGTTGCTTTTTCACGTGGCCAAACTCATATTTTAGTGCTCCCGCTATTCCTTGACTGACAACTTATTCTGGGTCACTTTATTCTCCATTAGCTTTTATAAGGCACTGAAAGTATAATCTGGAAGATAACTGGATCAGTGTTTACCTAACTAAAGAATAGTTTATTACCAAATAGTTTGTTTTCTTGGAGGCAGAAATATTAGCTTCATTTGCCTGTTTTCCTGGAAATGAAAAAGTCTTTTCTGGTTGGTTCTGCAATAAGGAAAACCCAGACTTTCAGAAGGATAGGGAAGAAGAATGAAGTTGAGTGCATAGTTTGAGTGGTTTGGTTTAGGGTTTGGTCTGGGTTGGTTTTTTTCCCTAAATGAAACAAGAGAAGAGCTCAATTAAAAGGAAATACATGTGGATGCAGATATGTATTTTCATGTCGGTGAATGGAGAAGAGTGGCCTCATTTTTAAAAGACTGCTTAAGGGTTTAAAAATCTGAGTTTTGTAATTTTCTGTAGTCTGTTCTGCATTTGATATTTTAAAGCTTTCCTTTTACCTGCTTGCTGGTAAACGTGTATTCTAGAATGACAAGAGCTATCATAGTCAATTGTATGAAGTTAAATTATTGGCGCATCAACATAGTGAGATAAATACATATTTAGGATATTCCAGATTGAAATAAGCAGTTACTTAAGCACTTCGAGGGTTGCATTGCAGTGTTGTTAAACAGTGGTTTCTATACTTGGAATTGTTACTGTGCTTAAAGTCTGGTTTGACACCTTTAAAGGAATCTTGATGAAAAAACACCTTTTTTAAGGGATAAGGGAGTAAGGGCAAAAAGCCCCCCTGCTTTCCAGGCTTCTTTTTCTGCTATTGGAAAGGTGTGCACTGCCCTCTCTGCCTCCTTTTTTGCCTCTCGCCCTTTTAGCTGGATATTAGTTAGAATTACAGTTCTAAAGGATGCTACTGCCATTGAGGAAGACTACATGGCACCAATATTATCAACATTAATGTGAAGTTTTCCTAAAAATATGCTGCACGTAGCTCTGATACTGTGTGCATTACCATAAAGTCTGAGTGCCTACTAGAAGCACGTCAGGAAATTCAATTTACATTTGGGCTATTGTTAAACTGTCTCTTTTCTATTCAACAGATAGGTCTCTGTGTTGAAGTATTTCGCTTTGGCATTAAAAGCTATATGCATATAAATGGATTAAGGAAACCAGACCAAACCAGTTTGGCTTTCACTTAAGTGAAAGGTGGTTTGTGCTGGCCTTGAATTCACGAGAAGGGGGCCTCAATCTCTGGAGAGTTGTTCTAAGAAGAATCTGGCTTCTGCATAATGAACTTTATCTTCATTGCAGAAAGCTGACAATGTGTGAAGCTCTTGATCTTCCTTCATTTCAAAGCTGTAATTGATGGCCAGATAATAAGAGTCAATTCAGTTTAATAAGAGAGTCAAAGATAAGTACTGAGTTGTGGAGCTTGATTCCATATTTAGTGGAAAAGAAAAATAGTCTGATCTGCCACTCCTTTGTGTCTGGATTTGCAGAGCTGCTCTGTGTAGTCTACCAGTGTTCAAGGTAGAGGTTGTAGTACAAGAGTACCACAAAAGATGCAGTTTTGGAAGGTGAAGAATAATTGGGGCTTCAACTCTCTGCTAAACTTTTTCTCCTAAAATATCAATTTTATTGAGGCCTGGGCAAGTTCTTGGTTAAATAAGTGGATCATTTGCAAGTGTTTGTGTATTTGGGGTGTAGAGCCTTGGGATACAGGTGTAGTTGCACTTCACTGTTTTTTGGTCACTGGTTCTAACTACCATGGAGAACTCTTTGAAGCTTTACATCTTTGTTTTGCTAAGGTAGAGTATGGTATAATAGATTATATCAAATGCCATGAAAAAGCTTGCAGATTGCTTCTATAACTTAGAACTTTAACTTTTGACATACCCTATTGCATAAGAAATTCTCAGAGGAATTTGGAGTTCTTTTTAAAAAAAATCCTGCTAAAAAGGTCCTTTACAGGGCAAGATATCTGTATATTTTACATTAGTTTTTAAAGAAGAGGCTCTGTATTGGTCTGATAAATTAATGTGGAGGATACCACCACTCCCCAGAAATACGAAAGCAAGAAAATATTGGTAATTAAAAAAAAAAAAAAAAACCAAAACAAAAAACCATCAGAAGAAGCATTCAGAATCTGTAGTGGTTACAAGGAATAAAGAAATGTAGCTTTCTAGGACTCTTCCTTGAATTTCAGGTAACCTTTCATGTGTTCTTTGGAAGGCAGTAGAAGTTTGAATGGTGGTGGGTGGTAGCAGTGCCAGTCTTTCCTTTAGCGTCGTGCTAAATATGCTGTAAGTACTTGTGTAATGTGATTGGATGTGCCTTGAGTTAGTGAGTTGGCCTTCAGGTGCAGGAATGACATTAGTTCAAATAAGAGGTCTGGGTGTATTTTCAGGACTGTAAGTTATGTCAGTCCTGTTGGCAGCAAGACATTCTGTGAGCAGGAGAATTCATAAAGTCTAATGCTTTAAAAAAAATTAAACGTCCCTTACATTTAAGACGTAATTTTTATAATTAAAAAAAAAAAAAATTGTCCCTCGCATGAGATGCCTTAAAACTGCCAGTACCTTGAAAAGTAGGTAACTGGGGCTGAGAACTGAAGGATTGTGCAGAGCTGCTTGTTTCTGATAAAATAGTTGTGTGTCTGCATGGTGGAAGGTGTATTTAAATTACAACATGAATGAGGAAGGCAGTTCTTGGGATCCTTCCTGGGATGTCTCTCTGTTGAAATAAGGTTTGAATCCAGCTTTTCTGTCTTGTCCTTTAAATCACAAAGATAGCAGAGTGTGTGTTGCTTTTTGGTTTTGAATATTTAACAATAACAAAACCTAAACCAAAATAAACCCCCTTAACATAATAGCAAAAAACCACTTCAGCAGAAATAGTGAAGAAAATGCAGTGCGTTCGTTAGTGTGTGTAGGCTCCAAAATCTGAGCAGAAAAGGAAAGGATTATATTTTATCTGTGCTGTGGATTGCCCCTTTATGTGCTACATCAAATGATCCTTAGCTATCTACAGTGATTATTGCTTTCCCACATCTCAGAAAATAAACAATGTAAGGTATCACAGTATCTATTTCTGTAATGCGCACATGGTTTTGTAATTGCTGGAGTTATATCAGTAATTTTAAGTGATCGCTGAACTTTTGTGGGCAGTGACTATCAGATAGGCTAATAAATTAAAATATTGCTGGACCGGCTTCATTTAATGGTTTACTTTGCTAAACTAATTTTTTTTTTTCAGAGTGGCATACTTTAAACCTCTACTGTTATAAAGCAAAATAATAATCATTTAAACTTCCCTCACAAATCTGTTGTGATTAATTTCTTAAGCTTTTTCAGAGTAATACTTTCCCCTCAAGTATAGATTACATACATATATATATACTGGGAAAGATATGCTGAACATGTCTGCTTAAAAAAAAAGTCCTTACTGCACAGTCCATAAATGTAGGAAATAATTTTTATGCATATGAGAAGTGTTCAATTTGTTATAGAAACCCTTGAAAACAGTACACAAGCACAGTTTAGGCAGCAAGAGTTTAAAGAGGATTCCTGATTGTTCTGCACTCAGCATACATGTACATACGCAAGTTTTAAACCCAGGTAGTTTACGATGTAGAAATTTGAGAAATTTTTACTAGGCAAGTTCAGTGTTACAACTTCAGAGAAGCCAGCTGCAGTCTCAAACTGTGTAAATCCCCAGCATTGTTGGAAAAGAGTCCTCCAACTTTATATGTGGCCGTGTTTGGGTGTAGTGAGAAAATGTGGTGTCTCCAACCTGCCACTCTGGTTTCATTTTTCAAAAGAAAACTGTGTCACAAACACATTTCCTGAATGTTTCCTTACCAGCTGTTTGTGTCTTGGTGTGATTTATTCCATCTGAGGAGGTCTGTTACCAATTCCCGTGGTAATGGAGTGCTGACACCACACTTGCTGTCATCTGCCCTCCTACAGAAACAAGGGCAACTTGAGTTAGCCAAATAGCAGAACCAGTACTTTCCCTAACAGAGGGGTTAGCTCTATGGCCAGGAGTGGCCAAAATGTCAAAGATCTGTCTAGGGCTTGAATGCTGAAGATTTTGAGATAACCAGGAGTCCTATAAGAAAGTGTCTTTTGACTTACTAATACCAAAGAAAAAGTTACATTGGTGCATTGGTTAGAATGTTTACCTGGTTGGTAGAGGTTTATAGTAGCAGTTAAACTTTAAAAACTGGTTTGCACAAAAACAGAATTTCAAGCTTTTTTTCATGGCACCATTCCTTTCTGAACTGCTTTGTCGTCCTGTGGGACTGAAAAGCACCGACTTGTTGTGTCTTAGTTGGAAAAAATTGAGGCTACTTTACTATCTGGTACTTCAAAGATGTGCTATTATAATAGTGCATTAAGACTTCAACAGGAAATATCTTATTTAAAATAAAGCAGCTGAAATGTTTCCAATTGAAGATAAGTCAAATGTTCAAGCAGTTGAAGAGATAAAAACACAGAATGCAGTTTGTGTAAATACGGAAGACTTATTTGTCTACATCATCTTTCAGACTCATTAAACAGCCATAAGTGATTTAAATACAAATTAGGAAGCTGCACATCATGTTGCAGCCGACTCATGTAGGCTGAGCTCATCAGAAACTCCTTTTGTTCCTCTGTTTCCTTCCACCTTGCTTTCCCTGCAGATGCCAGCAGCACTGCTTTACCCCATTTACAGGGCTCTGTCGAAGCCATCACCTCTGCAAGGATCTCTGTTATTCTTGGTTGCTTTTTTACTGCTGATCCTGCTCCTTTTTTTCTCTGACCTTTGGACCTCAATATAACACAAGCATTCCTTTGCATGTGTTGAGGACTGCTATCTACCTTTTGATTTTCCTTTTTTCCCCCCTATAATTCCTTTTTGATCTTTGACATTTATAGCCTAAAATTTAAATAATGCAGAAAACAAGAGCATTGCAGAATACGTTGCAGAATTGGGAGATTTTATGCTGGAAAATACTTTGTTCCTGTCAGCTAGTTTTTAATCTATAAATAATTGGCTGGTTGGCGTATTGCATACTGCAGACTCTGTGTCTCTTACATGCCTCTAACAGGTTCTAGTTTTCAACCAGAATTGACAAGGCTATTCTGATATGCAGAACTTGACACAATTTTTGTAATTCCTTGAGTGCTTTGGTTATTAGGTAACAGCTGGTGAGTCATTGTCAAGTTGAGGGTACAGATCCTTCCTTTGCATAGGCCGGCGGTATGTTTGCCTTGTTTGTGAAATATTCCACTGCAAATATTAGGAAATGTAATGAATTTATGTATGTATTCTTTTTTTTAGGAGCAATGGATGAACTTCATAGCCTGGACCCAAGAAGACAAGAATTGTTAGAGGCAAGATTCACAGGAGTAGTAAGTGGCAGCACTGGGAGTACTGGAAGTTGCAGTGTTGGAGCTAAAGTAAGTCCTAAGAGCAGTCATTCAGATCTGCCATCTTTGAAATACTAATTTATCTCACAGCATCTCATTTTCATATTGTCAGTGTGACTTACTTGTAACAACATTGGATTGAAGGAGGCTCTCAGAAAAATTCTTTTTTGTCTGTTATTTTGCTTTGAGATAGCATTGTTTATCCTGAACCTTTCTGTGACGTGGTCATTGAATTGTTCTTAAAAACACTGAAGAATGAGCTCGTTTGTAGTTTTGCTGTAGTGCACATGTGATAAGAGATGAAAGATTTTCCCAGTATTTAGGTGGAGTTGTCCCTGCTGCAGATGACCATCTACTTATGGTTCCGTTTGAAATAGACACAGGGAGTCTGGTGGGACGTCTGTTTTTAAGATCAAACTTTTTTGAAGCTTAATACATATAGATAAACAAATTAATTCAACATTTCCAGACATTTATATAAATTTCACTTACTTTCATTGTAGATTTCCTGTTCTTTAGTATCTAAGCCAGGATGCAACACTTGAGGAAGAACCTTATGAACACTGAATAATTACCTTCCATATGTTGCATATTTCCCTTTGGTTAATACATCTGCAAAATAATTTTGTCTTTTGTTGTGTATTTTGTTCAAGTTACTAGCTTCAGCTTCCAAGACTGGTTTCTGCAATACTATTGCCTAGCTAGAAGTACTCCATTTTGTATTTGTGCATTTGAATGTTCTCCATCCAGTATAGTACTTAATAAATTGATATTAAAAAGGTGTAATACTAATTTTTAGGCACATTTCCCTCATGACTAAATTACTTCTGAATTCTGTTTCCTAAGTGTTTGCAGTGTCCTCATGTTTTAAGTGCTTCACACAAACTTGTAGTATTTTTAACTTCCTGTGCTGTATTTTAGTTACCAGTATAGATTACAGAAGAAAATACTTCCTGATAGCAGACATTGATAAAATTTCTAAAGACATGTCATGTATCAATGACTATGAACAAGAAAGTTCACAGACACAGAACTGAAATTAATACATAGTGATCTTGTGTCATATCTTAATTTGCTTTGGAGAGTGACATGAAGGTAACTGTCACAAAGCTGTAAAAAGGTGTAAAAAGTACTTGTTACTACTGCTTATACCAAGAAGTGATTTAAATAGTCAGGAGAAGAAATGAGGTTGAATTGACACAGTGACTGATACACTGTTTAATTTTCTTCTCAGTATAATTGCAAAATTGTATATTAGCCATATCTTATGCTTAAAACTAGAAAGAGACAAACACAATAATTCTAGCCCATCTTTGCTTTGTTCCTTGGGTTCTCTAATACTGCTTACTCCCCCTAATATCCATTGGTCTGCCTTCACTTTGAAGGCCAAAATGAGAAAACTTTGTGTACAAACCCAGATCTCCACAAAGCAGATTCTAATTTTCCTAAACTAGCAAGACAATACAGAGCTTGCAACTGCATTTAATGGATATTTTTTGAAATATTCTATGTCTATTATATTCTTCTAGTAATTAAATTCAAATGGACTCTTATTTATTGGGAATACTCTTTTGAAAGGCTTAGCCTTACCAGCTGTTTTGCTGAAAAGTTTTGGAATTTTTAGGGGAAAAAAGCCCAACGTGTTCAAGCTATTTCAGTAAGCAAGGTTGGAAATAGAAATGTAGATTACTGATATTATTGTTGTATCTGACTTGAATGATCAGATACTGACACAGGGCAAGGAGGAACTACATACAGACATTTCTATAATGGAGACTGCCCTGGGGGTGAAAACAGGCATGGAAACTTTGTGCGTTTAATTAACATTTCTCTGAAAATTTTAATTCAGAGATGATCTAGTTATTCAGACGTCACAGATGAGTATTGTCCTGCAAACTGATACAGGGCTGGAATTTAATGCTCAGGAGCAAAATGCCTTGGAACTAATTTTACTTCAAAATAGTTGTTCTGCTGTCTTATATAGAAGAGACCAGTCCATCAGTGTAAGAGTTTTGGTGGGGTTTTTTAATAAAAAGACACTCAGCTGATGATGACTTGTTAAAGTGTCCTCATGGCATGGCTGTGTTCAAAAGATCTCTGAATAAATCAGCCTTAGTAAATTTTTAAATAAATATTGTAATTTGGGACTATATCACTACTTTGGTTTGCTGTGGTTGTTGTTGTTTTTGTTTTCTTCTCTCACTAATGTAAATTTATTGTGTTGGGGGAAATAATTTGTTTTAATGATGTTGAATAATACTGTCAATAGGTTTTCATTTTCTTCAAGACAGACTAGACTATTGCAAAGATTATTTTTTAAATCTATTCTATGACAGAAAATTAAAATCTGTTTTAATTAGCATCTCTTTTTCTTGAAAAATTGAAAAATTCTAGAAGTTTCTTCAATGGTTTTGAATATGCTAGGGTTTTATTTGGCTTAAAAGCAATGGAAATTCAGAATTTACTGTCACCTGTCAAACTTCTTATCCACCTTTGAAGTCACAGGTGCTCTATTGTTAATAAATTTTTTCCATGAGAGCATGAAATGGCTGTTACTTGTTGTAACTGTGAGTGATAACAGTGGATTATGTTTTATAATTCTGTATACAATGTTAAGTATTCTGTTTGTCTTGGTAGGCCTCAACAAATAACGAGAGTTCAAATCACAGCTTTGGAAGCTTGGGATCTTTAAGTGATAAAGAGTCGGAGGTAAGTGTATGGGGCAGATTCATTATTACCTCAGAATTTTAATGCTAAGAGGTAATTTTTTTAAATTCTGCTTTGATGCCTTATTTTATCTAGAAGCTTTTAAAGTAAAACACAGATAGAAAATACAGATAGATAGTAAAGATAGATAGGAAAGAGCATAAATTACTGAAAGACACATCTCATGGAAGAGGAACTAGAAGAGGTCAGTTTCTTTAGATTTTTGGTCATGAAACTAGCTGCTTCTGCTTCTCTGTTATCTATGTAGTCATGGTCTGAGGATGCTTTTCAGCTTTTGGAGCTGAAAATGCTTACATAGTTTGCTGTCTTTTGTTTCATAAGTAATAAGTGTTTCATCAGCACAGGTAACTTCAACTGATCTTTGGATGAATCCTTGAAATTCCTCTAGAAACTAGTTTATTGTGTTTTCCTTTCAAATGCAGGTTTATGCCAAGGACAGACATCCTTAGTAGCCATCGTCTTTATTTGTAAAAGCTGCAGTTGTCACTGTATTTTCTTACCTAAATCCAGTTTGTAATCCAAAAAAAGGATTAATGCTTTTATTAGGTTTAAATGTGCAGAGCTTAGACTTCCCTTGAGTAGAATATTTTCCTCTTAGTGATGAGCATTGATACATTTCCACTAATATTACAGCTCTTAGAATTTACATATTTCAGGGTTGGTGAGTCCCTCTGACAGTTTTGCCTCTGTATGTCACAGTTTGTGTGGATAAGATGATAGCACAGCCTGGACTAGACCCTGTGTGTCATGCAGGAGAGATGGTTATTTGGAATGTTGGTGGTATTTTCACATGTCAGAGCTTTACTTTGAGGCCTAATTGTTCATTTGCTCAATCACTACTGGACTCTTTTTTTACTGGGCTGCCAGCAAGTGGATTTAATTGGTTCCCAAAGCTGAAACCTTATAAATAAAAGTTTTGTATATGTGATTTGTTTTTCTTGTTGAGAAAAAACTCTGCTGTATTTTCTTTTCCCCCCTTACCTTTCCCAGTTGGATTATGCATCCAACTGCACAGACTATTTTCTTAACCAGAAGATTCTGTCTGCCTGTTGTTTTTATTCATGGCTTTTCCTAGAAATACTCTGGGCAGTGATGCAGTTCTGATGTAGATGTGGGAATGGAAATGTGCTGCAGTAGCCTGAAGGTTATGATGCATTATTGCAATTTCTTGACAGAAAAACATGTCTATGAGTAGTTGAGCGATCTCAGAACACTTGACTATATATGTATAATAAGTTTTTGGTGTAGGAAAATGTTATTTTGCAGTTCTATACATGAGATACAGAAGCAAAGCTTTTCCAAAGCATGTGAGTTTTAAAATCTCTGCACAGTGTTTTAACCTCAAGCCATGCTTCTGGGTAAGGATAATATTTCATCTTTTAATTATTCTTAAACTTGTATTCTAAAATAGAAACCGACTTTTTTTTTTTTTTTAAATGTCCCTGCATAGAAGTCCAGTGTGCTCCACTTCACAGTGAAAGATGTCTTAACGACATTGAGTAGAGTAAAACATTTTTTGACTCTTTTTCAGAAGTCATTAGTTGTATTCACTTAAATTATAATTGTAATAGCAAGTATGTTAATAAATTTTTACAGTTCTTAAAATTACTTCTGGTTACTTATATGCTGAAATACCATAAAAAGTAAACTGTAGATCTCAGTATTGCAAACAGGTTGTGGAATTGTTTTGTTGTGTTGGTTTTTATTTTAGTAGAGTGACCTTGAAGGTTTCATAGTGATAGTAATGGTAGTGTGGAAATAAGAAGGCTTGCTCATTGGGGAAGCAGTGCCATCATTTGATATTGAAACAGCACTGTTTTATTACAATAGACCTCAGGAGGGAAAAAAGTAGATATGCAAATCTCAGAATCATTGAAATTAATTTCTAGCAAGAGTGTCAATTTCTGATCAAACCTTGATGAGGCATGCATGTCATTACTTTACTCTGTGCTTTCATCATTAAGTGGCACATTAAATCTATGAATGTGAAGGGAAGACTCAGGGGAAGCACAGTGTAGTTGAGGGGAAAACTAGGATCAAGACCAAGATGTATGAGGCTCTGCTAGTATGCCAAGCTCTGTTTGACTTTAATATAACTTTACAATCTAGCATTGGGTAACCTTAAAACTATTTTATCTTGCTTATGAAATAGTAAGATTTTAATCTAAATCTTGGCTATATGTAAATACTTCAGCAGCTACAGAAAGTAGTTTCAGTCTTCATTTATCAGGGAGATGCTCCCCAGCCCTATTAGTCTTCAGTTTCTTGTAATTCATATGACTCCATTCATTAGGAAGGATTTTGGAGTACATTTTCTAGTGGTTGATGTGTGCTGTACATTATCATGTGAATTTTGTGCTTAGAAAAGAGGAACATGACCTTGTTGAGTAACCTCATTAATAACCTCATTAGTGTGCTAGTACTTTCTAGTTTGGAAGGTTAAATTAAACACTGAAAGAAATCAGAAGAGCTTAAGGAAATAGACATTTATGAATTACTTGAGTTTTAAAACTATAAACCTCTTTAAATGGCTGGTTTTTAAATACAAGCCACAGCAGCTGGAAACTAGTTTTGGTAGGGAAAATTTTACGTGTTTTGTCATTAATTACCTTTTAAACTTTTTTTCCTTGATATGGTAGGTAAAAATGACTACATTAGAATGTAACTGCAAAATTAAAAGTTGGAAAACAAGAATAATGTGAAAATGCTTGGTGAAGTAGTTTCAATTTAGTTCATGGAAAGGTAGCCTAATGTTACCTATTTACCTGTCAATAATTCCAAATTATTAAAGTAAAATTTCTAAGCTATGCTTTCTGCTTTTAGAATCAATAGTCTTGGGTTAACTTTATTTTCAGGAGTCTGTGTTGTATCCTTTGCTAATGTATGATAGCCCTCTAAAGATGCAGTTGTTAGTTTGATGAGTTTATTTAAAATAAGATATATTTATTTTAAACTTCAATTACAATACAATATTTGTGGTTGTAAAACTTGGAAAGATATCTTTATGAAGCTGCACGCAGAGTCAAAACAGATAAATACATGGTGTAGGTAAGGAAGACCTTTCTTGTCCTGCTGGTTCTTTTATAGACTAACAATTTTCTAGGGATCACAAGTAGCTTAAAGTGGTTCTTGCCAAAATAAATACTGTTGGATATTTGTGGTAAATTCCTTTGGATTGAGCATATCCACATGAAGATTTTGGAATTGAAATGTCCTTGAAATTATTTTACTGATAGTTGAAGTTTGAATGCTGATTTAATTTGCTGTGTTAAGAAAGCATACTTGGAGCACCAAATGACAGCTACAATAAAATGATGCTATCATGAGAGAATGAAGCATCTTGTCACTGATGTCAAATTTAGCCTGAGCTATTAAGGACCTTTGGTTTACTGGTAAGCTAGTACTGATAAAATAGTTTTTGTAATGTCTCCTGTGCTTTCTCCAGTTATGTATGATGCACTGTGAAAAATAGATACACAGAGAGCTGCAATATGCTTAACAAGAGCAGTTTTTATTATTTAATTTAAATTGGGGAGGCTAACTGGTTTGAATCCTCAGATCAAAGAAGAGCAAATATAATTTAGAGATGCTTCTGATCACAGCCCTTTCTTGTTATCTGTGTTGTACTTTTTTCACTTGCTTTTCTTATTTTCCTTGAGATAAAAGTAATATGAGGAGGACAACGCTTTCTAAGTAGATAGATACTAACATTTTGAGCAATTTTTGATCTCTGTTTTTTCCTCTTTTTCTTTCATTTTAATTTTCAGCAGATTCTCGACATCTGTACAGTTTTTATTAGTCTGGAAATACCTTTTGCACTTATGAAAAAGTGTAATATTATTGGCTTCCTGTTGAAGCACTAGAACTTTGCGTTTATGCTGCAGCAATGTGTAGAAAACACCATCAAGAATTAAATTATTTCACTTAAATGTTAAGCTTTAAAACACCTGCACTAAAATACAGAGATCTTGATAAAATATAGACATAAATGAAACAAAAAATGGGTGTTCATAAACCCTGGAATGAATGAAAAGGAGTAATTGCTTAACAATTAATATGTGGAGCTGCCTTTTGGGAAATAATTTAAGAATTACTTCTCACTTTCTTAAATACCTCTTCTAGCTTGTACCTGGTTGACCAAAGATCATATTAGCCAGTTTAACTATAATCTGAAATTGCATCCCTGCTGAATTGTGAAATCATGTTTTATGGATGAGGATTTAAATTTATTTCACAATAATACAGCAATAATACAAATAAATAGAGCTTATGTTGCATCATGTTCTTTTTGTTGTTTGTAGACTCCAGAAAAGAAACAGTCAGAACCTTCCAGAGGGAGAAAAAGAAAAGCAGACACTCAGAGTGAAAGCAGCCAAGGTAAATTAAAATGTAAATTGACTAGGTAGGGATTGCAGGAAACACAGTTTGGACTATTAGCCTTAAAAATTCTGTGTTTTCGCTTAGGTAAGATGGGTGTTATGTTTTGGATGATAAATTATGTATTCTTCTCAGCCTCCCATTTGTCAGTGGAAGGGATGGGCAACCAAAACGTGAACTGGACTGGCAATTACCCAAAAGAATCACGAGCTGCTGTGTGTGTAACTTGCAGCTATGATACAACTCTGTAATCTTTTCAAGAATTACAGCAATTCTTCTCATGCAAAATACCTTGTGGTTAGAATTTATTTTCAGGAGATAAGGGGGAAATGGGATTACTGATTAGAATATCTGATGCTTGTTTCACAGGTACATATGAAAAATTGAATTTTATTCTTCCTTTTCTGTGGAAGCTTGTAATAGTCCGGAGGGGTGGGAAAATAATGATGAGACTGATTTCTAATTTAATATTTACAAAGTTTAGTTTTTGTCATTCCTCTCTTTAGTGTAACTTTTGGGCAAGGTGGAAATTTAACCTCAAGACAAAAATTCATCAGAAGGAGAGTGGAAGTATTTCTGATAACATCTGTATCAGCTTTATTTTTCATTCTAAAAGAGCTAAAAAATGTCACTTCAGATATAAAGCTATATCTTTATATATAAGGATACGTGTATGGGCTCCATGTCTGGAAGTCTTTATGATGCAACATGCTATTAGTAGAAGAGTCATGTTGTTTGATTAAAATTAATTTCTTCCTAAGTGTTACTTCGTAGAAGTAGTGTTCAAAGAACCTGAATTAAATTTCCTATTTTCATTGTTCTGGTAGCTTATCCTTCCTGTTACTAAAGAGTGTTGAAATTAGGGATTATAGAAATTTTTGGGACTTTTTAATATAGAAGACATTATTATAATGTCTGGTAATCACTGTTACTGTCAGCAGCAGTAAACTGAATAGTCTGCAGTGCAATAGTCTCAAGGAGCAGACCTAAGAGTGGTACAGTACAGTTGAAACACAGCAAAAAACTCCTATTGTATTGGAAAAAAGAAACAAGAAATCCATCTCTTGTATAGTGCATACCCAGGATATTGAATTTGTAATATGTAAATTAATCCATAAATGTTGAAGAAAAGGGTTGTTTAGAACACAGAAGTAATTGAAAAGTGGTATAAATCAGTGTAAATCTATTCATAATTGGCTGTGCCAAAATAATTTGACATATTTCTTCAGTGCAGAGTTCTGTAACATGGCATCAAATAGATTTTTCTCTGTTGCAAAGAGATGCAGTCTCTCATTTATCTGCATGAAAGCGAATTTGATGAAGTGATATATGGGAATTAAGCATGAGGACAGAAATCACTAGCAGAATTACAGGGTAGGTAAAGAATTGGCTGGAGGGAAGTAGCATCAATGCATGCACTGACTGGGTAACTACTGAAGAAGTTGGCTGTGTGTTGTTCTAGGTCTTGAAATTGTTTTATCTAAATTTTTTTGTTAAAAGTCTTGACACAAAAAGGACTGCCAAATGTTTCTGGTTTTTCTTGTGACTTAGTGACACAGCATTATGCAGCAGTGTCAGTACAGAGGTATATTGAACTAGAGAGTTCATCAGGACTGAAACAATAGAAAAGCTTGAAAACCTTTGCTAAAAAGTGGAAATTGAAATGATGGATCTCCTAATACATTGCAAAAATTTCCGTCTGTAATGTAAAAAGAACAATAGTCCATTTCCAAGATGTCTCCTAACAGGCTGTGTGACTTCTACAGGAGAAAAACCCTGTCTTAAGCTTTATTGGTCATCTTAGGGCCAAACAGAAGAAAACATTTGTGCATTGGATAAGGTATAGATGCAACCTCTAGAATGCCAGATATGGGTCAAGTCCTCCTGTTGAAGAAGTACAATTCATGTTAGTTCTCCTGAAGTCTCAATCTGTTTAAGATAAATTCTGATTTCATTCTCTGGTGTTTTATTTCCCTAGTTAACACTGTGAGTTACCCAATTCATAATCAGGTTAAAAGGACTGAAAATACTTGTCATTCTCTACACCCTCACTGTTACTGGCCCCTAGGGAAATCCTTGGGCAGAATATTTGGGCATGATAACTCACCTAGAGTATATAATGTTAGTATAGTTAGTTGGTTAGTTTGATATTTTTGAGAAAGTGCTTGAAAAAGGGAGGGACTTAGAGCTAAAGGTTTGATCTGTAGGATGAGAAATGAGTTTCCTGTTATCTAGAAGAGGGCTAGGGTTTCTGTAAAGTCTACTCTAAACAGGTTAAGGAATTGAAGATGATTTAATATCTGATTTCTCAATGAATGGAATATGAAAATCCCTTTCTTTTGGTAATCCCTTAATTTCCTATATAGGGACATCATGTATTACCACATCAAAGAAAACCAATTAACAAGTGGTAAGATTTTGCTAAAATTATTTTACAGGTAAAAATGTAAGACACCTCTACAAGTAATTTATTTAACCAATTCTAATGTATCACTGTATTTATTGCAGGAAAGAATATTGGGGGACGTGGTCACAAGATTAGTGACTATTTTGAGGTAAAAATTTTGTAAAATTTACTTTGGTTTTAGAATTTTATTTTAAAATATCCTTTTTGGTTTTTTTTGGATGCTACATTTTCGATTGTAATGGGCAGGCCTCTTGAGAGGTTACTTCTTTTTTTCTTTATGTAAGCTTCTGAGTATTAAACCTTGAAGTAGAGATGCAGTAGTCTCTTGATGGAGCCTGAACTGAAATACAAAACCCATTATCTTTCACACTGTTCTTTAAACTGCTGCACTAATAGAAGTAATACAATCTGATTGATGAATTCTGTGTACAGACGAGCTGTAAAATATACTGTGTACATTCAGTAGGTGTATAATGTGTTTTGAGAAGGTTGACTAATGGGAGGTCCATATGTGCCCTGCAGTACCAAGGTGGAAACGGCTCGAGCCCAGTGCGAGGTGTGCCTCCTGCAATCCGCTCTCCTCAGAACTCACATTCCGCTCCTTCTTCTGTAAGTCTGGGAACTTCATAACTGCTGGAGATGCTTTTACAGGATAAAAACAGCAAAATTGAAAATAGTCCGTATTCAAGGGGACAGTTTTCAAAGGAATGAATCCTGGGAAAGAGTTCACTCTTCCAACAGGAAAAAAAATCAAATTAAGTATTAAAACTAGATTTTTCTATTAACACTGGGTCATTTTTTCATAAATGTCTTTTTAAATACAAGGTAGTTATGTAAAATGTTGAATAAATGTTAAAATATTGTAATGACATCTATTCTTGGGCCTCATACAAGAAATAGGAGTTTTTTTGTTGCTTATAAGGAAACTTGGACCCATAGCCTGGGACTTCAAATGCTCAGTTTTTGATAAATTGTAGTTTTTTTCAATAATTGATACCTAATCTGCCTTTAAAATTCTTTGTTGGTCGTGCTAATTCATTTTTTTTCCTTCTCATAAGCACAATTTTAGTGCTCAGCATACCAACATGTTATTCTAAATGGCCAAACAAATTTTGTCAGTTACAGAAAAGATTTGTTTTCTCTGACGGTAGCCCTCAGCTTATATTCCACGTGCTTTCAACTTCAGGCACCCTCTTGGTCTTGCCAACAATATGGGGTGTAATACAGATTTTGGAATTTGGCTTGACTACGATCTCATTTACACAAACTGGGTTCATTAACAGGATTTGCGTTCTGATCTGCACCAGCTTCCCCTCTGCTTCTCCCATGAGAGCTAAACACTCCAAAAATAACTCATATTATTCTTGAGTTGTGAAAGCTCAGAATCAGAAAAGTAAGTCTTTGTAAGACTGGCATCACCTTATGTCAGTCTTGTATTGTCTTAAAGCTTTCAGTCTGTTTCCCAAAAGTGACAATCTCAGTTTTCTCAGAGAATATATTGCATCTGTCCTGAACTGCAAGTGGTATGTAACACCATACTGATAACTCTCAATGCAGTGCTCCAGGTAGTAGCTGGTGTAATAAAATACCTTGTTTCTTTGTTCTTTGAGATGTTCCTCAAGATTTGTACCAAGGCTATGCTCATAATTAAATATTACAGCTGTATCTAAAATACTTTGCTTTCATGCCTTTCAGGTTCGGCAGAATAGTCCTTCTCCTACTTCATTAGCTTTCGGGGACCACCCTCTTACACAACCAAAGCAGTTATCTATTAAAATTACTCAGGTAACTTTTTGAGTAGATCACTTTAGAATGCAGGGAAAAAAAAAAAAAAAAAAAAAAAAAAAAAAAAAAAAAAAAAAAGAGCTATGTTTATTTCTTTGTCTTTTAACTTCTTCTAAACTCTTCAAGACTTTCTGAAGCTTTGCTTTATAAAATTGCCAAAGCATTTTTCTGTTAAGTTCAGCAGCTCTGGTGAGATTTATATTCTGCACTTGCTCAGCTCCCAGCATTGCACTTTAATTGCATAGATGACCATGTGATTGGTAGGTTTTTGCTCAAGATTTTAGCTGTTGTGTGATTTTAGAAGTAGAGGCTGCTTTTTCAGGCAGTATTTGAATTGACAGCTGCCATTGTCATACTGCATTTAAAATCCAACGTTGAAGAAGAAAAATGAGATGGATGAGATGGCAATCAAAATGATCAACACACAATTCTGACATGACTTTTAAAAGCTGAAATTAACTGTTTCATTCTCTCTGCCATTTCTGACGTGGTCTGTTCTTTCACATTAATCAGAAGGTTGCTATTGACTGATACAGAGAAATTTATTAGTTGCCCTGTTTTGTATGTTTTTTTATGAACAGTGACTTCTCAGTTGGTGATGAAATCTTTTAATACTGTTAATGGTTTGTCCCAACTGTTCACAGTTGTCCTCAGGAAGAGGGAAAGTGATTTTGAATAAGAATCTTTCATGACACTTCCAAACATCTGAAAATAAGATTTGCTCTTCTTCTTGAATGTTTTAAAACAGTTTATTTCAGTTTATTTAGTTTATTTCTCTGCCTAACAAGCATAAGAAGAATAATGCTGTAGTTGTAAAAGGGAAGTATAAATATTTCAAAATGTTCTTTCTAGACTGATCTCACAATGCTGAAATTAG
Organism: Zosterops lateralis; assembly: GCF_965231275.1. Classification (NCBI taxonomy): domain Eukaryota; kingdom Metazoa; phylum Chordata; class Aves; order Passeriformes; family Zosteropidae; genus Zosterops; species Zosterops lateralis. The sequence continues at coordinate 18,589,849 of NC_139767.1, forward strand.
CTGCACTAGAAAGTAATAAAAATCAAGACTTGGAAAAGAAAGAAGGTCGTATAGATGACTTACTCAGGGTAAGTGTTGGACATGAGGTAAAGGTGTTAATGCAGATCAGACTGAATATGAGGACAATTTTTTAGATTTTTTAAAAATTACTTAAATAAAAAGATACAAGTTTTTTATTTTTGAAATTTTTTTCTTAAATCTAAGAAGTCTATATAATGAAATGTGTAGGATTGTTTTCAGCTTCTGTGCTAGCACTTGTTAATGATTAAATATGTTTATAGACTTCTGAAGGTGCAAAGAAACTCAATGCCATTTGCAGGCAGTTGATTAATTCCTTAAATTCATATTATAATTCACCTAAGAGGTGGTTTGGGGGTTTCTTTTGATTCTAATTGTGAATAGCCATTATCTGTGGCACAACTCTTGTCATTTTCAGAATGGAGGTGATTGTGACAGAAATAATTACAGGCAATGAATAACTACTTTAAATAAGAAAACTATACTATATTGTGCTCTTAGACCTGTTTTCAGGAAAAAAATCATAATGCTTGTGCTCTTGAAGGAAGCACTGGAGAAGGGATATACAGAAATGTGAAATATGGAACAAACCTGTATTCACAAGTTGTAGTCTGTTTAGTTTTTGTATGTGTACATACAATACATTAAAATATTTACCCATGCAGTCATGTACTATAAAATTGCATTTGTAGATTGTTTTAACACATGCTCAGTGGTATGGAGCAGACAACCCTAAACTATTTTGTTGATAAAAAAATTGTTTTAATCAAAATAATATTGTTGTGGGATTCTTAAGGTATTAAATATAATTGGAACACAGGGAATTTCTTAAACTTCCCACTCAGATCATTGAAACTTTTATCATTGTGAATTTTTTGCTTTCATTTAAATTTTTGCTTTCATTTAAAATGAAGATGTTAGGATTCACATGACTTAAGAAATCACATATAAAGATGTGATGATAAAATTTAAATTTCCAGTTTCAATGTAAGTGGAGCCCTCAGTGGAGAGCTGAACATGAGATTGGTACAGAGCTTTTGTATGTTCCCATTATGCTGAATGCTCTGTAGTAGAGAATGCAGGACAGTGTAAAGGAAATAAAAAAGAAGCAAGGCATCCTTCTATAGATACGGATTGATATGTGAAATGAAATTTTTATTTAGATAAATAGATGTGTTTATGCATGTATGTTCCTTACTATAGTCATGTAGAAGTAGATATATTTGTTTTCTGTGACAGCTGATTTAAAAAACTGTGTTTCAATATATCTCTTTATATTTTGTATATATTTATTAGGCTAATTGTGATCTTAGAAGACAAATAGATGAGCAACAAAAACTACTTGAAAAATACAAAGAAAGGTTAAACAAATGTATTTCAATGAGCAAGAAGCTTCTAATTGAAAAGGTAAGTTTACTGCTCCTAAAATCTTTGTGAGAAAAGCTGGGAGATTGCAGTAAAACTCCATTATGATTCCTTCATTTTCACTTCAGCTTTTTCACATTAGTCACTTGAGATTGAAACTTCATATCCTTGGTCTCTATCTGGCAGTATTTTTATAAACCTGAATAAGCTAAATAAAATGTTTAGCCTTTTCCAGATGGTGGAAAATGTACCTTTTTTAATTTAAAGATTTACCCATCGTAAGTAATCCAAAATAGCAAAGCATAGAAGTTATGAATTTAGTATATGGCATATTTTCTGGACAAATTTTATCCACTGTAAAAAGTGGATAAAAGAACTTCTGAACATAATCTCTTGTAAAGAAGAGATGGATAATATCTCCTTGTGAGGTAAGTGGCTAAGGTAATTTTTGATGTAAAAGGAAAAAAATGCCATGTTATCTCAGAATTAATAAAAAAAGGAAATGAAGATGACTGCCTTCATATTGCTATTAATGAAAGAATTTTTTTTTTAAATTTCATGCCAATTGTATTTAAACTAGTAGCAATTTATTAGAAGACAAGGATACCCCGTTTCTCTCCCTCTTCTTTAAAATAGCCTTATTTTTTAAAAAAAGCTAAAAAAGTGAATGGCAAATCATGTTATTAGAAATTAAGGTACAAAAAAGTTTAAGATAAACAGCGCCAATGCCTTCCCTGGTGCTAGCTGCTGGATCTTGCTGTCATACACAAGTGCACAGAGTGAGCCATTTGAGGATTCAGGAGAGTTTTCTCACTAGCATGTCATAAATAAATTATTGCAGATCTTTTTAAGTTCCAACATGAGGGGAATGCAGGGAAAAGATGCATCAGATCTGTTTGGTGTGACAGTAAGAGAATACCACAAGGGATGTTCCCCGTGAAAGGCCCTTCTTCAGTCTAGAAGTCTGTTTGTAAAAAAGATCCTTAATTCTAACAATTTCTCACTTTTTGTGTGTGTGATTTTGGGCCACAGACATTTCTTACGAAGCAAGCATTCGTAACAATTAAAGAGGTTTCCTTGCATCAGGTGTTCATAGTGCTCTTTCTTCTCTGAGGGAGATCAGGCAGACTCGGTTGTCTCATCCCAAGGATGTCTGTGGTAGCAGCTGCTGGTTCTAAGAAGGGCATCTGCTCCTGTTGCTGCAAGTAAATATCTGCTTGCAGTTAAGCCTGCCCACAGTGCATTGCCACACTGAGGAACCTGCCCCAAGTCACCTTAGAACAAGCAGTAACATAGATGCCCTGTCAAGGAAGTTTCCAGGCTTAAGTGTAGGAAGTGCTTTATGATTTCTGAGTTGGCTCATTTGTTGTAGTAGACATGCAGAGATAGAATCTTTATTATATCCTCTATGATGCTGACACTCTAAATAAAGTGGATTTTTAATGATGAAGAGCAGCAAACTTTATAGAAAAACTGAGCCAAACTCATGGGGGTTTTTTGGTGCATAAATTGTTCTCTAGTACTGGTTCTGGGAACTGCAGATGCTTGAGTTCTGTAGAAATTAGAATAAATGGGGTAAATACTACAACATATTTTTGTTTACTGTCCTCTTATCTCTGCCTTAAAAGGCTGTTGGAGGAAAAGCCCCCCTGAGTGTTTTATTGATTTTTTGAACACTTTAGTGTTACTAAATATGAAATTTTTTGTTGCTTTCTTAGAGCACACAGGAGAAGCTGGCAAGCAGAGAGAAGAGCATGCAAGACAGATTACGCCTGGGGCATTTTACAACAGTTCGTCATGGTGCTTCATTTACTGAACAGTGGACAGATGGCTTTGCATTTCAAAATCTTGTGAAGTTAGTCAATGCTATGTTCTTAAAATTCTCACTAATTGTTTCTTCCCTCCAGTGGACTTCTTAATTACTAATGTTCTAGGATTGAAGCAGCTTTTCATATGTTGTATTTTGCTTTGCCTTGTGAAGACTGAGAATAGAGTACAGAATCCATTAGTCAGCTGAGGGAACGCTAAGGTTGTGTGTCTTTAAAAAACAGTTTGGTTTCACTTCGTTTTAACTATCTTTAGAAAAGCATGAATGCAGTAAATAAGCAGCACGTAGTTATTCAACTCAGCTGATAGAACTTTAAAGGTAAACCAGGGATTTATCAGGAAGCTAACCATGTATCACTGGTGGTCACTGGGACAGATGAGGTCTGTGAAGTTCTCACTGATCACATAGGTGCTACCTGCACATCCCCATGGCAGCAGCTTTTTCCAGCATCCCGCTCCCTAGTGCTGTGAAGGAGCTGTGACAAACCTGCAGCCTCAGATAGGGTCTAGTGAAAGTGGATGTGGGAGAGCAACCACCTGGAAAAGAGCTGCCATAGCAGGTGTTTCAGCAGAGATGGGGGCCCACGCAAAGGGCTCTGCAAGACTCTCAGAGATGGTGGTGAAATAATTTTACAGGGCTTCCAAAGGAGTTCCTTGGTAATGAGTCTGATTTATTGGAGATACAGATAGATATATAAATAGAAGAATACATATATTTCAAAAAGTAATTCACCAGGATTTTAGTTTTTGAAGGGCAGTACTTAGTCTTAGCATTATGGGATTCTCTGGGGCACTGTTTTTCTAAACAGTCTTAAAAGCAGTCTGTAGATGTGTTTTGCATGAAAGCTGTAATCATTTGCCATACAACCGAACTGGTAATTTATTTGGGAATGGCCAGATCAAATTCAGTATTTGGCCTATAAAAATAAGGTAATCTCTATTGATGCTGTCAGGGGCTGGTTTTTATGGTATAAAATAAGGTATCCACCAGCTCAGATAATTTTTTATTTTTTTTCCCTAGTGCAGAAGTCATACCCAACACTTTCAAAAACAAAACAAAAAAAACCACCCCAAAACAACAATAAAAACCAAACAATTCCCCCTGAAACCACCATATATTTAAAAAGTAAATTGTGCCATTACTTCAGCAAAATTTTTCCACTTCATGAAGAACACTGGTGTTTGTTCTCTTAGGAAACATTTTCACATGTACAGTAAGTTTTTAAAAATTTCTAAATGCCTTATCAGTTAAAAAGATAGTTCTCGAAAAAATGTAAATTGATGAAACTTTAATAAAGCTTTTTTTGGGGTTTACAGGCAGCAAGAGTGGGTGAATCAACAAAGGGAAGACATTGAAAGGCAAAGAAAGCTCCTGGCCAAGCGAAAGCCTCCAACTACAAATAATTCTCAGGCACCATCTGCCAATTCTGAACCCAAGCAGAGGAAAAATAAAGCTGTGAATGGGGCAGAAAACGATCCCTTTGTTAGACCCAATTTACCACAGCTGTAAGTTTAACATTTCAATCAGTCTTTTACATAAATTCTCAGATATTGTCTGTGTACGTTCTATTCAGATAACAGCATAAAAAGACACTCAGTATATTCAGCAGCTATATTCTCACTAAGGACTTGCTGATGTTAGGGAAATTTGCACCACTGTCTATGAAGTTGTTGTACAATTGCACTGTCTATGAAGTTGTGGACAATTTATTTTTGGTAAAGTCACCAGAGAAGGGCCCATTTTGGGGACATGCAGTGTTCCCTATGTTATCCTGATCTAGAAATGTCCTTATCCTGGCTTCTTAGTCTTGTGATGTCACTGATACCAACTGAACTTTTCTTTATCCACGTTGGTTTAAGAGCTTCTCTTTTAGTTGGAGATTTTTTTCCGTATAACAGTATTTATTTGACAAAAAAAAAAAAGAACTTTTTTCAGCTTTTAGTATTTGAAGACATGTCTTAAAACAAATGGAAATAATATCTTTTCCCTTCTTCTGAATGCTGCATCCTGAGATCAACTGTCAGAAGTTACTGACCCCATTTCACATTGTAATTTTTTGTCATTGAAACATAAAAATTGGAAGTTATTAAAGTACTCTCTTTATTCTGGGGATATTTTTTTCCTGCAGCCAGAAATTGTATAATTCAAGGCACATGAAGATGTGTTCTTGACATTTAATTTGAATATTTTATGAAATTCCTGCTTCAAGATATTAGTTACTGCCCTTTATGCTAAGAGGCTGCAGCTGATAGTGTATCTGTTCCTAGTTTATTTTTAAGTAAAAAGTAAATAATTAGGCTTAAAAAGAGTTGCAAATTAATCTGTGTAACTTTACAGAAGTAAGCTACCTGTATTGAGCATGGTCACTTGTCACCTCTGACATGTGGAGGCAGTAATTTATACCTCTGGTGATGGAGTGTATATAAATTGCTCTGGTTAGATCTGCTAAATAAATACATTTGGACCATCCCTTTGAAGACAGCTGCATGTGTTTTGCATAATGCATCATTCTTAAAATTCACATTGTGAAGTTGTTTTACTGTGACAAAAATATCATGAAAATAGAGTAGTCAGGCCAGCAATGTAAGCAAATCTTGGTTAGCGTTACTCGTGTTTTGGTGGAGAGCTGAAGAGTCATTGCTCAATGTGACTCTTTAGTGTAATGCTTAGTGCCTGTGTTTCTTCTTAGAACATAATTAATACTATAGAATAGTACAGTAAATATTGGTGTTGTGTTAAAAATAATACTGTTGTGTGATTGAATGCAATCCCTCCTGTTATAAAAGTAACATTTAAGTAATAGAAAATAGCTGATAATTTACAGAAATTTTTATTTGCTAACTTTTGGCTGGTTATACTCCCCATATCTTACTCCCGTTTTGAGAGATGATAAAATATAAATTGGAGAAAAAATACAGACAACATGTTCTAATTTTTAAGTAGGACAAGATGAATTCCTGGTAATTCATTCCTGGTAATTGGAATATTTTCTGGTGTTACATGGTGTTAAATAATTTCCAATTTACTAAAAACCACAAATTTTAATTTCATCTGGCTTAACCAGTTACATGTTAAATGACACATGAAAATGCTTGCTTTTTATGACATCACCAGGAGAACAATCAGAATTGTCCTTTTGTATCTAATGGTAGCAAAAATGTAAGTAGTTATTAAATGAAAGCTGCATTTAAGTATCGTAGTTTGATTGTTATATAATCTAGATACGAGATTACTTGCTTATATTGTAAGCTTATAAATTTTGTTTCAGATCTTTGAGCAGATCTGTAATGCATCCTGAGATCACAGAGTCATTTAGGCACATTATGCTCTTAGGCCTTTACTCAAAAGGGGTTTTTTTTATTTAGGATTTGTTACAACTTTGTATTGTAGCATTATGTATTGACTCCTTTCTGCTTCTCAGTACAGAATTGTTTTGTGTTTCTTGGTAAAACATTAATTATGCACTTCCATTTTAGAGTAAATTTGTCGTGTTCTATGTGGTTCTCTCCTATTACATTGCTTATCACTGTTTCTGCATTACTTTGACAGTAATGATCTTAATTAGTATAGTCAAATTGAAAAGGCTCTCATTATATGAGGCATGAGGAAATGCAGAGCTGCTTGAGATTAATGAACTAAACCAGTAGTGAATTAGTACAACATATGTGCAAGTGATCAAGCAGGTTTATTTTAAATATACAAATGACATGCTAGGGATCGTTACCAACAGGTGTCTTTACCCACTGCATTGTTTGCTTTAAAAAGTATCTCCAGATTCTGGTATTGACAAGACAAAATGATCTATAGCTTTATAACAATCTATTGTTATTGAACAATTTCTTGAGTATTGAAGCTTTTCCTACAAACAGGTGTCAACTATTTTGAAACAGACTGAAGGTGTTGCCTGAGGCATTCTTAGTAAGGGCATTGTTTTAGTTTAGCTGAATATACTGAGGTCTCCGATAGGAATGCAAAAGCAGAATTTTTGCTCTGAAGTTATTGGTACAAAACTGGCCAGCTTGCCACTGTCTTGTGAGTGAATGGTGGCTTGGTGCTTCAAGTAACATGGAACACATGAGTCTAAACACTGTCCTGGTTTTCCATCATTCTTCCCCTTTTTGTGGCCTAAGCCAAAACTAAAAAGTAGTTTCCATTTTGAGATTTCTTTTTTCTACTGAGCAGAGTAATTTTATTAGTCTTATGTGAAAGGAATAAATTTAAATGTATTTAAAGAAAAAATAATTATTTGAATTGCCTGGAAGAAAGTCTCTTTGAAAACTCTCTTCCAAATTCTTTGGAAACGTGAGAGAGGATCCTGTAAGATTATAATGCAAGTCCCCACTTTTTGGAAGCAGCTCTTATTTCATGAGACAATTACCTCTAGGAGCAATGTTTTATTAGGTTTAGGTGGTAGAATCTTTCCTCTGCAGCTTCAGCCATTTCAGTTGTATTCACTTCCATGTCATCTCTTCAAGTGCTTCCCAGTTCCTCCATGGTATCCTGTACGTGTCCTTGTCCCTGCATGCAGTTTGGACTAGGAGAGCAGAGAGCTGGCAGCATTTGTTACTGTGGCTGAACAAATGCATCATTTAGCAGGAGCATTCTGTTCTGTATGGAACAAATAAAAATATTTTCAGGAACTTGTTCAGGCTGAAGTGCCAACAATGTGTCTGGGCTTGACTGGACAAGTAAAGACAGCTCCTTCCCTGAGGCAGTCTGTTTCTAAGGCAAACATGGAAACAATGGGTGAAATGATGTCATTAAAGGTTTTGACTTGGTTGAAGTTTGTTCGTCCTTATAGAAATTTTGGGAATTGGAGTGAGAATAAGCTTGGACCAAAAGAGAAGAGCTTCAGAAATTGTAGCCAGAAAGCTTGTATTGGATGCGTATATGGCTGTTTTGGAGCATGGCTGCGTTCTGCTGTGCTTATGCAGGATGATTTTCCAGCGGAGCAGAGATGAGAAGAGATGCTTGTAAATGTACCTGGCTTGATCATGGTGAAAACCAAGACACACATGGCTCTTTGGGTTTTTTGTCTTGTCTGTACTCATTAGTAAAAGAATTTCGATTGTAGGAGGTTTTGTCTGCACTTATGAGGAAAAAGCGGAAAGAAGACTGATTACATCTACGCTTGTATATTGTGTCAAAACCTGTGTAATTTGGTGGTGAAAACATAAGCCTCTGAAAGGCCTATTCTTTCTAATTAAAAAACAAAAGAAAAAAGTTTTAATTAGTGGTGATCAAGCCTTTCAGGCCAGGAAAGCTATCTGTACTTTCTTCCAGCAACAAGTAAGAGTGGTACATTGTGGCCCTATATGTCACAGGAGAATTACGCTACATACACAGAATACGTCCAGTACATTTTGGGGAATTCCAGGAATTTATTTGGCTGCAGACAGTTGAAAAAATTACAGCATTTATTGTACAGTAATTTTGTGCAGAAAAGATCATGGTCAGGACTAGGCTGTTCCCACATTAATTCATGCAACCTGTTCCCAGCTGCCCTTCTTCCCCAGTGCTCCTCAGATTAGCCCCAGGCCTGACTATCCATTAGCCCCAGGCCTGAGTAGCTTAAGATGGCAGCAGCCTTGTTTCTGGTTGATGTTCCTACCCTGTGCTCCTCAACCTTTCTCCCTCCATGTCTTATGACACTTGTGTGTCAGGTGATAGAGGAGCAATCCCTTCTGCAGGAAACTGTGGTGTCTGGTAGGTCTCTTGGATGATGCTCTTAGGAACCAGATCTAGTAGGTAGCATCCCTGCCCATGACAGAAGGGTTGGAACTAGATGATCTTTAACCCTTCCAAGCCAGACATTGTGTGATTCTGTAATTCTGTTTTCAAAAGGTGTCTCCAGTGTGGCACCAAAAGGTGTGGTGAGTGGATGCAAGTAGAAAGTTGTGGGCTGATGGGGAATAGTCTCTAGGCTGGTAGGACTGGATGTTTTCAGACTGTGCAGTGGTCTGGTGCCCTAACAGACACTTACTGGCTTACTGCTGTTTGTTGTGTGCTATTTTAATACAAAATACACTGTATTTTTAGATAAAAACTAATAAACTCCTAAAAAAAATGTGTTTCCGAGTATGAGAGAATAAAGTTTTGTTTTTCAGAAGTAAATGAGCAAAATCCAAAATGACTATATCTATGTACAGCTCTGTTTTATATGCCTTTCTCTGAAATGTGGTCAGTAATGACAGTTTTAGATTGCTGTGAAACATGCTGTGCTTCTAATAGAGTTAGATTTGTAAGGAAATAGAAAAACGAAAAACAATCGTTCATTGAATTATAGCAAAGAAACATGGAAAGAATGACTTTGAATCTTAATGTTTTCAATATGACGTCCAAGCTGTGCTCTGTGCTCAAGAGAGCTGTTTCAGGACATTTTGAAAGGCAATACTTGCTAGAGCTGTCTAGGCACTTTGTAAATCTATGTGGACACCTGAGGTTTTATAAAAATGACTGGATTTTCCATATTATGTTAGTTTTTAAGGGGATCTGTGGTTTTAGGGCTGTCACTGTTCACTGAAAGTTCTAGTAGGTCATGCCATAAACTTGGTATTTTGAGTGTGTTTTACTGGTGGTTCAGCTTTGTAAAGCCACCCAAAATACTCACTCTTCTTCCTGAGAAAGACAAACTTTACTATCTGTCTTTCTGGAAATGCACAACCTGTAATTTATACTGCAGACAAGAATCTGGAAACGACAATGTTCAACCTCGTAAACATTGGCATTGGTCTTTTTTAACTGAGAATTTAATCCACATTAGAGTAGATTGCTGTTTTAATAGTATTGAAAAAGTGTCAGGGATATTGTTGTAAGTCATCTAGCATTGTCTGGATTTCTTTGATAGTGCTAGTAAATGTATTACAGCAGGAATTGGAGCATTTGTTTCTTATATTTCTTGCTGTTGCTTGGACTGTACAAAGTCCAAGTGCATCGCCAGCTTTCATAGCTATGGACACAGCCCATTTCACATTCACCTTTAATGCCTCTTCTTGTAAGATGTAGCATATATTGTCTAAGCCTACAGCAATTCTGCTAGGAAAATAATATAAATGTTAGGTCCCAAAATCTGGTAGTAAGAGACCTTTTGCATTTCTTGGAGAGGCAGATTTTCTCCCATTGCCGTCAGAGTGTTTGGGTATGTCTAATGACTGTAATACAAGACTGCTCTGAATTCCAGTGAGAAAAAAGATGCATGGTAACTTTGTATGACATGTCTTAAAAGAAATGCTTGCTTCTCAGATTCTGACAGAATGTGATGATGGGTGCTTTTTTCGCCTGATCTGAGTGTTTTCTATATGTTAGAGACCCAGAAGGCTGATGAAATAACTACAGCCTTGTGAGGCTCTTTCCAATTTCTTGAAAATTTAGATGGTGTGGTCAAAAAAACCCTCAGTAATTTCACTGAGATTTGGTTCAATCAGTTTTCTGGTCAAATCAGAATATGGGCAGCAAAATTCAGTATTTATAACAGGAATGAAAAGGGCTCTATGGAAGCTTCAGAACCACCAGATTTTATCTGAAAAAGATGCACTCCTTTATCAACAACTTTTGAGATGCAATAAAAATACAGGTGTTGGAATTCTCAAAACTATGGTGAACTTGAAGTTTAAAAGGGAGGAAGAAGTCTTATAGTCTGTTAGATTTCTGCAACTTTTGTTGAAGTTGGTTGGCGTTTGCTCTGAGAAAAACCTGAATTAGTGTCCCTCGTCTCTGGGAAAACTACTGGTGATTCTCACGACATTCTAGTCCTCAGACAGCATGTATAGCCTTCTAACCACCTTGGGTAATGATCTTCCCATCTGATGGTTAAACCCACAGAAATATGGACTTGGTGAGAACATATTACACTAGAAGTTGTAGCTTTGTATCATGCAAGAAGTATTAGGTCTAGGCAAGACAATAAAAAATGTCATTTTAATTTCTTTTGTAGGGATTTGTGTGAGCACTTTCAAGGAGGCCATACCTCTTTCTCCTTCCCCATCCCATTTCTCTTTCTCATATGTGCGTGGTTTCTTACCTGGAACTTAAGTCCTCTTGGGTTTATTTTTCAGGTGGTTTCTGTTTTGTTCATCAGACAGATACTGCGTGCAGTCAGTTCGCAGGTTTCTTAGTTACCAATCTGTGCAAACAGTCCAGATTCTCTGCATGATAACTGACTTTGAGCAAGTCTATAGACAGTGAGGGACCACTGAATTATTTGTAGCCAGCAATTGCTGAGAAAAGGAAGATGCAAAGAGAACAAGCAAGAGAGTCACATGTGAATTCAAAGCTGAATTTGTGGTTTCATGCAAAATGGAGTGCTAATGAACTTGAAATGTATGGTTTTGCACTACCGTCTGTAAATCACAGCTCAGAAATCCAGTGTTATCCTTCTTGTCTAATTTCTGCATGCGATAGGGTTGAGAACCAAGCAGTGGAGTAGCATCAGCTAAAGTTTGGGATAGTGATATGATTCAAGATGCACCTAGGTAACTAACAAGCTATCTGGAAGAACTGAAATGGTTCAGTGGGAGAGGCAGTTAATATTGCAGAATGCCAAATATAGGCATTCTGTAAGTATGTTTTGACCCTGAAATGACAATTCCAAAATGTTCAGATGGTTCAAAAATGTGCTTCTAGTACTTCTAGTGGCAGTAAATAACAAGATACTGAATATACTGTAGGTTTTAAATAGAAATGCTATTGTTTTGTTTGCCACAATATAAAAGCTATAATTACATGATTCTTTCATTTTGCAGTTTGACTTTAGCAGAGTACCATGAACAGGAAGAAATTTTCAAGCTTCGATTAGGACATCTCAAAAAGGTATGTTCTTTTAATCATGCCCAAACCCATAACAATTATGAGTGTCAAAATGAAGAGATAGGTTGTTGAGAGCTGTCTGATTAAAAAAAACTAATACTAAAATTGCTGTACCACTTTATGCCTAATAGTGGCCTTCCTTTTGTTTCTGTTTATACAACTTTTCATAAACACTGGGATTACAAGGAAGCAATAATGAGTTCATCCAGTGTAACACTGTACTGGTTCCTTAAATCCTAAGAGTGCTAACAGTGATGATTTCACCAATCCTGATCTTCCCCTTCCACTTTCTGAGCTCTCATTTCAGAGCTCAATGAGCCAGCCAAGTTTGATATACGGGCTTTTTATTTTTGTGGTGGTGTTTTTTTGGGTTTTTTTTTTGCCTTTAAAAAGGCCCAATTCACAAGCATTGTACTTCTGAATTAATGTAACATTTTCATCATCTTCACTATCCCCTTCAGTTGTTACCAGTTGTGGTATTACTTACACAAGAGAATATAATTTTCCTACTTTTATGGAAAATCTGTTCTCTATGTCTTAAATTATTTTTGAAGTCAGATATTTTTATCTAGTCTTTGACTTCTGAAAAAACCTTTTTCTTAAACTCCATCATTCTAATAAATCCATGTAGTGAGATCATTATTATATGAGAAACTATTGCTCATTCAAGCAAAGATTTTGAGGAATAGCCTGTAAAATGGAATGGCAATTGGTGCAGATAGAAATACCTCAACAAGAGTGAAATAAAAGGACTTACATGTGCTGAGTAGTAGTTCCCGAGTTGTTGAGTCAAAACAGGTTGTAGTGTTTTTCCCCCTGAAATATTGCAAGAGTCTGTTTCAAGCCTGTTCTCTTCAAATGTACAAGCCACCTGTTATAAATTCTACTATAATAAACTGAACTGGGCCCCTTGAGAAAGCTGCAGCTGTTTCTAAAGAATATGACAGGAAAATACTTGAATGTGTAGTAGGAAATCTGCATATAATTTGCTGGCACTAGTGAAGTAGACTGCCCACATTGTTCTTCATTGTTAATCGTTTAGGAGCTCCAGCTTCACATGAAATTCTGTTAGGAAATTCAGTAGGGTTTTTTCCATGCTTTAACTTTATGGAAGTCTAATGGAAATTTCAAATGATAGGTGAAATAAACAGTTACAGAGTTATTTAATACCAGGATTTTGGTTTCACCTTGAGCATCAGTGCTGGAGTACTTTGCAAAGGATGTAAATTGACTAAATGCCAGTGGGGAAATAAATGTTATTCTTAACAAATCATACTTGAGTATATCTGAAGAAAATAATAAAAATACATTCTTACATTATATTTCTTATGTGTAATACAGGTTTTGTCATTAACTAAGAAAACAAATTTTGTTACCTTCGTTTTACATGGCTGTATTTCTTCCCTGTGCTTCTTTGCTATTTAATTTTTTTTCCTTCATTCCTTCAGCATATGCTGTTTTGCTGACTGCTCCTCTTCCTTTTCAGTCTTGAGATGCTTTTCTGGTGCTCTTATTTTTGATGCCCTGTACATGCTGCCACCACCAGTTTTCTTTTCCTACTGCTACCCAGGAAATTCTTTTCCAGCTTGTTGCTTTGGTCCTGGAGAGAGGCTCTTGTTTTCTCACTTCCTTTTATGTAGCAGTGACCTGAGGCAGCTAAGCTGGTTCATTCTTGCTTAAAGGTATTCACAGCCTGAGTGTCCTAAATAACAGCTGGAAACAATGCAACCAGCCAGTTCTCTTTGGACTAACATTGGCCTATGAACCACATTTTGAGAACCACTGAATTGCATAATATATGAACAAAAAGGTCCAAAAGAGGCATAACTGATGGATTTTTTTTGTTAGCCTTTGGGAAGACCATAGACAATTGTGTGTACAAGTGTGTGGCCTTTTGTGAGGGGAGAAGGACTAAAATTCTTTATAAAGCACTACTGGGTTATGAGGAACTGCCTGCCATTTCAGGGTGTTTAACAGAGAACTGCAGGGATGTGTCTAAATATAGAAGAAAAAAAAAAAAGACTTTAACATTATATAAACAGGAAAACACCCAACTCTTGACATTGTATCTTAGGAAAAATAAATGGTCCACCCAGATCCGCTGGCAGATTAGTGCTGCTTAGTCCAACTTTTAAATTACTAGAAATTTGATTTTAATTTCCTCCATGGAGGTTCATTTCATGTCTTGTTTTGGGATGAGAAATTTTTACCATCATTTATAGGGATGCTTTCAGGATATCCACTGAAATCATCTAGTCTAGACTCCACAATTCATTGGATATGTGGTCATTTCATAGGAGTTTTAGATCATACAAATACAGTTGTTGTTTCAGGATAGGGGTTTATCAAAATACTATATCATTGTGGCATTTTCTCTCTATCTTGCTGACTTGTGCCTCCATCCCCTTTTGCCATGGCTTGTTGCCCTGTTGCTTTTACCAGCACCACCATGTTGTGCAGAGAATAAATTGGAATGGTAAACTGATCTAGCTTCTTTCAAAAAACAAATACGTTTGGTTTTTTTGTGGTGCTAGTTTCTTTTCTTTCTTCCTTTTTTTTTTCTCTTAAAGAAAAGATTGATTAGTATTCCAGTTTGATATACCATGTGGCTGTGCAAAAGGCTGTGCCAAAATAACAAGAGGTGATGATGGGTACTGCTACTAAAAAAATATGTATCAGATGCCAGGCCTTTTTCCTTTTCAGCTAAAATAATTCTGTAATTGTGAGCTTTCTGATATGGACTAGTTTTGTCTCCCCTTTCTTCAAATTTTCAAGTTCTAGAGACACTAACTTTGAAATCAGTATAACCCTGTCTGCAATATCTTTCAATGAGTATGTTTCTCAGTTTGAGTACAGACACATAGGTTTCCACAAATCAAGCATCATTAAATCTTTATGATTTTAGAGGACCTGAAAAAATAATTATTTCATTGTTTCCTAATGCATAGCATAAAGACGAGATAAAATTAAGTGCTGAAATTAGTTAAGGAATGTGCTCCTACCTGATATGCTTCTTTTGAAGTTGTGCTTAAAATCTTATGCAATACACATTCTTCATTTGTAATTTTAATAAGACACAAATGGGAAAATCTTTTCAAATTAGATTGGTTTTGGTGTCTTGTATCAGCACCTTAAGAATGTTTCTGCTGTAACGATGTGCTCTTTTATTCTTTTACTTGATTTGCACTTCAGCCTTAAAATATTTTACATGTCTTTTCTTAATCTGTCGGTTTGTACAGAATCTATAATTGCCCATATCTCAGTTTTTTCTTTTTTTGTACATCAATTTCAGACCGCTTCCCAGATAATTTATCTCCTTGGCTGTGGTACAAAACCCAGCTGCCTCTCATTTCAAATAGCATCCCTACAGTGCAGAACAAAACCATGAACATCCCATTACCTGTGGGTTCATGAACAGAAAAATTTCTTGAAACAGGCTTTTGCCTTATCTTTCTGAATTTTTCTGGCTTTAAGAGAAAAGCAATGCTTTCTTCTAGTTCAGCAGGGTTTTGTAATGTAATGTTCCTCCATCACCACTAGTATTGATGCAGGGGTAAAAATACCCTTTTCAAATGGGAAGTAAATGAGCTTTTATATTTCCTTTTCATTTGCAGGAGGAAGCTGAAATACAAGCAGAACTTGAACGTTTGGAAAGAGTTAGAAATCTTCACATAAGAGAACTGAAAAGAATAAATAATGAAGATAATTCACAGTAAGAGTCTTTACAGTCTTAATTTTGCATGTCTGTTTTTAAAGTAATTTTCTAATACCACGTCTTACCTATAGAAGTGACTTGTTCATACATTCTTTTTGGTTTTCTATGTTTATATATGTATTTTAAACCCAATTTATTTAAAGTTAACTAAAATTTCTTACAATTTGGTAAATTTATTAATGTTTTTGTTGAATATACAAGAAAAAACATGCCTACACAGCTTATAATGAAGAACGGAAACTTGCTAGGCCTTATTACTAAGCTGAAAAAACCACTTGTGAAATAACTTAATGCAGTTCACTTAGTTGATAATAATGCAAGAAAATGGCAGGGAGCTTTGATGCACCAGCAGCAATTTTGTGCTGCACTTAAAATTAGTTTTGTGTTTGTGGGGCTGTGATTTCATTCCTACTAGGTATAGGTACCTAGCAAGAAAAACCTTATTATGTTGTTACTTTGTATTTCACTTTGAATGACAGTGTATCACAATGTTAAATTGCTACATAATATGAAGTGGTTCTGGGTAGTTTTGAAAGTAATAATTAAGTGACTTAAAGAATTAAGTCTGTTTTCTTTCAGCTGGCATTGTTGCTGGAAAGGAAAAGAGCTGCTTCTGCCTCTCCCTGGCTACTTAGCCCTGTTTTCTTTCACATGCTTGCAAGGATATTTCTTTACTGAACCAATGCTGGAAATTGATCCAAATTAAAACCAGCTCCTGTGGTTTACTTTTCTGGATTAATTTTAATCTAGGATCAATGTCCTGGTCTAGTTCTTTGCCCAGTTGCAGAAATATCTATGCTGCCATGAGGAGAGAGGGCAGTGCAAGGGTGGAATGAGCTGGGGGAAGGACACGAGGGGACTGGACTTCTCACTTTCTGCACTAGGAAATGTTTATGAAACAGTAGCCTTAAGTCTTCAGGATTTTATTTTATTTTTTACTTTTTAGGCACAGTAGAATTATGCATACACTAAGACTTTTAAATATTAGAAGAAAAAGATGTGAAATTGTGCCTGTTCTGATGGTACCTACCATGCAGTAATACAGAAAATTTTTTAACCATGTGACTTTAGTGCTACTTGATAGCTAAATTGTTTTGGGTTTTGGATATGAAGAATAATGGGTGTTTATACTTACATACTGATACTTACAGAGTATTTTCTTTTAATATTTTTTTAAATAAAAATCACAATATTAAATGTCCTACAACAAATTAAAAAAACAGACAACCTGTTTTAAATCTTCAATGTTTGCACTAGAACAGGTGTAGGTTTTTTTAAGAAAGGATCCTTCAGCAATAAGGAATAAATGGCACAGAAAAATGACAGGCTTTGACTATGAACATACTGCATATGTGGGGCAAAGAATGTCCAAATTACAGTCAGAGTTGAAAACAGTTACAGGCCATGGACAAGCAGAATAGTGCAGCTTCACTACTCACTGTCTGCAGTCAATGCTAAGACATTTTATGGTACAAAATGAAAATCTTTAAACTGTGTTCATGTTTCTGTGGGAGTTTAGACAGGTATTTATGAGGTGGCCAAGCCACAGCTTATAGTCATAATGTAGAAGAGAGAAGCAATGGAGAAATAATTTAGGTCTGTAGCCCCTGCTCTTTCCTAATGTGTCTTGGTGATGTGGCTGTTTGGTAAGGGAGACAGTTTTCAGCCAAGGCAGCTGCTGGATTCTGGCTCAAATCCTGTTGGGATTTCTGCTTCCAGCTGTGGTGTAAAGCTAAGCCCATTTTCTTGTTCTGGCAACAAGTCCATCTACCCTTGGTAAACTTGTGTGTCTACAACTGCACTGGAATAATGGGACAAGTTAAGAGTGTAGGTTAGGGCTTCTCTGTCTGGCTTTGGAGCCCACATGATGTTGGGGTGCAGGTTCTGAGCTGTGCAGAGCCACACAGAGGAGCAAAAGCAGTGTGGAGAGGGAAGGTGGCAAGATTGGCCCACTAAAGGTGCACATGTAATAGAAAGACCATGAAAAAAGAATTGGGCTACTGGTCATATGACATCAAGTGCCTAATAATGCTGCTTCTAAATTTGTTCTTCTTCTACACTGAATACATTAATTACTGTTTATGGTTTCTTTAGAAAAATATTTAGCATTGAAATATGTATCTTTATAGTGAATGAAAAGGAAAGCTTTATTTCTAGAAGGGCCACAGTAAACAAGAATATGCATCTTCTCTCAAATACTTGACTACCTATGACCATACTTACCAAACTGTAGAGAATATGGAAGGATGGGATGAGTTATTGGCAGACTTGCCCTAAACTCTCCTTTAAAGTTTTCTGTGGAATATAACTGGCAGCTTGCCTTAGATTCTTGCCTTGTCTTATTGTTGTACTAAGAATGTGATGAATATTCAGATCCCATCCCCCTGATTGGATGGAAGAATGTATTTTGTCTTCTATATATTTTAGGAGAGGGAGTATAGTCCTTTTTCTTGGTCCGGCAGCATCATTTTGTATTTAGAAGAAATGTTTTCATTTTGCTTTTGCTTAGAGTGTGAGCAGATAGTTCTTCCTTGTGTTTTCTCCATGTTGCTATTTCTGATTTAACTTCTTAGTGTTATATAAAATCTTTTTTTAAATAAAAGAGGCAGTAATATACAACATATCTGGTCATGTTTTGTGTGAAATTGGAAGAGTGTCCTTGTTGTCTGTTCCAGAAAGATGAAGTGTTGAGTCTTCTCTAAAATTTGGCACAACAAAGAGAGATCCATGTATCACATGTTTAAATTTAAGCACACTTTTCTTATCCTCAAAAAAAAAAAAAAAAAAAAAAAAAGAGAAGAATAACAAAATGTTTGCCAGGGTTGGCTGTTTTGATGACAGTGTTGTGATAGTATGTGTAAACTAAATAGTCAAAGGGTACTGGAATTGGTCGTGTTGTACAGTTGTGTCATAAGGTTTCTTGTGGTGTAATGTTGCTCAGCATATTGTGTGTTGTTTCTAAGAAGAAAGCTTGATTTGATGAGTAATATTAAGAAATTTACATTTTAAATGCTACTTGTATACCTTAAACAGAATAAAACCTTTTTTTTTCCTTTCAAGATTTAAAGATCACCCCACATTGAATGAACGGTATTTGTTACTCCATTTACTTGGCCGAGGTGGCTTCAGTGAAGTATACAAGGTAGAGTTTAAGTCTGATAAATCTGATTTTTGAGCCATGTACATTTAATTTGGAGGGGACAAAAGGGGATCTAATTAAGTAGAAGAATTGTAATGGGTTGACCAGACTTTGATTAACCTGTGGAGGGGAGGTAGCATGATGGTAGCCTTGTCAGTAGACTTGTGAATTACATACCAGTTTTTTTCCTCACTTTATTGGGTGTTATTTTTATCAGTTTTGGTTATAACTTTGCCATATTCATGCATTTCTTTTTTAGGCTTTTGATCTTTATGAACAAAGATACGCTGCTGTGAAGATTCACCAGCTTAACAAAAGCTGGAGGGATGAAAAGAAAGAAAACTACCACAAGTAAATATTAATTACTTATGCTTCATGTGTTAAGCTTAATAGCATTTCATTGATTGCGGAAGGTTAATGTATCCATCTTCTTTTAGACATGCCTGCAGAGAGTATAGAATACACAAAGAACTGGATCACCCCCGAATAGTTAAACTGTATGACTACTTCTCCCTGGATACAGATACGTAAGTAGAACTTGGCAAGGATTTCAGTGCTGTATATTAGATAAACAGAAATGAAGAGTATTTGAACAAAAATAACGTATGCTCTTGCTTTCAGCCAAAACGTTTTAAAAACCCCACACTACTTGCAGCATTTTGTCTGCTGAATATTACAGGCCTTCTATAAGGTGATGAAGAGAGGATTTTGCAACACCTGACTGGCATCGAAAGGCTGCCATACCTTAGACAATTTTCCAAGACTAAATGACACCAGGAGCATTATTAGCCTAGGTGTAGCCCCTGGTGACTGGGCTGCACCTCATTGCATGAAATTGTCACATCTTACGGGATAATTAAGATATTTTGATTTTGAGAAATGTGTCTACTATAAATAAAGAGGCTTTTCTTGATTTCTCATCCATATGGATGCATTCTCTCTTTTAGTGAGTATGAATGTTCTGATTTGCATCAGTTTTCACAAGCTAATAGTTACACCATGTGTTCTATGAACAATTTCATTCATATATTTTAATATTCAGGCAGCCATTCTTAAACTTGCCAGAATGAAACTAGGTTGTCATGTCTGTTTCTGATTGTGCAGTATCATACATTCTTTCATTTGTCTCTCTAAATTCTACCCTAGGTTTTGCACGGTTTTAGAATACTGTGAAGGCAATGACTTGGATTTCTATCTCAAGCAACATAAATTGATGTCAGAGAAAGAAGCTAGGTCCATTGTAATGCAAATAGTAAATGCACTACGGTATCTCAATGAGATCAAGCCCCCTATTATACACTATGATCTTAAACCAGGTAAGTGAAAAATGTTGTGATTGAAAATGTAATTTATTTTGTATCCTTTATTTTGTTTGTAATTCATGCCTGAAAATGCCGGAGTTATCAGGGCATCAGTGTGTCAGGGTTATTGTAAACAACTGGAAAAAGTGTGTACTTCAGAATTTCATTGCCAGAATCATCTGCCTTTTCTGTGGAAAATGTTTGTTACAACTTTACTACTTTTCATTATTTTGATTTGAATTTGTAGGAAAAAATCATATAGCTAGTAGCTACATGCAGTGGTAGTTAGCAGTATAAACAGATAAGATCATTAGTAGGCTCAGTCCTGTCTGGTGGTTGTGGAATGCTGATGTGTAATTCATTTTTCCCATATGTTTTTTTACACCTGTAAATATGTAATCAATCACCTTCAGCATCCCAGCATAAACACTCCAAAACAGGACTTTACAGAGGGTTTTCTTTACAATGAATAATAAATACTGTTATAAGCAATATTTGTCTTGATTCCATGGCCTTTGTTTTACCTTTGTTTATCTTGCATGAATGATGTTTATATTTTTCATGTGCTTTAATCTGCTATGCTTCCAAGTGTGGGGTTTGTAAAGTAATTCTTAGTGCCAGGCTGTTTGCTTTCTCTTCTATAATAAACTGTTCACACAGGTTTCTCTTGTTTTATGAAATGGTACAGAATGTATTTTTAGTCTCATTATTTTTTGTTCTCAGAGGAACTTCATCAAATAATTTTTGTACAAATTATTTGTACAACTTTACAAATTTTTTGTACAAATGTGTACGATTTTACAATTTTTTTGTACAAATTTGTACAATTTTACAAATTATTGTACAACTTTAACACATGGAGTAAGATTTGTAGGATTGCAGCAATTTCTTGGCACAATTTTGTGGCATATGCAAACCCTGAAAATTGTAATGTGGGTTCATTCTGGCAGAAGAAGAATGAAACTTATTTGTAACTAGTATGTGCTGCATTCTGATGTTTCCTCACTCACTTTGCTGTTTCTTTGCTGACCAGCCAGCTCCCAGCTGAGAGAGCCATTTCAGATCATGGTGGTTAACCTAGAGAGTTGCTGAAACTGCACAGGAAATTGTCATAGTCAAGTTTCTCTAGACTCGAGGATGTAAAATTGTGTTAAATATATCTCAGTTGGTTCAAGCATGGTGCTAATAACACCAAGGCTGTGGGTTTGGTCAAACTATTTTATGTTTCTGAGTCTTTGTTTCTGTAAAATTGTCACTTACCCTTATGAAGTTAGATGTTCTTGAGAATTGGGCTGGTTTTGAAAGTAAAGCATTCTGTTAGCTTTTTTGAAGTAATTTTCCTTTTTCTTTTCCCTGCATAGGTAATATCCTTCTTGTAGATGGAACAGCATGTGGAGAAATAAAAATTACTGATTTTGGTCTGTCCAAAATAATGGATGATGATAGCTATGGAGTGGATGGAATGGATTTAACTTCACAGGGAGCAGGAACTTACTGGTAAGGCATGGTTTGATTTTGCTGTTTAGACTTTGGATCATTGTTCACATTTTATAAATGCTGTCTTATGAAGCCAATTTGGAGAGACAGCTAGGATTAAAAATGTTATCATGGATGACAAATAAAAGTTTTTGCACAGTACAATGATGTTGATATCTCAATAGTTAGAAGAATAACATAACAAGAAAAATAAGAGAGTGTGTGTGTTACTTATTTATTTATAAATATGTATAAATAAATAAATGTAGAGATGATCACTGTGATTTAGAAACACGGTTTCCTCTGAAAGATCAGGTATTTAATCTTTGGCTGCTGGTGGTTGAAGACATTTGACAGAGCTATGATGATTAAGTGTGGGTGCTTAGTACTTGGAAATTGTAGAACAGGGATTACCAACAGGTAATGTCCTTAGGACAAAAGAGTATTCAGTCTTCCTAAAGGTTAATGACAGCTCAGCAGCTGTGATTTATTTTTTGTGTGCTTGCATGCTTATCCAAAACACTGGAGTTTCAGAGCTGCCAAAGCATAGGAATGACAATAAGCATTTCATTGCTTACAGAAAATCTGTTTTTAGAATTTAGTCCCTAAAGATGCAGATTCTTCATGGCAGAGTAGCTCTTTGAGCCTGTGTGTGCTGGCTGTGTCAAGGTGGGTGGATTAGCAATCCTGTACTGGCCAGGTTGTTACAAGTCATTTGCTCTACAGACAAGCCAGTGTCATTCCCATTTGCTTTGCACTTCTTCCCATATTCAGGAGTTCTATGTAATAAAGTTTTTGCCTTCTTCTATGGAGTTTTTAGAAAAGGAAAAACATACTCTTCCACAAATACCTCTGTGCACATGCTGTGAAAAGATGATTACTCAAGTTGAAGCATTTTAGAATCATTAGGCTTTTGCTACTTTTTTTATGCTTTGCCTATTTAAACACGAATTTAAATGTTTTATTTTAGGAATAAATATCAGAAAAAAAATTGGCTTTTGTATTTCATCTATAATGCTTCAGGCACTAGTGGTGCTGTAAACTTAAAAGTAAAAGAAGATCTGTAATCATTAGAGATTCATGATGAATCTCTGCATTTCTAATTTGTGCTTTCTCTGAGCCCAAAATCTTCATTAGGGAGGGAAATATTTACAGTGAGTTTGAGGTTGGGAATGAGTCTATTCAGACTACATTGCAGAAACTGTAAGCAGCATAGCCCTGGAAGGGATTTCCTCAGTCACTTGGTCCACTTACCTACCTTCCTAGGCAGTTAGGTTACATAATCTCTTTGATAAACTTCTAGATGTTTATATTAAATTTAGTTAGTATTTTGGCCCCAGTAATCTGATTTGAAGTGTTTTCTGTAACCTCAGTTCTCTGATCATTAGAAACCTAATCCTCTACTTTACAGACTGTATATATCTGTGGCCAGTTTATACTTGTTCGTTCCTGTGCTAACATTGTCCTCCTTCAAGCAGGTTGTGGCCCCTTTCCAGTACTTGCTGCTTGGTGTTTTTGTAGCCTTCATTTTTTTTTTTCCTTGAACTGTAGACTGTCCATTCTTCAGATCATTTTAGTAACCTTCTTTGCATTTGTATCACTTTAAGATCACTTGTCATGATTGTTGTAATAAGAATTGTAGACAAGTATTCCAGAAGAGAATTTGTGATACTGTTTAAAATAGTTGCATTTTCATCTCATTTTTCTGCCTATTTCCATTTCTACAAATGTTTATTCAAAGTTTCTATTTACGTCTTATATGTTGTTGATAAAAGAGTGCCTGTTCTATAGTTGCCCTAAAAGTTTCTTTGCCTTTTTCAATTTTAAATGTTACAGTTAATAATACTTGACTGCACTTAATACATTTGGAAGATTTTGTTTGCCTTGTAAAGGAAGTTCTATTTCATTAGTTATTCTGTAATTCAGAAATGGCATGGGAACTTCTTCAACTTCCATTAAGTAAAGTTCTCTTTCTGCAGCATATAGGGACTGAAATAACAATCACTTTTGTCTATCATATACCTCTGTGGGTAATGTAACCATTTTTACTAAAAATTGGGTAAAAGGTCTTGAAGCCATATTTGCATTTTCTTTGATTCCTAACCAGTTCTTGCTGTAAAATGCCCTATTTGGCTTTCATCTTTTCTTGCTTTGATAGGTAGCCTCACATTTAACCTGGGATCCCAATTAAAAAAAAAAAAAAAAGTGATAATTAGCAGTTTAGGTAAAAAAATGTTTGTATTTGTGCTTGTGTGTGTGAAATAAACCCCTCTATTTGACTAACTGTACAAAAACTGTAATATCAGTTTTGGTGAGTTGCAAGGTGTTGGAATGCAGATTGTAAGGCAACTGTACAGTTGTCAAAAGCTCAGAGATGTGTAGGTGAGATGTTTGTACAGTTTGATAATTGAGCACATTCTAGTGATGCCAGACTCACAGACTGAAATGCCTGCTTTGTTTTCCAGGTACTTGCCTCCAGAGTGTTTTGTAGTTGGCAAAGAGCCACCAAAGATTTCTAATAAGGTTGACGTGTGGTCAGTTGGAGTAATCTTTTTCCAATGCCTTTATGGTAGAAAGGTAAGGAAAGCATTAGAAAATCTAAAGAGTTTTAGTGTAGGTGCCTGTTCTCAGTAGGCTGTTAATTCCCTTCATAAAGACATGAATCTACGTGGAAAGTTACTTCTGTTACTTTTTGGTGGTGTACATTGATTTTGCAAAAAAATTAGAAAATCTTCCTGGATTTTATTTTTACTTTTTTATTTGCGGAATAGTTGGCAGTTTGTATTAACACTGCAACAACTTACTATAGCATAAATATTTATGAAATCAAAGTAGTTGGATAAATCTTCTGAAAAAAATCATGTTCTTGTTTTGCAGCCATTTGGTCACAATCAATCACAGCAAGATATCTTACAAGAAAATACAATATTAAAAGCCACAGAAGTTCAATTCCCTGTCAAACCTGTTGTAAGCAATGAAGCCAAGGTAACTTTTGCTATAATCTCTGAGTAAAACATTCATCTTGAAGGATTCAGCTGTAAAACTGTTGTTAACCCAAGAATGCTGTGGGACATAATAACTAAGTATGTAGAGAAACATAATTGAGAACTAGTATTCGGGTGTTTTTATTTAAGCAACCTTATTCTGGGACTTCTCAAAACCATGTACTTCAAAGCAAAACTATATATATATTCAAGAAATTTGCAAGTGGTTTTTAAGTAGGCCACCTCAAAAATTGTCTGCTTTACTCTTTCCCAGAGGACTTTGTGTCTCATTCAGGCTGTCTCACTAGAAGTTCTTGTGAAATGCTGCTGCTAACAGTAGCAAGCTCTTTCTGAAAATAGTGGGTGTTATTCTGTGCAGCCGTATTGGCCAGAAGAACTACTTGACTACCAGGTACCTGAAGGATATGGCCTCTAATACTCTTCCCCTTGATAGGTCATAGTAGGTGTGTATTAACTTAAATCTGAGTTAGAAACACAAATCGTTGAGATTAAGAATCAAGAAGATATTTTTTTGCTGATTCAAGACACAAAAGTACCAAAATGGTTGATCTGCCACAAAGGTGTCAATTCCTCTACACTGACTGGCTTTTCAGAAACAGATTAAGGTGGTTTCCCAAATGATTACTACTATGAACACCTGTAACACAAATCCAATTCTGTGAAAGCAGAAGAAAATATTCTGTGTTACTCTCTTGTAAAAACTCTCCTATTTTTTGAAAGATATATTCATGACCATTCTTTGAAAAAAAAAAAAAAGCCAAGATAGTAGAATGCTTATCCAAGTTTCAGCAACTAATTAAGCATACTTAGATTTGGGACACAAGACGACAAAAATTTAGGAATGTTAAAATTCAGCTTCTAAAGATTAAAAGGAAAGGAAACATATTTCTAGAGGCAGTAACTTCCCCAGAAAATAAGTCTTTTGGGTACCTAAACTTGCTGTTACAAGTGGTGGTATATTTCTGTTCATTGTATTTTCTAAAAGTAGTGTTAGTTGAGAGGGTTGCAGTTAAGATTATGAAAAACTGGTTAAAAAATTGTAGTTAGAATTGAGTTTTTTTGGATTGAGGCTTTTGTTTGCTGTTGGTTTTTCACTAGCATTTGAAAAAAACTATCCCTTGAATGCAGTTGACAAATACACATCATGTTAATGGTACTTTTACATAGTAAGAGTTATATCTGTGTCTTTTCTTTGTCATTAGTAGTTTTTATGTAGAGGATGTTAGGAAAGAGTATTCAGTTCAGCATGGAGAATTGGCAACATTTGCCATTCTCTGTGTATTTGCATGCACTGTTTGTTTGAAGGACTAAAACTTTCGGTATTCACCACTCATGTTAACCATTGTCATGATAGCTGTGAGAGAGAGGGAGAAATTATTCTCTGGTGGAAATGCTGTAAAACAATTTCAGACTAACTTCTTAATGCAGACCATTTACAATGACTGTGTGGAATCCAAATTGTTTTTCAGATTTATAGGCCTGGCAGTTGGAAAAGAACAGCTTGTAAACTGAAATTCTGATTTGGAAAACACAGAGATTAAATAAATATGGAACCTCAAATGACATTGTTAGTTAGTTTTCAGACTGTAACTGTCCTTTGATCTTCCTCACTGTTTCCTGTTTTGCGCAGTGGTCTCCTTTGCTTCAGATTAGTGTGGCTACAGTGCCACAAAACTGTGAACTATTTAAAAAACATTTTAGACACAAACTGTTACTCTGAGGATCTTGCGAACAACTGTTTGCAGTTTTGAAGGATTTACTGTGAAGAATTTGATTAAAATCTGTAATATCCAAGAACATGTGAATATCTACTAACAGATGTGCATGGTTTTTATATTGTACCTTGTTCATGCTGGATATGCAAATGATAGAAGTAAATTTGAGCATGATTCCTTGGAACTTGTATCACAGATTTTCTCCTTTAATCTCCAGTTTTTAATTGGAGCAAAGAACAAACAGCTGAGCAGATTTATCAAAGAAGATATATGTAATTCTTTTAAATTAAGTTCTAAATTAAGTAATGATGTGCTAATCAGTTCTGTAGCAATAATAAGGATTTTCTATCATTAAATGTTGAAGCCCAGGCTCTCAGGAGACCAAATGTTCTGTGTGTGCTAGACATAAGACTTGACAGAAACTTTCAGCACAAAATGATTGGCATACACCTTATGGACCTAAATGTAGGGATGACATAGTGAATTTAGCTACAGAGTTTTTCAGTTGATTAGATAATTTTAAGCAGGTGTGATTCAGTTTTTCAAGGGAAGAAAGGTTCAGCAAGGTAGTGGTTTCCTAAATATTGTCTATATAATGCCTATTGAGCATGGCAATAGTATCAGTATCATTTTCATGTTTTGCTATACCCTGTCATGGCACATGTGGAAATGCCTGTTTTCAAAAGTCAGCTGAAGCATTGAAATTCTGTCTCTGCATCATCTACCTATTCTTCCCCACTCAATGGTTTTAGAAGCCATTGGAGGAAGTAGAAAGGTCTCCTTTTTCAATCCTCTGACACTTGCTCCTGGTTTTTATTAGTCTGTTCAGGCATAAAGCATGCAGAAATGTAATTGGGTGATGTGCTAATGTTTTAGTTGTAAATATAGTTCCTAAACATGGCAATACATATTTGAAGTGTGATTATTCAAAGCCAATTAATTTGCTGATTTTTTTCTTTCTGCTGTGATATTACATTTTTTCAGTGGGCAAATGTTACATTGTCATTTGAATTGAATTATTTAAGAACAAGAATTTGTTTAGAAGCTAGTTTATCCAGAAGGACTTGCCTATTTGCCTGAAAGCAAATGTATTTAGAATGTTACTGTAACTTTCAACATTTCTTTTCTAGGCCTTTATCAGACGCTGTTTAGCATACCGAAAAGAGGATAGATTTGATGTCCACCAGCTGGCTAATGATCCTTATCTTCTCCCTCATATGAGGAGATCAAATTCTTCAGGAAACTTGCATATGACTGGCCTAGCAGCATCCCCTACACCACCTACTTCAAGCATTATTTCGTACTGAAATTTCTCCAGCTGAGGAATGGGATGATACCTTTGTTTAGTTTTCAGATGCAGACTTGAGCTTGAAAGCATTTGAGTGTTTTTACACAGGACAAGTTTGATAACTGTGTTTTCAGACTGAAGTCCTCCTACATAGTGTCATTTGTATGATTGGAATGGATCATGGACTGTGAATAAATGTACCCTTCTGAGAAACACCGTTAAACATTGAAGGATGAAGGATGACACTTCCTGTTACAAACTTAACAGGTGTACTGTGTTTAAGACTGAAGAAAAGGTTTTTAGTTTTTTTTCTGGGGAACATTGTAAATAATCTTTTTAATAGTTTAAAGTACATTTGGTGGATACTGGAAAGTTCTAACATGAAGGGTAGTTTTTCATTATTTAAATAAAAAAGGGTAGTGAGCAAATTTGAAAACACAGGAAAAATTTTGTGCCTGGTTATAAATGAAATGAACTGCCATCTTTCCAAGATACTGATATTTTGAAACCAAAGTAAGGAGTGTGAGACAGTGAAAGATAATGTTCAGCATCAGATTTCTCAAATAAAATTGGAGTATTTTATTTGGCTACTCAGGCTTGTACCTCCAAAAATGTGGTGGTGTTTCACTGAATTTAAATTGGAAGGGTGATAGGGAATTCCTGGTACTTATTTCTTGAATAGATTGCTAATTTTGAACTCCATTCAGTTTTTTTAAAATACTATATTTGCTGTGGTATTGAAACTTGTGAAACCTTCCAGGCTTCTAATAAAAGCAAGCAACAGTATGAAACCAAATGCAAACAGGTCATGTATAATGTTCTATGCAGGAATAATGATAAATTCCCTTCTAGCTCTATTGTAAATTGTTGTACAGATGTCACATTTTCAGTTAAATTTCAGCAACTTATTCCTGTACAAATGTTTAAAGTATGGCTTTTTCTAATTGGATATTGTATTTTTTTTAAGTCTCCCTCAAGGCGCTTTTAATTGCTGCTAAATGATGTTGCTTTTACTTTTACAAGAGTCAAATGACCTCCTTAAGGTGCGAGTCAACTGTACGAGAGATTGAGAATAGGCAATCCATTAACAATCAAGGCATGTAAAGCAGATCTGTGTTGCCAATTTACAGTACAGTTCTTTAAGTCAGTTTATTGCGTTCTCGTCCTGCAGAGCGCATTGATAATAGATGTAGAAGTTGCTCATGGTTATTCTCTATTTCTGGAAGTTCCTATCAACAAGGAAATGTTTCTTGTGGCTTGTACAGGTATTTTAAAATGTGAAACATTTTCTAACTACCTTGTATGGTAGAAACTTATTTTTCAGAACAGTGTATCTCTCTCCTGTTCACTATTCTTTTTACTATCCCATTCTTGATGCTGAATACCTATATGTAATTTTGTCCATGTTGCAGAAAGAGGAGGCTGTATTACCACAGGTTTTCATTTAGTATTGTACAGTTAAACTGTTGCTCTTGTTTCTGATCTTGCAAGCCATTTTGTTTTCATTGTATATAAAGAAATGTTAACTGTCTCTTTAAGATGCTGCTGAAATTGTAGAGAATGTAGCCAAAACAGTAATAAACAACCGGCAGTTGAAATTTCAACTTTTTCATTGTGTGTTTTTACATTTCAGCACAGGGCAAATCACATAACCATATCAGGGAGCAACACAAAAACAGTTAAAGCAAACTGTTCTTAATTGCAGACAGAAGGCCAATAACACAATTAGTAATTTAAGTAACACTGGAGGTGAAAGGGAAAGATTCTATGAAACTTAAAATGTTAATCAAAACTTGCTTTGATTTAATAGACTGCACAGTAACAACTTGTAAGTATTTCAGTGGTCCTTTTTGAAATATTGATCCATGGGATAAGATTAGCTCGTAGAATTATTAGAAAATTAGACTCAAACAGAATACTGGGAGTCCATCCTTTTCACTCGAGAGCACAAGGCCGAGTGCAGAGTTCAGGGGGAATGTGCTACAGCTCTAAGTTCACATCAGATTTCATTCCTTCTTATTCTGCATGTTGATAACTGAAATTGAATTGATGGTTTTGCCACACGAAAATATGTTGGATTGCGTAAAGTGTGTTTTTATTTGGTGGAGGCTGGTCGATATTTTGACTCTCCGAGAAGCGCCTTTGGGGCTCGCGGGAAGTCAGGAAATGCACCGGGGCAGTGCAGGCCCGGAGCGGCGCGGCCTGCCCAGCCCATGGCGGCAGCGTGCTTTAAATCGGAAACCCCGAAAAAGAAAGCATGATTTGGAATTTAAAGCATCCTGCGTGTTCCTGTTCCTGCTTCCTCATTGATGTCTTCCTGAACGAGCGAAAAGCACAGGTCTGAGGCGGGGCCCCCAGCCCGCCCGGGGCTCTCCCGGTGCCGCAGGTCCCCGGCCCAGGGCCCGGCACATCCCGCCCGGGGCTCTCCCGGTGCCGCAGGTTCGGGACCCGGCGGGGCCCGGCACATCCCGCCCGGGAGCGGGGCCGGGCCGGGCCGCGCTGCGGCTCCAGCTCCAGCTCCAGGCGGGCTCGGGGCCGCGGCCCCTGGGCTGGGCCGTGCAGCTCCGCCCGCGGCCGTGTGGTGTGGTTCGGGGCTTCGGCCAGCGAGGGGCGTCGCCGGCGAGGTGAGAAGTGTCTTTTGGCCTTTCATTGCTCTTCATGGAGCCCTCAGGATTTGGTGCTCTTGTCCCGAAGTGTGGTGTTGCATTGGGAGGGGAGACTGGGGAGTCTGGCCTGGTGGGGTAGGGACTGGGCAGCGTATCAGAACAGGGGAGCCTCAAAATTTGGACCCACTATGGTTAGAGAGTCTAGATATCGATGTCTAAAGTAGTTGAGTCTCACAATTGCTATTGCATTTTTTAAAGCTATTGTTTTCCTCTGTAGCAGCTCCAGCAGGAGTGAGGACTCTGTTCTCACAGCCGAGGGGGGCCGGGCAGCACGGACTGGCGGGGTTTGCCCTGCACAGCCCCAGGCCCCGTGAGCCACAGCCCGGCCTGTCCCTCTGCACAGCCCCAGGCCCCGTGAGCCCCAGCCCAGCCTGTCCCTCTGCACAGCCCCAGGCCCCATGAGCCACAGCCCAGCCTGTCCCTCTGCACAGCCCCATGAGTCCCAGCCCAGCCTGTCCCTCTGCACAGCCCCAGGCCCCGTGAGCCACAGCCCGGCCTGTCCCTCTGCACAGCCCCATGAGTCCCAGCCCAGCCTGTCCCTCTGCACAGCCCCAGGCCCCATGAGCCACAGCCCAGCCTGTCCCTCTGCACAGCCCCATGAGTCCCAGCCCAGCCTGTCCCTCTGCACAGCCCCAGGCCCCGTGAGCCACAGCCCGGCCTGTCCCTCTGCACAGCCCCATGAGTCCCAGCCCAGCCTGTCCCTCTGCACAGCCCCAGGCCCCCTGAGGCACAGCCCAGCCTGTCCCTCTGCACAGCCCTGTGAGCCCCAGCCCAGCCTGTCCCTCTGCACAGCCCCAGGCCCCGTGAGACACAGCCCAGCCTGTCCCTCTGCACAGCCCCAGGCTCATGAGCCCCAGCCCAGCCTGTCCCTCTGCCCCACATCACAGCCCCCGGGGCACTGCCACGGGCTTTGGGCTGTGAATACCCTCCTCAGGCCAGGGCCAGACCTGCCTCCAGGCACCCGTGGGCTGCGGAGCTGAGGACTGTGTTGCCTTCATAGGAAAGGTAAGACTGCACATTCTTCAGAGAAACAATGAATGACCCAGAAATCTCATGTCTTTGTGATGGGTGAAAGGAATCTAATGAGATACATAGAACTCCAAAGTCACCGTCCTGGGGGTCTGTCTGGCATTATGTACCTGCCACCTGAGGCCAGTGTGTTTCCAGCACCCCTTCCACAAATAACATGTTTTACTCAGTCCTTAATGCTTCCTAAGCAAGAATCCCTGAAAAACTCACTCACCTCTTTCAATACCTAAGTTTGACTCAAGTTTACTTATATCCTGACAAATTTGTCCACCTTATTCTTGAAGATGCCTATCAGTGATGGCTGCATTACTCATCCAAGTGATCTGTGCTAGTTTTTCCTAGCATCCTGTCTTACTGCTCTTTAAACCTATTATTTCCAGTCCTGGGCACTGTGGCACAAAAACTAGTTTCCTGCCATGTGTAGCAGGAGTTCATGTACATGAGCTTTGCTTTCTATACAGTCACCATGTATTTAATTTTGAACTTCATGTGTATCTTTTGAAATTAAGATTATTGTCCTCTGAATAAGTGAGGTTCTTGCAGTAATAATTTCAGATACTCAATTCCTGACAGAATTCTTGAGGAACTCTTGCTGTTGGAGAAATTTGGTTTTTCTTTTTTGCTGGAGGTAATTGAGTCACTTTGCAATCTTTTCATTGTGCTATGTTTCCCAAGCCAGTAAAATTCTGTGTATAAATCAAGGAACAATGGTTTCCCTAGAAATCTCGTTTTGTATCTAGTGTCTTGAGAGCTAATTTGGTACCATTAAGAAATTACAGGATATTTAAATTTCAGAATCTCCTTGTACAAATCTGTGGGTGTCTTTTTCTCTGCACCATTAAAACACACCCAGGGACTTTGTCTCTAAGCAGTGGAGGAGATCAAAGCCACATTTGCTGTGTCCTCAGAAGATGTGCAGCCATCAGACCTGCAGGTCAGCAGGCAAAGTGAAATATTTTCTTGCTCTTGTATGAAAGCTATGCCATGGTATTCAGCAGAGCACAACTCTGCAGACCAGTGGAACAAGTGTTTCCTGGGAGGAGAATGCCATGGCCCCAGCCCCAAGCCCCTGGCCCATTCTTGTTTCTGTAGTTTTGCAGTTGTACTTACAGTGTAAAAACCAAGCAGTCCCTGGATTTCACCCTTGTGTTTGCTGTGACTCTTGGGAAACCTGTTTACCCATATGCAAAGTTTGAATCATTTTGCAGGTGGCCTGGGGTTGTGGCTTCCTGTTATTTGTAGTATTGGTGTCCAGGGGGGTTGTGCAATTGCTCCCTTCTCCAAAACTGGGAGGACAATCCTTAGCAGAGTTATTGTCTTCAGTGAGGTCTGGGAGCAGCCATAGCCCAAAGAGGTGTAAGCTCTATCCAGCATTTCAGTGCTTAGAAGGGCCTGACAGTACCTTACTGAATCAACAGATTATTTTTGATGTTGGAATACTGAAATATTTGTAGTTCAGAAGAGAAGACATATTCAAACCAGCTACTTCTAAATGTTGTTCAGTAATGGAGAACTTTGATAGTTTAAAATACCAGTGGTATACAGCTTTGTCAAAGGCAGTGTGTTATGTTAAATACATTGGCTGTATGTACAAGCATGGGGTTATTTTTTATGGTTCTAGTTGAAGGGATAAAGATCCACACATACCCCCAAGTTAATGGGTTTTGTATAATATATGCAAATACTGTATTTCACTTTGTAGTACTCTTAGGTAGGATCTGGCAGTGTGTGTCTCCTATTGCTCAAAAGAATTTTAACTTAAATGTATATATTGTCTGCACAGTTTTCACTGCAATGGAATAGTTGGAACTGGGGCTTGTAGAGAAAGAGGTCCTGTGCTACTTTAATATGTATCTTCCAGCCCTCAGACACTGGCCTTGCAGCTTCTAGAGCAGCTGTTGCTGTGTCCAGCAGTGCTCCACTATTGTTACCATGCAGCCATGATGTGGGGAATGAAATTGAAATTTCTCCTGAAATGTGCAGTGGTTAACAATTGGATGGATGGCAGATTCCTGTAAGAATCAGTATAATAGTGAGGTGATATGTGCAGGGCCTTGAGAAAGTCTATTTTAATACGCAGAAATGTATTTTTCAGCATGAGCTCTTTCCTATTCCTATCCCACTAATGCTCTCAGAAAAGAGTTGTCAAAATGCAAGACAAAGACAGAAGAGATGGTTACTTGGGTTTTGTCTCTAAACTTCTTGGGACACTTATGGGTTTAGCAGGCCTGGAATGAAAGCTGGAAAAGGGAACTGATTGTCTGTTCACATTGTCGAAAGCTTTGCAGGAAAGAGCACCAAGAACTGCTTTCCTTTGTACATTTATGAGCAGATCCAGTAGATCTTCACTTGCCTTCATTGGTAGAAGAGCAGTTTCCACTAAAACTGATAGAACTAGCAAGGATTTAAAGGACTCAGAGAAGTAGAACATGCCCCATGCTCCCAGAATTCTGCCATCTACCTCTGTCTTTGGGCTGAGCATGGCAGAGGAACAGGACTTGCCAAGCAGTCACATACATGGGGCTGACCTAGTGAGGTGCAGCTTCTTTCATTCCCCTGCATTTGTCCCTGTAAAAAGCCACATGAAGAGTTGTGACACAGCTTTGTATATTTGCATGATGTACAACTTCCTTCATGACAGACGTAATCACCGTAACTATTGCACAAATGGTTTCAGGTTTGCAGCTGTGGCTCATTGGCTGATGGCAGAGCTCTCCTCATTGATTTGAGCACCTCAGTACCTTCCCTGCATGTCTTTCTATTGCAAAGACAGGTAAGTAACCTGTGAGTTGGCAAACTGCACTTGCCCATAGTGGATTTGAAGCATCTTGTTCCATTAGTTAAGTGTCAATTCATGTACATTCATGTGATACCACAAAATCCTCATGCTGTTGTAGGGTTACGTAAGAGTGTATCAGGTGCTGAGCTGATCTCATAAATTGTCCTCTTAGAGCTGTCAGGATAGTTTTATTACGGAGCCCAAACACATTCCAGTCTAACAAATTACCATATCCTAAAGGTTATTGTCCTATCATCCAATTAACAAAACCTTTACACATAAAATAGAAGAATTACTCCTGTGTCACCCTTTATCATCTGTCAGGATTCCTGTTTTTAATGACTCTCATCTTTTTCCACTTATATTAATATTTTCATATATGGCTAAAATGAAAATCTTAATATGTAGGTAGTACATTCAACAAATCATGGTTCTAATGGTGAAAACTCTAAAGATTGGTGTTTTTTCTCCTTATCTCAGAGACTACTGGAGGAGTTCATCTGAATTACATTGCAATAGCTCTTTGTATTTGAGGACGTGCTGTGATGGGCTCTGCTAATATGAGGCAGCGATGTGAAGGCCTCTTTTCCTTTTTTTTCTTCTTTTTTTTCTTTTTCTCATTTCAGGTTTTGCAAAAGATTACTTAGGCTGCAAATAATTGTGCTAGTTTTGTGGTAAGGAGCAACACAGATGAGCACAGAGTTCATGGGAGAAAGTCAGTATGAGCCATTCCTGTATGCAACTGGGGAAAAGAAGTCAGCTGGGCAAGGCTCCAGATAGATGGTGTGACTGAAATAACACTTCAGCTGTACTCATTTAGATAACTAAATGTGTGTCCAGGACACTTTCAGACTCAGCCACTATGCACTGGGGAGATAGAAGGTGAATTGCTATAATGGCTAGTGGCAAAGTTTTATGTTGTGTTTCATCTTTAGATATACAGAAAGCAAACCCAGGACACAAGGGGAAAAGTAGTACTACCTGAACCATCACAGCTTTATTAGCAGCACTTTGGTGCTTATAAATCAGCCTCTGTCTAAGATCAGGTAGGTACATCAAAACTCAGCTTTCCACTGGAGATGTGCATCAGCCATAGTGTCAACAGCCCAGGAGAGAAGGCACCCGGTTTCCCAGTGCCCACTGGCAAATCAAGGTATTCTATTCAGATTGCTGAACATCTGCTTTACTTGTCTGCACCCCACACTGGCAGGACACAGAGTATGGGCGTGGCAATATCAGAGCAGCAGATGCCTGTGACTGAACAGTCAGGACTGCTTATCCCTCTGGGATATTGGACCAAGACTTCTCTGTCTTCAGCAGGCAGAGGATTTAAATACTAATGACACTAATTTTCCTAGAGACTGGCACAGGGTATTGGAATTCAGTAGAATTTTGCTGTATTTGGATAGTGAATGATTCAACAAATACTAAGAGAAAGGTGTTTCTCTTATAGGTTACATAAAACAGGAGGGAATAGCTTGTAACAAACACTGAAGGAAAACTTACTGCTTTATCGAATCCATTTCACTTGAAGCAAGAGTCTTGAAATAAAAATCAAAGCTTCTGGAGTGAAGTTTTACTTCTGCTTGGAGTTCACAGTAGTGAACTAAGATGTAGTGTCTAGGAAAAGGATCTGTGAAAGGACTTAACTCCAACAGTGCTAAATTTTGTCTTCTCAGCTTTTGTGTTGAGAAGCCCTAGTCCCTTATTAGGACACTTTGGACTTTTAGGGGCTCAAATACTAAAAGGATGAACTATGAAATGCATTGATTGATGTCAATAGTTGGAAGCACGACTGATAAAATATATTTATAATTACTGGAAATATTGTAATTCAGCTCTTCTCTCTTTGCTGGACTTTATTCTTATTACTGCCATTCTTGTAATTTGAAATGGCACAATTCAAACTCAAAAGCCTTTTAAAGTATTATTTTATAATGTTCAAGTCACACATTTCCTTGTGATGGTCACTGCTCGAGATTTCTAACATGTTATTTATAGGACATTGTGCTGATAAAGGTGAATTAAGGATAGGAAGTAGATCTCAATCAATTTCTGATTTGATGAAAATAATAGTGATAGCTACTACAATGTATAATCTGCAAGGGCATTTTTCATGTAAGAAATTATAATGTAGTAGTTACTAATCCTAATAGCATGGCTCTTCTGTTTTAGGGCAATTAAATATCCTTTTACCTTTAAAGATTTTGTTGTATTTTTGACCTGAGACAAATATTTAGTGTAAAGTTTATCTTTGTTTTCTTCCACTGCTTTTCTTGAGCAAAGCACAGCTATCACATTCTACTCTGTAATCTGTACTGGAGTTTATTGTGGGAGTGGGGAGTTTCTGGAGCTGTGTTGTGGCTTGGGTGACAGCACCTATGAGTACTGGTGTGTTGAGGCTTGTGTGACAGCACCTTTGGTGAGTTTGCTGTGGGAGTTGAGAACTTACTGAAGTGTACAAAATGAAGGGCTTGTTAGCCAACACCTTTGTGGAAGCGTATTGTACAAATTTTAGGGTTTGTTAGCCAATACCTTTTTAGTCTAAACAGTGGTCTGGTTG
The DNA here is from genome assembly GCF_965231275.1 of Zosterops lateralis. Lineage (NCBI taxonomy): Eukaryota > Metazoa > Chordata > Aves > Passeriformes > Zosteropidae > Zosterops > Zosterops lateralis. The sequence continues at coordinate 18,626,541 of NC_139767.1, forward strand.
CTACAGTTATGGCAACTGTACAATAAAAGCATAAATTTTCCTGACACCTGGTCCAGTGTCTTTGTTCAGCTTGATGAGAATTTATAATGAACATCATGATGGGTCTTGACTACAAGCATATGGAAAATATACTGCCTCTGCTTTGTTAAGAGTATAGAAACCCATGGCAGGTACTCCATGTGTACACACAGACCCAACACAGGAAGCTGAGAAGTCATCTGAGACCTCTGGACTCTCACAGCAGTGCAAATATCAAACATAAGCCATTGCTTAACCAACATTTTTCACTTGTAAAGGGTGAAATGTCAGCATATTTTCTATTTATCACTCAAGTGGACAGGTTCTTAAAACTGTTGATCTTATAGGAGAGAGCAGTATTAGATGTGAAGAGGATTACAACAGGGGAAGCAAACACTTGCCCTTGTGAATTTGTATGTACTATATTTAGAATTTAAATCCAAGCATAATTAAACAGTGCTAATGAGACAGAGGGACTTATCTTCATTTGGTGTATAATTGGTATCACTGATTTCCTCATTCATTTTTTCCTAGTTTTAAAGCTGCCTTGTTCCAGTGAGATTAGATGGTAAAAGCTACCCTGCAGAGAGAAAGTATGTGGCCTGGAGCTAAAATTCAGTTGGAAGCCTTTTAAGGGATGCTGCTTTCATGATAGCATCGATAACTGACAGCAAAGACACCTGTGAATGTGTAGCCAACAGTCAGGCAAGGCAATCTTTGTGCAGTGTACCCTTGAAAATTGCACACAATTTTACAAAGACCATAAAGGGGAATAAAAGTTCACCCTTTCCAGTGAGGAAAACAAAATACATTAAGAGTCTTAATTCTTGTAGGTTTATAATCCATCACTATTAACTGAAGTTTGAATTCCTTCTCAAGAATATGCTCCAACTCATCCAGGAATATGAAGCTTGCATAGGAACTTTTGGTAACATTTTGTGGTGGACACACTGCAGCAGGTCTGGGTGGAAGATGGTAATAGTCTTGCCCAACTTAAGTAGCTCTGAGCCCATAACCAGAACAGCAGGCTGTGTTACAGCTCTCTGCCAATAGCTGATTATATTTCTGAGCAAAGGACAACAGCTACATGCAGCTGCAGGGGCTCAACATTTTTTTTTTACCTAATCAAAGCCAGTAAAGAAGTGGGTGCAATAGGCAAAGTCAGGTTACCAAAGTTCCATTTTTGCTTGTCAGTTTTGTCTTTGATTGGATTTAGGCTCCTTTTAATTATGCCTCAAATGGATACAGTTTTTGTGATGGTTTATTCCATATCTGTTTCAAACTGCAGCAAAAATCAGCTGTTTCCTAAGGGGTAGCACAAGAATGACTCTACCTGTACATCTCAGTGCTGCCATGCATGGCAGGGTGCTTGTGCTGATGGGCTGACAAGGGTGCTCAGGAGCATGAGACTTCGCTGGGCATCACATCCTAGTGGGAATACTTGCATCCAGCTGGAATCTGTTCTCAGTGACTGTCTGTAAAGATTCTCCAAACCCTCCTCCCTCCAAAGTGACCACTAACCAAATGCCTGTCCACGCACTGAGCCAAACCAGTTCAAAGGGGAGCACTACAGTGTCTGTGAGTAAGCTCTGCTGGATAGGAAGAGGATAGAGTGAGATGAATCCCACAAAAACAACAAATGTTTTTCATCATAGCCTAGTAATTCAGCACAGACTTATTCTTTGGGTTGCTGAACCCAAGACTTTGTTTTCTTTCCTTTTCTGGAAGGGGATTTGAACACTTCCCTGCTAAGACTGCTGTGCAGATTAATCTGAGACATAGGAATTGTTATGAACATTTGGTCTCAATTTCTCTTTGCTCAGTTGCACTGGACCACTCTGACTATGTCACCCTCTTAAATACCCCTCTCTCTTTTTGGAGGTTGTCTTTTTTGACTACTTAGGGCCCTGTTTGCTGTTTCAGAAGGTGAGATTTGCAGCTGTGCTTCCTGTTCATCATTACCTAGCTAGGCTGTTTAGTCAGCCCTCCAGCTACTTACTGATAGTCAATAATACTGTGTTTAACTTTCCAGGGGAACAGATCATTTTAGAAGTTGTTCTGCACCCCTCAAACACCTTCATCTGCTTATATATTTTACAGAATGGCATGTCTGCCCTTGCTGCTTTTTCACAGTAACAGTCCAAGTGTTCAAGCTCTTAATACTGCTTTGTGGTTGAACAGCATTGAGAAAACACCATTGGTAACCAGAACTGAGAGCAGCAGCAAGTACAGCTGCTCCACTTGTGATCAGTCCAGAGCCACAGCCACTTGTCCACAGAGGTCCTGACTGTCTAGAGCCATGAAACATCCTATGACTCTCAAAGTGTCAGAGACTGGAGTCTTTAAAAAGTTGAAAAGTCTTATCACTGCTTTCTGCTGCCTTAAACATAATTTTCAATTATATTTCTTTTGAACCATCCTAGCTTGACTGCTGGGGAGTCCCACTGTCAGGATTAAACAGATGTTTTATTTCCTGCTAAAGGTGGATGAAATAATAATCACCAGCTCTGCCTCATTGGCTGCCATGTGGTCTGGAAAGGCACCATATGCCCAGCACTCAGACTGCTGCAGACAGGAGACTGGGGGCATTATTTATTACTTGCCTAATCAATTTAAATACTGTATTTCTTTCAGAAAGCACATTTCTAGTCTTTATAAGGAGATAGATACAGGACTCGTCAAGTAACCTCCTCTAGTGAAGTGCATCTTCCATTTAAATATTGGCATCAGCCAATATTTTGCTTGCACAGCATATGGGGCTAGAAGCAAAGACCTGGCACTTGGAGCTGCACTGTGCTCATGAGCTGCACTCAGAATCACAATCACTTGTAGAAGTTGTTCAAGTTCAACACAATAACAACAGTTTTATTTTAATACTTTTGAAGAGTTCTCCTTGAAGGGAGTGTGGTGCCTCTCCTCCAGCAGGAATATGGTGTGGGTGGAGCAAGCTGCTTCTAGAGGCTGACCTGCCTCTGGAAAACTGCTGTGTGCCTTCACAGTGACAGCATGTGGTGTCTCTGGTGGCAGGTGTGAGGCAGTGTCTCTCTTCCATCAACTGACTTCTGATCCTCTCTCAGGCCAGCCCACATCTTCCACAGAAGCTGCAGGACTCTGAGGTGAGCACAGGTGGGCTGGATGGTGGTGACCAGAGTGTGCAGAGCCATGCCAGGCACTGGATGTGGGTGGCAACTTCTGCTTGTTTCTTGAGAGGTCCAAGGAGATGCAGTGGTAAATGCAAGGCACTTCTCGTATGAGGATGGCAAATGAGGAATCCTCCGCAAGAGCTGACAGTAGAACCCCTTTCCTCCATGGAGTAGCCAAGCAGAGTGCCAAATGCAGTGATTAGTGAGAAGACAGCCATCTGGCTTCTGTCCTTCAACAGCTCTCTTTCACCATCTCTCTTCCTATATACCACAAGAAATTTCCCTGTGTTTTTGGCAACTTATGATAGCCTTTCTGAATCATACTACAAGGTCCAATCTACAAATGACATACAGAGTAAGGTGAAGAAAGAAAAAGGGGAGGAAGATGATAAAGTGGACAAGAATCTGAGAGGCCTTCAGACCTTATCTTGAATTATAACCTCGATAGTGCTCGGTAGCGCAGCAAGTCCTTTAGAGCAGGAGTAATGTACTTACTGAGGGAGGGTGTTGAGTTGTCAGAGGCAGAAGTTTGTACACTGACAAGGAGTCATTGCAAAGACAGGAGTAAAGGCTGACACAAGTACTTCTGCAGATTGCTGGGGGACTGGGGAGGAGCCTATACTGGACTCCAGCAGTGCATGTCTGTAGATAAGAATGCACGAGTACACTTGTGTGTGAGTGACGTATGGCAGCTTCCAAGGAGTGTTTGAAAAATATTTGGTTCAGTTCCTCACAGTCCTTAATATTTTACCCTGAATTTCTCCAACTCTTTCTATTCCTTTATGGTGCATACTTTTAGGCCAAAAATACTGTGAAGCACAATGCAATCCATAAGTACATTATTTTTTGTTACTTTTAGTAGTTAGGAATGAAAATAGTCAGGAACTGGGTTAGGAACAGTAAGTTCCTTTTCATTATTAAATAGTTAGTGCCCAGACTACAAGTGTGGTTTTGGGTTGTGGAGCTTTTTTGTCTTCTCTCTGAAGAGGTGTTAATGGTAAGATGGGTAAGAAACACATTTCAAATAAAAATGCAGCTTTGAAACAAAGGTAATTGTTTCACAAATTCAGTCATTTCTAGTACATGGCATGTTATTTGGCATTACAAAGACTTCCAGTTGCTTTCTTTTTTTATAGAAATTGTAGTTGCTTTCTTAAAGGATTTACCCAAGTACTGTTTGTATATACAAAAACATCTCCTATTGAGCCTTAGTAAAGTAGTGTCAGTGCCTGAGACCAGACATTTTCTGTTCCCTGTTTCATGTGAACACATATTTACCTGAGGGCATAAGCAGTATTGTGAAATAGCTTTTCATATCTTTTCTTACTGTTCTAGCTTTTAACATCGTAGTTGATAATACTTGACTGATGACTCAGTTAATACTGAGCTGCTGTTTGCAAAAATTGCAACTTTTGTTTACAAGTTCTGATGTTTCTTAAAGAAGTTGCACTATTCCTCTGAGCAAGCTTCAGTTCCCTGATTTTTTTTTCATGTGTGTAAGCACTGCTTATGGTATGTGCACAGCTCCAACCCCATGCAGTGGGTAGGTACTTAGAAATGCCTGGATGGGAGGTTTAAAATCTTCAGTTTGATTTTAAAGACTATTTTGAAAGCTCACTAAACAGAATTTCAGGGGAAATCAGCATGAAAGATAACAGTGAGATGGCAGCAAAATGGTCACTGCCAAGTCTTAGCTATTGAAGTGTCTGTCTGCTCTCTCTATACAGTACCAAGAACTAGAAGGTATTTCTGTTATGCCAGTTGAGAATGTAGTGGGCTTTGCTGAAGATTGGCTATTTGTCTCACATTAAGAGCAAGATCACTGAAATGAACTGTTTGTTCTTGAAAGCTGCCAGCAGAGGATGTTGGCAGATGAACTCTGAGGGCTGGGAAAAGATGTGTTCAGGAAGCAGGACCTGGGCAGTGCTATAATGTCCTTTCTGCACATCTAAAGGTGCAGACAAGTCAACCCTCAGTGAGTCCCATTACCTCCAGTGCCCCTCATCAAACACAAATCTCAGAGCTCTGCATTGCTTTTGCTAATACTATAATCATCCACTGCAGGCTTTTCTTACACATCCTGCAAGCCTATGTTGACTATGGGTTTTGCAGCTTGAGTTCACTCATGTTTCCTATGTTTTTAGTTTCTGTTGGGGTTTCATAGCTCACCTAAGCTGCAAGGGCCACGAACGAAGTACGTGAATATGCAACCACTTGCTGGCAGAGCAAACAGCTCTCAGACAAGAGGATTGTTATTAAAATGTTGTTTTGTTGGCAGAATAGGCTTTCCTGGTTGCCCAAGGTGAACTTGACCTCTGTGGTTGTTGAAGCTCTCTCTTGTGGGCAAGCTGAGCAATGCTGGAATGCAGCTTTTAAGATGGATTAACTATGAACTTAATAAAGGAAACAGTTCAGAGAGAGTAAAAATTTTACATTGCACAACTAAGGATTAAACATAACTTTTGATCCTATAGGACAAAAGTTCCAAGGCTGTGAATGTGATTATTTGATAGGGTCACAGTCATCTTGTCAGTGCAGAGGAATGTTTGCAGCCTCCTCCTAGGACAGAATTCTTCCTTTCCAGGTGCAAGAAGGGCAGTAGAGAGGCAGGTGTGTGGCCAGTGGACAGAGACTGCACTCTCCTCCTGTGAGTAAAGTAACAATGCCATGTTCTGGGCTTTGAACTCTTAAGTCTTGATGCAGTTTCACATGCACAAACCCAGAACTTTGTTACTAAACTGGTATCATGTGCACAGGCTGTTTGTAAGAAATACCAGTCATCTGCCTAAGTAGAATTCTGAATTGCTAACTGCATGCTAAGGATAAACATGAACTGAGGCTCCAGGAAAAGGAGGTGTTTGTTCCTGTCTCAGCTCAGTAGCTCTCTAGCCACCATCTGCAAATCTCAGATATTCCATAAAATGCCAGATTACTATCCTTTAACTCTTTTGCCAGGGCTGCAGGGCAGAAGTGCTGGAGATTCACATGAGCCAAATGAAGTTTTCTGTTTGATTGAGGCCATGGATTTGGTTTTGGTTTATTTTGAGATTAGCTCTTGCACTTTAGGTGTTTAACTTTAAAACTGCTATGGCACATGTTGTTGGCTCTGACTGCAGCTAAAAAAAAAAATGTTTCTCCACAGATATTACAGGGAAATCAGTTTGAAGATTTTAGTTTTCTGACCTACACTGGTTTTTACTAGGAGGCACACCACAGTGCAAGACACTGTGCTGGACTGGACAAATATATATTAAGCCTTGGTACTGCCATGAAGAATGTACAGAGGAGGATTACAAGAATGAGTTATGAACTACAGACACTTAAAAATTAAGAAACACTTCTGCAGTATGATTCTTGCCTAACATTACAGGATTCAAGTCTAAAATGAAAGAGAGTCTAGGTGTCTAAATCCAAGTGAAGAACCAAAAAATCTGATCTTAGTGCCAGCTACACCTCCATGTTAGAGAGTGATTGCGGGCACTTGTTTGACTAGTACAGACAAAGCCTGTGAATAATCAAGGAAGACAGGGTGCCACAATCAAACATCCCTGATCCTTATCTTGCCTCCTTTGATTTAATTGCATAATTAGCACGCAGATCATGGAGAGGTTGGAACTATTACCCAGGCCTCTCCTTCAGCATTACAGTATCTCAAACAAGTCCCTGCCTATAAGGATTTGGTTTCTTCAGAACTTTCACCCAGTCCCGTGGTTAGCTTAAGTCAGCAAACTGCCAACAAAACTCTGAGACTTAGAAAGAGCTTAAGCTCAGCCCATTTCTGCCTTCAGATCAGTTGGTTTTACAGTTCCCAAGCCCCATCATTCTGCATCCAGCTGGCATCCATTTGACTACAGTGCTGCTGGTGGGGGGACAGGAACCAACCACCCTCGTTGCTGAATCTTATCCTGTAAATTCAGCCAAAAGAAACTAGTGCACGCCATCTCGTGGCCTTGCACGGCTATTTCCCAGGAACGAATGGAGCTCCAATTGCGACGGAGGTTTGAAGTGGACAGGATTTAAAAAATGCCTTTCAAAAGCTCAGACCATCTCACCCCCACCCCCAGCTATGAAACGTTCACCATTAGTGCTTTGTCCACACTCCTGCCTTGACCCTGCAGCCTAAGCAGTTGTTTCCTGGAGCAGCAGCAGAGCATCAAACTGCAAAAGGGACTTCAGCACATGCTGACATGGCTGTTGAGGCAAATCCAGGGTGCCAGTGAACACAGCCCCCAGACCAGTCTTTGGTGGAGCAGGAAATTTCCATATTAATTTTAGAGTAGGTCATACACATATAAATCATTTTTAATTATATGCAAGGTTGGGATGTTCGTGGTCCATCTATCTTCATCTGCTGTCTGGACTTGTTAAAGAACTCCATGTGTCAATGCTTTAAATAAAGCTAATGTGCCTGTTCATAGCTGTTCATTAACAGCTGAATATATGAACTCATGAAAATAAGGTTACATCATCTGTCAGTCCTTTGGTGTATCTTAAATTCCTATTCCTCCTTACTCTCTCTTTTTGGTGGGAAAATCAAGTCATTAAGAGACCCTTGCCAGAAATGATTAAGGTACAGTTTCATCACATTGAGTTGAGAGAATTAATAAAAGAGGGAGCATACAATAGTATGACTTCAAGGCCTGTGTATTCATTTTAAGTAGTAAGTCTTCAACTTCCCAATGTTTATGACTTTTTAGCTGAGAGATTACAGCTTCAATCTGCACCACTGAATCATCTCCAAATGTGAAGTTGCATTATCTTCAGCAGAATTGCTGATGGTAACATCGCCTTACTTCCACTGCTCTCATAGCTGTCAAAAGGCTGGCTATATAGTCAGCATCACAGGACTTAAAATAGCTAACAGAAATGCAAAACTTCAGACTAAGCATCTTCTTTTGTCTGTTACTAGAAACAAGTGCACAAGACCTCTGAAAGTTTGCAGCTTGCTGTTGGAAAGCATAGACTAATGCCAGAGAACACTGTGCCATACTGCAAGAACAAAAACATTTACCCAAGGACTGTAGTTTAAAAAATCTGATTACAATCAGCAATTGCTCTAAATTTGGGTTGTGAGGAACATATTTTTACTCTTCTTGCCTTGGAAGTGTGTAACAAAGTTGCAGGAAAGGCTGTTAGACCTGTGAGGCTCAATGAAGCTTGATACCAATATACTTTCTCTGCTAGAGGAAAGAAAAGAGGGAAGATCCTTCTTCTCATGTCATGGTTTAATTCTGAGGTATATGACACTGGATTTACAAAGGTAAATAGAAATACATTCTAAGAAATATTGTAGTAAGTAAGCTGAGACTCCATTTTCTTCACGTGGTAAAAGGCAATTCTTTATTCACATCACTTACTTTACACAGCTTTCACAGACCTCGTGTGCAGCACCTGTTGGCTGGTAGTTTTCTTACCACTTCATTTATTGGTCGGAAGGGGATTTGTGTGTATGTGCTGAGATTCAGGTTGTTTACATTTTTCTTTTCTGGGTTCTCATGGAACAGATCCTATTGTTTACACAGATGCACTTACTTTTCAACCCAAGAATAGGTTGTTGTGTTGGGGAACTTTTCATACAAGATTGTTTTCACATCGGAACTTGCAAATTGCTTAACTGCACTCAGAAGAGGTAACAGGGTAGCTATTGATTTAATGGAGCAGGCCTGGTTTTATGAGGCCTTTCTTTTATAATTCTTCTACCTGTCACAACATCTCCTTTTTTATTAACTTAAAAAAGCTCATATGTTTTGATGTTAAAGCAATTTGCATCTTATTAAGACTATTACTGGTAATCTGTTAAATACGGGACAAGATACATAAAAACCCAATTACAATCAACAAAACTTGTTAAATCCAATCATGTCACTGACACAGGGGCTCGCAGCATGAGAAAAATAATGTCCAATGTCTCTAGGGGAAATTGAGATAAATGACCATTGTTTTAAAGTCCAAATAGTTGAGACTCAGGAGAAAGTTATCAGGGGAAAGAGAAAGAAAACTCCGGCCGCTGCCACCGTGCAGCTGTTGCGGGGGAAAGGGAGAACCAAAGGCCGCCGAGTTGTGCTGACATCACCCTGCACTGCCCGGGCAGCGGGGGCGGCGGGAGCCGTGCGGACCCGGGGCTGCCGCATCCCCGTCTGCCCCCGAACACCCGCGGGAGAAAAGCCGAGGGGAAAAGCAACACAGAGAAACCTCTAAAGGGCGCATGTAGCAAAAGGGAGAACACACCGAAAGCAAACAGAGAAAAGGTTAAAAGGCACAAGGCGCTCGTGGCTCCCCTCTCCCGGCCCGGAGCCGCCGGGGCTGTTGAAAATCCCGCGCAGAGCCGGGCGGGAGCGGCATTGGAGCTTCAGCTCCGGAAAGGAGCCGGGAGCAGGAAACGTGTCCGGGTCCTGCCTCTGCAGAGCCCGCGCTCCCCACGGAGCTGCGAACCGAGCGGGGCTCGGGGGTTCCGGAGGACAGAACTGACCCGGCGGAGCCCCCGCACAGAGCGCGGGCAAACACAGCCCGGCCCGGCCCTTTGTTCGCCTCCCTGCGGCGTCTGCGCGGGGCGTACACCGAGAGCAGTTTCAAAGGGGCTATAACAGTTTTAATAGTCTTTTCAACGTGAAAAACGGAATGAAAAAGTAACTTTCCCGTCGTTCGTGGGTAGCGGGAACAGAAAGGACCTGCAGACACGGGAGGTGCTGACCCAGAGGTCTCTGGAGCCCGCGGGGGGGGCGGTGCCGCAGCAGCTGCGGTCCCTTCAGCACATTGTAATTTTTTAAACGATTTTTAAATTAAATACCACGTAGGTAACAATTTTGTGACTATCATATCTTCTGCTATGGCCGCTGCCCACAAAACGTGCCCCAGTTCGTCCCACTTTCGATAGAAAAGGCATTTTGTTCAGCTACTCTCAGGTCGTTTTCTACGCCACAGCAACAAAGTTCGCGATTTCCTTTTATCCTGTCTTATCCCGTTCGCGCAGTGTAAGTGCCCACACACGTATTATCGCTGTTTCGTCAGCTGAAATGCGTCATCTAAGATTTCCCGGATTTTACCTCCTTTTTTAAAATTCACAATCTGGATGTTACCCCTCGCTCTATGTGCGGACTTTGGCGCATGTCACGCTCCGCGGCGCGAATCCTCCACAGCGTATTTTTCACGACTCTTTTTGGCGTCTGTCTCCCCGGCTCGAGTCTGTAGCTCTCCCACGATTCTCCATCGCGTCTCCGCGGCTCGCTTCGTCGATATTTCCCACGTCGTATTTCCAGAGTTCTTCAGCCCGTGCCCCGCGTCTCCCCGGACCAATCTATTCCCCGGCTCCGGCCGTGCTTCCCCTCGATTGGAGATCGTGTGTCCCGCATCTCCGGTTCCTGACCGTACCCTCACCACGGTTTTTGAGACCGCTATCTCCCCCTATCTCAGTGGCCGCACTACATTTTTGATCCATGCTCACTCCCCGGGGGGCAGCGCCTTTCCTGGAGCTGTGTTTGTTTCTGTGCACTCCCCGCTCGGGTCCCGCTCCGCCGGCCGCTTCTTGTCTGTGCGTATTTTGTGCCGTCCCGCAGCCGCAGCCTCCCACTGAGTTGTATATTCGCTGTTTAAATTAGTTTCGCTGCGAGGCTGTTCGTTGGTGACTTTGCGTGTTCTGTCTCTCCAGTCGGGTCATCAGGTATTACAGTAAGCTAGCTGAGACTCCATTTTCTTCATGCAGGAGAAGCCAATTCTTTATTCACATCACTTATTTTATACAGCGTTCACAGACCTCGTGTGCAGCACCTATTGGCTGGTAGTTTTCTTACCACTTCATTTATTGGTCGGAAGGGGATTTGTGTGTATGTGCTGAGATTCAGGTTGTTTACATTTTTCCCTTCTAGGTTCTCATGGAACAGATCCTATTGTTTACACAGATGCACTTACTTTTCAACCCAAGAATAGGTTGTTGTGTTAATCTTGGTATGAAAGGTTCCTTGTTTTCACATGGGAACTTGCAAATTGCTTAACTGCACTTAGAAGACGTAACAGGGTAGCTATTGATTTAATAGAGCAGGCCTGGTTTTATGAGGCCTTTCTTTTATAATTCTTCTACCTGTCACAACAGAGAAACAGCAAGTGCCCTACTTAGCAAGGCAAAAGGATTTTACACTCCAAACAGCTGAGAAAAGAAACTGCTCACAGTATGAAAAAGTATTTGGGGTCTGTCTTTGACATGGACTTTTGCAGTAAGAGATGATGACTAATGTGCAGCAGTGGGGCAGAGGAAAGACAAATACTTGTCTTTGGTAAAGGTGATAAAGGTAAGACAGGAGAACAGCTATTAGATAAGGCTTCCACTTGAATGAATTATTTGAGACACTATTACTATAATCAGAAGCAGATGCAACTACTGTTCCAAACACTGCTCAGGCAAACTATGTTGCCAAATTAATTACACAGCTGTTGAAACAAACTTCAGCTCGAGCCTGCTGATGATATGGGTATGTTTGCATATGCTTGTAGCAACCATATATAAATGAAATCCTAGTAATATAGAAGGACTGGAATGGTACAGAAGAATTTTCCACATCAGCTGTACCTGATAACAAAAGCAAATGCTATCATCTGGAGTACAGTGCACATAACAGTTTCTACAAGTGTATCATCTACAGTTAATCTGCAATTTTTGTCTTAAATATGAATTTTAAAAGCCAAGTATGAATCATATGTAGGCAGATTTAATGACTCATTGCTGCAATGGATGTAACCATAAGTGCTGATCCTGCCTGCCATTAAGATGTCTGGCATTCCCTCTTGGACCCATTCCGCTGGAAGGGGCCCCTTTCACAGATGTGTGCCAGAGAGCTAAGATAAAAAGTTAAATGAGAATTAAAGAATGAAGAAAAAAAAAAAAGAAGTGCCATTTTGTCACACAAAGAATAAAATTCCAGGAATTTATTGCTATATGTATGCTTAATCCATTCATTCATCTTACAGTAGTCATGAAGTGCCAAATTGTGTGCTACATTTAACATTCCATGTATTCCCTTCCAAATGCCGTTTTACAGTGGGCGTATGAAACAACGCAGCGGGGGTCACGAAACATGGCTTGGGCATCTCTCAGGAGCTTAAAGACAAAGATTTGTGTACAAGCTGAATAACAGTTAACAGGCCACTCAGCAATTTTAACAGAAATATCTTTAGGTGGAAGTTTTGCAGCGTTAAAATTCACAACTCAGACTAAACATCCTCATCCCCACTGTAGAAACAAGATACTTGCAAAGAACAAGAATGGTACGTAAATGTCACACGCAAGACCCGCTTCATTTCTATCAGAAGCAAAAGTTGCTAATTATAAGCAAGGACAAGCCTAGCAGGGTAAGGCTGTCAGCCTATATTAAAAACAGATACCTCAGAGTTTGGCAGTGGAACTCTATTTACCTCCTTGACTTTTTTTTGGTAACATACAAGTTCTTCCTCCCCCCCACACTTTATAAATCCCCTTTTTATTTTTATTATACCTCCGTATTATTTACAGGACTTCTAAAGATTAAGTACAAACTAGTATGAAATTAATGATAGCTTGCTTTTCAAATATGTATCCCATGGCTAAATAAATACCAAGCCAATCCAACAGAGTGATCTGGAGTTATGATTCAGAAGCTTGTGTATCTGTGATTCCAGTTGTTTTCTCATTAACTTCAGAGGATTCATTTGATCTGTCAACAATAGTTGCCCTGGAAGTTGGAGTGGTGCTATCCAAGGTGAGTGCAGAGGTGTCCTCTACATTTTCTGTAGTACCAGGGTTGATGGAGAAGCTTCCAGCTTGAGGAATAGAGGGAAGCAAATCTGTAGGCACTGTGGATGCCTCTGTGACCAAAGGAAGCATAGGAACACACTTGGGGGGCATTGATAGAGGTGTTATTCCCATTAGATGCAGAGGTGGCAAGGGGGGAAGGGGTTGCAAACCTGAAGAAAAAAAGGGAAAAAAAAAGGCAGTGAGCTGCTGCACACCAGACAGCTCAAATGGTGTTTGTGCAGCACTGACTCAGCAGGCTCATTTCAAGGCTGATACTTTTCAGACTTCAGAACTGAAGAATCAGAGTAAATTCAAGGTTGCTCCCCAGAGGACTAGCTATTTAATGCTTTAACACCGGTGATTAGGTTTTTCTGGCCTTCACTGAAACTGCCAGAAACAAGAAGTTAACAAAAACCATATTCCATGTAAGCTTCTAGTATCTTTTTGCTTGTTCCATGTGCACCTTCAACAGTTTTGCTGAATTCAAACCTGTAAATCTAATATTAGTTCATAATTCTGGCATTCAGTTCAGGGAGCGCCAATCTCCTCATCTAGCTTACAAGGAAACACTTCATATTTTCTTTTACCCATAAATATAAATAATATACTATAATATACTTTATAATTTACCCATAAATAAATAATATACTTTCACTTTTGGCACAATCTCTTCTGAATATAAATCAGGTAATAAAAATAAAACATCTGAACACAGACACAGATTTAGAATTATCTAAAGACATATTCCTTGTCTACCCGATCTGGGCACTAACATCCATTCCCATCTCAGGCAAACATTTAATTTATCTGCTTCAGAACTCCCCCACAGATGGGGCTGAGTGTCAGGGATAACTCTAATGACAAGTTTCAGTTTGCAGAAGCACCTACCAGGCTGTATGATTTCTGGAACAATCTGTGGTGCAGGTAAATTAAGTTTGGACAGATCAGTCAGGTTAGGAAGTCCTGCTGGTAATGGCATCAGACCTAAGAGAAGAATGGAACAGTTGGAGCTGAAAACTTAAAACTGTCTTTTTCTAACTGTTTCTTAGATCTTGTCAATAATTTAAAAAGTGCTTTATATCTTGAATATATTTTTTATATGGATGAATGTAAATTGACCTGAATTTCAGCTTTTAAGTTGCACAGTGAGAACAGATACCTATTGCAGGAAGTCTGGAATAGCAAATACATAATCCCAAACCTTTCAGTTTTTTCTGAGGAAAGCAGAATCTTATTTCAGAATTGTAAGTTTTGCATTCCAAGTTCAGCTTTCAACAAAGGTAGTTGTTTCACCATAGCACTATACCAGAAGTTCTCCACTCCCAATTTGAGTGGCAAACAACAATAATATTATTAAGTACCCAGTATTCCCTGATCCCTAATAGTGACCATTCTATTATTAGTCTTTTCTACTTAGCTTGTGACTAGAGTTAATCATAAAAATGTATATCAAAAGGCAAGACAAAGGAATTTTCAAAATCAGTCAGGACTGAAAGTAGAAGAGAAACATACAATATGAATGCAACAGATGCCCTTCTATCTCTGTGTTTGTTACAGAACATCCTTCTGCTCCTGAATTTTCCACTTTCAAAGAGCTTAATTTGTAGGACAAGGGCTCTATTCTTACTTTGTGTTTAGTTCAGAAAAGGTTTATTCAGAAATAAACTGTTGATAGTACAGTATGAAGATAAAAAGGAGGAAAGTCCTAAAGCAAGGCCACTTATAGAGATTTTGATTAAAACCCAGCCATCTTTACCTACTGATGAATTCATTTGCCATGAAGGCAGACATAATCTGACTCAAAGAGCTTTCAGGTCAGCTATATGCAAATTTGGTTTGATTTTTTTTTTTAAAATTTGAATAAAGCTGAACTTCACGCAAATTCACCCAAATTTTAAACCTCCAGCATATTTAGTAAGAACATTTTCACTAGTATGTCCATGCAGATTGCAAGAAATATTCTAATTTGATTTTTAAAAAGCAATGATACTATTCAGAGAAAAAGATAATAGAAAACTTGTATTTGCAGAGTTTAGGGAAAGGATGGATTAGGTGGCTGGGGAAGAAAAGCACAATAATCTTTTTCTGCCTAGTGAAAATAGAAAACTACTGACAAGTTCAGCTTCTGTGAGAATTCTCTGCCCTTGTTTGCATGCACTGAGCTCTACTGCACACCTTTTCTGTGTTAGAGGCTGTACCTCCAAGCGTTATGTAATGGCCACATCCTGATCTACTTGTCTCATAAGATGCAAAATATAAAATACAACTCTTTCAGTGTTTTGGAAGGCACAATTGAGTCCTGTACCAGCACACCAATGCCACAGCGAAGTCCTATACAATCCTTATCTTACCTCTCATGAATACTTCTGGAATAGTAGTGTTTGAAATGCTCATTATTATCAGCAAACAACCACGTTGTAGAAAGACTCTTACTTGTATTACACAATACAAGTTTAAATTCCTATATAATTCAGAAACAGTAACTGCAACATAAACTCTATTTTGTTAGCCCTGTATTTATACTAGGAATAGTGATCAAACTGAGTATTTAAAAACAGGTTTCCTAAAACATTGCAAATAGCAAAGCAAAATGTTTGTGAGAAATCCTGAATACTGCATCCCCAGAGCAGGGAGCCCTAAAAAGGTAAATGTGTAACTCTTGTTGCCACATCACTCCTCTGTGCTACAGACAGGCGGTGAACATACTCCAAGAAAAATAATTCTTCACATTGTAGAGATTGTATACAGAGAGATCTTACATGAAATGCTTAAGTTGTACGAAGTTAGGCAGTGGAAAAGACAGCTCTCTTCCCTTGCTCCTGTAAGATTTTTGTTTCAGAAATGTTAAGAAATTTTACCTACTCACCTGGTAATGTAGTTGCTGGGTTAACTGGTGGCACAGAGGTAAGGGACTGACTGACTTGTGGTAATAATGGAACTGTTGGAACACCTGGTGGGGTACACAAGGAAACAACAATAATTTTAAGCATACAACACTCCATCTTCTTTCCCTAGGAAGTACAAATAAATAATTGCTAACAGGAGAATTACTATTTGCCTCAACATTAAAATGCTGATAAAAACAGTATTCTAAGTAATACATGTGGTATTTTTAATAAAAGTTGTTTGCAACTATTTTGTGAGCAAGTAAGGCACAAATCCAGTACATTTAACCTTTTTTGTTGGGAAAAAATTAAGAGAAAGTTTTATTCTCTCTTCTGCCTTCTATTCAATTAATTAGAAACATCTGTACAAACAAAAAAGTCAGAAAAGCCATGCATTTCAGGTCAGTTCCTTCCAATACCAACCTGTGCTGAGAGCATTACTGACAGTAGTTGAAGGTGAGCTAATAGAAAGTCCTGAAAGACTCTGCTCAAGGCCTGCTGACCCAGGAGGGAGGGTGGCTGAGGGATTAACTGATGATAGCTGAACCTTATTGAAAGAGAAAAGAAAGTTGCATCATTAGCGTTTGTTTTTACATAAACCAAGAGAAGCAGAAAAGCAATAAACATCAATTTTTACCCAGCTGATGGAGTGGGACCACGACTTACCTCTGTGAAACCGTCTTTGAGGGGACTGAGAGATGCACTGGGCAACTGTCCTGGGAGAGAAATTTTTTTTCCTTCTTCAAATGGGCGAGTAGGTATCCTATGCAAATATCCATAACCAATGCCACATCCTAGGCTTTTAAAATATGAAGATTTTTAAGTCAGGGAAGTGACTTTACAACTACAGATTACAGCAAGCAACGCATGAACAACTCAAGACACCAACGAGCATCAAGGTAAATGCTGTACAACTTTCCCCTCCTGCCCCCACATTACCTCACTTTCTGTGGAGAAATAATCAATACAAAACAATTGAAAGAAAATTCTGTAGCTTTAGCAATAAATATTCAGCAAAAAATAAAATTTGTTATTATTTAAACCAAGCAGCTATTCCAGGTATACACTTTGAATTCAACTCACAGTTATTACTTGCAGTGCTGTGTTCTGGCTACTCACAGTACTTCAAGGATATACCACAAATTAACAACTATTTGGAATTTAACGCAGAAAACAGAAAGCAATTTCACTTTATGCACTTCTGCACTAGCTAATACACTGATTTACACCTCTCTCAATAGTAAGTGTGTCTGAATTTCAAGTCAATATGTAATTTATTAGAGCAGAAACACTTTTGATATAACAACACTCTTTCCCTATCTTTGTAGAAAACTTAAATCCAGCCATTTTCAGGCTGGTGTTGTAAAAAAGTTGCCCCATCCCCCTGTAAGACACTGTCTTCTTACCTGCCTTCTCCGCCCCAGGCAGAATTTGGAGTAATCACCACTTCCCGACAATTATCTGTGTCTGTGTTGTACACATAAAGTTTTAATGGCTTTGCTTCATGTGTTTCAATAAGGGAAAAGAGATCTTCAGACTGCAAAAAGATAAAAATTAGTAAGGGCTTTTTTGTCCTTATTTTATAATTTGGCATTAGATTGATCATCCCAGTCCTGACTTTCTGTAATGGACTCTGGTAACGGCCACACGTTACAGTGGTTGCAGTGCTGCTGTTTTATCACAAGGCAAATTTTAAGATGTGTTTTGCTAGCACAGCTCAGAAGTCCTGGCACAACCAAAATTTCAAATCTGCTATTCAAAATACTAATTTTAGAGTACAAAAGTTTGTATCTGACTCCATGAAGACATTTAAGAGCAGTTCTTATTTCCAGGATTGCCTTTAAGAAGAGGCACCATGCCAGAGCTCCTTCCTCTTTGCATTTGATTTCCATTCACACTGAACAGAGACAAAACCAGGGATGTTTCAAACTCCCCGGTACAATTGGGGTTTTAGTTTTTAAAAAATAAAGACCTTAGTTTTATAGACTTACCTCATTCATGACAGTATCTGCTCCAATGATATAGTCACTGTGAGGTCTAAGTCCAGCTAATGCAGCAGGAGAATTCGGCTCCACTTCCTATTTTTAAGATGCGAAGTTACAAAACACTATGTAACTGTCAGAGTGTAGCAGAACAGACAGATGTGCACTTCACACAAGCTCTGAGTCAGACAAACTGGTCAAGTTTTCAACACGGTGATGAACGAATGAAACAGTGGCTCTATGGCAGTCCCTTTCCATATGGTTCTGGTGTTGTACCAAATACAGTATCTCTGTGTACTGTACAAACCCATTCATTTAAATACAAGACTTAACAATATACTCACAAATACACATTTGTGGACTACCAACTACATTTGTAGTCTACCCAAAATCAATCAGAGCCAGTCTGGTCAATGAGACCACTTTGATCTCATGACTTAGCTACATCCCGTGCAAGTTACCTTTCAACAGAAAGAAACAGCAATAATAAGAATACTTCCAAGTCCATACGTACCAAGACGTGCCAGACGTTTTCATTAGCCCCATCAAAGCTGCAGAAGCGAATGCTCACTCCCAGCAGGCCCTGCCCACCCCACATGTTGCTGGGGGTTACTGATGTTTCTCTCAGTTCCAGTGTTTTGCTACTGTACACAAGCATTTTTACAGGTTTTTCAACATTTGCTTTCAGCAGGTCCTTGAGAGTGTCATTGTCTTTATTCTGCAAATGTGTAAACAAGAGCTTTGGTCAGTGTTTGATAGAACAAGCATTCAGTTCTACAGCAACACTTGTATTCCAAAGGTGCTACACTGTGCATTACCAGAACATGAACTAACAGCTGCTTTGTAACAAGTGTCTAGTCCCTCCAAAATTCTAGAATACAACTCTGGAAAAACTAAGGGAATTCACAGGTCATACTTTCCAAAAATGAAAACACTTCAATTGGTTCAGAGGCTTCCTTGAATCCAGGCATGCTGGTGCAGAGCATCCCACAGCTGGTTTTTTCCACTGCTATGATGGTCTGTTATTTGATGACAGCTCCTGCTTGAAAGCTCCCCCCCACGCCTCCTGTCCAGCCAACAGCTCTGCCAGCAGCCTTTCACTCAACCTGTTTGGACTGGGTGAACTTTGTGAGTAAGCAGACAGAACATAAGCCATGAGGGATGGATCAGCAGGCAATTCTGTATTGGTGCAGATGTCTGCCTTATCCTCCAGCTAAACTCGATAGAACTGTTCCTACAGGGTAAAGAAAATCAATTCCTGATGCACTTTGCCTCCCTCATTTAAAAGTAAGAAGAAATATTTTATATACATTTAAATAAAACAAATCCATTGGTTTACCTATAAATATCAGATTCTCAAGACATTGTTTATATTAAAAGTTATAAAATAGCAACACACTTACCAATCTTGAACCATTAATGGACACAATAAAATCGAAGAATGGCTCCAATCCAGCTCTATGCCCCGGTGAGTTTTCTTGTACCTAACAAAGTTAAATGAGAATTTAGTAAAAGTGTTCCAATGCTGATTCATAGATTAGAATTATATTTCTACTTGTGCCAACTGTAGTCTAGAAGCTACTAATGTTTGTGTATATAATTTTATAATATTCAATTACAATCATATAATCTACAGAACAAAAAATCCCCTCGTTACAAAAAAAAATATTTCAAAAGAATTAGTAATTCATAAATTGAGGAATGACACAGCAGTAGCCACTCCCTGGGAAAAGCAGTGCTTAACAGTTGCATCAGATAAATTGTAAGTATTTGTTTCAAGAAAGGAGATTATAGTGAAAGGACAAGGTTAATGAATTCTGAAAAGGTTGGTTAAAAAGTAGTCTTTCCACAGCAGTACCAATGTTGGACCTTGCTTTTTATCTTGTGCCTACTAAAGGAATAGGAGAGTCACATCTGTAAGCACAGGTTGTTATCTCATGATTAAACATCATCTGGTGACATTCTTGAGACACAGAGAGCATCTGTACAACCACTGATTTTATTAACAGACCTTCAAGTTGCAGGAAAAGAGACATGCAATTTTGCAGCCATGGCAGCTCAAATAATTCAACCACTCCACTAAGCCAAGGCCTAAGTTCTGGATACACACTGCTCCCAGAAGCTAAAAGTATGTGTTTTATTTCAAATGGAGTACCTGAGAAACATTTTGCCAATGTTATTTTTTCACTATTGCTTGCATTGCTGACAATGAAAAGTAACTCCAGTATGGCTGTCAGATTTTTCCTACAGGTTTTTTTAGCACAGACATTCTTTTTCTGTGTGGAAGCTGATTCATTTTACCCACTGGTCTTTTCTCGTACGTACTACAATCATCTGCCAAAAAGATCTAAAAAGAATTACCCTTTACAGTGTGGTTCCTTACATTACCTGTTATTCCACTTGACAGAAGTGGTAAAAATGTATTTGATTGTTCAATCCTGGCCTGATTCTACAGGAACTGAGTTTTCTTAATATGACTTATCTAGAACAAAATATTCTAATATGGAGTTTTAAAAGTGCTTGATTACTAATAAAACTGTTCTTCTTAAATTTTACTTATCTCTGCCCGACACATTCACAAAATCAGAGCTTGGAAAAAACTCAGATTACTTGTGGGTAACAGATGCCCAAAGCTTAGACTATTAGTCACATAACCTAAGTCTGGAATTAGTAATTCCAGAGTCACATCACACACACATATTGATTGTTGTCTAAGATTGATAAAGCAGCAAAAAAGTATGAAACGAATAATATCCGAAATTAGTAAGAATCACTGAGGCAACAATAACATACCCAAAGTCCACATTTATAATTTCTAACTAGAACTTGAAGTGTGTCTGTAAAAGTGTCTCTTCAAGATGCCTGGAGGCTCCTTGGAAATAATTTCCTACAGCTGGGTAGAGGTATTCTCCCTCTCTCAAGTATTAAATGTATGGACACACACCTCCCAATCACCAAATATCCTGCAGTCCTTCCAACTAGATCTAAAATACTTCCTCCATGTTACTTACTTAACCTGTCTGTTCAAGATGCCTCTCACCAAGAACCAGAGCTCAGACACCAAACTGCACCAGGTAATAAGGTGTAAGTACAAGCAAAGCTCCATGGGGCACACACCCTGGCTCCAGCTGCACAGAAACTCCCAGCACGTTGTGCATGTGGCTTCACCATTTCTGGACTGTTTCTAGAGTTCATTTAACTGTAAATATTCAAACTTGCAATAATGTAGGGCTACCTGAGAACAGCCTCTACACACAGAAATTTTAGCTTAGAAAAGCCACAGAGAGGCTAAAATTCAATATATCAATTATTCTTCCCAAATATAGAAAATGTTTACTTACTACATTGAATACTTGAGACCTCTCTGCCAAAGAGAGATTAAAGGGTTTTGTGAAAGCAGAATTAAAACCCTGCTTTCCTACAGACATGATCCATAATGGTATTCTCAGACTTGCAGTTTCTCTTGTAATCAAGTAATTCAAAACATCCTCTCCTTTCCCGTGTTTGAGTAGTGAATGTAGGATGAGTTTATGCTGTTTGTTGTTCTTCCCTCAGTTTAGAGAAGTGACATGAAAATATTCTAAAATATTCTCTATCTCTCTTATTATTAATAGGTGGTGACCTATTGCATAGACCATACAGGAACTTACAGCATCTGTTTTTTAATGAACCTGGCATACAGGCTTTATACCAAAATTAAATCACCAGATGGTTTCAGAAGTTTCTGGGAAAACAGTTTTAAAGACACAACATCTGTTAGTTACACCTCAGCATTAAAAATTAATACATCCAGCATAACCCATCAGATTTTTGGGACTGGATATATGTCATGGCCTTGAAATTATGAAAGGCCAGACTTCATCTCATTCAGAGATCTTCCTTCATTTCTAAATTAACTTCTCTGAAATAAAAAAAAAACAAACTATACTAATCACAACAAACCTCCTGCTCCCTGACAATATCCCTCCCTAATGACCTCCAAGAGATTATATCCTGAACACTGTGAGCCAAGAGTGGCCAGTGTTCAATAAGAAATATTTTTTGAAATAAGATGGAGTACATACAATAAAACTACATATATTCAGTACTACATATATTCAGCATCCATCAATGTCAAGCTCACTGACACTTGGATGGATAAATAATTTACTTAGGATACCAAATCTGTGTTCTGCCCCAAATTGATGAGGGAACTGAGAGTTTCCAAGTTTCAATTAGTTTGCAGAAGGTATCTTCAGATGTTGAACTCCTTGCTCCAAACCCATCACCATCCTGATTGCAGAACATCTCTGCATGGTTTGTTTCTAAGTGGGCATGTAAAAACTACCAGGAAGCTGTAGCTAAAAGAAATCAAGCCCTTATAGTTGTGTCAATCACACCTCACGGGCAGGAATGTGCATCCCTTCTGCCATCCTGCCATGTCAAGGTTGTCACAAAGTTTCCTATTTCTCTGGCCTTCATTGATAGAAAAGCATGTTTTTACACCTGGCAGTCCCAGAAATTCTGAGTCCATTTCACATGAAAAGTCTCTTCCTTAAAGAAGTGATGTGCTCAGCCCTGCACAACAATAACACTGACCCCATACAGGTTTTGTCACACCATCTCACTTCCAGTCACTATCTGCCCAATTCATCACCACCACATGCACAACACAGCTCTCTGCTCCAAACTCTGTGGCCATGATTCTCTTCCAGGAGCTACAGCAACAAAGGATAACCAGGGACCTTAGGAAATACAAGGACACAAATTATTCCACCTCAATTAAGGATGGAAATAATAAAGATGGATACATACATAAACTCTGTGCCTCCTGAGCCATTTGGCTTTATGCAGCTTTGCTGGGTGCCCCAAGTAGGTATTTATTAACTTGCCTTTGTAATTGAATAATTGCTGAGAAATAACCACATAATATCATTCACAACAGATGCTACAGCAGGCAAGATACCATGCCCAGCAGCTTGGGAAGCCTGATTCTCTCAAAGTCAGCTGTTACTTCAGAAATACAAGTCACAGACCTGTGTGGGTAAATGCCATGACTTTCTAACAACAGAGACAAACAGTGGCACAGAAAAAGAAGCTGTGGCAATGCAACACCAGAGCTTTTTAAGAGCCAATAAAGAAAACCTCTATCAAATGTCAAATATCAGAGGGCAGAAAAGGGCCTCACACAGTGCTGCAGGGTTTCAGTTTCTCACCAAGATGACAGCAGGGCTGCTGAGTACACAGATCACACACTGATTTCCCTTTAATTCACTGTCAAGAATTAAACAGGAAAAAGGTTTCAAGGTCAATACACCAATTTTAACTTGCAGTACTGAAAAGACTTTCCTGGTAAATACATGAAGTTTTTCTTTGCTGAACACTGTTCCCAACACTATCATTCTATCCCTACACAGTATATATTGCACATTACACATTTCAAGAAGTCTGCTCAGCAGCACAGTGGTCACAAATCAAAGCCCCAAGAGAGCAGTGCAACTGCAAATGAAATTAGGCACTGAAATGTGGGTTCTTCAGAGGTAGATGGAGGCTTTGAACACTTCTGAAAGTCAGCTACCTTTACCTTTTAGTTTTTAAACTTTCAGAAGCTTAGCTTCAAGCATTAAATACACAACTTCCAAGGCTTTCTTTTTTCCCACATAAGAAACTCTTCCCAGTATTCTACTTTATTTGCAAAGAAATACTGAAAGGTTTTTTTGTAGTTCTTCCACCCACTCTAAAACTGGCAGTAAAATTTCATTGCTTATCATATATAAGCAATTCCCATTAGAACTGACAGAATCTCTTTGATTTCTGACAGTTATTTTAATACATTACATTGTATAACTGAATTGAATTTCTTGATGAAACACAGTTTTCAAAAGAAAAGCTTTTTAAGTTTTTAGTAAGAAAACAGATTCTATGTATGTAGATAACCTTTTATTTTAGCACAGAGAATTTAACTCAAGCTTTTAAAATGTGAACCTCCCTTAAAAGGTACTTCAAGCAACATGTTTGTATCACTATTACAACAAATCAAAGCACTCAAACAAGAGCGGGAAATCTAAACTTTGGGCACTGCTGCTCAGTATCTTTTAGGGAGAACACCACATAACACCACATGGTAGTATACAAATTTCTCACAGATAAGAATTCTTACATAGAATCTTACAACAATTAAGCTTGGAAAAGACCTCTATGATCATCAAGCACTAACACAGCACTGTCAAGTTCACCATTAAATCTAACCCAAAGGTCACACCTACATGTGTTCTGAATGTTTTCAGGGACGGTGATTAAACCACTTCCCTGGGCAGCCTATTCCAATACCTGACCATCCTTTTGATGAAAAAAGTTTTCCTAAAATCCAGTCTCTAAATCTCTCCTGATGCAACTTGAGGCTCATTGCTCTCGTTCTCTCACTTGTTACCTAAGAGAAGAGGCCAACCCCCACTTCCCTGCACCCTCCCCTCAGGGAGCTGTAGAGAGCCATGAGGTCTCCACTGAGCTCCTCTTCTCCAGCCTAAACACCCTCATCTCCCTCAGTTGCTCCTCACAGGAGTTGTGCTCCAGAGCTTCTCTGGACCTGTTCCAGCACCTCAGTGTTTGTCTTGTACTGAGGGGCCCAGAACTGGACACAGCACTCAAGGTGTGACCTCACCAGTGCCCAGTAAAGGTGGAACAATCACTGCCCTGGCCCTGCTGCTCACACTATTCCTGATACAGGCCGGGATGTCTCTGGCCTTCTTGGCCACCTGGGCACACACTGGCTTGTGTTCAGCTGCTGTTGACCAGCACCCCCAGGTCCTTTCCCACTGGGCCACTTTCCATCTGCTCTGTCCCCAGCCACGGGGATGTTGTGACAACCAGCTGAAGAAACTGTCGGGTCACTACATCAGTCTGGGCAAACTACAGCAGTTTCACACTGCTGAGCAAGAAAATTACTCAAAATTTTCCTTCATTGTTTTGAAGAGCAGGAACAAAGAGATACTGAGCAATACACAGTCAGCCAGTTGGTCTAATCAGCCACATACTTTATGTTAAGGGAAACTTGAGGAGAATTGCTTCAAACAAATGACTCATAACTAGGTCTACTTATGAAGAGACTTGGGCAACAAAACACATGGCAACTTTTTCTCCCTCAAAAAAAAAAAAAAAAAAAAAAAAAAAAAAAAAAAAAAAAAAGAAAAGGCACTACATTTTAATGACTAGAACACCAACTATGCAACCCAGAGCAAGTTCTGCTGTCAAGGATGCATAGGATGAAATTCTTTTCCTTTGACGGTGCTTCAGTCCTGGAGGGTTCCTAATTACTGATACAACTGCACTGCTGATAAAGCTCACAATGAAAGCAATATTGCACTGAATATCAGCAGAAGTAGCCAAAAGAATTAAGTAATCTGCAAATTTACATTGAAAATTAATGATGATAGTGTTCACTTGCTGCATATATTTCTGTTCCTATTTGAAGTAAGTACAGAGAGAGAGTTTCTACTAGTTTTGTGGGGAGGCAGCAGGTACAGTCTAAAAGTCTCACTGTAAAAAACCTGTAATTTGCAACAGTCTCAGTCTGCTCATCCTTCTGGCAGCTTGTGCTTGGCTCCTACAGTCACACTGAACAACACACTGTAAAGTCTTTGTTTCACAGCCATTTAACACATATTTTTCATTTATCTGCCTTACCCAAACAAATTTTTCCAATAATTGAATTTTTTTTCTGATATTTGTCCAATTTTCCCACAGGTAATGAACTCTTTTAAACAATCACTTTACATTATTTACAGAGGTTTGCTGTTATCAAAGAAATCTGATCTTACTCGAATTAGATCTGTAACACTGGCAGACTACTGCTGTTTTCCTTCTACCATTCTCATTTACCTCATTAAAGTACTGAGCTCAGAAAGAAAACACACTTGAGAGTAAATTAGAAGAAAACAGCAGTTTTACTTGACTCCAAATGCAAACTTCTAGACTGAAGGTCAATCCATGCAGACAGAGCACTTGTGCAGAGCTCCTCTGACAGTGAGAACCAAATGCTGCCTGTAACAAATTCACTAAAGAATGGCAACTGGAAAATTAAACTTGGAAAAACTACAGAGGGAAATTGTAGTCACATTCATGCATGCCACATGCATTTAAATAAAAAACATTCCAGATTATAACTGTTAGGCTGAGATCATGATGCAGTTTAAGATGCCTGTCCACAGACAAAGAGTAATCACTCATTATTGTGGTATCTCGATACCAGTAAGAAGAAAAGGCAGTGAAAAAAAGAGATACAGTCTGTTTAAGAGAGCAGGCAGGTCCTTTCCTGCATTTAATACAAATAAGGACGTCCTCTTGGAAATCAACTTCTTTAATGTGTACCTCCCAATTACATTTACAAAGACTGGCAATCAAACACTGCTATTTTGGGTCATAGCAAAAACATTACAACAAAAAAAGTGCCTAAATGAAAACAAAAGGCTCCAGATCCAAGCAAGACTACAGGAAAAAATTAGTAGATTCTACTTCATGAAAGAGATTAATCTCAATTTACCAACATGCTTCAATCAAACAGTATGAACTCATAAATCTGATGTAATTGATATTCTAACTGCAAAGTATATATTGGTATGTACAAAGTACAAGTCTCCAAAGTAAAAAGTTAATGAAATTTACACTTTACTATGCTAAAAAAGGAAAAAAGCCTGCCAGTTTTACCAACTGGCAGAATAGTTTTTTGTGGGGGAAAAGAAGACAAAGTGGACTGACGTAAATTAGCAACACTGGACTATTATTTATCATTAATATTAAAAGAGAGGAAAAAAACCCCAAACGACTGTGACTTTAGTCCATGTATAGATTTTAACAGAATGTTTGGATTTGATCAGAACATCAGTATTTGCTTCCCAAAAGCAGAGACCATATCCAAAAGGCTCCGACTCCAAGGAACACACCAGCCCAGCAGGGTATCCAGTGAGGGCGCTCACACTTCGGCCACAGAGGCAAAGGCACCGAGGTGCGGGCAGGGACTGAGTCCTGCAAAGTCCCTGTGCGCCAGTGCCTCAGACTCCACAGCACGGCCTGGGAACCATCCTGCCCACTGAGAGCAAAAGGATGGGCTCTCAAAAGGCTGTTCACAAAACCTCAAGAATGCAGCCTAATAAGGTATTTTGCATTTCGCATACAAAACCGAAGTTTTGTGGCCACAACGTGAACAAAGCCAATGTAACTACGAAAAGCAGTACTTTCAGCAAAGCTGCAGCCCGTAGTGAACACCCTGATCCGACACCCCTGAACCTCTGCGGAGGGGCAGCAGCTACAGCCAGCCCAGTGCGGCCCATGATGCACGACCAGGACCAGCCTGGCGCGTTATCCCGGGGCACCCGAGCAGCCCAGACTCGCGGGCGGGGTGTGAACAGCGTCTGCAGGAGGAGAGGAGAGGCCGCCTCGCCCTCAAAGGCTGCCCCAACTCAGCATCGCCTCCCACGAGCCGGCCCGGTCACAGGGAGGCACAGCCTGGCGGCACGACGCGGCCCGGAGAACTGTTTATTCCGGACAAATCTTCCTCCAGCCTCCCCGAATCCGGGGGCGGCAGCGCGGGCCCGGCGCACCTCACCCTCCCGCGAGCCGCAGCGGAGCCCCGCCGGCCCCGCCGCCCCAGCGCGTCCCCGGGGCCGAGCGGGGAGCCCCGGCGGGACAGGCCCCGCGCCCACGGGCCGCCGCCAGGCTGAGTACCCGGGGCGCCCGGCCGGGCCGCGCCGCCCTTACCCGCAGGACGTGGTAGCCCTCGGTGCCGCCGCCGGGGATGTCGATGCTCTGCGAGGCGCCCATGGCCGCGAACGCGCCGCGACGGGGACGTGGCACCGCGCGCTGCCCCGCCCGGCGCCGGGCGGGGCCCTACGGCGGCCGCGAGGGGCCACGGCCGCGCGCTCCGCCTGCAGACCTGTCGCCCCCTGGCGGTCGAGGGTGGCGGTGCTAGACAGGAAGAGTTCATTAATTTATTAGTGTTAGCTACACGAGTAAGGTACAGTAAGTGTGTACACAGAACATAAATGTGGCAGGTCATAACCTATGCTGTCTTGTCTACTCCCAGAGCTCTCTGGAGCTCCGAGCGCCGCTCCCCTGCGGGGCCGCGCCGGGAGCGCCAGAGCCCGGCGGGGCTGGGGCTGGAGCTGGGGCGGGAGGAGCAGTGCAGCGGTACTGAGAGGCGAGAAATGCTGCCCAAGGGTTGAATTTTGAACCAGCGGTTTTCAGGGCATGCACCGCACACTTGGGGCGGTAACGGGGCCGATGGTCGCTGCCGGCGCTGTCGCGACACGCAGCGACAGAGAGCTGTGTTTGTGCTGGGGAGGCGCAGGCCGCGCCCCAGGCCCGGCAGTGACCTCCTGCCCCGAGCCGCGGGAGGCCTCGGTGCGGCTGGAGGAGGCGGACCGTGGGTTATCAAGGACGCTACAAATCTCCGATTCAGATCTTCCCTCTCCTAGAGTTCTTTGTTCCTGGAAGGCTTTTCCTGCCCGTGCGGACCAGTGTGTCCTGGTCCCGGTCCCGCAGGCCTCCAGAGAGGTGACCTCTGCAAGGAATGCTGCTGTCTTTTAGTGATGCACAAGCACTATTTATTAGTGAAGTGCAACACAGTGCAGGAAAGGATATTCAGATTAGCATACTTCACTTCTTTTGGACTCATTTCCCTCTGTATTATCGTAGTGCTTATCTGCTTAGTATTAAAAGCCTTTACTGTGCTTGGGGTTTACTCCAGTGCTGCCTGCAGAGATGGCCAGCCCCTTGCCACCCTTGATCACCTCACTGTGCTCAGCTGTTTCCACTGGAGCAGACAGACAGTGTTTCTGCAGGCACTCTGGTCAGGCGTGGTTAGTTCTGGACTTCATCTGCATGCCAGTTCAGGCATGTTTACCTCCCTACATAGCATCTCTCCTCATCACTACAAGAAGAAATCAACTCTAGGATATCCAGAGGTTGCAATGCAAAGTAAGAAGGCAAAATAAATAATACAGAAATAAACTATACCTTTCAAAAATTTATGTGCACTTCATATAGTATGAGAAATTTGTTACTGTAAGCTGAAAAAGTCAAAAAACTATACCAGCTTAGGCAAATCTCATGCTTCTGTGCACATTCCATTTAGATTCAGGAGGAAAATCCTAGGCATGTTCCTTTCTTTCTTGCTATCAGAGGTTCATAGTATAGCACAGTGTGATCCAGAGACAGTAGCTATGATTCACCACGTTTTAGCCAAGGTTTTCCTAAAAGATCCATAGCTGATGGCAGACTACCAGCCACTGTCATTGTTTTACTCTCTTCTGGCAGAGTGGCTCCTGTGTGATACCTCTTTTATGCTTCCGGGTAGATGCTGTCAGTTCTGGGGTTGTTTGTAAGGTTTCGTTGTGTCTGTGAGACAGATGCCAGCCAGATGTTGTCCTCCTGGCTGACTGGCCCATCCCTTGTTGGAAACTGGCCCATGGGTGAAAACCTTCATCTGGTGAAGGCTTTTCTAGAGTATGTCCAATATCATTGCCTTGCCTTTTGACTGGAAGACTTTTGAATTACTGTGTTAAGAAAAGACCCCACAATTCAAAGCCAGTCTACAATGGCTACTCTCTCCCTGGCCAAAGTCACATAAATTTCAGAGCATTTTTAGACCACACAGTGAATTTCAGTGACAATTGTGTTTCCCCAGAAATTATGAAGAAAGAAGTGGCTTTGGTGCCAATAAACATTTCATTAATGGCAGGCGTCTTCTACTCAGAATTTACATTGGGTCAGATATAATAATTGTGCTTCACTGAAGACACAAAAGCCTCACTTCAGCATGTTGCCCACCTCATCCTTAAAAAGCTATCTCTCAGCAGCAAAATAGGCACTGCAAAATACCTATTAGAAGCCCCTTCCCATGTAATTAAAAACTATAAAGAAAAGATCTAAAGTTTGTCTTCTTTGGAAAAATAGGGAAACCTTTATAGTTCTGCCCAGCAACACCAGGACCAAAAAGAGTAACAGTATTTTGCCATTAAAAAGTTGCCAGTTTGATTAATACGCATTTGCAAATCTGTGATGTGAATATTAGCCTTTCACACACTTCCATTTGGCCTCTAAACATGTAAACAGCCTTAAAACTGGGACTGGCCACATGACACAGTGCTGATTTTATGAACCTAACTTCTAATTACACATTTCCCAGTAAGCAGCAAAGCCAAACCCACCACATACAAACTTAAAGGTGAAAAACACCCCTGTCTTTGGCGGTAACACTTCTGTGGCTGAATTCTGCTCCTGTGACCACTGAGAGGTGTGTGAGGGGCTGAAGAAGAGCACTTGGCAGCACTTTGCAGCAATTTGCAGCAGCTATTGCATCCAACTGTTTGTGAAAGGAAATACAAATTATATCTGCTCTGATTGCAATTGCAAGAGTGAAGTGTTACCAAAGGAGGAATGCCCTTCACATTTCCTAAAGGTGCTAGTGAGGAAACAAGGCAACAGATTTTGCAGCTCCTTGAGTCTGCTTGGGCATTACACCTCTGAGACCCAGTCAGACCATTCTACCTGTAGTCAGTTTGTCTTATTTTCACAGCAACAAAGAAATTCCATTTCCCTCTTCCTCAGGAGAGCTGTAGAAGTTTCATGCCTGCATGTGATTTACTCAAAAATAGGCAGCTGTGTTTTGTTCTAACCATCAACTAAGAAAAAAATTAACTCTATTCCAGCCAAACCAGGACAGTTGCTCAAGTCGACCCTTCAGAAATCTGAACCTGGCCCCTCACTGGAGACATAAACTACATACATCACTGCAAGACCTGAAATGCTTTTCCTTAAGAACTTTTGCCTTACCACAGCATCTCAGCTTTCCATCAAAGTGCTGTCACCCTTTCTGGAATAGTTCCACCTCAACAAAGAAAGATGCTACCTGCAGTTGCCTATCAATTCCCATTAAGGGCTGAACTGAAACACACCGGTTTATTTGAAGAAATATCTTCGAATTTGATCCAATGTTCTATGGCAAAAGACTAGTCTATAAAAAAAACCAAACCAAATTAACTTTAGAACCCTCTCAAAAAAGACAAATCTTAGCTAAGAAATAGGGAACAAGATTGCCTGAAGTATCACTTAAGACCTAATTACAACAAACCCCATTTGCAGAAATTAACTTACAAATATAACCTACCTGTTCTTTTACATTTGTATCTCTGCAGCTGCTTTTCAAAAGTAATTAAAGTTAATGAGCTGTGCTTTATGGTAGAATCATGAAAACTTAATTGGAATAATTAGTTGTGAGATAGCAAGTGCATCTTCCTGGCTAACAACGTGTCATCATTTGATAAGAATAATAATGAATTTAATAAATAAAGCAGGGCCCTTCTAATATGTTAATAAAATAACAAAGTAGAAGGCACACATGTGCAAATGATGAATTATTAGTTTGGAGACTGCACACAATTGTCTGAGGAAGATGGATGGGGAAGTGGCCTTCTTGAAACTGCCAGCTACAGCTGCTGGCTAAAATCCAGTTTGCAATAGATGAAGCAGCCACACTGACCTTTGCAGAGGATGTGCTGCAAATGCTTCCAGCGGGGCTGGCATCCCTCTGCAGAGCAGGATATGCAGGGGATGAAGAAAAGCAACTGTGCTTTCTTTTCCTCTCCTTTACCCCCTCTGTATTATTGGTGCTGGGCAAACAGGAACGAAAATGGACAGAAAACCAGGCATGTGTGGCAGGAAGGGAGCTACAGTGAACAAATCAGTCTATTTGACCCAAATCACTTAGAGGCTAAGACAGGCAGAAAATTATGATTTATTGCAGGCAGAAACCATCTTAAGCTCAAACGTAGATATGCACACCACAACAAAAGCTTCTGAGGCATTATTAAGAATCAGTAAATAGAATAATTTTAATTAATGGGTGCCTTTAAAATTAAATTAAGTGAATATTGCCAGAGTTATGGGAAGGCCTACAGTAATAAAAAGGATTGTCCCAGTAAGCAAACCCTGAAGGAAGGCTACAGTTTCAGGTGGAAATAGAGCAGCAGTGTGCAGTGACTAAGAAGAAGATGGGTCATAATATAGCTCTTCATTTTATCCCCTAATCAATGTATGACCTCATTCATTTCTGCTCTTAATGTATTGCCTGATAGGAGGAATTGCAGTTTAGAATATCTGCTTGTTGACTTCAGTCCCAGCAGAGCAGGACTGGGTTTAGTAGAAGCTATAAAGAGTCTGATGTATGTCTGAGATCAACTCATATGTTAGCAGTGCCCAAGGAGATTTTACCACCTTTGCAAGCACACGAGGAACAACCTACTGCTGCTTGGAAGGCATCCACCTGGCTGTGCACCCACAATACTTAGAACTTCACATTAACAGAAGGCCTAAAGCACAGACCCTTCAGCTCTACAAAAACAAAAATGTAGCTCTAGGTCGCACAAATGACTAGTAAAAACCTGCTGACACGGAGAAGCCATACACCCATCCACTGGCTGCAGGAATACTCACAAACACTCCCCATAGTTTTAGACAATGGAGACAAGGAGCAGTAGGAGCTTTGGAACAGAGGCGATCTGAGAAGAAATAAATAAGATAGCAATGGCCAGCATACATGCAAATGTCAGGGGGTGTGAGACTGAACCTGTTCTTGACCTGCTGCTGGGAACAGCTGTGAAAAGATCAGAACGAGAGATTAGCAGTGAAGCACTTTGAATGAAAGCCAAGCATTAGTGAGTCTCTGACCAAACAAGCCCCTGAAACTGCAGGTTATGGTTAAATGCTACGGTCTGATGCTCTGAAAGTTAATTAAGTACAAGAAGTAATGTGGGGCTTTTGTAAAGCTGGTTTCGTAGTCATTAGTTGCTACAGCAGCTAAACAGGGAATGAAATGCAAGGGAGCAAGGCACTAGCTAGACAAATTGCTCTTAGGCAGTTTTCCTGGTCAGAGTGCTGCAGGGCTGGTTCTCCCCTGGTGCTCCACGAGGTACAAAAGGCAATGCCAAACTCAAAGAGCCTAGTCTTGACCACTTGACATTTTTTTACTGCTCTAAATATCTATCATTTTCCATTGCATTATGGCTGATTTACACTAGTGTATAAGGGAGGGGAAGCGGTTTTCTCTGAGACAATTAAGAGTGACTTGTATCCAGCAAGGAAGGAGCTGGAGCTCATAAGCCTTCAGCTGAAAACTCTAAATTGCTGCTATTGTGACACGCAGCAATCTTCTTCTGTGGTGGGAGGGAAGGGCCCACAGTGTCTCAGGATCAGCCTGAGCACACTACATCTCTGTAAGGGGAGTGCTCTGTGGCACACAGCTGCCTGAATTGCCCTCTGCTTTTTCCCAGAGCTCCCAGCACGGGCACATGTTGGAGCTGTTGTCAGGGTTGTCATGCTCTGGTTATTATCAGGAGCAGTTCCTCTGGTTGCTGTAATTTGCACTGAGGACTGCAGAGGCCATCAACGGATCCGAGAATTGTAAAGGTAATCTGCAGTTCTCCTCCCCAAGTCAGTTGAGACCAGAATCAAGGCTTTTGTTTCAGAAACCAGAAACTCAGCAAAACTAATTTGTGGAGGTTCTATTAATAGGACACAGGAAATTACCTAAAGCCTTCATTACTTTAACTAGTAAAAGTGATTGACTTGGCTGTAATACAGTTAAACTCTGTCTTCCCAAAGCTGCTGAAGACCCAATAGCTCTGAGTTAGACACTGGTAAGTAGTTTTCACACAGATCTGAGAGGCACAGCTTTGACTGTTAAAGATATTATAGCCATAGGTTTCTAACAGAATGGCTTGTTATACAATTTTTACTTGCTATAGGGGTTTCATCTGAGACTTCAAGACTGATTAAGCTCAAAAATAGATGCCTTCTACTCCTATAAAGCTTCAAAATGTGTGCCTGAATGGACTTAGTAAAATCAATGTCCTCTCTTCCTTGCCTCCACAATTATTTTAAACTTGCAATCCTTACTCTAGCTTGTTGTCCCATTTCATACAGACATCGGCCCCCAAATTCTGGTCTGAAGCATAGTGTTAAGAATTTTTACAAAGTGTATTAAGAAGAAGAGACATAATAGAGGAGAATAACCTATAAAGAGATGTATTCACAGTAAAAGATGCACTGGTGAATGGTTAAGAGAGGGCACAGAGTTTATGACAAATGTCAGAATGTTTCAAAGATTTGCTTCATTATTAACCAGGAAATAACACAATGTATGTGAAATCACTGCTAAAAAAGAAAAGAAGTCTCTTTAAACTATATTGAGCTGAAAACAGGGTTCATTATAGAAACACAGATAGAATCTTAATTATAGAAGAAATTGCATAGACTAAGGTTCTGGCCACCCAATTTAGAAATCACAATGCAAGTATTTAAGAGGCTTAATGTGCCTGCTACTATTCAGCTGTAGATAGCAGCTGGCCTTGGGAGTACTGCGGCTCGGGATGTTGTGAAGAAGAGTTCATAATGAAGGATTAATTAAGTAATTTCCAACCGATTCATTACATGATACTTACATGCGTTGTCAATAATTTTTGGCCCAAGTGGTTAGCCTAAAATCTGGAGTTTTGGAAACTGCTTATGCTAAGAGACTTAGTTGATAGTCAAAGATTTGCCGCTGCACTCCTTTTTATTTACCAAGGATGTGTTAAATCCCGTTTTCTTAAATACAACAAATCAAATGAGAATTTTTTTGCTCGCAGAATCCATTCTGCAGTGTCTTGGGTGCTCAGTACTATGTATAGTGATGTGTACTATTTCAGCTTTAGTTCTATAAAGCACTTTAAATTCTTTTATCATGAATTAAGAAGTCAGCTCTACATTTTGCTTTATCTATAGCTTCTCTAGAGCTCTTTATCTAAAGTACAGACTGAAACATTAATGACAGAGGTTGGTCCAATTAAAAAACCCCAAACAAAAAATTTACTTTAGAGTTTCCCAACTCAAATTTTACAGTTTAAGATAAAAGAGCAGTAAGACAGGAAAGGAAATATACACCTTGATAGTACTATCAAGCTGCCAGAGTCTGCTGAGGAATGTTTAGAACAGCTGTTGGTGAAGACTCTTCTAGAAGAAATCAGTACTGGAGAAAGTCTTACACTAAACCCCCCCTGTATTTAAAAGTGCATCATATATTAATCCTTTAGCATCCTGTTCTGAGCAGGGTCCCATTTATTGAACCTGACACAAAGGTCCTTCTTGGAAAAAATGCTATAGGCTTTACAGAGTTATTGCAAACAGGTTGAACATTAAAAAGAGAAATTACACCTGGCCTGACAGATTTGACCAGGCAGAAATGCCAAATATAATTCTTGAATATCAGGGATAAAAGAAATCCCTGTGATGGTTTCATCCACAGTATTTGATTTTATAGCTTTGGCCTTCATAGATTTGGTTGTCAGAGTACAGGAGCAGTTCTAAAAGCTGTAAGAAACAAAAACCACCTTTGTACCAAGGCAGAGTTACCAGAGAGTTGCCTCTCCCAGGAGCCCTGTCATTTTCTTCTGCATCCCTAAGTCCAGAACAGGGGCCTTCTGAAACCAGGCAAAACACTTTCATGTGTTACACATGTGCTGCTACACTGGGCTACTACTCCTTTGGCTAACCTGCAACATGTGAATAGGGTGAAAGAGGAAGAAGTACAAAGGTCCTAGAAGATCCTTCTCCTCAGAAAGAAGGAATGAAACAAATATTATCCCAGGGAATTTGAGATAAACAGGACAAATACTGCACTCAGACTCTGACACAAGATGATCTGACCCCATGGGCTATACAGACTCACAATACTCCTCTTTCCTGCCCACAGAGCTCCAGCTCTCTGACAGCCCTCCTAAGTGCATTCATTAGTTACAGAAGGGCACATTCCTCCATCTTCTGGACAGCTACAAACTAAGCACCATTAGCCTCTTTCCAGCCATGCTTGAAACAATTGCTAGCTCAGAGAAAGCTCAATCTGCTTTGGCCTCAGGAAAAGACCCTTTTAGTCTTTGTTATATTTTTGAATTGTTTTCATCCTGACATGTAATGTGAAAGGTTCCACATTTATGCATTTCTCAAGTTATTTTTAGCCCCCCTTCAGAAAAAAACCCAACAAACTCCCCCAACAAAACCAACATTAAACTCCCTGTCTTTTATCTTTTCTTGCTCTGAGAAGTCTTTTGTGATTAATTTTCTTCTGCCTCAATAGCTGATAACTTCTTTTCCTGCAAGTATTAAGGAGAAGGATTCTATCTTCTACAACAAGGAAATGTATTTTTTGAGCTTCTGCTGGTATTTATCACATCCCTGAGAAAGCAGGAGGCCTCTCCTTGTGAACATTATTTATTTTTAGATTAGGTTTGGGCCCTTGAATACAATAAAACTAACTGGTAATGTAATATATGCTGTGGGAATGGCAATCTTCAAATAACGGCCTTAAAATCCTAGGAATACTACTGGGTAGAATTATTCTGTAGGCGGAGTTTGTTAAAGCCAGATGACCGTTCTCTTAATGAGCTCTTTCTGGAGGGAGCAAATAAAATTGATTAAGAAGAGAGAAAAATCCTAGGATACAATCAGATCCTGTAAGCCTCCCCAGAAGGCAGTGTCAACCCAATGCAGCACCCTACCTTTCTCCAAAAAAAATTGGAATTTCTGCTCTCTCACATGTACTAATGAGAGCAGCTAGAAGCCGGAGCTCAGGTTAATTCTTCCTTTGCTGGCTATGTGAGTGCTCTTGGCACCGCTTCCAAAGAGGAAATGCTGAAGGACTTCCTGGGTGAATTAGCAAAACCAATGAGTTATAGCACGAGAAAAAGTGCCAGAAGTCATTTTCACAGCTACCTAGATAGGTTAAACCAAGTTAAAAAACAGCTTATGACAAGGATCACTGTCCCTGGAAAAGCAGCTCTTTGATGTGGTTTCCATTTCACTGCAGGCAGATGGAGCTCTCCCTGCTTTCTGCAGCATTCAAAGGCAGCAGCTGAGGATGTCACCCATGTGCTGAGCTTAAGAATCAAATGAGCAGTTTATCATCTGAAATCGCTGCACTAAAAGCCAAATGACACAGAACAACAGTGCTTTTCCATACTGCTGAAAATGATTTCCATATTGCTGAAACTGCCAAGAATGATTCAATGGCCCTTGCTAATGACACCTGATCAGATTCATTTCTCAGTAAGCACAGTTTGGGAAACAAGAGCTGGAGAGCCCAGATGGATGTGCTGGAAAATCTTTTATTTATTTTGAGATGGGATTTTCAGGTGTCAGTGCAATTGACAGGACTGATGATACAGTACCACTTGGAAAGACCCATCCAGTTTCTGGAGCTGGCCCTTTATTCCTGCTGGCAGCAACTCCTCTTCTAGCTGTTCTGGGTAGATCACTACTAGAGCCATGGGGTTTGAGTCCTACAATACCTCCTTGAATGTATGGACCAGCTTTTGTGCTATAACACACTGGGAAGAGTGTGGTGTTATTCCAAAAATGACTGAACTTAACCATGGAGGCTTCCTGCCTTCTGACTTAGGGGATAGCATTAGAGTGTGACATTAGAGAGAAATGATGTACAAAGCATTAGCTAGGACTTTCAAATATATTTCTGGAAGATGCTTTATTTGTTTTCAGGGACAGACACCACCTACCAAGTGTACTTCTTTGAGCATTTTTTTTGATATGGTATCACATTCAGTGAACTGTGGGATGTTACATGGGACTTTTAACTTCCAACACAAACTTGAATGTTGCCCTGGGTCCAGACACTCCTGGAACAGGGATTTGGGCCAAGAATCTGCTAAGCAAAACAACATTGATGATAGAAAGAGTTAAATGGCTGAAGAAAATGGAGTACAGATGATAATTTGAAATTTTTTCCTACTTAAGTCAGCATGAAGGGGAAAAATTGTGGTCACCATAAAGAGACTCACAAACAGAAGCACAAAGGAAATTGCTGCAGCCAAAAAACGAGCAGAGGAAAGGCAGTTTACCCACTGGTCCTGATGGAAGCCACAGAAGGGCTTAGAAAAGGAACATAAGAGTGCTGCAAGAGCCAGAAATTGCAGGCTGAGGCCCAGATCCAGCAGGAGATGGAAGAGAGACAGGCTCACAGCCACAGGCTCACTTACAGGCAATTCTCAGCTCCAGGTCTTGAGGTGAGACCTGTCCTCACCTGGGTGCTTTGCTCCCCTGGCCTTCTCTCCAACTGCTGCTTCCTACTGCTTCTCTCCAATGACTACTGAACACCCAGGGGGAAATAAAAAAATCTACTGACTGGGGGATACTGACACAAGCTTTAGAGTTGTAATTTTTCATATTAGAATATCAAAGGCAGGTCTATTTCCAATATGTCTCCATTTTGTACAAGCCCATTTTGTCTTTTAAAATATACAATGTAAGATTTGTAAGGGGTTTCTAGCTCATCTCAGTTTAACCTCGTTTTCTCTCCTTGTACCCTCCCTGATAAAACTGGCTACTCCCTTTTGCTCAATCTTTAAAATGTCCCTTATACAGAGATTTAGCTGGGAAAATGTGAACTGGAAAATACCAATTTTAAAGTCTGATGAGCGTAAAATGCAGTCAGAATGCAAAATCACACAGACATCTTGGAATAGTGACTCTTATTTGTGACAGGGTTTTTTTGTTGTGTGCTTTTTTTTTTTTTTTTTTTTTTTTTTTTTTTTTGTTGTTGTTGTTTTTGTTTTTGTTTTTTGTTTTGTTTTGTTTTGTTTTTTTAATACACAACTCATGACCCAACTCTGTCGTAATGAGAAACAGATACTAGAGAGCTTTAGAATTAATTACTGTAATATGCATAACAGTTTAGACAATCCCACTCAGTTAAAAAGCAAACGAAAGAAAAACACAGGTTTGTTTCTTGTTGTCTTAAAAAGCTATGATTGCAAATTTTTTAGTGCAAAGTGTTAGCAAAGCTGTTGAAACAGATCAAAACACAACTACTTTAAGACTACTACTACAACTACTACTACCAACACAATTTTAGAAGACTGTATACAATTCCTTATTCATCTGTGAGATATTTTCAGCATATTTAGTATTGTATTTGTCCAGGCCAAATATATATAAAAGATTAATAGATCTAAATCTTGAAATTTGATTCTTCTGATATCTGGAAAGGAGATTAAAATATTTAGTCTCCTTTTACACTGGATCTCTGCTTGTTGGTTAGGTTTGGGGGATGTTTGTTTTGGAGGTTGTTTTGTTTTCTGTAGGTCTCTAGATTTTAAAGTAATTTAGATTTTATGACTTTACCTGCTAACTGCAAGTAGAATAATTTACTCCCACTTCCAGTTATCTGCTTAGGCTTCACCATTACATACAGAAGGAAAATAGGAGACTCAAGATAGCAGATTCATCCTCATTCTTCATCCTTGGAGATATTCAAAAGAAACCTGGACATGATCCTGAATAGGGGTCTTGGATAATATAACCTGAGTATTCCTATGTAACAAAGGGATTACAGTGCTCACCATTCCTGTACATTATGTACAGCTGTACCACAGCAGCAAAGTTTGGCAGGTTAAAATTGTTGGATGCTCAGCCACGAAATATGACCCTGAAATTGTAGCTGCAAACCAAGGTGCAGGCTGACAAAAGGGATGCAGAGCATGTCTTATGATCACCCTGACCTTATTTTTCCCTAAACTACTTTTTTCTTCTAACATAGTCACACCCCTTTTAGAACCAGGGCAGTACACCTGCTTGTTTCACCTTAATTTTTCAGGCAGTTTCACCTTAATTTTCCTTTGTGTAACTGCACTGAAATTCAATAGTATTATACCACAGTGAAGTCACTTTGGGTTTTTTTGTTTGTTTGTTTGGTTTTTTTTTTTTTTTTTTTTTTTTTTTTTTTTTTTTTTTATATGTTAGATTCTAAACTACCTCTTTATTTATGCTGTTAGGTCTTGATCTGTTAGAGAGCCATCAACAGATTACGACATAACTGCATAAATTAGGAATGCAATTTATCAACGGTTTTCTGTTTTGTTGTTGTTGTTTTTAAATAGCAAACCGACTAAATCCCAGGAATTACAGTCAACTGCAAAACAATTGCAACCATTACTGAACTGGCTAAAAGCAGTTCAACAGCTGCATCTTATAAAATGTTACCAAGTCCAGAGATCTACAAATAATACAGGCTCATAGAACTAGCTACAATTACAATGTGGCTTATAGAGTATAGATAAATACAAAAGAAGTTATAAAGATCTTCAATTTATAAGGTAGTTTAAAAGCTATTTGTAGGATGTAGTGTACAAGAAAAGAATTTAAAATCAAAGTACTCTGGGTAAAATATTTGTAACATTTGATTTTTTTTATCTGCACGCTTTAAATCTATTATTTTATATTGTTTTCTTCATTTCTTATATAATAACTGATCAAGATATTTGGTCTGATTTAGAGATATACATCCAGCTCTCCATGAGAAGATTCTGCATAACTTACTATGTTGAAGCTTTTAAAAAAATTGATTTATTAAAAAAAAATAGTCAAAGTCTAAATGTGACTTGGTTTTAGTGGACAAGAATGTGCCAAATCACATCTCTCATTCACAACTAGAGATAAAAGCCTGATTTTACAGTGTAATAGGGAAATGGGCCTCAATTTTTCTAAATCCTTGGTATTCTTTGTTGTAACTGCTGAACAGCTGCTCAGATTGCTGAATCTGCATTTCAGAGAGCACATCAGACTCAAATCACATAGACATGGAATAAATAATCTGTTAGCTCAATTAACTTGCTTCTACAAGTCCGTTTCTGTGGAGTTTATTTTTCACTGTTTTACTGTTCCCTTTGCTGTTTCAAATTATTTTAGTAATGAAACTTGTGTTATTTAGCTTAGGAAACCAACACCTAATTTGACAGACATCAACATCATTAGAAAATTAACCTGTCTTAACATAGATAAACATAAGTTTAAAAAGTGGGCAAAAGAAAGCTTTACCTTTCTACACAACTCCTCTTAGTACCCTTTGCTGAGTGATGTAGATGGTGAAAAAGGTTTCTAGTGCCTATGGATGTAATTAAAAAATATTACCACCAGAAAAACCTTATATAAAATTATATAAGAAAGAAGTTAGGACTGGTAGATATCTATTTACATTTCTATTTATTCCTACAAAATAACATACTCTATGCTGATGTCTATTTCAAACTATATGCAATGAGCATCACTTAAGTGGTATCAAATTATTTCTTGGCTTCTCCTGATGTTTTACCACTTTGTAAATTATTCAGCCGGAAGTGTGCTGTACATTTCCTTTCTGCCTGCTGGACAACTTTACTGTGTGACTGTTCTTTTGGTCTACCAGTGCCCTTTCTCTTTTAATTTGTACCCAAGAAACCTTGGTGAGTTTTTTCCTCATGTTAGAACAACCTTGCAATTTGGTCTTCTATTCAAAGATGAGCATAAGAGACTGTTTTGGCAACCTGGCACAGAAGCTTTCCTTGTACACTCTCTCTCCCCTATACACGCATTTGAAAGTATCTATTGATCCATTCAGTGGAAGGATGAGAAATATGGAATGCTGGGTAGGCAGATAATATATAAAACATTATTTACTTCTAAAATTTTGTGGATGTCCTGTATTTGCAGAATGATTTGTTGTTACAAGCCTAGAGAGGTACACTTGTATATGAATTGTGCCTTTTTAGCAATTACCTAGGTAGATAGATGAATTAGAAGCTCACTGCATAAACCCTAAACTGAGGCCTGTTCCCAAGTAAGGGCCCTATGTTTGTTAAAGCTCTTTTAACTAAATGTATTTGCTAAAAGTTGAGAGGGAAACAGGCATTCCAGTTGTAAATTCAAGCCATGTACATTTTTCTGAGAATCCAACTGAATCTCCAGAGTATAATCCAGTGATTTCAGTTCCTTTTTTTGACCATTTTGCCAGCTTAATGGAGATAGCTCTGGTCTGAGCTACAGAATAAATGAGAGAGCCTTCAAACTCCCCTGAGAACCTCTATTCCACCTCTGGCCTGCTTCCATACAGCAGTAATTGTACAATTATAGCAGCATTATATATAGAAAATTAACATGAGTTCTTAAGTCGTTCAACAATAGCTAAGCATAATTATTTACACTATAGTCACAGGATTTCTGAGAGGAAAAAAAACCTCTAGGCTTTTAGGGAAGGAAAATTGTAGCAATTACTGGCCTAGTAGCTCTTTTTAAAGTAATGTTCATGTATTTGAAGGGAAGAAATTTTTTTAACTTCCTTAACCTGCAACACGAGCTCTAAGGTTGGAATCAGTCTGCACACATTCACTTCAGGAAGCAGAGGGAGCTGTCTGGTGGCAATTACAGTTCTTACTTCCAAGATGCCAGGTCACAATTAGCAATCTGAGACTTCACATCACAGCTTGCAAAAATACAGGCCTCTTATGCTTGGGAAGACAAAAGAAGATGCATCACATTATAAGATAAACCTGGTATTTAATTCATACCTAACAGAATAATTACATTTGCTATGACTGAATAAAAACTAACAAGTACTCATTGATATGGGGGATTTACAGCAGAGAAACTAAATTTGATTCTTTTGTAGTGGGAAAATCCCCCACACCTCTTCTTGAAAAATTGTAGACTAATAGAAGAGTCATGATGATCAAAACAGTATGAAGAAATATGGTACCCCTGAAACATAACTGTGTCAGGTACAAGTAACAGAGTTATAAAGTGCAACCAAGATAGCAAAAACAATGAATTATTGTAGCAGCACACCTACTTGCAAATTAAAACAGTGAGTTATTAAGAGTCGTGGTTATAATGTACTAGTAAAAATTTTTTTTTTCACCAATAGGAAATCCTGCTGTAATCAAAATAGCTGTGGTTCTTTGTTTCACCACTGCTAAACCCAGCATTTGGAGATCTCATCCTGCTGCCCAGTGAACCTGTACTCCTCAAGACCATCAAGAGCTGTGCTAGTGTGTTTAGTGATGGCCAGTGCAGAGCATGTGGCAGGAGAGTGAATCACCTGAAAGAGACAGTCAGTAAGGACCTTGTCTTCAGAGGGTGCTCACAGCCAGAAAATGCATCAGGGAACCAGAAAAAGCCTCAGACTAATGGAAATAAAGAATTTATCTAGTGGTAAGACTGGATGTATATCCACAAGAACAAATATCAGTCTTACCCTATGGGCAACCTTCCCAACAGTAAAGGAAGAAGCTTAATTGAGATTTATGGCCTTTTTTGCTGAGGCCCATGGGAAGTCCTAATAAGGCAATGTATTAAACAGTGAATGTAATTTAAAATACATGCAAACTTTAGAAGATATAAATAGCATATGACACCGAATGAGAAATGTCTTATGACTTTCTCACATTGCTTTTTACAGGCACTTTCACTTGTTGGATTTAAAGTAGCATTCAGGTTTCTATTTTTTAGAGGGCCCACATGATTGCTTTATGCACCAGCATAATTGAAACTCTTAATGATGTCACACCAAGCAGACACTGCTTCGAACCAGTTTACACTGTGGTCACAGATTATAGACTTCTATAACCTAAGCTAAAGTAATTGTACTTACATGTGTTGATTTTGCCTGTGGTGACATTTTTTCCAGGTTTCCTTGAATGCTAAATTTGGTTTTTCTCCATTTACTATCATCTGCATTGATCTTACATATATGTGCTCACACAGTTGTGACACAACAACTTTCCACAAAAACGAAGCCAAAAATTTTTACACAATTGTATTATATTTTATATAATTCCTGCATAAAACCAACTATTCTTTGATGAACCAGACTGGTATCCTCTTATAAGGTATATAATTTGAGAATTTCACATGATAGAGGTTTAATAATTTATATAAATATCCAACACACACACATACATTCAAGGGTAAGGGAAAATAGTTTACTGTTCCCTTCACTATATTCTTGTTTAATATTATACTTCAACTGTCCTGAAAAGTCCTACACAAAACAGTCATCATCGTGCAAAACTTACTTTTTTCTGATACGAACTGAGTATATAAGGCATGTACATGTTATTCTCATTTATACCAAGACATATAAATACTCTCACAAATACACATCTCAAGTATACTTATCCAACCTGAAATAATTACATTCAGGTAATACAATAAATACAG
The DNA here is from genome assembly GCF_965231275.1 of Zosterops lateralis. Lineage (NCBI taxonomy): Eukaryota > Metazoa > Chordata > Aves > Passeriformes > Zosteropidae > Zosterops > Zosterops lateralis. The sequence continues at coordinate 18,670,378 of NC_139767.1, forward strand.
CACTTACAGTGTCTACTTTTATTGCAGAAATAACTCAAGGTCTGTAATATTTTATCTTCAACTTTTTCTGTTATCATTAATAAACAATGTTCCATCATTCCAAACAAAGTCCCAGTAGATAGATCTATTAAAGCAGAGAACCAGAACTTTTCCCTGTCTTTACCAGGTCTACTTAGAATCATCTTCTTGCATCTTACCTTTTCTTCTAACCAAAATTTTAATTTTGCTTTGTCCAGAAGTCTGATTCTTTCAAAGGTTCTAATTAAACACAAATTCTTCTGTGTTTTGCAGCCATCCTTCCTTTTATCCTTTGCTTTCAGGTTGTGCTTGCATCTTCTCATTTCCTCCTCAGTTAGTTGCTCTTCTTGAGTGAACAGTACTCCCAATTCATGTATCATCACCCTCAGCATGACTGTCATAACTTGCAAGTTATAAAACACTACAGAAGAAATTCAGGCAGGTATAATTCTGTTGACCACGGAGAGCTGTACTAACTACAGACAGTCTCGTTGTAGCCCTAGTATTTTACTGAACAGTCTGTGCATAAGCTGAACATTCCTTAATAGTCACACCATAAAATCATCTTCCATAATTTTTAGTGCTTTACATGATGGCATTTGTATGCTACACTAATTGACTTAATAACTTTCTTTGTGTGTATTTTTCTCATTACTAGCTTGCTTCATAAAATATTCAACTTGGAAATAAAACTGTTCTTAAGAAAACTCATCCTACTTGAAGGATGCTCATCCTACCCTAAAGCAATCAAAAATCAAATTTCTATATACTGTTAAAATCTGTGACAGTTCTCTGGATAATGCATAGAGCAGCAATTAATCAGAATTTATCTATGCCATGAAAAAAAGGAATTTTATACTTTTATGAATTCAAAATGTACTCTTATTTTTCAATCTATTTGGTATGAAAAACCGCAAAATTATTTTATCTCCTACCAGGGAATGGTGGGTTACCCCAAATTATGGTCTAGAATCCAAGATTTTAAAGCACATTTTTCATATTATAGACAGTACTAATGTCTCAACATCTTGTCCAAACTGACCAAGTTTTGTGCTCGTGGTTCTTCCTCAGTCTGTTGGTACAAGCTCACAGTCAATTCACAATTAAAATTAAATAGTTACCTTAGCATTTGCCTTACTATTTTTAAGATGAGGGACAATGTTGCATGGCTTTTGTCTCATATTCTTAAGGAAACAAAATATCTCACAAAAATTGTATGAGACAAATTAGTCATTTTTATCATAAACTTTTATTGAAAAATTAAAACTGCATTGCATAACTTCTTTATAACTTCAACATTTCTTAAACCACAAAACAGAGATTCTGTTTAAAAAATCTCTTCATATTTGTCACCATTCAAAAAACAGATAATGAGCTAACTCCATGATGATTTTAAAATTCTAGATTATTCCCAAGGCCCCTGCTTCTGGCTGTCTGCCATGAACGGTATAATCTATCTTCTCTAAGAATTACCTTTAATAACACAATCAGAATTTTTCTCATTCAAAATCGCCAGCTGCTCTTGATTTTTATCCAGTGGTCAGTCCTTTCCAAATAAATGTTAACAGTTAATAAACACTGTGGCTACCTGTTCAGCTAAGATCTTACCTATTGTTTAATTTATCTGAATTCACCCATGCAAAGTTACAGTGATTGTCCATGTGATTTTAAAGGCAAAATTTCCACTTCAGAGTATATTTTAAACCTCAGAAAAACAAAGTTGCTCACCTAGAATTAAAATGCTTTACATTAGTCAATACTTCTGTATATCCATACATCCTAATCTCTCACAGTCAATAGCATATGGATTAAAAACAAGGAAAATTCCAGGCCAGTGTTCATCTGAGAAGCTGTGGCATATTACGCAGATGGAAATGACCTAATAAGAAAACAAATGAGTTTTCTCACTAATGACTATAACTGCTCTGTTAAAATCAGCTAACCAAGTCAGAAATTAATATGAGCACAGTGCCTGTTGAACACAGTATGTGCAATAGGAAAACACCCCAGAATCTGATATTACAATCAAGGGCTTTGCAAAAATCTAATTGTGTTCATCTGTGTCAAGACACAACACTGCAGAAAAGCAAAATAAGTGCAGAGGGTAGGAAGATAAATTTTAACCCTCTGTCTTTAGAGACAACACCTATGCATTAACTATCTCACTTCCAAAACAAGCAGGAGGAGCTCCATTATTCCCACCTAGCTGCAAACCATCAATGGCAATGGGAAGAATCCCTGATACTTTTGACCTTCAAAACACAAGAGACTCCATTAAATGAAGAAGCAGAAATTTTAGTGAGCAAAACATTATATATGCACTGAAGAGCTCTAGATCTGTTTCTGACTACATCACAGAGCTGTCAGGGGCTTGCTGTATGAATTGCCAGTCAGCTGTATTATGGTCTTTCCTGCAGCTTCACGATCAGGATGAAGATGATTCTCTTCGCCTAGTTTATATGCTTCAAGGAGAATTAACATCTCAGATAATTTAAACTATGATTAGAATATTGAGATGGTTATCTGGATACAGGGTTCATGAGATTAAAATATTAAAGTTAGAGGATCGAGGGTAAGTTAGAGCTTTAGTAATACTGTTATTGACAAAGGAGGTGGAGGAAATCAGAAATTCCCATCTATCTAAGAACTGGTAGAAATCGTAAGAACCATGGTGTTTTTGTGGAAGACTTAAAATCCTCTAGTGAAACAAAGTCACCAGTTATACATCTTTGGAAAATTATATTAGTTCATATTGTTTCTCATAAACAAGAAGGACTGAAAGGATTTTTTCAATCTTCTGTAGCTGCCTTTTGAATAAAGTAAAACTGAGACCAGATTTCAGACAGAAGGCTGGAACAAAAATGTGACATGTGCTTCATCAAACTAAACTTCTTTCTGTGCTCTAAGAGCAGCTCTCAATGAGAGGTCCTCAAGTTTTGATGAAGAGCTGGTATTATAATAAAGAATGGCATTTAATATTATGGAAGTTAGTACAGAAGTCGCTGCATCTGTACTGCAGGCCTCAGGTGATACAGAATGGATGTTTATGTCAGGAAATGTCAAGTATTGAATACACAGTAATACAATAGGCTTATAATTGAGGAAGATTGATGTTTAAGATCAAGTAGGCAAGAAACCAACTAAACTGTCTTGAAAAAATCTAATTAAAGAAATACTGTATTGGTAAGAGTACTAGGGGGTTTAATGATATGAAGTAACAATGCAGATCTATTTTGAAAGTCATAAATCTGAACATCAGTGATGAATTTACAATAATTTTTAGATTCAACTCGATTTGAAGAGAAGACTTTACAGAAGGTTGCGAAAGAGGAATAAACAAGAGTCTTATGAAAAGCTAGAAAGACTATGCTGTAGGATAAAGCTTTTACAGTAACAGCTTCTTTCTTCCCCCTGTGCTAACACAGCCACAGATGTGACACCATCCTCAAAAGACGGCTGTGGGACCTGCAGGATGGAAATCTCTCTTGCCTGTAGGTGTCCTTCCACAGGACTGACGGGGCCAGAAAGACTGCAAAAACTGCACAGCATGACTGTATCTCACTGAAAGTTTCTGAAAAAATTCAATTTTATTACTGAGGTCAGGGGGAGGGAGAAAAAGCAATTAATTACTGACTTGCAAAGAATCACATATGAAAACACTTGAAATCAGCATATTCCATTTATCACCCTGACACTAACTCAGTGAACAGAGGATTATTGAATCCCCATTTTGTTCCACTACTCTGTTTCCAGTATGGACTTTTCCACTCAGTAGTATTGATTATCTAATGATTAAAATTGATCAAGCTACAGATGAATCTGGTGTCTGTACTTTGAAAAGCCTAACCAGTTGAAATTATTGGGACAAGCTAGCTGTATTAGAAGATACTGAGATTACTTTTGTTTTTATTTATTTTATATGCTCCAAATAGATCATGAATTCCATTTCCCTAAAAGAATGTTGCTGGTTAAAACTCCCACAGAATTTAGTTTAAATGGTCACAGAGGTCAGTCCTGAAATAAAACTCAAAAACAGGGACCTTGGTCAGCAATTAATATTCACTAGAAAAGCATTCAGAACACTGAACAGACAGTCTGACATTACAAGAAATAAAACTGAAATTTCTAATAATTCTAATAGATTAAAGGGATCCCATAATTTGATGGTCTATACACAATGTCAGAATTCCTTATCTTCAGTAAAATTATCTGTAAGTTATTACTTTAAGGGCACTAAGATTTAAACAAAAGTGTCAACTAATATTTTTGTATTTTTTCTTTGGCTCACAAAGACACTAAAATACCATAAACATTATTTAGAACTTCAATAATATATAAATAGGTTACATTACAAACAGAATAAAATACAAGACAACTCTTCAGCATGGTAAATCTCTGCATATAAATAAGCAAATATTTCAGATACCTACAATTAAACAGTTATCTTGCTGTAAAACTATTACATTTAAATCCTTTTACACAAAGTCATTTAACAATAATATACACAATCTACACAAATTAACCTCTAAAAATACAGCAATAATATACCTGTTACAATGACTCTGCTACTGTCATCCCCTGATTTGACACTAAAGGGCAAGTACAACTATTTTACTCAAAGGTGCTCTTAGAGATTGCTGTTTTGTATGTGAGAAAAGCACCAACAATAAGATCTAATACTGTTATACATTTTCTTTAGCTCCTAAGAATCTACATTTTAGAAATGTTTCTATATGTCTATTTCTGTCTGGCAGAAAAACTTGTAGCACATTATCCACATCAAAGTTGTTGAAGGAAAACTTAATTTTCTTAAAGTGGAAAACATGCTGTGGCTTAGGTCTAAGTTTATAACCACTTTATATATATGTATATATATATATGTATATATATAATTATATATATCTATTTATACTGTACATATATACTGTGCAGAATTCTTAATTTGCTATTTTAATACTTATTAATTTTCTGCTGTCTACAATAAACAAGACCAGTGTAAGAGTCAATAGTACTTCAACTTCAAGATAATACATTTTCCCTCAATAATACGATCTACCAATACATATATATTTCAGTAGCCTATATTTGTTCTGTTTAAGGATATCTTAGGAGATTGGAACTTAGAGAAAGAGAATTTCCTTAAAACATGTTCTGCAGAACTGGGTTTTAAAAAATAGCCAGTGCTGGAAAACAGTGAATTAGAGAAATAAATAATTCAACCACTACAGCTCCTGCCCCAGTCTCTCAATCTCCTCAATGAGGAAGTCAATGTCAGACTTCGTTGCTGCTGGGTTGGAGATGACCATTCGGAAGAAGTTGACTTTATCGCCCTGAGGCTGATATCCCACCATGGTGGTACCTGACTCCATCATCAATGCCTTGATTTTTGGTGCCACCTTTATTGTTAAAAAGAGAGAGAGAGAGAGAGAGAGAGAGAAAGAAAAAAGAAAAAATTATTCTTTCCTTGTATGTCACAGCGTTTTTTAATTCAGAAAAAAATAAATCTACGGACTTTCTTTTTAGTAAAAATCGTCTGTGACAAGAAAAAGCTTGAAAAACTAAATATGTAGGATTGGGTATTTAAAGGAAAATTGATGACAATAATATCCATCTTTTTGATTTACAAATTAATAGCATCCCAGAGTATTCACTATGTAATTACTTTATATATTAAATGTATATTTTGTTTCTTTGGGCTGAAGATTTTGTCACGAAACATTTTATGCTTCTGTATGAAAGTCCACTCCAGACCTTCTTAAAGGTAATGGATGTTTTCCATGAGAATATTATGTATTCCCAAAGCATTTTGTATGTGGGGACAACAATGGAAATTTTTCAAAAAGATCTATGTCATAAAGAATATTTTTTGTTAGCGTAAGCCATGGAAAATTTACAGTAGTTTTGCAGCACTGTGCATTTACCACAATCTCACTTCCTTGGTTTAATTTACAAGGAATAATGTTCTGACAGTCTTAATATTTGGTATTGACTAAGCCCAGTTTTTCCATCCAGACCTTCATTCTCCTGCTCTACTCTCTGCCAGGCAAGGTCAGATGTCTGGCTCTTTTACTGTTTTGTAGAATGCTTTATGATGTCCTCTAACATTTAACAGGGTCAAATCAAATATTTCATCCCTCTTGCTGTTTTTTCTCTCTTACCTCTATTTTCCTCTATTCTCTCTTTTTTTTTGGCAATTTCTTTGTCTAATATGGGACTGGCTTGACCCAGGAATTTCACCCAGGAATTTCTATTCTCTTCTATTCTCTTTCCCCATTGTGATGTAGTCATTAAATCCTCTACAAAATCTCCCAAGTTTGCCCATTCTTCTCCCTTCCCTAACACACACACACAGACACAAAAGAGCAATTATTTTTGTCACCTGTGAAATCAATCATTCTTTTGTCTCCTGAATGTATTTCATTCCACTTCTGTCTAAAACATAACTACAAAATTACTGTATTTTTCTTCCCTCAAGTCCTGAGTATGATGATATCTTTTCTGGTGGTGCTTCTATGATGGTGCCTTCACTTCCCTCTATCACTCCAAATAAATGTATCCCAAAGTCCTCCAAAGGGTACTAATTTTCACTGAAATGCACTAATGCATTGGCATTTAAAATCAAAATAAATACCTGAGAAGGAATTTACAGATTTTCATGTCCTTTACCTGTCCAAGCATTTGCAAACAATTACCCTTCTGTTTCTCTTGTTGATAAGCTGTCCTATCCAAAGTAGACTGTGATGTCTGTAAACCTAGCTACTTTTTGAAGGCTTGTAACGCTTGTGAGCACGGGATAACTGAATGTGTTCTGAATCTGATTCTATAGGGAAAACCTGACTTCAGCATCAATATAAATAAAGACAAAAGTGAACAAATAGCAAGGTCACAACAAGCAATGGAGAACTAATGTCTCAGAATTTGGAATTATCTTTTTTACATTTAAGCAAAAATACTTACCCTGTGTAACTTTTCTCTTCTCTCATCAGAGTCTGGCATGCCCCTGAGACTTGGAGGAATATACCAAAAACATACATTTGTATGCTCTGGCTGCAAAGAGAGAGAGATATATGCATCAATTAAAAAAAATTATGCAGATCAGTCCCACACTAAAGGCTACTCAGTAGCATATTTTATCACAGACAGAAAAGACAAAATATAGTATTAACTTTCCTAGTCCTGCACATTAAAAGAGAGAAATGGATTGCAGTACTGCTGCTTGCCTCTGCTGCCTTAGATTCCCTATACATTGTCCCATTTGCAATATTTAGGTTGCTAATGAAGTGCAAATGCTTTTCACCTTTGTGAAGTTTTATGAGTAACTTTTTCAGGATCACAGCAAGAGCAACCCAATTTTCCTTTCCTCAGTAAAGGGAGAAATGAAGTTTATGCTATGACCAAAATATTTATATATCCAGAATATACAGCAGAATATACAGCAAAAATAGCAGATTCTCAGTTATGGACATAATAATCTCAGTATGAGTAGGTTGCATTAAGGTAATCTTCATGCCCTAAACTGAGGCCTCTGCAGAAGGGGAGGAGATAAACCTGACATTTATGGAACAAAACCACATGTATTTGACAAAAAAAACTGCCCAGATGCCAATAGTCTTGTAGTTCTTTATACAGTAAGACCAGTTTTGCATAGCTCTTTGAAGAACTGTGAGAAGCAGGAAGACAGATTTGGCTCACACATATATAAAAGCAAACTTACCTCCCCTTCAAAAACCATCTCAAATTCTTCTCTGTTTTTGATTTTAGTGTAGAGATATTCTGCCAGCTCCAGGCATTTATTGATCTGATTTTCAAATCCTACTGTACCCTGTTTTAATAAGAAAGTAGGTATTATTTATACAGTCTTTTTTAATGCTCGGATACAATCACCTTTTCAGACAGGTTTCACTCTCATGTATTTTCAGGCAGAAAACATTTAGCAGTATTATTTCTTGTAACTTAAAAGTCGTGTTAATCAATGGTTTAAAAGTGGCCAAAGGTGGCCCAATTGTAAGTCACTATTTGGTTTGACTCATTTTAAGAGAATTTATTGAGAAAATAACAAGGACTTTCACTATTTTTGGTAGATTATTTTAGGTCTTTCATATTTTTTCCAGTTTCCAAAAATATTATGGATATTATGTCCTGGCTTCACAGCTGCTGCTGAAAGAAACTTGGAATGTGAACTCAGCTGAAACTGTAAGAATTGGGAAGTAAATTATTTCCTCTGAGCAGTTTGCTAGAAATGAGCATGTAATCAGCAAGCAAAAGTCTGCAATATGTTCACTAGAAGTCACTTGCCTACCCATTGATATCTTGTCAAGATCATAATCCCAGAAAAAGTTTATGAATGTTGATCATAAATATTGGGTGGATTTTTTTAAGTAGACTTTGTACATGGATGAAGAAGCAAGCATTTTCTCCTAAAGCGAAAATAGTTTTATGATTTTAGAGTTTATTATTAGATTTAATATCAAATTTATTTTAAAAATTAGACTCTAGACAGATTACCCAACTGAATTCCCATTTTGCTAGCAGAAGAGCAAGAATAACAGTAATGAGATGACTGCAGAGAAAGCAATAAAAATGGAATGTGTTTTCTTGACTACATGACTACTTCATCTTGTGCACTTGTAAGCCTGGACATAAGCCCATGTTAAAATTCAGCCATCCAGGCATACCACAGTAGCACCAGGTAATCAACTGTGGAATCATCACTTGGGCAATGCTTCCTCAGAAAAAGGCTTTGTTTTCCAAGTCACTTATAGAATCTATTCACTGAAATGTCATGTTCAAAGGACCCTTGTAAGTCATCAAGGCTACTCTGCTGTTACTACAAGCAATGCATCATAAAATACGTATGCAAGTGTAGAGCATCACAACAACAGATCATTTTGGTGCCCTGCCCTCAAGAGTTTTTCTGCAGGACTCATCTAATGACTTAAATCATTCTTCTAATTGCCATCTGAATATACTCACAGCTAGCATTGTTCTACAATTCACACAGTTCCTTTCTGAGTTGATACTTGGATACTTGTGTGTTTAGAGATTGTAATGACACAAAAATTTATGTCAAAATTAAGTATTCCATTACATGACATCTAGAAATTAAATAAATACATTTCTGGGTTTTGAGCTAAACTCTTGTTATTTACCTTTGCTTTCCACATCAACCAGAATTTGAAAATGTCCACATGTCGACCACACTGGATTGCCTTATCTCCAGTGTCATAGGAGACATCATACTGTTTGTCTGGCTGGAAGAGATAGCCTGCACACATTTGATTGCAGCCTTGAAGGATACCCTACAATGAAAAATGCATACACTTAAAAATTTACCTGGCATTTGTGCATGAGAGAATGTACACATTAATCATGTATAAAAATATATTTCAAACATGTACGGGAGAATTGCTCTTTAATGGGACATATCATAACACACTGACCTTGTTTGGTAAACCTGAGCCACAAAATTAATTTCATATCCTAAGGTTATGACTCTTAGAAGCCTCTGAGTAGTCATATGGTTTTACACACATAAACACCCCCCTGAGGAAACATTCACAGATTAATTTGGATATTTAGTTTGTGATGTTAGCTTTACCCACTTCAATTTATAAGGCTGTGTTCTCTAAATTTAAATTTATGATTTGTTAAATTACATACTAGAATAAAGCTGCAGTCTCTCAGTGCAACAGATTGCTACACAAAATTAAGTAAAAAAACTTAATTGAAGGTTTAAGCTTTGTATGTTTTTCAGCTTTATGACACTTAACATTAGTCATAAGTATAAGCACAAATGACATAAACTGGACATTTTTTGCATATAAATAAATATGATTTATAGACCAACAGAACTCTATGGACTACTGGTAAAAATGTCTGGGAGAAACACCAGAAGCCTTACACGTGACATTTCTAAAATGGTTTGCAATTCCTTTAGCTTTCATTAGTGTTTTTTGCAAGAAATTTGAAGACACTAGTGTGTCCCATAAATACAAAAACATCTATCAAAGTTCTCATAAAGAGAACAAAAACTCTTGCCAAAATCCTGCAATAGCTGGCGCAATAAGCATTCATGCCACTAAACAAAGGTTCGTGCTTCCCTTCGACAGATATGTTTTACAAAGGGAAATAAATGCTGCAGTCCTCAGTTCAGAGTTGGATCAGCTGAAGAACAATGGCAGACTTAGGGCTGCAGCTTACAACTCTTCCATCCCAGTTGTATACACAGATATTATTTCTCCAACTAAGCACTTCTAGTAGCAATTGGCATACAAGAGATTAGTAGACAACATCATTAGTCCTATCCATGTATGATATGATTTTCTTTTATCATTTCATAAGAATGTGTATTGCTTAAAAGAAACAAGACACTGGTTTGCTTTCATTGATGGAAACAAAGAATCTAGATGCCAGCATTAGAAGTACGGAGTCATAATAAAAGCAGCAAGTTTTCTTTTCAACAGAAATGGGAAACTTCTAAACCGTGGTGTAAAGTAAAAACTTGCTTCTTAAGCAGTTTAGACTGCAACCAAGTACTAAGACTGAGGCTCTATGTTCAATATATCATAGAAACAACAGGAGAGGTGCTCAGATGAAGCACAATAGCATGGCTCTGTTATTGCTATAGAATATGCAAAGATCCAGCAGGTGAGGATCTGACCCATGATGTCTACAACTTTAATAAAAAAAGCCAAAAAACCCAGGACAGGTAAAACAACTTCCAAAACACAATGTAAATCCACACAATTATTCCTTCCAAAAGAAGTTTTGAACTTAAACAGATTTTGCATTACCCTCTTAAAAAGTAGGGCTTAATAGTTACTTTTTTTTAAATGCTTAATTATTAAATATAAGGCAGACCTTCTCCCGGACAAGAATGGCAGAACATTGTAACAACACTCCCATCATCTTGTGTGGATTCCAAGTGACTGAGTTGGCTCTGCAAAAAAATTACACATTCAGATCGGTCGGGAAAACAGAAACTTAATCTGAAGCTGTCACGTTTGTTTTCTGCTTTCAGCTGGAAATATACGCAGTTTTGATCATGATGATATCACTATGGATATTATTAATGCCTTAAGTGTCTTCATTCCTAGCTATGCCATCCAGGAAAGGAAATTTTTTTTTCTGTTAACATTGCAGTATTAGACTTGTGATTAGTTTATATTATTACTAATACCAGCTAATTAGTATCAGACTGATTAGCTAATACAGTAACATCATCCTCAGAAGAGTCCTCTTCTAGAAATAGTACTAATAAAAATAACAAAACCACTTTAACATGCTCTATCAATTCAAGGTGCTGATGGGGAAAGCAGGGGTGTCAGGGAATTAAGGGACTGATATGAGTTGTGGGAAAATACAGTTCTTTATTAAACACCTGCTGGAAAAATAGAAAGGAAATAAAAAGATGTTCTGGATGCTTATCTGCTATCCCAGTTAGAGCCACAGGCCTTGCTTGTCAAGCCCATGGACTGTTAAAAGGCTCTAAAACTTTACATCATATGCTGCCATTTCTGTATGTAAAGCTTAAAATCTCTTACATGTAAACAAAAGAGAATGCACAAGATCACCTAATTTACAAGTCAAACAGATTTTCTGTATTTTAACATACTATTCTAGACCACCACAACAGCTTAATGGTGACACTGAAATAAATGTGCCAACATTGCACATCCATTGACCTTTTCACCCTAACTAATTGATTACCAAGTGTCCCCTTGATTCACTGCATGTCCAGAGAAGCAACGTGCATAATTGTATTTCCAAGACTATTCATGTGTTTTTACAATGTGGTTGAAAGAAAAGTAAAAGGTATTTCTTCCTCTTCTACATCCTGCTCTCAGAGGACACAGACACAACCACAGTTTCTCTGCTTTGAGCAACACAGTGATGTCTTCATCCCAGTCTTCAGACCACTGATTTCTAGATACAATTCCAACCCCTGTATGTGTTAGGTTAGACTGTAGCACCCCTCAGCTGAAGGAGTACTGAACCTGTGCTGTACTGGGGGAGCTCACCATCCATCTAACATCAGCTGCTTATGCAGTGCTAACCAGCAGATAAATAGCTCAGACTTAGGAAGCAATTATCTTTTAGAAAAAAAAGCACTAATAGTTTAGATGGAGCAGTCAGGATAAAGGAATTTATATAACAACTTATTTCCTTTCAAAACACCATGCCTTCAGTTTAGCACATTCATTTAACTTTCAGGGTTTCAAACAAAGACAATTTTAAGTCATTCCTCCCAAGGAGCCTTAGGTTTGTTTCACCATGAAGCTGTCACTGTCTCCTCAGTGCAGCCCTCAGGTAGAGGCTGTCCTATCACAGACAATCCCAGCTCTGTGCCATGGCAGCGTGCCAGTCCTCCATGCCAATGTGTCCAGCAGGCCAAGAATGACCTGAGTGTTAGCAACAGACCCCAGCTGGGCCTGTAACAGGCAATTACACTGTACATGTGGCCCCCATCCCATGTTTGAAAATCTGGATAGCTGACTAGGAAAGAAACCATTTCATGCTTCATGGCCTGCTGCTTTCTGTATTTGCTTAAAATTATGGCCTTAATTAGCACCTCAGGGTTGACCTCAGGTCAAAAGGGATGTGCCAAACTCCTGTGACCAAACCTCTGCATCTTAAGAAAATTATTTTGCAATGCTGACTTAATATTAGACACATTGCCATGAGTCACAAGCAAACTGGACTGGGCAAAAGTTGATAGGATTCTGCTGCTTCAGATACTCCACACCGCATGCTGCCGTCCTTGCGACAGAAGGGTCCACGTGGTTTTGCTGCCAGTCCTTCCATACACTATCCTAGACGTTGTACTTATTCTTCACTTGCTGTATGAGATGCCCAAACCTAGGATAGTTTGCTTTCCCTAAGGAAGAGAACTGCTCACTGTATCACTGTACTCATCTTACAATTTTATGTGGAGCCCATATTCAGAACAGCCAACTCAAGGAAGCAATTTGGTGCTAATTTAAAACTACATGGATAGAGCTTGCTTCAAATATTTTTTGCTTCCCTGAAGGCTGATATCTGCAGTGATGGAAAAGATCTAAAATTTCTGATTCTTCATTGCTTTTCTAACTTTTTTCAGATGGGCACCATTTCATAGTAGAGCACTTTCAGAGGAAATCAAGAGACCAACACCCCCATGGGATTATAAATATACATCTTATATAGGCTTGTCATCATTGGATATGGGAACAGCTGTTCCAAAGATTACACCTGGAATGACTCCTGAGTCAAAATTGTGAGGACCAGTGGGAGGATCACACTCTCACTCTGCTGTCACTACCAACACAAATGTTTTGTCTCTTTAAATTTGATTCAAAGGCTGGCTTCTGGTCCCAGTGGGCATCTTGGTGAGCTGGGTTATGTACCTGGGAGTACATACGTGCTCCTTCCTGCAGACTTCACTCTGACCTCTACAAGAGCTTCCTCCTTGTTTCATGTAATCCTCACATGGCACCAACGCACGGGCCCCTGTGCCCTGAGACAGGTGAGCATCTGTGACCCTTTCTGGCCTCTCTGTAAATGACCTCAGTCATCTGCTACAGCATATGTGTAGCAGCTCTGTCTTTTCACAGTCCTTTCAAGCCTTAAAGGTACTGAAACTTGCCCCTGAAAATCACTGCTAATTCAGTCTCTACCTCCTCTCTTTGTTGTATACACCAATCTACTTTGTGTGTGTGTGTGTGTAAATAAGAATGATACAAGACTAAACATATATTTATATATGTTCCATTTACAGAACACTCATGAACATATACTCCATTTTCTGGAAAAACTGCAAACATCTTTCAGGAGAGAACCTCTATAAATTCCCACTGTGGGTATTCATGCTCAAACACCTTCCCTGGACCCTTCGTTTATCACTGCTATTCTCAAAGCCCTACATTTCAGAGATTGTCTAGCTCTCACACTTCATTTTTTTCTTCAGGTACTTCTCCATCCATTCCCAGACTTATGATCCCCTCAAAGCTATGCATAGAACAATTTCCCCTCCTTTTAGCCAAGTAATATCCTTGTCTTCCTTCAATTCTGCTGAAAACTTACCTCTCACTTAATGGTACATCACAGATTTCTTCTGTAGTATTGTTTCAATCTCCCTAGTCTGAACCTTTCCCTTCTGTCTCGCTATTGTTTAATTTAGTGTTCAAACTCCTTAATCTAGCCAAGTAATATTTTCATTAATTGTTGAAGTGTCTTGTACCTTATGAAAGTACATTAAGAGCAGTATTACACATAAGCACTGTGTAGTACCTTTCTATTCCATTCAGCTTATGACGGTGCTTTCGGGACATTAAGAGTCCCCCTCCCCAGGCAGCCTGGAAGAGACAGAAAAAAGAGAAGACTCATTTCTTGAAAAAGCTCAACAGATTTTAGTTTACTTGGGATTTAGTAATAAATATTTTAATTCAAGGAAAAAAATGTGTGAACTAAGATCCTCTTTTGCCTAAATAGCAGCACTTTTTTTGTTACTTACATCTACATGGAGCCAGAGGTTGTATTTTTCACATATATCTGCAATCTCCTGTATTGGGTCAAAGGCTCCATATACTGTTGTGCCAGCAGTTGCGTTTACAAAAAGAGGAACATATCCCTACAGTAAAAATAAAAATATCAAATATAAATTGAAAACACTTCCAGAAAAAAAATAAAGGGGGCGGGGGGGGAATGAAAATAATTCCAGAAACATTATCTCATTTTGTTACCTAAAAATGTTTTTCTTCCCATGTGAAAGGCACAACATACGCAACAGTAGAATCTAACCAATCATACACATGGTAGGAACAACCTCTGTTTTTTTCTTTATTTTCTTGTAATCTTGCTTAAAAAAATTAACTAGTTAGAAGATAAATATTATTTTGTCTAATCTGTCTCAGTGAGGAGATTCAAACAATGTAGTGGAAGATGAGTAATATTCAAGTAAATTTGGGACTTCTATAGCAGTATAAGCAAAAATTAATTAAATGTGATTTGTAAATTGTGATTTGAAGACTTGAAATTGTTCCTTCAGTGTTTATCTACTAATAAACATAGCAAAGCAGAATAAAGCAATCTAAATCAAAAGCAATTAATGAGAAACTATCCGATCAAAGAGAGATAATTTTGAATTAGATGAAATAAATGTGAACTGCTATTTCATAGAGTGCCCAAATGTAAAGAAGAAATTTTTAAGAAATTATTTCTCTTTGGTTATTTTATTAAAAATTAATTGGTTTTTCCACTGCATTGATTCGAGAAATAGCAATTAATGCCTAAAACTTAAGCTTACTGTCTATATTTAACAAATGTACATATTACCTACATCAAATCTATAGGATTTTTTAAGGACTCTGTAGAATCTTTTATGGGTTTGGCTTAAACTACAAGTTTAGATAAAAATAGCTTAGATTTTATATTTCCATGGTCATTTCCATGTATT
Source organism: Zosterops lateralis (assembly GCF_965231275.1). Taxonomy (NCBI): domain Eukaryota; kingdom Metazoa; phylum Chordata; class Aves; order Passeriformes; family Zosteropidae; genus Zosterops; species Zosterops lateralis. Next base: position 18,685,829 of record NC_139767.1, read on the forward strand.
TCCAAACAAGAAGTTATTTTTAAAAATCATGAACTACAGCTGTGGTTCAAGAGTTAAAAGTCTTTCAGTTTCAAACCGAAAATGGAAACCTTACCAAGACACATAAAAATAATACATATTATTATTAACACATGATAATTCTGTAAACAACACATGAATGCATAATTAAGCATATAAAAACGCTGTTATTAGATTTATATCATTATAATGTTCTCTTTAACGTCAACACTCAGGCTTCAAAGGAAAAAGCAATTTTACTAAGCCAAGCATTTGAGCACTGATTTTTAAAAACACAAACCTTTTCTTTTGCTTCCAGAATTTTTGCCTCCAAATCAGCTGGTATTATTTTGCCTCTGTAATTATCACAGAAACAGAAAGTCAAAGAAAATTAAAGAATGTATATGGAAATAATAGCTGCAGTTGAAATAATTTAATAGGATTTTCTCAACAGGCCATTAGCAACTTGACACACTGTACTGAATCAGCCCTTAAACACAATAAAACAAATTTAACAGATGAACACATTTAATCTATCAAAACTTTAGTATTCATCCTACCTTTCATTGCATTTTATCAAAATAACATTGTCTGTTCCAAACCCAAGTGCAGCTCCAGCTTTCTTTATTGAGTAGTGACTCTGCAGCAAACACATGAAATGGAGTGGTTGTTTAACGAGGAAGCATTTTAACAATATATGTCAGTAAATTAAGAATTAGGAATGTATTAAGCTCACATGTTCTGAGGTAAAGAGAACCAGTTTAGGGACTGCAGCCATGCCTTTGGTTTTAACTTCAGGGAAATACTTGTAGCGTGCAGCCATTATGCTGTACATGTTGGAGATCGCTCCTCCTGTGAATGAATAAATAAATAAATGAATAATAAAGTAGTGATAATGGGAAAAAAAGTATATTATACCACAGACATACAAGACTCATTTGCATAATGCATTGAAAGTGGCAGTGAACTATGAAAAAATATTTCTCTGAAATGCCCAGACATCTGTCTAAATAGCATAGGACAGACTCTGGAGAAAGCCAGAGTGATAATCAGAATTTCCTAAATGTCATCTCTTTCAACTGCTATCATTTTGTAACACATTCCTAAAAAGTTCAGCTTTCATTGTGCTGCTTTTGTGTGATTACTTCTTGTTAGCAAGAACAACAGGGATTTATTAACTTGTCTGAGAGTGAAGAAATGTCATATATTGGATGAATTTATCCCATCTTACTGTAGACATAGAAGTAGATGCTTAAAGGTAGAATTCTACAGCTGAGCTACTACTAAACTCCCTCACAGTCAGTTATGGGAAAGAGGTAGTTCACAGGCTATGATTCAGCTAACCTATTTTCATACTTACTTTTGAAGAACTTGAATAGAGGGAAAGCACCTATTTCTCTTGGTCTGCTGGTAAAAAGAGCCCTGAATAACTACCTCAATTCTTTGGTGCAGACCTCAAACTTTAATAAGATAAATCACATCCCTAAGCCTTCTTCCTCTATTTTTTTTCATTGATGAGAACACAGAAAGATCTGTATTTTTCTAGCAGATAAGACTGGAGATCAAGCAAGTGTGCACTTTATGTGGGCTCTTCCAAAAGGAGGGGGTTTTGTCTTTTATGCTCTGAAACAGGAGGGTGTTCCCTCATGCCAAACCCAGAAAAGTTCTGGGCTGGACACCCACATTGTCCACACATTGGCCCAGGACCTTCACAAGGTTCATCATCAGCCATTTCTCTCACTGCTCACTGCCTTTATGTTCTTTGCATGGGAAGACACTTTGTCTTGGTTTTTATACTAGAATCAATCTTGTGAATCCAACCACATTATATCCCAGATAATGTGTCCCAGAAAGTGACAGACAATCACAGCCTTTTTCTGACTGTGAGCCCAAATCCTTTGACCACCAAAGAAATCAGTACATGATTTTTGAGAACTTCTAGTCGACAGGAGCTGTGGTTGCTCAGCACCTCCGAAATGAAGCTCATAAAAAGGTTGTTTAAATGCCCAACTGTGCACCAGAGCCAACAGTCAAGTTTTAAATGCTGACCAGCCATCGTACATAGACATACGCAGAGATATATTTTTGCCCCAGCTTTTCTGTGGGATGTTCAAACAAAGCATTCCTACTTCTAAATATCTGACTCATTGCTTTGTGTTGCAGATAGTGCAAATATTTAGACACAGCCTATGTTTATTTTAACTTTTGAAATTTTAGTCAAACCACCAAAACAGAGAAGAAAAGCTCACCAGGTGAGAATATTCCATCACCATCTTTATTTGACCATCCAATAATCTCTCTCATCTTTCGAAGTGTTATTTGTTCCATGAGGACAAAAACAGGGGCAATTTCATACGTAAACCTGCATGGATAAAGCAAACCAAACAAACAGAATATAGATGCAGATTCTAAACATATAATAAATTCCCAGTCTGCAATTCTTTGTTAAAATGCTCGAGGTGTCTAGAAGTTTTCCTGTAACTTGAGGTTCTAATCCTGAACCTTTACCAAAGCAAAAACCTTTAGGAAGACATTATTGGAAATACTGATGAATGAAAAGTGCAGTATTGGTTATTTTGCAGCTTTCTATATAGTGAATGTAAGACCTAACGTTCAACATCATAACTCTGCTGACTTCGGTACAAGGTTGTCCTGTAAAACAGCTGTTTCCCAAAGTGCCAATTCCACACTTGTGGAATAACATACTGCTAAATCCTAATGAAAACAGTGAACTTCACTGAGCTAAACAAAACCATAATTAGAAGTATTGAGCTAGGGTTTCAAAGTCTAAATATAATTAATTATGTAGATTTATTCTGTTGATGATCTCCAAGGACAACTTACTTCTACAATGCAATGTGATCAATAACTGTCAAGAGTAATTACAAATGATGATTTTCTAATTACCAATTACCAAAACCAAATCAGCAGTCAACTATTGTATCCACTTAATGAGGGCAAAAAACATTACATATCCTGGCATGCCCTGATGTCAGCGTCAGATACATGGATGGAAATTGACAACCATACAACTATTTTTAGCGATCAAGGTACATGGATAAATTACTAGTGCTGTAAACAAATTCTGCTTGCTGTGTGTGGGGAAAAAAATCAGTAAGGGGGAAAAGGAAGCAGGGAGAAATTAAAAAATCAACCTCTGATTTCCAGAGGAATCTGTAAGATTCCTCCTGACACTTTGGATTTGACTGGTATCCTCTGCTTGCATAATTTTGTCAAAATGTATGTGTTGTCTCTCTAATACTAAAATGATATTTTGAGAATAGGTACAGCAAACTTGAATGATACATGATATTAAGATAAGCATCTGAAAACCTTTTATTTACAGGTACACTGGTTGCTTACACTATTAATATTTTCTTCAAATTTTATGTGTCCTTAGTCCATCAGACCACCATTTTTTAAAAAACATTCCCTTAAGATTAAACATTTGTTATTTGTTTAACTATTGTGATTGCTATTTTCAGAAGCCAAACACTACTTATTTTGTTTTTATTATCATTAAAACTGGCAGAGACTGATCTGAAGTTTGGGTGCTGCCACTATTTACAAATGGACAAAATTAATAAACCATTGTCTGCTAACAGTGTTTTGGGGTTGTTTTGTTTTTAAGCATTGCAAGTCTAGAATATATTCCAATCTTTATTTAGGCAGAATGATCAACTGATGTCCACAGGAACTCAGCAGTGTATAGATCACTGTAGCTCAACACAAGATACTCTTCAGTCAATGTGACTATTTTTTTCCCCACCAGTTTAAACACATTTTGAGTTTTGTCCTGAGACCTTGCACACTGGATTTTGAATATATTTAAACATAAAGAAAATATTACTTATTTATTCTATTCTGTAGGTATTTTCTGTGTCTCCAAGAACTGACAAGAAATAAATGACAATAGATGTTTATGACAAGGCCAGTGAAGCTATATTAGATGACTGCTATGAATTTACAAATCACATATTGTTAAAGTTCACTCCACCTTACTTGTTTTAAACTTAAATTATTTCGAAAAATTCAGTAAAACCCAAAAAAATGTGTTTGGCTTAAGATGAACCATCTAACTCTAGAATAAATCTCCTAAAAAAATGCTGATTAGATTTTTCCTGTAGTTACAACCTTTACAGGTATTTCTGTGAATTAACTGTAACAGTCAGGAGTATCAGTTCTTTACTAACAGAATGTACCAACAGGTTTTTTGGTAGAAGCCAGTGCTGCCTTAATTCTGCTCTCACCTAAAGGACAAATCACTTTATCAAACCAAATCATTCTAGCTACCATTCTATTGTTGGCCAGTATGTAAAAAGCAGTCTAAGAATAAACACAGAACATTTTACAGTAATTTTCTATTCATAACCATATCTGCATAATACTGAAAACACTAATATATTCCCTTGTCTCAGATAACAGCAGGCATAAACAGAACTTCCAGAAAGTATTTATTTTTAACCTCAGTTGGCTGCTGATGAGAGAATGCCCTGTGCTACAGATCTCTAGAACTGGATGAATAATGAAATTCTGAAATTTCCGTGCTGAAGGTCTCATGACTAGTGATTGAGCTATGAATAGCACATTGATATATTATTTCAAAGTCAATGTGGGAAGCTTATTATGTTTAATTGTATGTATTATCTTCACAGTGACATTTAAGTAATATTTCCTAATGATAATTTTAAATTTTAAGAGAGTACAGATGTTTTGATTATTCAAAACTCATCTGTAAAAGAAAGCACATACTTTTAATTGTTCATAAATATTTTAAGTATTGTTTATCTGTAGAAAAAAAATGGCAAATGGAAAACATTCTCTACCATAATTCAATGTTACTGTTGCTCATGCGTAATGTGCTCATGTAGCTGTGATAGGTTAGAACAGTTTCTAGGTAAAGGTCAAAACCTGTTCTCGTGCGCTGGAACACTGCTCAAAACAAATCGTATGTTCCCCAGAGTTCACAGAGGTGATCTGGTTACTTTTAATAACCTTCTCTGTCATTGCTTTGAATCACACTTTACAAACATCTTGCTTTAACCTTACTTGCAATTACTGTGTTACTTGAAAGCACACCATGTTGACTTTGGTTTGCTGAAAAAAAAAGAGCACACTAAGCCTCAGAGTAACAAATAGATACTAAATTTTCATGTTCACAGAGAAGTATTTTCAAGATATATTCTTGTTTAAAGCACAAATGGATGAGAAACAAACTATTTAATAGCTTACTTTCAAAAGAAAAAAGGAAAACATCAATTAAAAGGAGTTACTCTTTAAGAAGTGACTAAATGAATGCAATGTTATTAATAATGATGGCAATATTTCTTTATCCTGTCACAGTGTCCCACAGAGCTGACTTCTTTTATGTCCTATCAGACTTGTGTAATTTCATTGATTACAAAAGTGTAACTAAACTGGGATAACTAAGTCAAATGGGCTTAGTAAAAGTGAAATTGAAATATTTGTCACAGAGAAAACTTTAGGCAAAGTTTTTTTTAGAAATGTGACCAGAACTGTTTTCACTTTCAATTGTGTTGCTAAAAAGGCACTTCAAAGCACTTTAAAGTGCTTTGCAATACTTGTTTGACAATTAAAATATATATTGCTGGATTTTTTCTTCCCAACCAACTTTTAAATCTGAATGTCTCATACCAATTTTTAGCAAACAGAGAATTAATTGAGATGATTATTACAAAGAGAAGGCTATTTTTGGCTTGACTACCTTAGGCTTTTATTTTGTTTTATTGTTAAAGTACCGTAATAGGCACAGCTCCTAATCTACATAGAGCTGCTAGCCATCAGCTATATTTCATGAACCATATACTCACAGATGCAGGCCAATGAAAATATGGTTCATTTTCCAATCTGAAGATAAATTTTGTATGTTATGACAATTAGTAACAAACTCCCCATTAGTACAGGACTAAAAAAGAACAGTCTTACCTGCTGAATACTTGGACTCCCATCACATTTTTGAACATATAGAACTCAAAATATAAATAAAAAGTGACTGAAAGGTTTGGTAGGTTTTTGTGGTTTGGGAGGGTTTTTTGATTGGAGCTTTTTTGTTTTGTTTTTTTTTTGTGGGTGTTTTTGTTTAGTGTTGTTGTTTTGGGCTTTTTTCATTAATTGCACTCTGTTGCAAAAATCCATTGTAATATCTTACATTGACATTTAGCTTTCATTAACTTCGAGGTCAAGAAAAATTAGGAAAAGATTCTTATTTGATCCATTCAGATGTCAAATTTTACTTTTTTTATACTTCTGCTTATTCATTTATACAGGACTTTATTAATCTTAGACTAATTCCTTCTTTAGCATAAAAATTATTTTTCAATGTTATATTTTTAATCATTTTGAAGCTAGCCAGAAGCCACTTCTTTAGTAGCATATGAACAGAAGATATTGCCTCCAGCCTGCTATATCTGAAGTCAACAGTAGAGAAGAAAATAATTTTTTTCCATATCGAGTGTTCTAGTGTTAACATAGCTGCATAGTGGATACATAGTGGATAGCTGCAGGCTTGTTCAGTCTAAAGACAAATCTTTAAATATATATATAGAGAGAGAGAAGATAAGATTGGTCCAAAAAACCAAAAATAATTTCATGCTGTTATATTACAATAATCATGTTTTACTTACCATGTGCTCTCAGATATTTGCATTTCTATTCAGTTTTATGTAACTATTTTCATTGTATTACTAACACATTAAGAAAAACATGAGACATTTTTCTGGAAGCTGTAACATTCATCATTTAAAAATTAAAATCATTCCTATCTGTGACATTACCTATCTACCACGATACATGGCAGCCCATGTAAGCCCCAGTCACAGACACTGGTGACAAGACACCGCTTACATGTTTGTATTAGCAGTAGATGTCAGCCACTCCCCGGCCAGGCCAATGATGTCCAGTCCTGTGGACAGCTGATTGAAGAAGCGAGGATGACCTGAGAAGAGAATTGAGAGCAACTTAGAGCGAACTCTACCAGTATCTCTCAGGTTTCACATTTAAACAATCCACCTTTTCTGACACAAATCACAGGTTTGTACTCAGAACACTTGCAGCAAAGTCTTCAAAGCAAATCCTGCTTATGGGAAGACCAATAGCCAACATTCATGGATGCCTTATTACAAACGTGAAAAAATATTCCGGATAGGAGCTTCTGTATGGAATCATTCGTGTTTAAAAGAGAACCTCAGAATCGACTGAGCCTGTAAATACCTCCGGGAGCTGCTCAAGGGCTTGGGCAAGCCCATCTCCAGAGCTCTCTTCTGACTTCTGCCGTGCTGCGAACCCGGGCGATGAGCACACGGTGGGGGACAGCCCTCCGCAGCAACAACCTCCAGTGCTGAGGCTATTTGCATTTTAATGGGGAAGAGAGGAAGGCTCAGGAGCTTGAACTAGGGCTGCAGGAGTGAGAGGGGTGCGGAGGAGCCAATCTCTTCCCGAGCTACAGGGACACGGGAGAGACGTTTGGCGGGGTCTCGGCGGGAATGTCCCAGCGCTGCAGTGAGGGGAAAGGGTCTCCCGAGAGCTCCTCGATCCGGGCCCTTTCCCCACATGGTTTAGAAGCTGGAATTCACCTCCTTAAACAGAGTTCGCTATTGAACCGAAGTAAATCACATCCCTGTATTTCAGCCGGAATTGCTTTAATGACTTCTATAAGCAATAATTCCCACTGTTGGAGTCTATTTTCTAACATGAAGAGAAGAAATTCCTGACAACTGATAGCGAGCGTTGAGGGGAGGTGGGAGGTGTCCTGGTTTAGCCCTCTCTGCTCTCTGGGGAAGGACAAGCAGGCCGCACACTGGGGACAGCCCGGCCCTAGAGGGGAGGTCAGCTCTCGGCGCCTGGGGGGGCCCTGTCTCATCGGATTCGATTCAACACTGGGAACATGAGCATCTTTTGACATGAAGAAATAAATGTGATTCTGCCCCGAGCGATGTCAGCAGAAACCTTCAGGAGGCGTGAGCCTGGCGGCGCTGCCACATCGCGGCACTTGATGAGGATGCGGCACAGCCGGGCTGCTCCTGCCCGGGGCAAACACGGCTCGGGGCTGGAGCCCAGAAATAGCACCGTGCCTTAGCTGTTTGCTTTACAAATCAGCACTTCTCTCCCTCTCCAGGACACACTGGCTGGGAGGTTATCTTAAGCGACATTTCACTGACCTCCCACAGCTGTTAACGAGCCCGCGATCCCCTAAGGCCGGGCTGCAGATTCAGACCTGGCGACTTTGAGAGGAGCTTCTCCTTGAGAGAGAATGTGAGCCCCAGGAGCCCACGGCAGGATGCGTGTCCTGGGCACTCAGACAATCCGAGCAGCACTTTAAAGCTGCACCAGACACGGCTTTGAGCAGAGCTTGTGTCCGGTGGGATAGCTGCCTCTGCTCCTGGGGACACATCCTGCTGAAGCTGCAGGGGAGATCGGGGTGAGGGGAGGTTGCTCGACACGCGGCACGATGAATAGCGGAATAAAGCTGCGAGCAAACAGAGCGCAGCCACTCTGACTGAACTTCTGGCCACCTGTCCAACAACCCACGCGTTTGGGAGTGACACACGCTCCCCTTTGATTAAGTGTGCAAAAATCAAAGTATGCTCCTGACTCCCCTGAATCAATCAAACCACCACCTAAACAGGAAAGAGGACAGAACGCCACCCGCCACATCTCTTGTCAAGATTTCGCTCCTTGAAGGCACCGCGTTGGGTCTTCACGGCCGCAAAACTAACCCCAGCAGAAAGCTGGGAGCCACGGCTGGCGGCTGCCCAGGCAGGGACCGCCGGGAAAAACCGCGTCCGGCCGGAGCTCCCGCCGCCCGGGCTCCGGGGAACATCACTGCGGGCGGGGCGAGCCCAGCCGTGCCGTGCCGAGCCGAGCCGAGCCGAGCCGAGCCGGGCCCAGCCGAGCCGAGCCGAGCCGAGCCGAGCCGAGCCGTGCCCAGCCGAGCCGTGCCCAGCCGAGCCGAGCCGAGCCGAGCCGGGCCCAGCCGAGCCGAGCCGAGCCGAAGAGGGCAGCCGGCCAGCCAGAGCTCAGCAGCCCTGGAACGCTGGAGCAAGGCTGGGCAGGGGAAACTCGGCGCGCCCCATTAGCTCTCCTGCTCCTGACCCGCTTGGGTATGAGCGGCAGTCGGGGCTGGTTGCCAGCCGAGATTTCTGTCCATACAATGTAAAACATTTCCGGCCAAACAGCCTGGAAGAGCATTGGCTTTGCCCTAGAGCCCGGCTACAGCTCACCCAGTAAAAGAAGTGATTACAAACCGGGATTTCTGTCTGATCCAGAAGAACCTGGACAGGCAGGGCTCTTGGGTAATGGGCTGAAATCCACAGGGTTCCTTTATTGATGATTCCAAGGATTTCAGTCTCTTTTTCATTAAACGTTTGATGAACATAAAAAAGAAAAATTGCAAATTCTGTGTCATTTATGCCCTCATTTACCTAATGATATTGCTCCCCGGAGATACAGACAGCTCGCGTTTCATCAAGTGAAAGAGATTACGTCTCAAAAACTTGTTTCTGTGCTCTAAAAACAGCACAGAGCCCTGCCCGGCGGGGACGGATGGTCATCAACAAATGAAGTTTCTGAGCAGAAACATCTCCAGCGCCCGCAGCCAGGCCTGGAGCCTGCAGGGGGGCACAGTCCCGGGCACAGAGAGGGCGTGGGCTCAGCCCCTGAGCTCAGCCACGCTCTCTTCACCCTGAGCATGAGGAACGTCCCGGGGGGACTCGCCACACAGTATTGTGCAAAAACCTACCTGTCCTCACTCCGTATTTCAGTGTGTCCCGACAATCCACCAGAATCTGCTCCAGGGACTCAGGGTTGTCCGAAAGCTCCAGGTTGAAGCCCTCCATGCCCTCCAGGAGCTGGTGCGGGTGGTGAAAGTCCAGCACTTTGGTGGATCTGTCAAAAGTCTTCCTCACGTAATTGAGGAGGATGTCCACAACCTCCAGCAGGAACTGCATGGTCTGCTCCTCGCCATTCTTGGAGGGCAACAAATCTGCGGGGCAAACCAGCTGTCAGCGCTCGCTTTGGGAGAGAGAAGCAAAGATGAACAGCCTCGGCCGCCCGCAGCGCTCCAAGGGCCTGGAAGCCTCAGCGGGGCCTGGCTGCAGCGGGGCAGATCCCGGTGCCTCCTGCCCGGCGGGAAGGGCCAGTCTGGGTCCCCCACGGCAGCAGCAGAGGCACCTCCAAGGCGCCCCGGCCCAAGAGCACGCCCTGCAGTGCTCAGGCTGTGCGGTGCGAGGGACTCGCCTCCTCTGGGCCAACAGCACCCAAAACCTGCACCTGCCCTTACCTTGCAGCATCCCCACCTCCACCCCGCAAAGGAATTGCTTTCCCTTTCCCACTCCTCTTGTAACAGCCCCGTATCAGCAATCACAGGCTGCTTCATTACTATTCTAATAAGGGGGATAAAAACATAAAATTACTCTTCTCCCGGATTCTGGATCTGGAGAAACCCCTGGAACCGCTGAGGCTGAGCTGCAGGTGATCAGCCCAAAGTATGTAAAACTGCATTTCAAGCAGCTTGCATACATCGCCAGTGCAGCCCCCAAAAAACACAGACACGGAGCTTCCCTCAAAAACAGCCAAGGAAGAGCACGGTCTGAACGTGGCCGCACTTCCAGGGGAGATGAGGGCAAGACTACCAAGGGACATGCCTGGGCTAGAGCAAGGAGAAACTGCAAAGTGTTTACCTCTGGCATACAGGTTGGAAAAGTCTGTCTCGGTGCGCCGGAACCTGGATCCTTTCTCACTGTTCTCACACGCCAGCAGGCTCTTGGACGACTGCTTTTCCTTCAGAGAGCTGACGATCCGGCCCTTGTCTTCCAGGCTGTTGGTCCTTTGCAGGAACCCTACATTATTGCAAGGTGCACAGGTCAGAGTTTTCTCACTTCCCAACATGTTTAGAAATATCTAAAGCAGCTCTCTAGACAACAGTTAAAAGCGGTGTTGGCTCTAGATCTGACTAATGAGGTCAGGAATAAGGGTATTTATGGGGATTATTTGCCTCCAGGAGGGAGAGTTCAAAATGCCATCAACTGCAAAAACGCAGCCATGCAAAAAACAAAATTTCGTCATTTAGTGCAGTGGTAAATTCTTATTAAGTCGATCAGACAGATTCCACTTCAGTAATCAGCCACTGGAAGAGAGTTCAGGATGAGTCAATGCTATTTCAGCCTGCAGGCGAAGTTTATGGACCTAGCAGACAAGGGCAATGATGTATGATTAAAATCAGGGCCGTTTTCAGTTCTCCTCGTGGTGCTCTCACGCACAAAAGGCACGAGAACAAGCAGCCATTCTGGAGCAGCCGTCCTGAGAGTGCTAGAGCTCTGAGGATACCAGTAGCACTCATATAACCCCACCTTCCTATTATCAGTAAGTACCGCTGTGGGTTTTCCACCTGAAAAGATGCTTTGATGCTAACAGTAACCATCCCCGGGGGTTTTAAGAGCTCCGCTCTCACCGGAAACGCATCTTTGGTGCCCAGATCCCGAACACAAGTGCCGCTGTTCAATGCCACGGCTAAAATAAACCCGCTCACCCCAAGAATGATGGGGGCGGGAGTCATGCAGAGTCCGCGGCGAGTAATGAGATCTGTCTACTCTAACAAGGCAGGGAGAACAATTAATTTTCTGGATTTGATCTATTAAATCTGTGATGCCCACTAAAACACACGTAGTGTCGGGCTTTTTTTTTCATCATTAAGGAAAAAATCGGATTTTGACCTTCCAGGTTGCAGCGATGTTCGGAAGTTACGTTTGGAAGAGCCACTACGGCGGCGCCCGTCTCCTTTATTCTTCGTTTTCTTTTAAAACGAGCAATAATCCAAACCAAGGCTTGTCACGGCTGCGGATATCCGCCAGAGAGGAGGGCTTGGCAGGGAGGGAAAACACCGTCCTGGGCTCGCTCACCCACATCCCCCGACGCCACTTTTGAGCGCCCTCCGTTTCCCGGCCGTGTCCCTGCTCTCCGGAGCACCACCGTGGGCACCTCCCGTGGGGAGCCCATCCCGGCCCCTACGGGACCCCCGCACCTCGGGCAGGCACAGGGACTGAACCTCGGGGAGAAAAGGGAGCGACAGCGAGCTGCTGCTGCTGCTGGGCCAATTGCTCCCTGCTGCCAGCCAGGCAGTCACAAAAGAGCTATGGAAAACGGAGCACTTGGCACCGGCCCCTCTGCATCAGCCGGGCTGAGTACCAGTCCCCAGGAGGGGCACTCACAGGTAAGTCTGTCGGAGCCATATTTCCAGTGAACACCTCGCGTTTTGCCTTTTAATTCTGATCTTTGAGGGAAACTCTCTTCGTGCGTAAGTTAAGAGTTGGCATATATATATACATATATATGTAATATTTAGTTTTGTTGTTACTGCTTCTAATGGCTCTTGCCGCCATTATTAGCTCTTGCAAGAACTAGCCCTATTTGCCTGCCCTTTCGGAGGAGCAGCTGATATCGAAGCAGGTGCAGTCTAAACTGAATCAGGGGCTTAATTTTGCTTTTTTTTTTCCCTATACGTCTTTTTTTTTTTTTTTTTTTTTTTTTTTTTTTTTTTTTTTTTTTTTTTTTTCAGGAGCGATGCCCAAGTGGGACGAGCGGGTTCGGTGAGCAGAGGTCTGCAGGAAGAGCGGCGCTCTGCTTGCCCCGGGACCCGCGCTCCTCGCACAGCCGGCGCTCCCCGCGGCGCGCAGACACGCGTTCCTCAGGGGCTGGGAAAGGAGGGAGCACCGCTCCGGTAACAGGGAAAGGCTGCAGGTGCCTCCAGTTCACTCTCACCGGGCCTAGCGAGGCCGTGGCTCCGCTGGAGGGTCTGAGGTAACTGGACGCTGCGGGCAGGGAGCTCAGCCCTTGCCCCAGGGACTCTGCGGCTGCTGTTCCCCGCGGGGGCCGCCCGGAGCCCCGTGCCCGGAGCCGGCCCGGGATCAGCTGGGCTGGGAGCGGCCGCGCCTCGTGGGGGCTCCAGGGCGGGGACTGGAGGACGGAAAAAGCCTGACAGCGGTACCGCGCTGTCGGCCGGCATCAGCCCATCCGGCCGTAAGGGACGCGCCGATCCAAGTCCCTCGGCCACGGCAGCGTCCGGTGGGCCTGGAGACTCCGGGTAACGGGGAGCCCCCGCTCTGGAGCCCCCGGACCGTGCCGTTTGCCGAGCTCCTCCGGGGAGGGTGTGGGGCGTTCCCCAGCGCCGCCCGGGGCTGCAGAGAAGCGCTGGAGCCGCTCTCCTCTCGAGGGCTCCTTCCGCTCCCGGGAGAAGCGCGTGGCTCTAGCCGACCTTTCATCTGTATCCCAGCTGAAAAGCGAGGCCGGCGCAGGAGAGTTCCAGCAAACAGCAGGGTGTGAAATGGTGCGCACTCTGCTTCTCCCGGAGCACCGGAGAGCGCAGCCTTTCCCAGCAGCGGGTCCATCCCGCAGTTGCATCCATGCGCTTCACGAGACCGCGTTTTCAAAAGCCGAGTGACCCCAGGCTGGAGAGGGAGCGGCTCGGTGAGCAACGTGACCACAAATTCAGCGGGATTTCACGAGGCCTCCCTCGCACAAGGCAGAGGTGTGATCCCCTCGGCCTCCAGCCCTGGGTGGGCGCTCACGTTCCGAGGCGCGGGGGTGCGGGTCGGTGGCGGCCGCAGGACATCCCGGCTCTCCGCCGCCTCGGGGTGTTCACCATCGCCTACGGAAATCCCGCTCGGCAGCATAAATCCCACGGGCTCCGGAGACGAGCCCAGTTTCTGATATCACGCTGCTTTGAAGCCCCACTCTCCCGCGTTCTCGCTGGGCTCGGGATCATCAGCAGGCCCAGGCCAAACAGAAGATGCACCGGAACAATTTTACTGCGTTGAGAACTTCCACTGATGCCAAGCAAATGTCAGCAGGATCAGCCCCAGCAGTAACAATTGCCGGGGTAGGAGTGTAGCGTGCAAATCCAGATACGGGGGAAAATCCGCCAATGTTTTGTCCACCGTGACAGTTCATTAAACAGCTTCAAAATAGGTTGTTTGTTTGGCTTTTTTGTTTGTTTTTTTGATTTGGTTGGTTTTTTGTTTTTTTGGGTTTTGTGGGGTTTTTTTAGTGGATATGTGAAGAGACAAGAGTGGGGGGAAAGGGGTGGGGGTGATGGCAGCGGCAGCGCTCCTTTCAGGCGGTGCCTTTCAAACAGAAAGGGAAAAAAAAGCTAATCCTTAAATTGCTCAGTTATTTAAGAAGAAATTACGTACATCTTGGATAACTAATTATTGAAAATGTCAAACATGTAACATAGAACTCAGATGGAAGAACCAACTCATTGTTAGAGACCTGCCTTTTCTCTGATGTCAATCGTTATTTAAAGTTTGTATTCAAAATTAATCGTGTTCAGTGTGATACACACAGAAAGAACAAATCCAAGGCACATTTGTGACTACACAGTATTAAGGGTCCGGAATGATATCTTGTGAAAGGTAAGGACAAGGAGCTATCTTCTGCAACAGTCAAACGTCAACTCGTTTAGCATGTTTAATTAGGACTATTGGCAACCTTAATACTTCACTCTGTTTACCGTAGGCAGCCTTCCCTGTATGTCTTTGTGAAGGTGCTCGATTCAAATGGGAGGGCTCATACAAGCAAGAACATTGGCCGTGATCAAATCTGAGCATTCCAAACCAGCGTCACTCACTATTCAGTGTATTTTTCATGCAAAACAGAAAAGAGTCAGTAAAGGAAAACTGAACACCAAACCACAATCAAAAATGCAGCTTGTCTTGAACTCCCTTCACAAAGCCTTCACTGCGCCCTCTTATGCCCTTCCCAAATCCAAAATGGTGGGATATTCCATTTTCAGGTCTATTTGATCTCGCTGAGAGAAGCTCTGCTGTCCCTCTCTCACCCCCGTGGTCGAGCAGCACGGAGCGAGCCTAAGAGCGCGTTACTTTATCAGTTCTGCTGGCTGGGCTAAATTAAAATGATGGTGAAACGCCCGTCGCTCCAGCCACCGAGGGGACTGGTTGGGAAATGGTCCATTAAACCCAGATCAGGAGCTATTTATAGAACTAAGCGACTACTCGTTAATGTCGCCAGCGGCTACCAGTGAAATCTCTCACAGACACAGCGCTAATCACAGACCTGATTCTTTGCCCGTTCAAACTTGCAGGTGACAAAACGCTTAATGAATGAACTCTGACTCGAGCAAGCAGGGAAAGAGGTGTAAACGCTCCTTTGCATCGAAAAAAAAATATTTCCCATCCCTTCAAGAGAGAGAGGGGGAAAGGAAAATAATTTCTATGCGTGAGGGGTATGGGCTAAACTGAACGATTCTCCCCATCAGAATATGAAGATTTGACTGTTAGTCTCCGAAAGCGAAGGCGCTGCTGAGATATCTGGAGAAGGAAGACAGCTTGTTATCTGCAAATGAATCTCTTGCTATAACGTTGCGATCTGATTGTGCATTTGTTTCCCTTCTGCATTTCATGTGCCTGCGCGCTGACTGGCTGCCAGCGCTATCTTACCGGCACAGCAAGCTGACGAATTGCTCTTTAATAAGGCTCTCGTTAATCTTTTTTCCCCAGGAGATCCGTATTTTCTAGTCAGATAAGGTTGAAAAAATTCAGACAGGGAGAGACGGCGAACCGCCCCCCGCCCCCCGCCTTTCCTCCCCGGCGGGTCCAGCGCTTCCCTCGCCCGCAGCCCCCGGGGCGGCCCGAGGGGAGCGGGGACGGGCCCGGGAGGGCAGGGGCCGGCAGGGGGCGCCCGAGGCAGGGCCGGGGGGGAGGAAAAGCGGGGCCGGGGCCGCCCCGGGGGTGCGGGGGGCACACGGGGGGCACGGCCGCACTTACCGCATATCTTCAGCCCGATCTTCCTGGTGCACCCGTGAGCCACGCCGCACCACGAGTCGTAAGCTGGAAGAGAGAGCAGAGTTGTTCCCCTGGGGCGGCGGGGCTGTCCGGCCGCCGCGCCCCCCCCGGGCCCCGCTCGGCTGCTCGGCCGGGAGAAAGGGCCGGGAGAGGGGCAGCTGGGCTCGGGTGACAGCCAGGTGACACGCCGGCCCGCCCAGGGGAGAGGAGAAGGCACCTGGGACCCGACATCTCATCATCTACTGGCGGGGCTCCAGGGAAGCAGCAGCTTAAAATAAAGTGGCGTGAAATGGGGTCACAAAAGAGTTCAGGAATTAATTGGTTGAAAAATAGTATTTGACTAGATGATCGGACTCGCATCATTGAGCCCCGGACGGACTGACGGGCCCTCGACGGCCCTACTAGGAGCGCGCCCTCAGGGGGAACAGGCTGCTCCCCAGCCCCTCCAGTGGTGGCTCGGACTCGCCCCGGCCGGGCCCAGCTGAGCCCGGGGGAAGCGGGGAGCGAAGCCCCGGACCGAGGCGGACGGAGCGCCGGCCGCGGCCTCGGGCACTGCCCAGCCTCGCCCGTCCGTCCTCCGCCAGTCCGGGGGCTGCAGGGGGACTGACCTGGCGCCGGGGCGTGAGAGGAGCAGGTTTCCGAGGAGCCGGACCGAGGACGCTCCCCAGCGCACGGAGGGGCCCGGCCCGACCTGGGGACGGGGAAAGCGCCACGGCGCTCCCGAGCGGGCGGAGGAGCCTCTGGGCAGGGGAGCTGGGCAGGGGCTGTGGGCAGGGGCTCTGGGCGGGGGCTCGGGGCAGGGGCTCGGGGCAGGGGCTCTGGGCGGGGGCTCGGGGCAGGGGCTCTGGGCAGCGGCTCTGGGCAGGGGCGATGGGAAGGGGCGCTGGGCAGGGGCGATGGGCAGGGGCGATGGGAAGGGGCGCTGGGCAGGGGCGATGGGCAGGGGCTCTGGGCAGGGGCGCTGGGCAGGGGCGATGGGCAGGGGCTCTGGGCAGGGGCGCTGGGCAGGGGCGCTGGGCAGGGGCGCTGGGCAGGGGCGCTGCCGGTGCCCGGGGCGGGAGCCCGTGTGCCCAGGGCGGGGAGCTGCTGCCAGCGGTTGTCTTTAGCCGTGTTACCAATTAATTCGATCTCTGCCCGTGACACCTCAGCCGAAGGCGGCAGCGCCTGCCACGCGCGCCTGAAACACGACCCAGCGCTGCCTTCCGTCCCCTCCCCGTTTGTTCCAGGTCCAGAATAATAACAATAATGACTCCGATACTCGTGCCTCGTAGCTCTCAGGGTAAAAGCTATTACCCGCTCTGCCGTCCCTGACAACCCTTCATTTCTTGCTGTTGCCCGCTCTTTGTCTCTGATGCCTTATAGCATCGAGCCTCCCCCCACCCCCCCCTTTTTTTTTTTTTTCCTTTTTTTTTTTTCTCTGTGGGCGACGGTCTGAACTGCCTGGCAGGGCTATAAACTGATTCTCTATCCACCTGCAGCAGCCTTTGCTTCCCACTCATACCTCAATAACTCAAGGCGAATTCAGTGCAATTAGGAGTATAACGCTTTGAAAAGCTGCAATTAGCATCCAAATTTCGCTTGATTACAGGCTTCAGCGTAGGCTGAAAAGAAGCTGCAGCATTAGCATTTATAAAATGTAGCGGGGAGACACCCGCTTTATACCCTGGTGTAACTTCGCCCTTTAGCGGATTCGTTTTCTCCACACCTCTTCCAACATCCCGATTTTTTTGTCCATCTGAGAGGTCAGGTTATTGTCTATATCTCCCAAACGTGGCTGTAAGATAAAGACAACGTTGGCCAGTAAGATGGGCTTTTCCTCACGGCGTTTTATTCGCCACGGACCGACCTCTCCTGTTCCCCGGTAGGAAGATGGTTTCTTTGTGTAGAGCACTTTCCGCACCTTGCCTAATGGCGCGGAACGGGGCTTCACAGAGGTAGCATTTGTTTCGAAACTGATTTTTCTGAGCCTAAATGAGAAAGCCTCCAAAACACTTAAAACGAGGAAAATATGGAAACCTACTTGTGGGTCGCAAATTGGGCGGGGTGGGGTCCGGAGCATCGTTGGAGGACGAGGGAGCGGAGGAAGCCATCCTTTCAGAAAAGCCCCGGTCCCCGGAGCTCGTATTTCCTCGATATTCCTCTGAAGGGTGGGCAGCAGGGGGTTTGCTGGAAGGAAGAACAGGCGGGTTTAGCAGTCTGGTCCCCTGGAGCACGGCACCGAGCACCGCCCGGAGCCGGCAGGACCGGCCGAGCAGGGCAAATGCCTCCACAGACTGGAGAGCAGAATCTTCCCTTCGCCAGATTCCAGGGCGCTCCCCTCCGCGCCTGAATGACGGATTTAGCGGAGCATGAAGTCTACAGCAATGACATCGGTGGCCACCGAGCAGGGCAGTTTTGTGGCTCGCATCAAATGGAGACCAAGGCGCAGAGCGGGCTTCGAAACCACCAGCCCAAAGGACCCACAATCCCAACCAGAGCCCGCTGCCCGGCTTTACCAAACACACGTCAGGCTAAGCGTTCAGGAAAGAGTGACAGATAAACCCCGGCACACAAAGGTGCGTTTAGCCCAGGTCCAGTGGCAGGCGGCACACACATGTGTATTTGCACACGCGTGTTCCAGCACACCGGGGCCAGTGTGAGCTCCGGCACTGACCAGCCATCAGCCATCCCCGTGCCCGGGCTCGCCCCAGCGGCGCAAACGGCAGGGGAGGCACGTCTGTCTGGGCACAGGGAGATGTGGCACCAGCCCTCGCTCCTCGCCAGGTGTTCAGCCCTTTCCTGGCGGACACGGCGTTCCGATAACCGATACAGGGTCGCCCATCGAGAATTGCCGGGTCAGTGCCCGGCTCGTCTCTTTGTCCCCACGGCTACCTGCGATTTATTTCCTTCCCCTTGTAAAGAAAATGAAGGTCGCGGTAACGAAAGAACGCTTTCTTTGTTAGCGGCTTTTTTCAAACCGGCAGCTACCGATCCATCTCCGCTGCTGGGTGGATTTACACCCGCGTGTAAACGCAACGGATCAACGATTTCAATGGAAAATAGGTATTTACATTTTTTTTAAGACGAGAAAGAAAACAGCCATAAGCAGAAGATATTTTCTAGACAATGCCTGGAAGTGAAGTAACAGGTTAACGCTATGTCTAGGGCGGTAGCTCTATCAAAAAACCCGTTATTCTCTATTCATACGACAGCGACCAAAACCGATTTTGGAGGAAAAAATGCTCCAGAGGTTTCCAAAGGCTTGAAAACAATAGGATGCTGTTTAGAGGACACTTACCGAGGGGGCGAGCGGACACTCCTATTGCCGTAGTCCAGGTTGGCACGGCGACTCCAGCCTGGGAGCGACCCGCCGCTTATAAACTCCGCCACAAACGACGTCGGAATACCAATCGCGCCGCGGAATTTAATGCCAGATGACCTTTTTTTCCAGAAGTGCTCGGATTTGCTTTTTTAAAAGCGTGAATCGCCGGTTGATCTGCTTCGACGCAGGCATGAGTCACAGGACCGCCGCCGCCTCCGCGCCGCTCCGCACGGGGCTGGGACCGCCGGGGACCGCCGGGGACCGCGGGGGACCGCGGGGAGGGGAGGGGAGGGGAGGGGCGGCCACCGGCCCCGCTGCTCTGCCCGGCCCCGGGGCGGCGGCTGGGGCTGTCCGGCCGCGGCAGGGGCGGCACCCCGAGCGGGCGGGTCCGCCGTGCGAGCCCCCCGGGCGGACAGAGCCAGAGGCTTTCCCTAGACAGCCCCGGCCGGAGCCGAGGTGCCGGCTGTGCTGACGGGCACCGCACACACGGGCGCACCGCGGAGGCGGCGGGGCCTCCCCTGAGCACGGTGCGGGACTCGAATGTGCCGGGCGGGGTTGGTGTGAATTGTAGCTTAGCAACTCCCCCTGTCCCCCCTCGCCGTGCCGAGGGTCTGGTGTGCCCCGCCGGCCCAGCCCGCGGCTCGCACCGCTCCTCCCGCCAGAGGGTGGCAGAGGCCCAGGGACCGCTGCCGGAACACCTGCGTGCCGGGGACTTGCCCTCAGTGCTGCCATTAGATTACCATTGTATACCAGACATCCCTTCGCTAAAAACAGAACCATTAAGACAACAAGTTTTTGGTACTCCTGACACTCCCATGTCTGCGTTTTTCCATCCACACCCCGAGCATGTTTAGCCAGCATTTCGTGGTGTGACCGCGGTGCTGAATTCCAACGTGCCACGGCAGCTACGCAGGTCCCTAAAGCAAACCCTTCTCCAAAAGATGGCACGTAAGGGGCTGGAATCTGCAATGAGACGAGAGGAGGGGAAACAGCCCGATGGAGGCAGAGAATTTCATCCTGTGCAGGAGACGCTGGGCAGTGCAAGGAGCAGCAGGGCTGTGTCCTTTCTGAAGGACTCGAGGGAAAAGCAAAAACTTACAAGCCCGTTTTGTAAAGGAAACAGTCCGAGTGACAGCACCAAGTAGCCAGATGACTGCCCTGTCGAGCACAGTGACTCTCTAGGAACTGGACGTGTAACAAAGACACTGGCAGCACAAAGGCTAGTTTTCAAACATTGCTTTCCAGACATTAATGGCCCTAGCTGACACGACCTTTTCTCATATCTAGATTATAATTTTAAAGCTGGTTTTCAACCAATCTCGCAAAACCTTTGCTCAGCGCAGAGTGTGAGAAATAATAATATGACTGTAACTAATTGTCTTTGTAAACGTAAGCAAGCGTTCAGAGGAAGTCATGGCAGGACTGCAGTACAAGAGTCAACGAAAGACCACGCAAAGAAGCCCTGAGCCGTCAGTCCCCGTGAGACGTGACCCAGCCGGGTGTCTGCCCGACACGCTTATTCCTCCCCTTCTGGCTCTCCACGAGTGCGTGTGTCTGGAGTAAACAGACATGGTTTAACATAACTATTTGCATCCTTGTAGAACCTGAGGCCCGCGAGGGGAAGGAGCCAGGCAGTGCAGGCCAGCGAGCCTCCCGGGGTGGGCGGGCAATAGGACCCTCCCAGCCCCTCGAGGGGCCCGGCGGGCGGCGCTCCCGGCCCGTCCCCGCGCTCAGCACCGCGGACAGCGCCCGGCCCGGCCCCGGCGGGTCAGCGGGGCGGGGGCCCGGCACGGCCCGGGCGGTGCGCGGAGCCCTCGCTGTCTCCCGGGCAGGAGGGGGCCGGGAGCGATCCCCGCGGCCCGCCCGGCTCCCCTCACGGCCCCTCTGGGTGGCGCTGCCCCTCCAGCCCAGAGGCGCCGCCAGCCCCGCGCACAGCCCGCCCGGCCGCGCTCGCCGCCATCCATCCGTCCCGGCCTGGCGGGGGAAAACAGCAAACCCCGGGGCTCCGCGGGGCCCTCCCTCGCCCATCTACAGCCTGGCTGTACAGCACGCCTGGGAACGCTTGCTGACTCCTATTTGCAACCGACCAGCTTGAAAATCCGACCCAAACACGAACCACGGCAGCTCAGCGGCTTCATTCAGAACCCGCCACACCAACTGAAAGCTTTGAAACACTCCCGGCAGTGTACACGCCCAGGCTAGGGCACTCAGAGATGTGCCGCTTTCACCGGGAGGGTCAGAAGTCTTCCCTGCAGCCGTGCTGCCCAAGCAGCCTGCTGCTCTCTCCCTGCATGTGCCCGGCCCTTCCTGAGGCCACTGCCGAGAGCACCCTGGGCACAGGTTACAGGGAATCTCTTCGCAGCTGGGGACCCGGGAGACTCGCGCTTTACTTTGAATCCAGATGTTTACTGAGGATGTGAAACACACAGGAAAAACCACTGATGCACGGTATCAGCAGGGCAGGAGGATGAAGATGTATAATTCCCTTAGCTGGAGCTTGTAAGCAGCACATCAGTTAGAACTCACTTTAAAAAGCCAGACCATGGGGTATTTCTTGAAGTCACCTCTATCCACAAACTGGAAACGCTAAAATATGAATCTTGAATATCCTGAGTGGGTAAAGAATGAATGTGATGCAATAAATATTTTTAGCAACAAAGACTAATTAATTATATAGTTTTTATAGCTGTGGACATATAAACAATGACTGTCAAGCAGAAAAAAAACCCCAGAACATTTATACTGCAACCTATAGGTTTGAAAAGTCACTGTGTTTGGAGCTGCATACAGTATTTTAAGAAAGATGATCCCTCCTGCCTACACTGTAGGGAGGTCACAATGTAACCACATGCCAATGGAAAGGCAAACAAGACAATAAGTCCCTGTGCCGTAACATTTCTTGTTTCTTCATATTCTGAACTGTAGTGAAGTTATATATGCATTTATCTGCAGGCAGGACAGTAAATTTGACTTCTGGTGATTATTATTGTTATTGTGAGGGGTTCCCTCCATGAATACTCTATGTTGCATTTTAATTGCCATTTTATGTGGATTATGAGTATTTTAGCAGACTGGGGTAAGGCTCTTTCCTTGAAACTGTATACAAAAACAGGTACACAGAACATCTGTGATGTTTCTGGACTTGTGGGTTTGTATTTTTGTCCTTGCAGCATATGACCTTTGTTTGTTTTTAGTAATACAGCCAAAATTTGTAATCCAGAACATTATTATGAACTATATTTATTGCATCTGGTATCTGTTTCCCTCCCCCCCACACCTCCATTTCTGTTACAAAAAAATCCACTTTATCTTAGACAGAATGGAATAATATAAATAATAAATTTCATTAACTCTTGACACAGAAAAATTGTTATAAGTGCTTCAGAACTTTTCTGGCTATCATCTTCAGTACTTAAAAAATACAGATGATAAATTCCTGTATATCTGGAAAAAAAAAAAAAGAAAAAAAAGTTGAGAGAAAAAACCCTCTACAAATGGAAATTGGTGAAGACTGTGGATTTATACTCCTACTCTACAGATAATTTTTTCTGTTTTCTGTCACTTGACAAAAAAATAATTGAAGATGAATGATATGTTTGCTTTGGGTTTTATGAACAGTCAGCACTGATGTACCCAACAGGCCCATATTTAAGGATCATGTACATCATTCGAGTTTCAAAGACAGCTCAAGATGAACTGCCAGAGAGAACATTCAGCACTGCTGTGATAAAGGGCATTTAGAAAAGTCTAATCTGAAGCACATTGTTTTACATACTTTGTGGCTTCTTGTTTCAGGATGTCCCCTTCCTGATCCATGCTGGCATGTCTTGTTGTCCATTTTGATCTGCTTCATCTGAAAAACATCCCAAAGAACAACCCACCTCCTGAAACAATAGAAGTGGGAAATCCCAACTCCTAACACCCTCAAGCAAACATGGAAAGAAACAAAGAATTCCCTTACTTCCAAACTGTAACAAAATAAAACCTTCTTTATCTAGATGGATCAAACAAAATTATTTAAGTTAGGTAACTGTGATTGTAACTTGAAAAAATATCAGAAGTGATAGTACACCAAATAAGTCTGCTCTCTACCAGTTTTAGAGATTGCAATTTTACCCTGTATCTGAAAGAAAATTTATTTCTCACCTCCCCTAGTAACCCTGTAGAGCCAAGACAGCTAATGTCTGGATATATTTCCCCTTACGATATTTAATTGTTACATATCACTGAATTATATATTTTATCACTGATTTGTATCTTTTTATCCCATAGGAGGCATCAGTTTACAATGAGAACATTCAGCAGTTTCAGGAAGGCTGCTGCAGGAGATCATGCAGTTTGACTCTCCAATCTCAGAACAAATTCGGAGAGCTGGATTCTTGGATTTTTTAACACACAATTGCTTAAATTAAGCATATTTCATAAATAACCCTCAGGACACAAGAAGCATGGGCTTTTCTGCTACTTGAAAAGCCCAAAAAACTTTGCAAATCATAACTCAATTTCAGGTATGGGCTTTACAAGTCTCAAAAGTTTTCAGGATCATTAGAGTTGTGATCTTATCTAGGCTTTTGTTTTGTTTTTGTTGGTTGCTTTGGTTTTTTTTGTTTGGTTAGTTTTTGGTTTTTGTTTGTTTTGGTTTGGTTTTTTTTCCCTTTTCCCCCTCTTTCCCCTGTGGTGGATAAGTCAGGTTTTGCCCTGACAGGTTTGTTAGTTCACCCTGGACAGCCACCAGTACTAGTCAAATAGCAGGTTTTCTGCAGCACTGCATTTGAAAGCCTTCCTTCCTCTGGTTTCTTTTTAGCTACAATATTACAGAAATGGAAACAAAAATTGTTTCCAAAATAGAAGGTTAAATGCTGATTGAAATACAAGGGGTTTGAGCAAAGTGCCAATACCTATGGTTTTTAACACAGTGCAATCAAAGCGCAGAAACACAAACAGGATGGTATGAGCAGCTACAAAGATGGACAACTGGCACACTACTCTGAAAAGTACAGTGATATGTTCTTGTCTGCCAAGACATGTGTTTGTCCACCAGAAAAAACAGATGGACAGGTAAGAAAAAAACCCCTTCTCTCTGTTAGAATGAGTGTTAGTCTTCCTTATTCTGAGTGGATTTCATTAGCATCTTTACAACTAACGGATTCCTATTTGGAGGTAATAAAAGAGTGCATGAACTTTAAGGAAAACAATCAGTTCTTACACAGGCCTCTCTATTCAGTACAAGTATGGAAGACTATGAAAATATTGAGGGGCATTTTTTAAGGAAAAAACATTTCTCCCAGATCAAGAGAGAGGTAATTCAAGTTGAAGACATCTCCCAGACAGAAAAATCAAGTTAGACTTGTTACACAAGTCACATACTCCAATCTATTTATGTAATAAGATTTTGTCTACTTTGGCCTTTCAAAACTTCTCTGCAAGCACACACTTACCTAATGCTCTTGACTCCTCTTGATGGTGTTCTGATAGCTGCACTTGAAGAAGACAACCACAGGAAAAAACAGAGCTGCTGTCATCTGGGGCAGCATTAGCAACTCAGCACTAGAACAAGAGACAGAACTTAGCCATGCTATCTTTAATAGTTTAGCCACAACAAAGTTTTAAAGCTAATACACATGAGATAAAGAGCAGCACTGCTCTGAGTAGTGAATCAAGCATAAATTCCCTCTTCATAACCTTAAGGGATACTTAATGTAACCCTTGCTAGGGTTTAAAGGAACTATTTGGGAAGGGAATCAGGACAGTACAATGATCATGCTCTGGTTTCTGACAGCTCTGCTCTCCCCAGGACAGGTAACAAGGCCACTTGCATTCCTCTCCAGCTACAGGGAGAACACCAACAACAGAACACCAACTTGGCACTTCACTCCTCAGCATTATTCGACCAGTCAACCTTTTTCTTCAGAGATTATTAATCTGTTTAAACAAATGTCTCAACACTGAAAATAACGTGAGCTAGCAAAAACATTGAAAGATTTATCAGATATCCACACTCAAGCTAGTCATGCCATACAGAAAAAATTAAAGATGTTCCACTGGTTTTTTCCTTCAGGGAAAATTCTGTTACAAGGCTTTAGGGATCTGAAGACTGCAAAAATTAACGACATGTAGCTTTTCTAGAATGTTAAAGAGTCCAGAATTTCCTTCTCAAGAATCTGAAATGTTAGACATGGAATCTGGCTTGTGTTTTGGTGTAAATTAATGTAGTCAGATATTAACATAACCACTACTTACTAGAGACAGGCTGTATACAATGCTGCAACAGACCGCAGCTGCAGTAGGCAAGATTGCATTCTGGTTACTGGTTTTCAACATGTTAAAAAAAAATCACTCTCTTTGTGAGTGAATAGGCTCTTCCTAAGATACAGCAGGGGATCCAGGTGGGTGAAGGATAACTCCTGAGAATTTTAAGAAATTCTTGTTCAAGTAAAGGCATTACAGATTGATTTGCTACTTTAAAATGTTTTTTTTTGGTCAACAGTCAGTTTAAAAATGCCTATTTTAACCAACCAGCCAGCCAGCCAACTAACTAACTGAGCACAAAAGATGAAAAATCCTTTCAAAAACCATTTAACACCCAACAATTATTCTTCATTTTCACTTTGCATTGATTCTCTGCAGAAGAACAAGAATACACTGGTAATGACAGGGGCTCCAGGAATGCCCTGAGATGCCACTGGGATACCGAGACATTGTACCTTGGACCAAGATGAAGTACTGGAGACCTGCAAAGGCACTTCTACAACACAGGAAAATCTCTTCAAGTAATTAATCTCAAAACCTGTGATTTTATGTTCTTTATGCTGCTGGGGTTAAACAAAGAAACAGACCCTGCAAAACTAAGCCTTGTTAAGAGGCACAAGTATTTGATCAGCATTCTCTGACATGTTTATGAAAAAAGATCTGCATCAGGAATTATCAAAAGGAAAATAACACAACACAGAGATATCACTTCAGCTGAAGTCAGGAAGAAACCCATGGAAGTTCTTTTACATGGGCACATCTATCTAAGCATGTGAATATCAATCTATTATTTCTCCGAGACTTATATACTTCATTAAGTAACATTTAGACACATCATTGGTGAACAGAGATTTTTCTTACACTAAGGTAAAATAAAGATACACACTTAAAATTGTAGTATGAAATGGTTACTATATAATCTGAAATATTAATACCAGGCCCCAGAATTTCTGCAGTGAAAAGCAATACTAAATTTTAATGTACTCGTGTCTTTAATAAAATATGTTTATTGTGTATCTTTTCTTCTGCTTACCCCAGAAAAGCATGTTAGCTGTGTTTGGTTTTCATTAGTTAACTTTACTGGATGTGGTTACACTCAGTCCAGTTCTCCACACCCACATAACTGCAGGTTTTGTACAGTAAAATTATTAACACCTAAAAAAACCCAACTTGTAAATAAAGTAGGAGTTGGGTGCAAGCCTTACCTGCAGTAGCATGGCTCAAAGTACTTTTTCAGCACCTTAAAACCAGAGAATAGCACTATCTGTCAAGTTAGAAGCATACCTTTTACAGGAATGCCAGCCACTGAATATCCAAACTTCTAAAAATGTTTGAACTTATTATCTATTTCTTTCTGCATTGTAACATGGTTCACTTAGTCCTCACCATGTGGACACCAACTGATTTGAGGTAATACATATGGCAGACATCCCACATTGATGTCTGCGTTAAAAATGGCAAAGATATTAGTATCAAATGTAAACCAGCTTGAGTTTATATATATGATCTATTCTTGAGATAATCTACTAAAGGGGAATCTGACTCTCAAGAGCATATCTGAATAATTTTCAAGCTTTAATTCCAATCCAGAAAAATAAGCATATTTACAAAGTAGGAAGAATGACTCCCAGCCTATGTTTTCTCCCTGTCATTAGTAAAAGCATTCATATGAATTCACTTGATTTTTCAGCAAATTGTTTTCTCTTAGAAAAAAAAGCAAATTCAAAAACAAGTAATAGGAGATGAATGATGGGGACACTATAATGAATATTACTAATTCAGGAATCACAGCCCCAAAGAGGTTGATAATTTTCACTCCTTTCAATTTAATTCCACTTCCTTCTGGAAAGCAGCTGTTTACTTATCACTTACCCATGTCTAGAAAATAATCCTTTTGTCCTTTCTAAAGCCTGTCTGTGTCCAGAGAAACAATTAAATATCTGTGGTAAATTTGTTCAAGGAGTCTCAGTCTTATAATCTCTTATGGAGACCAAACTCCTCAGGAGTGTAAAATCAGACCTTACCAGTTGATTATGAATATTCACATCACAGTGGCAGCTACTACTGTAGTTCATGCCATCTCAGTCTATAACTTTTATAAATGTTGACAATGAATTAATATTAAATCGATACAAGTCACAATCTTATCGGTTATGTAGATTTTCTGATCAATTTCACAATTGGCAATTATTCAACAGTATTACTTGATTTATCTCCACATCTAGACGAGAGACTGTCACTGAAGCTATGTATTTTTACAAAGATGTCAGGCAAAGCTTTTCAGCTAAAATACTCTTAATAGCTATTGCATTCCTGTCAAGGCTATAAAAATCACAACAATTTTCAGCAAGCAGTGCTTTTATTTTAAGGCAACATTTCTGCCACTCAAAACTATAACACTGTTTTGTAGATTACAGAGTTTTGTATAATCATGCTGTTTTTCCCTTGTTCAAGTGCTGCAAAGGAATATATCAAGTCCAATACTCCTAAAATACTGTTTTGCTCAACTAATGATGTGTCACAGTTTCCATGTAACTTGTTGCCACCTGGTCTAGTGGAAGGTGGCCCTGCCCATGACAAGGGGGTTGGAACTAGATGGTCTTTAAGGTCCTTCCCAACCCAAACTATCCTGTGATACTATTCCACAATTCATATAACTCTTTTCAAAATTACCGAAATCTGAGTCAGCAGTTGCTGCACATACAGGTTCAGAAATTCTGGAAATTAGGTCTCAGTACATCACTTAGATTGAAATTGCCCTTATACTGTGACTCCCAAGGAGGAGCAGAACCTTGTAATGAAGCAGCATTCTGATGCACTGAAATAACAGGACATATACATGTATGACTTCAAGATCAGAAGAATAAAAAAGCACAGAGTACCTGGTTTATATTTGACATAGGTTTTTCTTTGCCTTATAAGAATTTTAGCTCCAGTGCTTAAGTTTTCCAAGTTGTAAAGGTAATACAATTCACAAGTCTGCACACATTAGTGCCCTTGATGTAGTTTCTGTTGTCGCTGGGGCACAGAATGGTCCCTGGAGAAACACTTTCACAAAAGTTTTTCAACTAGTCGTTCAAATTGCAATGAATTTAAACATTCTACACAAAACAAAGACTGATTCATATTTATTTATCTATCTGTTCACCTATAGTTATAACAGAAATATAAAACCAGATTAAAGGACAGGTTACAGAACATGAAGATGTTGAGTTCCTATAATGTAACTTAACCAAAACTATGTTTTATTTGATCTAAATTACAATGGTGCCAAGTGAACCACAGGTTAAACAGTTCATCCATGCATTTCCAGTCTTTCAAAATTAATTGGGTGACAAATCGTTGTATTATTGAGCTCTAATTGCTTTAAAAAGCATGTAATAGATCAGCTGCAAAACCAAAGACATATTACCATGGTACTGCTTGAACTTCTGAAAAGCAAATTCAAAACAGTTGCTTCACATTTTGGCTCACCTGACAGAAATTTGTTCCTCAACTCAAATATTTCTTTGACTTGAAGCTTATGGTGAAATTTTTTAAATTTCCACTTCAAATATACACTATCAAATTGTTC
This sequence comes from Zosterops lateralis, assembly GCF_965231275.1. Classification (NCBI taxonomy): domain Eukaryota; kingdom Metazoa; phylum Chordata; class Aves; order Passeriformes; family Zosteropidae; genus Zosterops; species Zosterops lateralis. Next base: position 18,714,765 of record NC_139767.1, read on the forward strand.
AACATCATGCTTTGTTTGATTTCCCTGACTAAGTAATGAGTATTTTAAAGCAAATAGTATTATAAAAGGTAGCAATTGTTAAATAATTTACCTTTTGGCCCCTCAATACATAATTTTTTCGTTTTTGTTTGCTTCCAAAATAGAGACAGCAACTTGAAAAAGCATTAATTTTCTATTTATGGCACTACTTAAATCCTGAGGTAGTGAAAATTTTCACCAACTTCAACAAAAAATCCACATAAGGAAATAAGCTGAAACTTTGGAATCACCTAATTTATTGCATGAAAATTCAAAGCAATGGAATGTAAAACATCATTCAATTAATCTATTGCCACAAAGGAGATGTATATTAGATTCTGGACTAAGCTGATGCTTACCTTCTTGGTCTCTGTCCTTTTTGAACAACTGCCTCTAGTAGAAAATGAAATGACAAAACAAAAGACCAACCACGTGTTTTTCTTTACAGTAGACTATCAGAATTTGTCTGAAGAGACATTGAACAAACAGAACATCATTTTTCTTTTCTTTTAAAGAAGTCTTGGGACAGTACATTTTTACTTCACCTCAGTTACCAAAACAATAATTAATATTGATTTAAACAAAAAGAAAATCAAACAAACAAAAAGAAAGGAAACCAATGAGGACTTTAATAGAGTTTCCTACAAGTTCTTGAGGTGGACTCCTTCTCTGGGGTCTCTATCACTATTAGGAGTCATCTATACAACAAAACACTGATATACAGCTCATGATCTACCTGATTATGCAAACACCCACAGTTTGTTCTTACATCCTACTGAGATCACTTTACCAGTTATTTCACACCTTGCATACAACAGTCACCTTGACCCACCCCTTGGATAATAGGAGTTAAAAAACTTACCTGGGAGAGAACAGCCAGGATACAGCCCCTCCTGATTCACTGAGCCACTGTTTGGAATTCAAGGAGAACAAGCTGGAACAAGACAGCTCTAGAAGCAGAGTGAAGCTGTAAGCCATGCAGCCCCTTTTCCTCTGTTTAGTGGATGTCAAACTGTGTAATTAGGAAAGATTATTTGACATTATAGGACTGTACAATGGTGAAGTTCTTCAGCAGGAGAAGCAGCAACAGTATCTAGAATTGTACATCCTAGAAAGGAGTGTGAATTCCAGGAGATGTATTGCACTTTCACAAGTATCTAACATAAAAACACTCTACAGTAGCTACAAAACCCCACATTTTTCCTCAACTGTACCTACAGCATGACTTCCATAACTACATAAAATCAAAGTACAAAATTTGAATGTAGAAGCTGGAATAAAAAAAGCTTAAAATTTGACACATCATAGAAATTATGCCCAGTGCAGTAAGTACCATCCTTAACCTACTTTGCCCTTCAGAATGTGCAGTATTTATTATAATTCTAACTTACTCCACTGGGTGGATTGCTCCTTTTATACCCACTAAGCACGATCAAATCAGTGCAATAGAAGAACTGCTGATGCATGAAATGATGGGTCAATGTAACCTTGTCGTGGAGTAATATCCCCGCAAATCACAGCAAACAAATAAAACAATTCATTTTATTTGCTGCAGGTATTAGGCAAGGCATAAATTATCAAAATTTGAAACAGGAACATTTTAACAGCAAATATAATATATTGCTCCATACTACTATACAAAGACCTCATTTAAATAACACCTTAACACACAACATGGGGAAAAAGCTTTTACAAATGAAGGGTGGTTTTAGTCACACTACCATCTACCAGTGGACTTTCCCAAATCACTATAACCAATGGTCTTCCACTGCAGGTCTTCCTGCAGTGAAGCTTTCTAAGAACTTTTGTCATCAGGTGTCTTTCTTTTCATGCCTTGTCAGTTATGGATGTCTCTGGAGTAAGTTCATCGAAACAACTGGCAAGCACATTTAGCATAATTTTTACATATAAAAGTTCTATTATTTGCTATTTTTTATTTTTCATTTTAGTTCATTTACCAAAATAAAGTTAGCATTGTATTCTTGAAGTTATCATGCACTTAAAAAGAATTTTGTCTATGAGATGATTCATAATTGTATAAGAAAATACTTTGGAAGGCAAGTGTAAAGGTGGCAAAATTGAACTACCACCCCAGTGGTCACATGCTAAGATAACATCCTATAAACCATATTGGAAGCATTAATGCATTATATTATTCTTAACAGCATAAGATGTTCCATATGGACCTCTGATATGCAGTGCTATTAATAAAAAAAATCTTAAAAAAACCTCTTTTAGAATAAACTACATACGTGTTTGTGTAAGCATACACACACATTTATAGAGGTTATGGTTGATAAATTCAACTTACAGGAGCTTACAAGGCTGGTGTTGTGTAATTCCCAGAGTACATGCTCATAATGGTTTTATGTAGCAACAGTGAAACGTAATATAAACAAAATTTAAATGGTATTTAAACTGGAGACTCCAATCTTGAAGGGTTTGTTATATGTGACAACTGTATAGAGAACAAATTACATATACTACTGAGAATCTGATGTATGCTGAACTTTTAAGGTGAGTGGGTTATATTTTCTTTCCTAAAATATCCTCAGTAAAAGTGTTCAACTTTACAAATGCAGAGAAACTATTTTAAATGCTAGGGATTAGTGAATGGGGGAAAAAATGCATGATTATTTTATGTGAGCCAATAAATTTTTAAAAGGCATGGTTTAACATTAAAAAATAGTGCAAAGTCATTTTAGAGTCTGAAATACTGTATTTATAGTTATACATTTAACATGAGAAGGAGGTGTTGGAATGAAGTCTTGAAAAAATTTCATTTTTAATTTGGGACATGAGTGGGAACACATGTGTTATCATGATAGATATCTCAAGAAGAATATTCTTGTCAGAGCAATTTTCCAGCAAGTGGATATGTCAGCTCATTATAAACCCTACATAATACACTACAATGCCATTATTAGGTTTAAGCAGGGTCTGCCTGGCCGCACAAAAGCCAAGATACAAATATTAATAATATTTATTTATAAACTGATTAAAAAGTCAAAATAAAATCATTAGATACTAAAATGTGTTACTGATGCTATCATAGTAAACACACTTTCCAACATTTTAGTAATAGACCTGGAAATTAGAAACTCTTATTAAAAATACGCCACATTATTTGTAGTCACAGATACTTCATAAGAAGATACAACTGGATTGATCACTTCTGGCATTCCAAACTCCTGAAAAATAAAATCAAACATAAAGAAATAATTTTAAAACAAGTTTCACAACCATATCCACATAAAATCTAATAGAGATCTGAAGGCTCCTATAAACAGAATCAGCTGTTTTTCCTTTAATCTTAGGCTGAAAGGATCTGTGACACAGTAGTCATATGCCAAAAAAAACCTTTCGAACATTAAACAAAAAATCTGCAACTCTTCTGGTCAGTCTTAAGGATACATTTATTTTTTCTATAACATACAAATTAGAAGTTCAGAAGCTCAATAACAAAAAGCAGAATTCCTGAACACACAGTAGTTGTTCATCCCTGAAAACAACAGACCAACCTCTCTCTGCCCTCCTTGCCATTACTGGCATTTATAAATATTTTTCCCTTTGCTGCTCTCTCACTTTGAAGCAGCTAAAGCAGGCTGTATTTTGTTGCTGGGATTTGGCCTCCCCTCACAGAAGGCACACAGCTGTCAGGAAAGCACCATGTTTTATGTTTGAATTTCACTGCGTGGCCAGACCCTGCTCCCTTAAAAGTCAGAGAAAGCTCTTCCTTTAAGTTAATGAGGAGCAGAAAGAGGTCTTGAGTAGCAAGTTTCTACAGTATTGTGTGTATTTATAGAAACCTAGAAAGGTTTGGATTGAAAGGGACATTAAAGATTATCTAGTTCCAAACCCTCTGCCATTAGCAGGGATACTTTCCCCTAGACCAGGTAGTTCAAAGCTCCCTCCACTCTGCCCTTGAACACTTCCATGGATGGGGCATTCACAGCTTCTCTGGGCAACCTGTTCTACTGCCTCACCACCCTCACAGTAAAGAATTTATTCCTAATATCTGATCTAAACCTACTCTTTTTTGGTTTGAACAAATTACTTCTCCTGTCCCTCCTTGGCCTTGCAAGAAGTTCCTCTCCAACTCTCTTGTAGGCCCCTTTGGGTACTGGGAGGTGCTCTAAGGTCTCTCTTGGAGCCTTCTCTTCTCCAGGCAGAACAGCCCCAACCCTCTAATCCCTTGCTCATAGGAGAGATGCTCCAGCCCTGTGATCATCTTTGTGGCCTCCTCTGAATTCGCTCCAAAGGTTCACTTCATTCTTATGCTGGGGGCCCACAGCTGGGCACAGTGCTCCAGGTGGGGAGTAGAGGGGATTTCACTGGGGAGAAAGGCCAGGCTGAAAACAGTGCTACTGCCTGAGGAAGTGGCTGAACTTCAATTGCCTCATAAACACCCCAGATGTGATCCTACTTACTCTTCTGGCCACTGAAATAACCGTGGCAGCACTGCACAGGTGATTAGTAGACTTCTTTGTGCAACTCTGCCTATACCTAAGAGTTGATCCAAGAGCTGGAAGCACCACCACAAGCAGTAGAAGCAGCTGCTTCTACCCTTGCCTTATTCTCACCTGCTTTTATTTTTCATAACTTGGGTACTGATGAGACTCAGTGTTTCCTCCTGCTCCTCCAGGTAGGTTATTTTACAGTCAGCTCATACTAGCTAGATCTGGTCAAAAGACACATGGCACAGGCTAATTCAAGAGTAGGAATAAAACAGTCAGATGAAGGGAAGGAAAAAGAAGACCAGTAATTATTTAAACTCAACTAAGTAGCACAGAGTCCAAACACTTGACCACGCCTCTTGCAATAAATATCCATAATCTGAAGCATTCAGGAAACTCGACAGCTCTTGTACATTGGATTGGGAAAATATGTGTCAGACAAAAATACTGTGTTACAAAATTTAGTCTGGGAAAAATAAAGTATCAGAAGGGCTATCACCTTTCAGATGTTACCATCTTAAAGACTTGCAGCTTTTTGTATGATGTAATAAAGAGAAAAAAAATAGAAGTCAAGACTGCTTGTGTAATGAGTGTTTTATATTTTAAATTAAATCAGCTTTCATGTTATACAGGTATGTAACAAAAAACCCTGCAAAGCCAAAACCCTTATACTTGAACTCATTCCTTTAACTACAAAGTTGTCCACTAATGACAGAAAACCTTCTCTGGACTTCACATAACCTGCTTCAGGGACAGGGACGTTTTATAGCCCAGGGAAAAGCTGTGAGGACAGAGCTCTGTGTGGTAATGCTGTTCCACATCTGACCCACAGAAAAAATGAACTATAACAATGCCAAAGCTTATCCCACTGCAGTGAAAGATGAACAAGCCACTTTACAGAAACAAAAGCTAGGAGTGTTGAGGGCTACGTGTATTTGAAACAAAACAGAAGAAAAATCAAACGAAAACCAACCTATCAACCAAACAAAACCGACCCCCCAAAACAAACAAAAACAAACAAAAAAAAACCCAAAAAACAAACCCAACCAAGCACCAAAGAAAACAAAAACCAGCACGCCCAAAGCCACTATACCAAAAACGTTAGGTACCCTGGGCCTACGACTCTGAAATAATTTCCAACTTGCCGCAAAAAAAAAAAGTCAGAAATATGTCCAAAGTTCCCAGCAGGTTTACTCCCTCAAGTGCCCTCAGCCGACACATGTCCAGAGTGGAACAGCGCCCGCCCGGCCCCGGGGGACCACAGCCTGCGGCACCGGCACTGGCACCGGCACCAGCACCAGCACCAGCATCAGCACCAGCACCAGCATCAGCACCAGCACCAGCACCAGCATCAGCATCAGCATCAGCACCAGCACCAGCACCAGCACCAGTATCAGCACCAGCACCAGCACCAGCACCAGCACCAGCACCAGCATCAGCATCAGCACCAGCATCAGCACCAGCACCAGCATCAGCATCAGCACCAGCACCAGCATCAGCATCAGCACCAGCATCAGCATCAGCACCAGCATCAGCACCAGCACCAGCATCAGCATCAGCACCAGCACCAGCACCAGCACCAGCATCAGCACCAGCATCAGCACCAGCACCAGCACCAGCATCAGCACCAGCACCAGCACCAGCACCAGTATCAGCACCAGCACCAGCATCAGCACCAGCATCAGCACCAGTATCAGCACCAGCACCAGCACCGGGGCCCCCACAGCACGGCCGTCCCGGGCACTGCCCGCCGGCTCCTGCCGCTGTCCCGGCCCCGTCCCGCCGGGATCTCCGCAGCGGGGCCGGCAGGGAGGGCCGGGGTGTCCCGCGGCCGCTCCGGGCGGGAAGGGCCGGCTGGGTCTGGGGTCACAGGGGCGGCCCCAGAGCCCGCTGGGCTGAGCGCCGGGGGAGCGCTGTGAGAGGGGAGGAGCGCGATACCTGTGGGTGGGAACAGCCTGGAGAATGGGGTTCTGTGCCGTCCCTCAGTTTTAAGGGGCATTCAGGCAACACTGAAACGGTTATAAAGCCATCATGGCTGCTCAAACAACTCTCAAAGGATGTTGAGACTCACCAAGTGTAAATCCAGTCATAACGGGGTGAGACAAATATGTGACGGATCGGCCAATCTGTCACTATTAAACACAACAAACAAAATGAGATTCCAGCTCAGGAAGTTTCTGAAGCACTGTTCCCCAGAAGCTGAGAGGCTGTGCCAAGGGAAATATCTGTTTTATATGTGCCTTGTTTTTAATCCATTTTCCATAGCATCTGTTACTGGAAAACAGGCTCCTAGGTTAAACAGACCTTTGGTCTGGCCCTTGATACTTGTGCATCTCCATTATGTTTTCTTTTTTTTTTTCATTTCCCCTGAGAAAACCATTTCAAACATCTCCATTCCTGCTTGCCAAAGGATGCTGAATGTACCAGGGGCTCTTCCTGCATTCTGGGACTCTCTAATGATTATGTGGTTGGCTCCAGGGACATGTGCAGTTCTGCAGTTTCCTTATGGCCTTACACACATTCTTCCCCCAAAGGCATCAAAATGATTTTAAACAGATGTAGTGGGATACTGTTAGGCCTTCCCTGAGAGCATTACATCCGAGTGGGCAAAATACTCTGATCCCAGAAATATGAATCAGGTCCCCCCCCTCCCCCAAGCAAGAAGATAGGAAAGGAAAAAGCTGAGACTTGGTGGAGAGGTACTATTAAGAATCTAATTACTGATGCCTGAGAGCTGAAGGTGGGAAGATATGATCTCAACCACACTCATCTGTTGTCACGAAAACTTAGGGGCATTAGCTGTGTAATCTGACATGACACCTATCTCTGGGCAGGTCTTCAGGGCTGATTCAATCATTTAGTGAACCTTTTTGGCTGAAGTGCTCCTTATTGCAGTCTAGTTTGAAGTGAATTTGTAATGAAAGAATTCTAAATAAATAAGAATTCTAAATAAATTCTACAAATAAATCCTAAAGAATTTATTTGTAGAATTCATATTGTAAAAATCCTTGATAGTCATCATTATTATAGCTCTAAATGCATCTGACAGGCATTAGTGATATATTCAGATTATTTCATTAAGATTAATAGAGGATTGGCTTTCTGATCAGCAAATAAAAAGATGTTGCACCTTTCTAAAAACAAGTACTCCTTTGCATCAGCCAAACTACTAAAGAAAAATATTTTCCTTTTAAAAATTCTTATTCTAAGACCAGATTGTAACTGGTGCATAAGAAACCTCTATACATGGAGAAGGAGAAGAGAAGGTCAGGTCAGTCATAGTTTGTCTCTGACTGACGTAAGACTTCATGGCTTAACCAATGAGAAAAACATCTCCTGCAGGCAAGAACTCAGATGAGGCTATTTTATGCTTTTGATTTACCTTTCTGAATAAATGATGATAGAGAAAAGTGGCTATCACTACAAAAAAGTGCTGTGGAATCAGCAGCAAGTCAAGAAATTTGGCTGCTTTGATTGAGGTTATCACATGGCATTGAGCATTGAGATGGCAGGAACTCGGTCATTTCTGCAGCAAGATTTCATGAGAGACTGTGCTCAATGCTTTTGAGATCAAGAGCAAAACATTCAGGATGTATTAAGGATAGTACATTAAAAAGTCTAGTAATTTTAAAGGTGTGAGACACACCTGTAATTGGAGGCAATCTTGGTTGAATCACTGGATCTTAGATTTTGTTCTAAAAAATGTGCCTTGTATGCTGGGCTTTTCTTTTACACCTTTTAAATAGGAAAGAATGTTTTCTGAACTGGTAGAAGCTCTGCTGTAATCTGGTAGTCTGGCCTTGGGAGCAGGGTAAGGACTGTAGCCACCCAAGAAGGACTTGTGCAGAGAGGAACAAGTCCTTACCCAGAGGCAACGGGTAATTGCAGAAGTTCCAGTGAAGGGTAAAGCTCCTGTTGTCAAAGGACCCAGTCCAGCCAGCTCAGGGAAAACTGTCATGTCCCAGTGCCTCACACCTGCTCTGGGGTGGCTGTGCCCCTGTAGGGCACACAAATACTGCAGCTGTTTCTGAACCTTGTGCAGAGAAAGTAAATTCCATGGGTTCACACTCTATACTGTCTTGCAGATCTGTACAAGAACCATGGGGAATCTAAACCTACATCATCATTCTAATTGTTTTTACCATCATCTAAGTTTTTAATCTTTGATAGTGTGTGTATCTTAATTAGGAGCTGGTTCTCAAGTGTATTGAAAAGCAACCAAACAAACCAAATAATTGTGTAATTCTAATACATCATTCTGGGTATTCAAAACATCTAATTGCTGTAGCTAATTAAAAACAGGCTTGAACTTACCCTCCTCCTTGTCCTTTCTTGAACATGCTCACTAAGTGTCAGAAGTTCTAACATCTAGATCAGAATCTAGACCTCAGTGTTATTTCTGACACTTGACACCTATTTTAAATTAAGTCTAGGATGAATGAATGCATATAATAAAAAGACAAAGGAAATTCTAATGTACTTAGGCACTTTATAAGGAATTATTTTAATGTAACATATTATTCTGCTTTACTGGCTGTTTAATATTTAATATTTCTTAGCAGATTAAAACTGTGGTTCTAATGAGAAAAATAATTGAATGATAAATCTAGAAGGCAATTCCCACATTTAAGTCTCAGTGATTCCAGTATTTTGCAATCACTTTATTTAGCTTAGTAAACTTTCATCTTCAAGTGTAATGAGGCACAATGATTTGAAGTTTTGTGGACAGGGGAGAGAGCAAATGCCATTAATGCAATGTAACATCTGCATAGTGGAACATCCTGCAGAAAACTTTGGGGTTGTACCACAAATTCTCCTGAGTCGTGTAAGGAAACTGGGGAAAGTGAAGCAGCTAGAGGCTTCTAAAAAATTCTTGGGTCTTATGCTTCCTCCTTTGATATAGGATGTGAAGAGAACTAAGGCCCCTTACAAGTGTTGATAGTTGTGAAGGCAATAAAGGTGGCCCACAAAAAAGAAAGGTTGTCTGTCTACTTTGTTTTCTCCCTCACTCTCCTCCTTGACAGAAGCATAATGATCTTCAGATCCATGAAGATCTTCTTCCCCCTCTTGTGGGAAAAAAAACCCAACAACTTTTAACAAGCCCTTCCTCTTATGAGAAAAAACATTTCCCTGTAGACTACCAGAATATGCTGAATATGTTTAGTGTTGCTCTTTGTACATTCACGATCCCACTGGGGTAGCAGAGTTACAGTTCCAGTGTTCACATGCAGTTTTCCAATGGTACAGAGAACAGACTTTCCCTAAAAAGATTGCTCACGGTTTGCTCTCTCTAACCTAAGTATTCTACCACCAAACAGAGCTTTGATTACAGTATTTTGCAAGTAGCTTCTCAGTGTCATTATACAATTTATTTAAGCATTTTATTAAGAAGCTCAGACATAGCCTTAGGCCTCATGTAGGCACATAAGAAGATTTGGTTAATATTTTGGAAAATATAAAAGTGTAATCTTTGCCTCCTTAAAACTCTTTCAGTTCTTTCAGAGCAAATTAATAGCAAGAAGTCAGTGGAGCCACACTGATGAAGGGTCAGGTAATGCTGTGAAGAATGGGCTTCCCATATTAGGCTACTAAAGTGCACAAGCAATGTTTTAGAACTTGTAAAGCAAGCAGATGTCAAGTGTTTGGCTGTTCTTTGCAGAATTAAACAAGAGCAAAGCACCACCACTATTCCTACTTAGAATAAAAGCTAATTATTTAGATGTTTTCATATTCCTTTGGGATTAACATATGATAGCTGAGACCACCTGACATTCTCAGGCTGTGTTATCTTTCCTGCCTAGTCTTTAATGAGTGAACAGTGTGCATTTTCCTTTCTCTTCTTCACATGTGGATTCTAGACCTGTGGAGAGCTGTCTGAAATAGGAGTGAATGTGGCAATGTGACTGACATCTCCTTTCCATACAGATGAGAGATCTGCATGTGGAGATCACAGGCACACCATCTGATCCTGACAAAAGCATGTGGGATATGACCCCAAGTGAAGATATGGGCTTTGGCTAATAAAATTTCTTTTAACCTGCTTTATAATTAGAGCCTCTTTTGAAAGTGTGCTCTGTGATATCTGGTTCTTATTAAAAAGCAAAATGAAAAGTGTTTTTGAGTAGTATACAGGGTAATACTGGAACATTGCTCAAACAGACAGTACTGTTATAAAAACAAGGACTTACAGATAATAGGAATATATTGTTTTTGCAGACAACACTACCTTTTAAAAATGCAAAAACATAGGTACACACTACTGTTTCTGATAAAGATATTGACTTTGATATTTGCTAACAGACACATTTAAGTTGTGAAAAATATCAATTTATGGCATTTGAATATAAGTTTTCATTTTGAGTATGAGTATCCTACAAAAAAAGTGGCTTTCTTTTTCATTTTCCCCCTTATGGTTCATCATTCTTCCATACTAAATGCTATGGTGATGTAATACTCAGTTCAGGACATGTCAGTCACTGTCATGGTAAATGCCTATAATTCTGTGGCAACAGAAAATTAAAAATGTAAAAAATATTGCACTTTATCATGACACAGGTTGACAGAAAGGGCAAATTAGGATGTTGTCTAAAGTGAGTTACTTGCTCATTACTGGCATCAATGGCCATGACCAATACTCCAGAGAAGGCAGATTGAGATTAACTGCCTTGGCACAAGGCCCCTTTAAAAGTGCCTTGATAACTATGTGCACAGAGATATAAATTTGCCCTATTTATGAACTCCTGAGTGGTCTGCTAAATTCATTGAATATCACTGAACATTAAAAGGTATATTTTGTCTAAGAGTTTCAAGACAGGAGCACTGTAGAATCTGAATTTATGCAGACACTCTGTACAAGGCCTCTGCACCTTTAAAGAGTGCACTGAAACTGTTCAGTGAATAGCAACTCAGTTCATACCTCAGGACAAACTTGCCAGTTGTTCAGAAGGTCTTGGCCACTAACTTTAGTACATTGCAGGACAGGATTTACTCCACACCCACCTGAAGAGGAGATGGGAGACCTACATATCTACATGTCCCTGTGTGCCCTTGAATGGACATCCAGAACCTCACTGAGGAGCACAGGCTTTGTGCACAGCCCCACGTTGGCTCCTGCTGACATGGCTAAGCAATGATGTAACCACCAGGCCTGGCGCAGGGACACGATGGAATTTCGTGTGTCCTTAAGTAAACGTGTAACACAAAAGATATTAAGAGATGTTGAGAAGAAAAACAGCCCTGGTGTTCTCCAGGTTAAAAGCCAAATCTCACTATCCATAATCTCCTACTGACTTGTCACAGTCAGAAGGTCAAAATACATGTTTGTTTTCTTTGATTTTCATTATCCATACTGAAACACCTACATGACTTCAAATCAGCTTGGAGTAAATATTAACAGGGAATAAAAACCCATGAAGTTATTTAAAAGACTTTTTGAATTACAGGCACTTCTGCTTTCTCTGGTCAAGACTATCCCTTCAGTCAGGCTAGGGCCTTGGATCCTTCTTCTCTGTGCTGCATATTAACACTTACCTGACAAGGGTGAGCCTTGCTGGGTGCTGCACATTTCAAGCTCCTCAGTGGCTTGGACAATATTTAAATACAAAGTTATTGAAGATACCTGTTAGACGATCCCTTTGAAGGAAAGCTCAGTAGTCTTGAAGGTTTAGGGATCCTCTTTGGTAGTTTGGCAGGAAAATCTAATAGGTCTTTGACCTGGTTGTATCATATGCTAGAGAGGCAGACCCCACATCTTTACCACAGGATTCACAAGAATGTCATAAAAAGTGTGAAATAATTCCAAAAACTGTAACAGAGGTAAAACAAAGTTCTATGCAAACTATAAAATCTGACAAGCTGGACATTGTAATTTTGTTTCTTACTGCTCAGTATGAGAACAGGCTGTCAAGATCCATGAAATATTTTGAAACTTATTTAAAAGTGCCTCAGTAACCATGCAGCTACTTGCACAGAGATACAAATTTGCCCTATTTATGAATTTCCGAGTGGTCTCCTGAGTAATTGAATATCACTGAACAGTAAAAGGTGTCTTTCATCTAAGAGTTTCAAGACAGCAGCATATTATATTCCCTATTTCTTCAGAATTCAGGACTAATACTAGATATGTGAATTTACAAAGTGAAATAGTTAAGTTGTAGTTACTTTAAAATGCAGTCTATCGAAATCTGCAAGTAACTGAAGAATAAATATTTCTTTTAAAAATTTCACCCTTGATTTAATATGGAAAGAAGAATTACACTATGATAGTTTTAGGAAGTCCATCTCCCAATATAGCTTAAAAAACTCTTTAGCTTACTTTTTCTGTAATAGTACTTGAGGAGGTAGGAAACATAATTTTATACATTTGTTGGGTTGTTGCAATGAAGATCTGGCTTTTGATCAGTTGGACCAAAAGGGCAACCCTGCAACCTTGTCCCAGGTGAAAGTCTTCTGCTATTGACCTTTGACTAAAAATAACTTGATTACCAACACATTAAAAAACCCCAAACTATCTGAAGAACAAAGTTGATTAGTTGTGGATTTTTTAATGTTCTCTGCTTAAAGAATCTCAAGTTTTTTAATGATATCCCATTTTTTGGTTGAGATAAATTTATTTGAATTAAATACCAGATGAACTGGTTTATACGATATGTCTATTATATCAATGACATTTAAGTTTTAAAATTAGGAAATGAATTGACCTTGAGCAGCATATGTACTCAAAATTTATAATTAAGAGGAATATTAATAATTTAATTTTATAAAAGGAGCAGCTGTTCTAGTTGATTGGAAACAGTTAAAGTATAAAATGTATTTTGTGAATGCAAAATTAAAAGTTAATTTTATTATGGTGTGCAATTTGGCAACTAGAAATAAATTCTTGAGATGTAAGCAATATATTTTTGTAATGCTCTACCTATACATCAGAAAGGTCACATGTATATTTAAATGCCATATTACTAAAAAAGTTTAATGATTTCAATTGAAAAGCTATCAGATGATTTAGCTATTTACAGATGAGTATGAAACAGCTATGATGCATCTATATTTCCTTTTCCCAATGAACTATTTAAAGGCTTTACAGAGAAATAGTTTAAATGTTTTTATATTATAAACTGTTAGTTTCACTTACCTAAGTAAGTCTCCTAAGTCTCTAATTTTCTGCCTCTGTGTGTGTGTGCTATTCTTAGAGATTAAGATTTTCATTAACATTTGATGCTATGGGTTTTCACTTAAATACATTTCTCTCTCATGACAGGCTTTTCACTAATTTTGACTGCATATTTTTTAACCTGTGTGTTTTCAAGCTTTAATGTAGTCATTACACACGTATATATAAAATGTGCATAGGCTACAACATGACACTAAGAACCCAAAATAGCCTGCTAGAGCCAGACTAGATGCCTGGCAAATTCAGCATGCCTTCAAACTGAAGAAAAATCTTTCCATAATGGTCCAGCTTAGAAATCAGCACATCCACCATCATCGGGCGAATTCTGCCGGTTCCATCTGCCCCAAGAGGAACCCAGGGGCCTCTGGCTCTCAGTCAGGCTAAACCTGCACCAGAAACCCCGGCTGCAGCTGCAGCTCATGCCAAGGCTTGGCATTGAGGGGGGAATGGCCATCGCCACGTGAGAATGATTCTATCCTGTAACAGACCTTTTGTACTTTGAGATACTGTTGTTTCTCCTGTACTGCTTCCAACAAAAGCATTTTCCACTACTCTCCATTTTAAGTAGTTTTGATCCATACACAGAATTGAATGACTATTTAGTGAAACAAACTCTTTTAAAGAAATCTGAAATTCTCTGACTCTACAGTCATAATGTAACTTAGTATCAAAGAAAGGACTCAGATTGCCACAGTGTGCCATGAAACATTTTAAAAAGCAGCAACATTGTAATTCCTGATGAAAATTTTAAATGCTAGGTCAGTAGTAAACTGGATGCACTTCTGTCTCAAAGACTTTTGTACTAAGGACTTCTGGGTCAGGTCCATCAATTATTTCCTGCCTTGTTGTCACTCAGTCTGGAACACTAAAGATATATTCTACTTAATATCACTCAACCACACACTTCTGACATCTAAATCTTTGGCAAAGGAATGCTAACTTATGAAGCTAAACATATTTCTCTCAGTGTTTTCTATAACACAAGTTTATAGAAGATTCTTCAGTAGAAAAGAAGACAGCTGCTTGATTATTAATTTAGTAAGTTGACCCTAAAAATATGGTGTAGGGAATTAATTCAGAATAATAAATATTAAAATATTTTTAAGGATCTGTACCATGGTAACTCTCTATTAACTTCTCATTATTTCAGATATGAGGATTCTCATGGTATGGTCTCATCTCATTATTTCTCAGGAGAAGAGATTCTTGGCAGTATTTGGCATACATACAAACACATTGGTTTTACATGTCCTGTCACTACAAACATTTATCGAGCTGTGTTTTTTCTTGATTCAGAAGTCCCTGGCAAAGTGTATCTCTCTCTAGCAACAGGATTGTGCCAAAGGTTGCTTGACAACTGCCACCAGAGGATCTCACCTGAAGCTGAACAGTTCCAGATTAGTCCTGGTGAAGTTTTGAAGGCACTTTTTATTTCACTCTCTCATTAGGTTACCAGAAAATAAAGCTGATGTAAAAATATAAGGAGCGAATAACATATTCTCAAATGTTAGAATGCAAAATTTAGCAAATTACTTATCAAGTTGCACAGTTCATTTGCCTACATAGGTTCCAATTAAAAAAAAAAATAGGTATGGAACTCGCTGTAGTAAGAAAGGTTATTATTTTAAAAGAAATATGCCTTAAGTCATACTTATGTGATGCCCAATGAGAGATAAGAAACCCTAAAAGCTGCCATTATATACCAGGTACTTCTAATCACTGTTTTGTGCTAATTATCTTCCCCTCTGCAGGACAGTGACTGCCGTTTTGTTGTATTGGCAGGGTAGCATGTCTCGGCCCCTAAATCCTGCAGTTTTACAGAACGTTAACATTCGGGAATCATGTTTTGGCTCTGCTGCGCCTCAGACAGCTCAGGCTGGGAGTGGCTGTTTGGGGCTGGCCCTGTGGCCTGGACCTCTCTGAGCAGGGGCATCACTAACACTGACTGCTGCCCACTGCTGCACAAATACAGATCTCAGTCTATAAACCTGACCCGTATCCTCATTTCCAGTACTGGCACTACGCATTTCTCTTTTTTATCTCAGCTTCGTGTGCAGGAAACAAAACACTGAAAATAGTTTTAAAAACCCGAACCCAACCCACCAAGCGAACCCAAGGGGCACAGCCGTGCCAAGCAGCTCCCGGGGCTGCAGAGGTGTTTACCATGAGCGGCTCTCGGGTCCCGGTGCGCTGGGCCGGGCTGTGCTGGGCCTGGCTCGGTTCGGCCGCCGGGATGGAGCGGGCCCGGAGCGGGAACGGCGGGAACGATCAAACGAGACAGACGGGCCCGGCCCTGCTGACCCCGGGGGAACGTGTTTATTTCACGCTGCGGTCGCGGGTCGCTTTACAGAAACATCTCATGCTGGACCCCGCGCGGGGTCAAAGACGGAGGGAAACACGTGTATTCAACTATTAAATAACCTGTACACAAAACTTCAGTCTGTTACCCTGAAAGCACCGAGGGCCGAGCCCCAGCACGGCCACTCCGGCGCTGCCTCCTCACCACGGAGGGTCTCTAAGCCTCGATCCCCGCGGGCGGACAGGGCCGGGCCCGCTTCTGCCCCGGCGCCCGGGCCATCCCCCCACCCCAGCCGCCTCCAGGCCGGGCCAGGCGCCTGTCCCGGGGCCGTCCCGGGGCCCTACGAGCGTCCAGTCCCGGCCTGAGGCTCCGCGGGGCCGCCCCAGCCGGGGTCCCGCTCGCCGTGCCGGCCGGGAGTCCGAGAGCCGGCCGCCCTCTCCCCGGTGCCCTGTCCCCGTCCCCGGCGGCGAACTGCCCCAGCCCGGGTCCGCCGTGGCTCGGCTCGGCTCGGCCCGGCCCGGCCCGGCCCGGCCCGCAGGGGCAGCAGCCGCCGGCGATCCCGGCGGTCACAGGTCGCGGGTGTCCTCCCGCTTGACCCCGTCCGCCGCCGCCTTCAGCTTCTTGTTCTGGTGGGTCTTGACGTGCTTGGCCAGGTGGTCGCTGCGCATGAAGCGCTTCCCGCACTCGGGGCAGACGAAGCGCTTCTCGCCCGTGTGAGTCCGCAGGTGCCGCTGCAGCTCGTCGGAGCGGGTGAAGCTCTTCCCGCAGAAGAGCCAGTTGCAGACGAAGGGCCGCTCGCCCGTGTGCCAGCGCAGGTGCGCCTTCAGGTGCGAGGTCTTGCCGTACACCTTGCCGCAGCCGGGGATGTGGCAGACGTGCTGCTTCTTCTTGCCCGGCTCCGCCTCGGGGGCGCTGCCCGCGGCCGACTGGCAGTTGGGGCAGCGGCAGCGGCGGCACCTCCTGGCCGTGGCCGCCAGGGGAGACTTGGTCTGCAGCAGGGCGGCGATCTGCGTCTGGTACTGGGCGAAGTCCGAGTGGCCCAGCACCAGGCTGCGGGGCAGAGCCGCCGCCGCGGGGAAGCGATGGCCGCAGCCCCCCGGGGCGCCGGCCTGCTGGATGCTCCACCAGGGAATGTCCTCGGGCGGCGGGTTGGGCGACAGCTGCCGGCAGGGCTGGGCGGGCGGGAGCAGGTTGGAGTAGCCGGGCGGCAGGGCGGCCTGGGCGGCGTACGGGACGTAGGCGGGCGGGCAGCTGGACGGCAGGGCGGCCATGGAGGACGGCAGCATCTTGACGGGGGAGAACTCGTAGGGATAGGAGGGGTCCGCCGGGGGGGTGAGGGGCAGTTCGTGAGAACCCCCGAAGGAGGGCTGCAGGTGGTTCTTTTGAGGGGTCAGCCCCAAGCTGGGATGCGGAGGAGGCAGCCCTCCCGGGGAGTGCGCGGGCATCTCGCCGCTCCACGGGTGGAAGATCCTAGAGGGGGATCCCAGCGTCGGGTCGTAGGAGACGGGCAGGAAATCCGAGGGCGCTGCGCCCGGCTGCCCGATCCGGCTGCAAGTAGCGGCCAGAAGAGCCAGGGGCGAGTGCTTGGCCAAGTCTGGGGAGGCGCTGGGAGTACGGTCCTGCGCAGGAACGGGAGGGAGGGGAGAAGGAAGGAGGGAAGAGAGCGCGTTACTCGCCGCCCGCCAACACCGGCCTGCGAGAAACTTCCCGCGCCGCTGCCGCCCCCCGCCCGGCCGGGAAACTTTCCCAAAACAATGCGCAGCCGGAGGGCAGGACGGGCCCGGCCCCCCCGCCCCGCCCAGAGGCCGGTGCCGCCGCTCCCGGGCCGGGGCAGCCGCCGCCGTGGGCAGGGAGCAGCCCCCGCGCCCCCGCACCCCTCGCCATGGAGCGCTGCCCGGAGTTAGTGACGGGCTGCAGAGGGAAGGCACCGGCCCAAGGAGCCCGAGCCCCGGCACCGGGGGGTCCCCACCCAGCTCTCCGGCCGCCCGGCGGGTGAAGCCCCGGGAGGGAGGCGGCGGACACCGCGCAAGGCGGGTCACAGCCGCGGGACTCGGCGGGTTCGAGCAACAACAGCCCGTGCGGTACCGACCTGGAGGAAAGCCTGGAGGGAGTCGTTCCGGAGGACGGCCACCGCGGCCATGGCTACTGCGCCCGGGGCGAAGCGAAGGCGCCGGGGCACTGCCGAGGCATGAGGACGCCGAGGGGAAGACGAGAAGCTGCCCAGTTTCCTTCTTTCTCCCCCTCTCTCTCCCCTTCCCTCTGATCTCCTCGCCTCCGTGCGCGTCCCGCCCCCCCGCGCGGCGCGATCTCCGCGGACTGTCTGACTGCGCCAGGATCACCTCCAAGAATTTGATAAGGACTTTGCCGGGCCGCCAACCAGTCAGAGGGAAGATTTATGGCTTTGAAGTTTGCCGCTACCCAATCATCAAAGAATAGCGGCTCTTTCAGAAGCGAAAGCAAATCCTTTGAATCCACAAAGCTCCTATGGTGTGTTTGTTGGTCTGGATAAAAGAACTGATTATTAGGGGGGATGGGAAGGGAGGAGATAAAGGCGGGACAATTAATGAAGTAATCACTATGTGGGAAATGTATATACACAAATAATTGGATTTTCTTGATCAAAGGACCCCTTGCCGCCTAGAGACCCTCGCGTTGGATGTGCAAGACACTGGATTCCCCCCCTCCTTTTTTTTTTTTTTTTTTTTTTTTTTTTTTTTTTTTTTTTTTTTTTTTTTTTTTTTTTTGCAATTAAATTTGTGGCAGAGCCCTAAAATGACAACGTGTCTTTGTTATCACTCGAGGAATCTGCCTCCGGAATCCTCTGACAGTGTTTAATGGCTGAAAGTAACAGAGCACAGCGAGTTCACCTGATCCAGGCCGGCCGACCCCGGCCGTAAAACTTCCCTGGAGGAATCGTCGGTGGTTCCTCCCCGCTCCCTCCCTCCGCCCGCCCTTCCCCCGAGGCTGAGGGGTATGCCCTCGATATGACTCGGCAAATAACCGCGCATTTTCCCCTCTGGTAGCCGGATTTGTTTCACTTGGCTCAGCCGGCATTGCCCCCGTTAGCGGAGCCCCGCCGGGCCCGGGAGGAGCGGGGGCTGCCCGCAGAGCGAGCGCTCTCCCGGACAGACACACCGGCAACCGGACAGCCGGGAAACAGAAGGGAAAAGTTTCCTCTTCCCTAGCGGGAGCCGGGTGTAAAAGACACCATTTCTTTAAATGCACAGCGGAGTGTCTCTGGGCGGGCCTGCCCAGACGGCCTGTCCTGCGCGGGCCGGGGCGGCTCCTGGGGGCACCAACGCTGCTACCGGGGCTCTGCCGCCCCTTCTCTCACCTCCTGCCCCAAACCAAAGCCGGCCCCGAGCGCTTTGTTACCTCATCCCGCACCTTTCGGCCTCTATCTGTACATGTCCATACGCATGTGTGTGTATGAGGGATCTAACCTGCCCTGCGTTCGACCATGTGTGAGGCTGCTGACCCTGTAACCAGCCCCAGGCACATCTGGGTCACAGCCTGACCCCCGTCGGCTGCTGAGCTCGGTGGTGCAGGGCTGGCGGGACCCCTCGCCCGTGCCGCCCAGCAAGGGCCTGTCCGCGGGCCCTGGAAAGGCGCTCCTCTCCTCCCCGCTTCCCCATCTGCTCCGGGGCCATCGCACACGCCGGCCCCTTTGGCCAGGTACCAAAGCGGGACGTTCATCTCCGTCTTGAGGAGGTGGGGGTGCCCTTTCGGGCAGATGCCGGCTGGCTCTGGTCCTCAGGAGCTGTTTGCACAGGTAACTCGATCCTCCCCGCAGTCGCTGGGTTCAATTGTATTCGCACCGCCACTGAAGTCTCTTTAAACGCCAGCACACAGAGATCTTTATCTGCCTTTCCTGTGGAAACAATCACTGTCCGCTCAAAGACTTTCAAGAGTTGTAGGGCTTGAATTAGATCGGTTTCTTTGAAGGGATTAAAGTGCCAAGTCCTCTCCCACGGCTCCATATTGAGTCCTGGGGAGAAATAAAAGCTCGACCCCGTGTAACACTACGCAGCAGCCATATCAAGCTCTTCCCATGCGCCAGGTAACCGCTTCATCAGGTTGGCCACAGAAGACAAGGGTCCCGCATCCAGCGCTTTCATCACGCACTGATGCATCGAGGCAAGGTTCGCCCCTGCTGCAGGACCCGCGGCCCACGCCAGGCTGTGAGCTTGTGGGCGACAGGGCTCCCCATCCGCCCGCCAGGCTGCGGGGCTCACGGGGCTCGGCACCTCCATCCACCACACACAGACAGCTCCCAGCACCGCCACCCGCCGGGGGCCGCGCCGCATCCACACGGGCATGGGGGCGAGCGGGGCAGCACAGCGAGCCCCGCACACAGACACTGCCCCGCACACAGAGCCCCGCACACACACACTGCCCCGCACACACACACTGCCCCGCACACAGACACTGCCCCGCACACAGAGCCCCGCACACACACACTGCCC
The DNA here is from genome assembly GCF_965231275.1 of Zosterops lateralis. Classification (NCBI taxonomy): domain Eukaryota; kingdom Metazoa; phylum Chordata; class Aves; order Passeriformes; family Zosteropidae; genus Zosterops; species Zosterops lateralis. The sequence goes on from NC_139767.1 coordinate 18,735,174, forward strand.
CGCACACAGACACTGCCCCGCACACAGACACTGCCCCGCACACAGAGCCCCGCACACAGAGCCCCGCACACAGACACCGCCCCGCACACAGACACTGCCCGCACACAGACACTGCCCCGCACACAGACACTGCCCCGCACACAGACACTGCCCCGCACACAGAGCCCCGCACACACACACTGCCCCGCACACAGACACCGCCCCGCACACACACACTGCCCCGCACACACACACTGCCCCGCACACAGACACTGCCCCGCACACAGAGCCCCGCACACACACACTGCCCCGCACACAGACACCGCCCCGCACACACACACTGCCCCGCACACACACACTGCCCCGCACACAGACAGTGCCCCGCACACAGACAGCGCCCCGCACACAGACAGCGCCCCGCACACAGACACTGCCCCGCACACAGACAGTGCCCCGCACACAGACAGCGCCCCGCACACAGACACTGCCCCGCACACAGACAGAGCCCCGCACACAGACACTGCCCCGCACACAGACAGTGCCCCGCACACAGACAGCGCCCCGCACACAGACACTGCCCCGCACACAGACAGTGCCCCGCACACAGACAGCGCCCCGCACACAGACACTGCCCCGCACACAGACACTGCCCCGCACACACACACTGCCCCGCACACAGACACTGCCCCGCACACAGACAGTGCCCCGCACACAGACACTGCCCCGCACACAGACACTGCCCCGCACACAGACAGAGCCCCGCACACACACACTGCCCCGCACACAGACACTGCCCCGCACACAGTGCCCCGCACACACACACTGCCCCGCACACAGACACTGTCCCGCACACAGACACTGCCCCGCACACAGACACTGCCCCGCACAGACACTGCCCCGCACACAGACACTGTCCCGCACACACACACTGCCCCGCACACAGACACTGTCCCGCACACAGACACTGCCCCGCACACAGACACTGCCCCGCACACAGACACTGTCCCGCACAGACACTGCCCCGCACACAGACACTGTCCCGCACACACACACTGCCCCGCACACAGACACTGTCCCGCACACACTGCCCCGCACACAGACACTGCCCCGCACACAGTGCCCCGCACAGACACTGCCCCGCACACAGACACTGCCCCGCACACAGAGCCCCGCACACAGACACTGCCCCGCACACAGACACTGCCCCGCACACAGACACTGCCCCGCACACAGACACTGCCCGCACACAGACACTGCCCCGCACACAGTGCCCCGCACACAGACACTGCCCCGCACACAGAGCCCCGCACACAGACACTGCCCCGCACACAGACACTGCCCCGCACACAGTGCCCCGCACACAGACACTGTCCCGCACACAGACACTGCCCCGCACACAGACACTGCCCCGCACACAGTGCCCCGCACACAGACACTGCCCCGCACACAGACAGCGCCCCGCACACAGACAGCGCCCCGCACACAGTGCCCCGCACACAGACAGCGCCCCGCACACAGACACTGCCCCGCACACAGACACTGCCCCGCACACAGACACTGCCCCACACACAGACACTGCCCCGCACACAGACACTGCCCCACACACAGACACTGCCCCGCACACAGACACTGCCCCGCACACCCCGCCCGCAGCCTCGGGTGCCCCCCGCTCCCTGCCCAGCTCCAGCCGCGCCACTGGAGCCGCGTCGGGGCAGGAGCGCACCGGGGTCCCCTCCAGTGTGAGCTGTGGCCGGGGCAGCCGGAGCCGAGGGGACCCCACGGGGGGAGCCCGAGCCGCCCCTCTGCTCCCTGCAGGAGGTGTAACTCCCCAGACAAGCGAGACGGCGGCGCTCACACTCGCCTTGTCCCCAAACCTCTGTATCCCCGAACTTACATCAAACCCAGAGATCAGGGACATGCCCAATTTAAACCCTACCTCGATTTTTAAAAATTCGTTTTACCTAGAAATTGCCAGAAGAATAGTCAGAAATATGTTTCTAAACGAAATGAGGGGGGATAGGTCGATCAGGAGACACTGAGCACCCCGAGGTTCCCTCCATTCCCCAAAGTGCGGCATTTCCCCAGATACCGCGACAAACCAAAAAGATTTGTCAAGTTACAAAAGAGTTAGTGGAAAAGTGGGTAAGTTTCTATAGAACTGCCACACTACAAATGCCATAAATCTGCATCCAAGAAAGCACATTACCTAAAAATCGAGAATAAATTCTCACTTCTGGAGGAAACCAATGGGCTGAAAAATGAAACGTTGCAGTCATAATTTTCTGTACAAATAATTAGCGTTCAAACTCGGAGCATTTCAGTCTCCTGAAATGTATTCTTAATGAAGTGATGTTCAGAGCTGTCATTAAAAATGCAGGGCTGGAAGATCAAAGTACAATATTTATTTTAGAAATTTGTTTCAGTTATCAGGAGATACAGGTATCAAGGCCAAGTGTCAATTCCGTTACACAAAGCACCATTTCCATGAGAAATGCGCTGCCGGCCCGTCCCGGTGTAAAGCGAAGGGGACACGGAGATGGGTCGCAGCGCGGGGGCGGCTCCGGGCGGCTCTGGGCGGCTCCGGGCGGCTCTGGGAGGCTCTGGGGGCGGCTCCGGGCGGCTCTGGGCCGGGCCCGAGGCCGCTCGGGGAGAGAGAAGCGCAGCCCCGCCCGCGGCTGTGGCCGCACACCGAGGGGCCGGTCCCACCCGCGGGGCTGCAGCGGCCGGAGCGGCGCTTGGGCCCCCCGGGGAGGCAGCGGCGGCGCCGGGGGCAGCAGGGCGGCCCGGATGCCGAGAGCGGGAGCCTGAACTGCTCTGCCCCGGGGCTGAGGGCCGAGGGCACGGCTCCCACAGCCCCGCCGCCTCCGTGGGACCCTGCCTGCTTCGAGACCCCTGCCGCCCCCGCGGCCAGAGGGGCCCAGGCTGCCCTGGGCTGGATGGCTACTGTCGATTTAAACACAGCAGATGTAAATCACGATTTGCCATCACTATTTCTTAGATATCTGTCTTAAAACTCAGAATTTTTCAGATCCAGGTATCTCAGAGTGGCTGTACCGCCATGCAGGGCTCTGCAGACCTCAGTTTGAATGCAGGTACCACACTCGGCAGTAACAGCTGCCTGCATGCCAATGGTGCCCTCCATGGTTTCTGCTGTCCCTCTGACTTCAGGGCCCCAAGTACCTCACCCTGGAGCCTGCCCCAAAACCCGACCCAGTGACGGCTCACGCTGCCACAGCCAGGTCCTCTCATGACACTGACAGTCCCTCCAAAGATACTTGCAGTCACCTGCCATCACCTCCCTCAGTCCCTCCTGTGATGACCACAGTTGCTCAGCTCTTCCAGCATGGCCATGAACAGCCCTGGAAGCCTGGATGGGCTCTGGCCACCTGCCCGTCCACAACTTGGGGTTCCTGGGTTGCTTTCCATGAAAGCAATTGTGACAAAGGATCAGAAACAGCATCATTTTAAACTGAATATTCAGCCAAGCCTCCCAGTCAAGTTGTCCTTAAGAGGTGGCAAAATTTAAACCTGAAAAAGCTTTAATAAGCTTGCTCCAGAATGCAGTGTCTTCACACCACCCCTCATTCTTTCTGGTTTAAAGATGTGCTAACAGAAACAACCCATCCACAACAGCAAGAAGTTTCACCAGAAGGTAAATCACCCTAGGTATACAGCTTCAAGCATGTGTGGATACACTGCCAGCAATTCTGACTTATATGCCATTAATACTATTTTTATTTACTTCAGCATATTCACATTTTTACAGCAGACAATATGACTGGCATCAGAAGAGGAATCACCAGTTCACACAGTGTAATTTGAACATCAGTAGATGAAAATAAAAGAAACACTAAAAACTGCTATGGTATCTCCTGATTTTTTCCGTGCTTTAGGGAAAAAGACAAAATCTTAGACAAAATCAACACATGTTAAGGCATATTTAGGATTTAAAGGCTTGCCTCAACATTTCCAAGTGCATGTGTGGATTTTACAAAGATTAATAGAGGATTTCCCAAACTTCTGAAAGCGGAGCTGCCCTTTATGAGAAGTAGAACAAGTTTTATGCCTCACAAAGTTTTATGCCTCACAAATCTGTTGTCAAAGTTTTAAATATCTTCATGTATTCATCTTCTGCTCCATCCTTGGCTGGCCCTCAGTGATTCTTCCTCCTGTCTTGGGGAACATTGTTGAATGTTTCTGGATATATTTACATCCCTTGCTTCCATATTTTAAAAAGAATCAGACTCTTAATCATAACAATATTGAAAGTGTTATTCTTGGCTCTACTTGCAATGCCTGGGACACTTTTAGTTCAAGATGATGGTTTCAAATTCTCTGGAAATTCTTTCTGCCTCTGGCATACATGGCTGCATTTTCGTCACAACTCTAATAAGTAGAATGGACTTCCACAAAACGTAAAGCAAGCCAAGACCCTGGTGAGCAGCTGAAAAGGATCTGCTGTGTGCACCCTGCTTGTTCTCTCATTTGGGGAAACATTAGGTTAAAAAAAGCCTCCATATTTTTGATGGAATGCATTTGTTTGGGGAAGACTGATGGGAACTTTTAATTTTAAGACTACAGATACATTTTTTTTTTTTTTTGCATTGTAATTAGTATAGAATGAAAAGGTAATTAAACTGTTATTTGCTTCCTCTTAATTATAGAGAGTATATTATCTAAAAATTTCTCATGATAAGTAATTTTAGTTACTTACTATATTTATTGACAAATTAAACAGCTGTCTGTGTCTATACTGTGTTAGAACTGGAAACAGCACAATGTTTATCCAGAAAGATCATTGTTTAATCTACACATAAATACTGGATGATCACATGGCTGTCACATTGGTATTGATGCGGCTGAGCGGATTAATCCAACACTGTAAAAATACACCTGTTAGTTAATGAACTCGTGCTGTAATTTTAGAACCTTTTGATAGAGAAAACAGTAAGTATTTTCTAATGGCAGTATTTTTCAATATTTCAAGAATCACTTTTGAAATAACCATTCTTCAAGGACTGCTGAACAAGAAAGTATAAAAATATCCATAATCTTTATTATAAAAGGCAAGTGCTCTATACAAACTATTCAACAACTCCACTTTAGCTGAGGGAAAAAATAGAGATGTGAAAAAAAGCCCAATAGTTGGATTGTGAAGGTCAAAACAGGGACACAAATATGGTACATGACTGTCATTAAAGGTGTTTCTGGTAAGAGATACTGTCTTCACACTATGGGAGAGAATCTGAAGATCGTCTCCATATAATGTTTTAAGGTAGGTTTTTTCCATCCATCCATCCATCCATGCATACATTCATACATACATAATTAGTGACACATATTACTGAAAGGCAGCCTTAAAACTATTATATAGGTGAGTGTCCCTAACAGGGGAAAGTTTTTGAACAGAACCTATAAAAACTAGACTTTCAAACTGAGGTGTTTGGTTTTTTTAATGCCAGTCTTCTTGACTGCCACCAGAGGCTCAGGATCCCCTGAAAGACTGGGGAAAAGTTCAATTACAATTCTGAAAGGACTTATCTCTCCCTAGCTGAACACCGCTCTCATAGACTGGCAGAAAAGTCTTTTCGGGAAAGCAGTGTACAGTATGTTTCTGTGTCATTTCATAAGTTGATGTCTTAAGTGGTGCAGAATAATACATAAATAGCTAAATGCATAAATTACATGAACTACTCAAATATAAATTTCCCTCCCTCCAATTCTGAAAATTAAAACACCATTGATAAAATTATTTCAAATTTATTTCAAATATATGATTTCTTTTATGCTTTCCATCTTCACAGAACTATAAAAAGGTGAAATCATTCCAACCATACTCTCACACGCTAGAATCAGCTTCCTTCACCCTCTTTACAAGGGGAATGATGCTTGCCATACACACAACTGCTCCAGGCTTGAAAAGAGGAGCTCTTTGCCTCAGTTCTGCACATAGATTATGAGGCTGCTCCTCACCAAACTACTCAAACAATTTACCCGAGCTCAGCTGAAACCTCAGGAGTACTGGCTGAGGCATGTACCTTCTGCTGGCTGGCTGGCCATGCCAATCAAAGCAAACAGCCCTAATCTGGGAATAAATCACATTTCACTTCAGTTTTCAATCAGCTCCTATTGTTCAGGGACAAACAGCTTGACCAGCTGTTTGAGAACCCAGGACAAGATGAGGAGAAAGGATCTTCTCCTCAAAGATGAGTGTGTCAGCATGGCCATGACTCATGAACCAGTCTACTGCACAGTATCATTTTTCTCACACTTCTGGAATCTCTGAGACAGAGGGAGAAAAAAGACACCTTCAAATGATTACATTTTTTGGCTTTTTTCCCTCAGTAAATCTCACATACCTGTTTTCCTACCACATGAAGAAAGCTCACATATTCTACTGGCATTGAGCTGAGATAATCACATTAATAATCAGTTACACATAAAAGAGAGAAGAGTATATGGCAAAGAACAGACACTGCAACGAAGTTGAAATGTATTAGTCTAAATTACCTAATTCTTATGCCTGGAAATTACAATGAGACTATGATGTTGCAGTGCTGGCACTCTGATGCCCAAATGATATAGAAATCTGTGATTGAAAACCATTGACTGCTTCTTAGGAGGTCACACTAAACCACAAAGAATTATTTTCCAGATACTTTGTCTTAAAAAGAAGCTTGGAGAAAAACCCAAAAGCCAAGTCATGCAATTTCATCTGTAATCAGACTAACTTTATAAAATGCTGTCATTCTTATCAATGCACAAGAGTATGGGACTGAAAAATTATATTCTGTCAAGATTCTTACAGAAGGCAGTGGAGTAGATGCCCAGAAAAACTGGATTTGGCTCATGATTTACTACTTTTTCTACTTTTTCTACACGGTGCATTGCTACATGCTAAGTGTACTTGGCACATGGAGTGATTCAGAAAAAAGCTGCTCTATAGTGCCAATGATTCTCTTTAATGAGATACAGTTATCAGTTGATTTATGAATTTCTGCTGCCTGTTCTCATTAAGGGTAAGGTAATTTGCATTCTAGAAGTAAGACTGTTTACAAGAGAACATAGTAATCAAAATCCCTCTAAATCAAGTTTTAGAAATGTACACAGTGAGGCTAGAGGTAGTTCTAGCAATGTGCATAGCTCTATCCATTAAACTCCACTGCAAAGACTCAAGAGAAGGTGTTACATCTCCAGTTTTATCTAGTTTTCCAAAACATTGTACCATTCATCTCAAGAATTTAATATGAGATGAGACAAAACAAACTTTCTGCTTGAGCCTTCTGATAACCCTTGTGACCCGCTCCTCCTGGGAGATCCTATGCTGTTAATTTAGATACCATATGCCTCACTGGTCATCAATTCAACTGCTGCTCTCTATGTTACAGCCTTCACAGGGATTTTGATCACACTGCTTATAAAACGAATCATTTCTTCCAGCTACTGTTGCTCCACCAGTCAGATAAGCCCCCGCTGATCAGTATTTTCTTATAAATACTTAGCACAATCTAGTCAGCTTTGTTCTTTCTTTTGGTATATGCTTCTCCACTATCATTTCGACACTATTTGCAGTGCTCCAAAGTAAAGCGTCAACAACTGGAAAACAAGAGAAAACGTAGGAAAAAGAAACAGAGCTACACAGACTCTGAATTAACACTACTGGTCAGATATCTAAATGTAAGCCAGCATTTTGAGAGGAGTCAGAGGCAAAAGCCTAACCATTTAGGTGGGCTGAAAAGGTAACCTCCAAGCAGACAGCACATCAATGCTGAGACTGACTACAGAAGCTAAGAATGAACATGGAATTACACATGTTAATGCTAGCGACACTGATTATAAGAATACTAAGAAGAATGGAGCAGCTCAGCCTGAGCAATTGATTGAAGCTGTTTTCATCTCTGTGGGGTGTTCTTTAGCATTTCACTCTATGCAGCCATATACAGCCACCTCTGACACTCAACTCATACATACATTAAACCTAGATAAGGCGTGTAAACTTTGTCTCCACTTCCCTGTTCTCTCCCACCACTAGCCAGAACAGCAACTACAGTTTCCCCTTTCTTATTTTTGTAAACTTCTGTCAACTTGCCAAGTTTACCAGTGACAGGGTATGCACAGATATACTAGCCAGGTGTGAGAGGAATATTCAGGATATTTTTCTGAGTAGCAGGAGTGCGGCTGCTGAGCTGAATAGAAACAGAAATTGGTTCAACAAGCAAAATCTTGTGACAGTCCTAAGTAAAAAGGCAGTCAAACTGCAGTGAGTGTACTGGGAGAAGCTTTAGTCACTTTGAGCACATCATCTTTAAAACATTTATCGTCACAACTCTTCTATAAAGATATACTCATTATTGCTTTTTTATCAAAGGCAACTGTCTTATGTTGCAATGCAAGATGTAACCAAAAGTATTCTATTACCATCTGTTAAAACCAGGTGGGGCAGTGTTCCTTGATCTCTTCCATGACCCATCCTCCCTCCCGGGGGATATCTTCTGTTAATGGGCCATTGAGTCTCACTGCATGACTGATAAAATTCCATCATCCCATTGTGAGATGCTCCACCCAAGGGGAGGAGCCCAGCATTCCTACCCGGATAAAAATCTTACATTTAGAAGACTAGGGCAGCCTGTTTCCACTGGATTCCCAGAGGAAGACCAGACTCATTTCACCACCACTGGACCTTCAGAGGAAAACTATACCCTTCCACAGGATCATCTCTGCTCCAACAAAACCACACCTGTCACTGCAGGAAGACTTGACTGGACTGCCACCAACACCCTGACCAACAGGGTGTCCAGTTGTATTCTGACTTTGTCAGTGTTTTCTTTTTTGTTTGTTTGCTTTTTTGTACTACTATATTTTTAATTTAATTTTCCTAGTAAAGACCTCTTATTCCTATTCCCATGTGTTTGCCTGAAAGCTCCTTATTTTCAAAATTATAATAATTCGTAGAGGGGGGGTGAGAGCGAGTTTGCATTCTCCATTCCAAGGGGGGCTCCTGCCTTCCTTACCAGACACCAGTCTTTCCAAACCAGGACAGCAACACAGGACATCACATACCTTGTTCTATGTCATATATTAACCCTACTGAAGAGCAGGGAGTTGGACTGATGAGCAGACGCACGCAACTTGGGACCAAATAATATAATGTTCCACCTAATTTCATTTGCAAAATCAAAACTCTTTTCTATAGCACTCCCATCCCTGTGATTTCACATCAGTCTCTTCTGACACTTGTACACTCTTTTAGCAACTTTTGAATTATGAGCAGTTGTTGATCTTTCAGACAGAGTGAAACCCAGATAACCTTGGACGTGCAGAGGGGCAACAATGAGATTGTGGAAGCAATGAGGAGACAAACATGCAGCCTATGCAAATAAAGCAATGAGCCAATACACCTAGGACACCTATTTCTGCTCTTCCTGGTGGACAGTGATTAGAATATATGGTAAGTAAAAACCCAGAGCCCAACACCTTTGCTTTACAAAGATGAAATACACATTAGGTGGGCTGTACTTAACAACCAGATGTGCTTCTATAACTCTAACACTGAACATACTGAGCAGAAATAACTAATACTTGCTTACTTTTACAGCCCATCCTTTCTCCGTTTTAGCAAACTCTTCACTAGAAGATTCTCTCCAAGGTGCTAGTTTCACTTGCCAATCATCAAAACAACCACTCTCAGTGGTGATGACCTCCCCTGCAGACAGATCTCTAAGCTTTGCTCCTGAAACAGCTTTGGGAATTAAGTAACACTATCATCTGTATCTTCTTGATCACACATGGGAGCAGTTAGAAGAGCTAATGTTTCTCCACCTCAAGTAGACCTTCTTTCTATGCCAGTTTTCTCTTCCCCTCAGTCAGTATTCTACCAACTTTTTCCAGTGAATCCTTGTACTATTGTATATGATCAAACATAGTGAATCTGATACTCTGCAGATACATGAGGCACAAGCACTCAACTATATTGCCGGGTCAGCTAAGTTTTGGGACACTGTTTTTTCCCTTACCAGCAACTTACTAATCCATGTTTGGCTGGTTCCATCTAACAGGCATTATTTATGAAGTAACTGGTATGTTCACATAATGGAAGTTTGGAGAGTACAAAAGAGGAATAGAAGTTTGGGGTATTTTTTGCTTTTGACCATTCAGAAGAATTTAGAAAATGTGGACAATTATTCCTGTCTAACCCTTGTTCGGCACCCTTCCTTGGCATCCTAAATTCAGTCCAGGTTTTGTTGTTGTCCTTTACCAATACACACTGATATACAAAGAGGTAAATGAAGACTCACAGGGTATTGAGAACAAGTTTGTATTCCTGTCTCTCAAGAGTGTATGTGAGCTATTAGCAAACACAATTTTCCAGCTACTGATTAATTATTTTGCCAAAACGAAAACCAGTGAGATTTTAATGAAAGTACCCAGGTTTAGCCTGGCTGAGCAGACAGATCATGTATTTAATTGTAAATGGGCTGTAAATATCTGAGATCTTTACATATGGAGAAAAGAACACTATCTATATTTAGATATTTGAGAGAAGCAAAGGTTTTTACAAGATTGATCTGAAAAAACTGAAGTGATATATTTTGATCTTTGAGTATTTTTCTGGTATCTCTTCCTCTGATTTGATTTGAAGGTGAAAAATACATGTTAGCAATATTTAACTCTGTGCAGTTTGTCTAAAGAAGCAAATAATTTCTTGCAATGTAATGATCCCCAGTAAAAGGAGAAAAGTAAGTTTTTTTTAGATTACATCATTCTCACAATGAAGAAAAGAAAGAAAAAACAATCTCCTCAGATGAAGGATTACCACTATTTTTGTTTCACTATGCTTATAAAAATGATGGAGAAATAAAAGACATTTCCATCATACCATCTGGTAGTGTATTTATAGAGAGATACCTGGAGAAACATTTGCTGATAATATATACTATATATCACCTACTTATGATTTTTATCACCTGCTTGCTAGTCTAGCTTCCTGAAGTTAAAACTACTAATTTTCTAGCATACTGAACAATTAATATATTTGAAAATTAATAAATTTCAGACTTTTCTTTTGTGCTGACATTTTCTGTAAACTAATGACAGGAAAGACTTTTCCCAAAGCTTATAGTAAGATAAAAGATAATGATTATAAAATAATCCTTTAAAAAACTTGATACTGATGAAGTACTGCAGGCCTAGGAGAAAAAATGTTTTACTTTGAACCATCAAAAATTGATCTTTGAAAGAGGAACCAAATCTCAAGACACAGATTGCAGTATTACACCAATTTCCCATTGCAGAAAATGTAGGAATTTTGTACCTGGAACATTTTATTTGCCTTTACTTCTGTAATTTGAATTTCTAGGCCATTTGTAATTTTGTTCTAAATAAATCTATTTGTAGTTGCAGTAACTGTACCATTTGGCTTCCCAAGAAGCTTCCAAAGCATCTTAAAGTGATTTTTACTATAGGTATTGCATACATTTTAAGGCACTCTGCAAGATGATTTAATGCTTTATTACAGTACATGATGAGAAAAATCTTCAAAATTCACTAAAGGTTGCCTCTACCATGAAACCTAACGGTTCAGGTCTTTTTTCTTCTTGTCTCATGTAGCTTCCTCTCTTTTCTTCTAAGTCTCTCTCATAGAAGTTTTCTACTCCATTGTTCCCAAGTCCATTAATTCCTTTATGAAAGACCATTAATACTTCTCTCTTCATGTCCATCCTTTGAAAGTCCACTTCCAAGTGTCACCCAGACATTGGATACAACAGAGATTAGCACCGTAGGAAGCCACAGGGTGAAACAAGCAAGCTGTGCACTCTCAGAAATAACAAATCATGTGCTCTCCATTTGTTTCCATGCAGGAGTTAGAAGCAGCAGTGAAGCTGCCACCTTATCCTTGCACTGTGGCAGAGACAATGAAGAATCCGCCTCTAATTCTTTTAACAGAAAGGAAGACAGAGAGAAAAACCATGACCATTTTTCCTGCATGTTGTGATTGACCAGAAATGGCAACAGAAATTTCAGTAGGAAATACTGAAATTTCCCAAGAAAATACTAACAGTCCTCGAAATATTGTCCATAGCTCAAAAATACCTTAAAAGAAAGAAAAGTAGCCTTTAATGCAGTTGAATCCATACCTATAATAAACACTGTATTTTCTTTGAAAGTTTGCATCACTTCTAGCCTGTCAGCAACATTTTCAGATACTACGTGTATCTACTTCTCTTAGAATCAAAGGAAAGGAATACTCACATTCTCAGAACTTCCACGTGCAAATAAAAAAAAAAAAAAGAAAGAAAAAAAGTAAGCTATAAACAGAACAGTGACTGGAATTTCTTTCTGAAAGCACTGTATTGAGTTACTAATGAGTTTCTAATAGAGAAAACTCTTTCAAATTGCTTATACCTAGTGGTTTAATAACAGGTATGCTCACCTTCTTCAATTGTACTCTTGCACAAGAGCCCAGAATGTTGTCCTTTTTGCCTCTTGTTTTCTCCATAATTTGCAGACATACTCTAAAAACCATTGGGAATTTCCAGCTTAAGTGTAAAACCCATGCAGATCTAGGTTCAACAAAGGTAGCCATCTAACAGTCTCCACAAACACAACACAGCTGACAGCTGACTGTTACCAATGGGGCCTCAGAAACAGGGCTTAACAATTTTGTTTAAGATCACAAGTTCTCCACCAACACTTGAGCCACAGAAGAATGCTCATTAGCTGTTATAAAAGCAAAATTGGTAGGGCTTTGTATTTCAGTGGAGGGCCTGAAAACAAGCAGACACACACCAACACATTGGAGAGTAGTATAAATTCTTCAATTTAAATAATTTGCACTCTTTTCTTCCTCTTGATAATACAAAATCACACTTTGTTTCAGTTAAAAACATTTTTTGCTCTACATTTAATCATGTTCATATTTCTTTCTATTTAGCTCCCACTAGTCTCTTTACATAGCATTCAGTATGATTTTATATTGTGAAGAAAAACACATTCTATAGCTAGAGTTGTTTTGTCCCACTCCTATTTTCTTTAATCTTTTGTTTGATGTGTGGAAAGATGCTAACCTTTTTGTACTATCTTAACTGTAGTGATCCGGGAGCAAAGCAAATGAGATTTAGTAGATATGTTTCTGTTGTCATTATTAAACTTCATATGCTTTGCTATGTAGGCAACATGTTTTATTTCTCTTAACCTGAAAGAGGTTTCTGTCTTATTGTTGCAATTTATTAAGGGCAAACAATCTAGGGCTTATAATAGGCCTGTAGGCAGAACAAAGCCCTTGTCAAATGGAAGGGTTGGCTGCTCAGCTGGGTAGCATGTAAATGTGCAAAAAGAACTGTTTTGTTCAAAGACACTAGACATGCTTTTTAAATAAAACATCTCATATAATTGAGAGTTGCCATTTAAGTGTTGTGTTGGAAATGTTAATTAAAAAAAATAATTTAACTGAAGAAATACAGTTGCAATGAATTTTTTTTGGTAAACTTTGGTAATAAATAAAATCCCACATATCACTAAGGCTTTTACTAGAGGCTCAACATAGTATGTTTCTCAAACAGCAGTTTCTTGTCATTTTATAACACTGTGTTATGCAAGTTCAGTGACTGCTGTACCCACCCAGGCAGCCTGTGTAAACCTAATCTAATCTAAAAGGTATTTTTTGTTTTTAATATAGATCACCCTGCCTGTTTCTTTAACATAACATCATGTCTCAAAAAGTAAGACAGTTTCTCATTCTACAGTTCATTTTAAATTTCTCATTATGTGCCTCTTTGCAAGAGCTGAAATTAAAATGACAGATAAAGATAACATAATAGGCATTTTTTAATGCACTGGTCCACTTGGGCACAGGCCGTTCTTTTTTTCTCTTCTGTTGAAATGTATAATCAGGACAGTATCATCAATTAGACTTTTCACTTTAACTTTCCATAATGTTTCCAGACTTCTCTATTTGGCAAAGACAATTGGGACAGATTTCTTTATTTTTTCCTCTGGCCTAAAACTCAAAACCCCCCACTTCCCAAACTGTTACCACCGAAGAGTTTATTAAATGGCTGAAAAAGACAGCTGGTCCCACCATCTGTTAAAAATTTTCAGGGGCCAAATGAAACAGGTTACACCTTTAGCCATGCCAAGTCTTCCAATACCCCCTCCCTCTCACAGCCTGTGGAGGGCTAATCTGAATTTCACGCTCTGATTTTGCTATTGCTAATGTCTGAGCTTCTTATGTGTGCTTCTTGTAGTTGCTTATATTAGTTCTCTAGCAGTATCAAAAGCTTCCCTCTCCTTTCAACCCAGCTCATTTGCAATCAACGGAATCCTGGGTCTATAGTCTCCTTTACAATAAGATACTGTACCTTGAAGGAAACCCACAGAGAACCTAATATCTTACTTTTTTGGAGCAAGAGAGAAAACCAGGAGTACATTTCTGTTGTTTTGCAGCCACTTTTCTATAAATGCTAATGGAAGTAATTCAGATGTGCCAACAAAGACAGAATCTGCAACACACTGCAGGTGTGAGGGGGCTGAAACAAAAGGGATGCTAACCCTAATGGTATTTCTTGTCATTAACAATTCTTTGATGTTCATACTCGAGGCTCTCTTTTATCTTGCAGTTTTTCAGCCATCTTTGTTAACATGCAGTGCAACTAAACCTTTTTTTCCTTAACCTTTAAAGACATCTGCAAAATGTTTATGCTAAGTTAGTTTCCATAGCATCTATCTGTAACACACATTGAAGTAAAATGAGATAAAGCTTGCAAGGTTATTACTAAAACATCAGTAAGTTTCTATCATTAAGTGAAAAGAGCAGATCAATAAAAAGAAGCTCTTAATGTTACTTTAATAAGGATGAGTTTCTTGTAACAGGACTGTGGATTAACTTCAGCGTAACAGAAGCACTGTTTATAATATAGCAGCTATGGTGATAAGAACCAGTTTATTTTACCTGTTCTTGTTAAAAAGAATTAAAAATATCTGCAAGTTCCCATATTAAAAAAAAAAGCATGTCACGATATAATATATTTAAAGACATTCTTGTGTTCCAGAATGGATTTCTCTACCACTAAGTGGGCAGTGGCATTCAGTCAAGGAGCTGTAGGTGGAGATTCTGCACATCCATCTGTCTTACCATGACTTACAGATGGAAAAACACTGTTGTCTTTTAAAATGTTCAACTCAGTAGGACGACAGTAAAATGAAATGAACAATCAAAGCACACAAGATGCCAATCTGAGCTACCGCACAGCACTACCAGCAAACCCAGCATTTTGCTCTCATCCCATCGGTCATGTCCTGTTAGATCACATCCCATTTTACCACGGTCTGTTGCATTATCGTTGCAGCATGCTGGAATGTTAAATGAGTAATGTAATCAATCAATACTAATTTCCAATTGGAACTCAGCTGTAAATATGTACTGAGTTGAAGATGTCAGAGATTGTAACACAAGTTATCAAAAGTTACAGTTTTATGAAGCCTCACATTCTTTTTTTCTTTCAAAACTTCATTTCTAACAGGTCAATTTAATCAAATAAATTAAGTCTGTGTCTGCATTAAGTACAGCACTTACCTTTGAATTTGGATGTAAACTTTCATCAAACTAATCCTACAGAACAAGAATGGAATGCTCTTTCCTGGGGTAATAAAAATTACAAAACTAAAAGTTTCTGTTTCAAAGATTTTGCGATCTCAGAGCCATTTTGTCATAGAAGTCTTTACATAATTTCTCCAGTTGCAGAACTGCGTTAACTTACTGCTTATAACAGGGAGCAACAGCAAAACCAAAAATCACTAAACAAACCATGTCACACATTTTTTGTGGAAGTACCTCCTGTCCATTCCTTTCTCATTGCTAAGGGCCCCAATGTAGCCTCTTTATATCACCCTTTCTCAGCTGTACTGCGATGCTGTGCTCCAGCAACCACCTTTCTGAGGATTAGTTCCACCAGCACCTCCAGATTCTGCTACCCCTGTCCTGGCCTCAACCATCTCCACCAGTGCATTAGACAGAATGGGGACCCCAGTTCTACTATTCCAATTTTAGATAGGCCTTCATCAGAGACTTGCCATGATCAGGAGCACAACCATTTTTGAAAACAGCTGTGACAGGCCGGCCTGCCTCCCAGCACTGACTGAACTCCAGCCTAGTGGATGACATCCAGTCTTTGTTATGGTGATATCACCTCTCTTAGAGATTGAATTTTCACTGGTAATGGGTCAGAAATGGAGACTTGGATCTTTTGCAGAAAAAAACCACACATGTTGATCTACCTACTTGCCATCTCCACTTGCCAACTGCATTATAAAATCCTAGTTAAATTATTGAAAAAATAATATCTCTTTGCAATTAATTTTAAAAATAAGTCTGCCAAACAAAAGCAAGGGATTTATCTATTACTGACCTGATCAATAATATGTAATCTGGTTTCTGGAAAATCCAAGATACGGTTTTCACTTATCTGCTCCTATGTCTTTTAGCATCACAGCATGACTACTACAATAAACCGTTCCATGACAACAAAACGTTTATATTTACTGTTCTGGATGGCCTTGGATTTATACGCATAATAAAACAATATCCAATAACTCTTGACAAATCTATTAAGATGAGTTAGGCATCAGCCTGTGTATTTAAAGACACAGTGCTCCATTATTATGAATTGTCAACGTTCTTCCTTATCTGTTCCAGTGCCCATCACAAATGAAATACAAAGCCTCTCACTGAGTTCTGTAATCTTTAGCTGTGACCCAGAGGGCTGTTCTCTAGCCTTTGGTTTTCACAGTATCCTGTGCTACTTTTGTCAGTTTGGGAGAACTGCTTTGTTGTCAAGCAGAAACAGTTTCTGTTAAGTATGCATTCTGCTACAACTCCTCCTAGGGTGAGTACTGTTAAAGACAAGGTGTGTTATCGAAATGTATTTCTAGTGTTAACAACAAAACTGACATTACTTCTCACATTTTGTTGTCAGATTTAAAAGCAGGATGGATAAGTTTAGTATGTGCCATGTCTTGTGCATATATCGGTACTAAAACCATTTACCCGTTTCTCATAGGAGGATACTTTTGTGCTATATGGCTTTATTTTCAATTGTATGCACTATGTTTATCTGGTTAACCTGAAGACATTTAAAAATGTCAGAGTTTGGTTGTCTCTCCAACTTATCTTTCCATTTTGAGACAATGAAAAAAGGAATGAGAAATAACAGTATGGTAGACTTGAGTTATCTCATTGCTATTTTACAACAACAAAAAAAGAAATATTCCTATATAATTACAAATCTTAGAACAGAAGGGGATAAACATTCAATTATAATTTTTAAAAGTTTTTGAATTTAAAATTTTAAAAAGTTTTTAAACTGGGGCTCAAATCCCATCCCATCAATTTTTATAAGGTGCAAAACAGATAGCAGGACCCAGTTTCATGTAATTTATGGCCACATTTTATAAGCTTCTATGTAGCAAGTCCTTGGATAGTTTGATAGGGGCCACTTAAAAGACCTTCAGCACACAAAAGCCCTTTCCACAGCTCTTACAGTGTATGGGTGAAGGAGGTCACACTGAGGGCAAATTTAAGATGGCTGCAATTTACTCCTATTCTAAGGTCCCTTTATGTTACTAAAGTGATGTAAATGTTTAAGTCAGAAGCACATTTAAAATTACCAAATGAAAGGGGCTAATCTCCAAAAGCTCCCTGCCCGATTTTTTTTTTTTTTGGCACAGAGACAAGTTTTTAAGCTGCCATAACTGAAAGGCAGAAATTGTCCTTAGCAAGAACCAGTTTCTAGTGCCACTAAGGTCTACAGAAGAAATCTACTAAAATCCCTTGTTGAGCTTCATCCTTTTCTCTCCCATCTGCTGAAAACTGTTTAATGTATTACACACTGTCTAAGAAATTTTCTTCTTCATAACAGGATTTAAACTTTTTACATTTATAAAATATTAAGAACAGGATATGTTATGAACTATTAAGCAAAATGCATTAATATTTCAGGATAATATACATGAAAAGAAATAAATCATAACAATGCCTCAATGTTATGAAAGCCAAATGAGAAAATCTAAGCAATTCTTGTTGATATCTTTCCACTGACTAGGATCATCACACCGACTCCCTTTCACACACAAATCAATCCACCCAAACACACACTTCTGGCAATATAAATCTTTGGTCAGTCTTAGCGTGACTGCCTGGCTCTACAGCAAGGCTTTTAATGATCGAACAGAATGCACGCGCTCTAAAATCAGGATGAGAGAAGACCACCTCACAGGGTCATCTACTGAGGATGAAGTGCAAACAAACAAGGAAAAGGGGCAAGTTAGGAAAGAATAAATACACAGACTGACATTGTGCACGTTTAGCTAAGAACTTAGTGACGTTAACTAATTTGAAAAAGTATAGCAGATGTAGATAGTGGCATTGCATATAACAAGGAAAATACTGTATTCTACCCTTTCCATGCAATTAAAGACTGCTTAAAATCTCTTTGAAGTCCATTTCTGATGGCTGAGATTGATATGAGCTTAACAATTGGAAGAAGAGAAAGGAAGAAACCTAAGGATATACTTATAGAGTTTTTGCATTTTGCCTGAGCTTTATTCTTTAACCTTCTGAAGCTGCTCTTGTTAACTCGAGCCTCCATTCAGCAAAGCACTTAATCACGTGCCAAAATTTCATTGATTTCAATGGGACTTTGGCTTTGGCTTAAGTGCTTCTCTGAATTATATATTATTTTTCACTTTCCCTTACTTCTTTATGAACTCAACTACTCAGAGCAATGTATTACTCAGTGTAAAGTAAACTGTTGGTTTTAGGCAGGTGACATAATATATATCTGGAAACCTCACTGTCATTCAATTAAAACAATTGATAAACATAATGATGTGAATGAATTGCAGTAATAATAAAGCTTTGTTTTCCCAAATAGTTTTCAAAAAGGAAGGATGGAACCAGAAGACATCAATATTGCTTGAACTCTCTGTGATATATGCCAATGCAAGAGTAAAACAAGTAATCTGACTGTTTAAAAATAATCTTATTTTCCATCCAGATATGTTACAAAGTAACAGAGAATTTGTACATTGCATAGGAAGTTACATAATTTTTGATGACTTAGCATAACATATACTCATCCTTGTTACATTTTGACAAAATGTAAAGAAACTGATCTGTACACATGCATTCATATTAGTTGCCATTTCTATTTGTGCTGCATTTTTCAATGCCATTAATTCATCTGCATTTTCTGTTGTTTAAGGAGTTCTTAAATTTCAAAGACTCTTAAGTGCCTTTAAGATACACCTACCTAGATGCACATTAGAGGAGAATGAGGAGTGAACTGAAAGACTTCGGTGTCTGTCAGGATTGTAACTTCCAGCTTCAACCTTCTCTCACATTTTGGGTGAAGAACGACTGAAGAATTTTTCTTCCTGGAATCCTTTGCTCATCCTCATCTGCTCCACCTAACTTAATTTCTGTGTTTGTTAGGAGAAACGAAGCTTTTGTGGAACTATTCAACCACCTTTTCTTTTGAACCCTATTCTGGCTTAGGGATATCGTGACTGCACTTGGGTCTCATTTCTCATGCCACCTTTCCTTGTCCTGTGGTCAAAAAGACGATGCCAGTGAACATTGATAGTAAGAAATTATGTATTAAGGAACAGTGTGAGGCGCATCTATTAGCACAGATGAGGGTAAACCCATTGGAACAGACATAAAAACAAGGATCATAACTATATCTGTAAAACGTGGTCAGATTTAATCAGTATGGTTTGTCAAAAAAGAAAAAAAGAATAATTTTGAGCAAATGTGTAAGGCAGTAAATGTGAACGTTTTATTTCCAAAAGTTTTTAACAAGAGCTTGTCTGGAAAAGAAGCAAAGAATGGTCACAGATCAAAATTGTGTTTCTGAACCAGAAATAAAAGAGTAAGGTGAAATAGTCAGCTTCTGCCATGGAAACAGTAACTGTCAAAGAATCTCAGTATTCTGTAGAAAGTCACATACTGTTTCATTAAGGATTTTCAAAGAAGTGAAAAGCAAGTTAAAAAATTTGTAGGGGACTTCTTGTCCCCCCTGCGATGTACAAGAGGGCTGTGGATATGGAGGAGTCATCGAAGTCCAGACATCCAGCTTAAGGAATAAATTAAATATTTGCATGGATAACAAGAATAACTAGTCATAATGATGTCTTCAGTCACATAATCTATATGAAGCACTGTGTGAAACGTTAGCCTTAAAGCTGTTTTACTTCTTATATTTGAAATGATTCCTCAAGTTAGACTTATGGTAAACTAATACTTCATAAGAAAACTATTTGCAAGGTAAACTGAGGCACAATTCTGTTTTAAATTATTTTACTCTGTACATTTTTCTAGTGTTAAAAGCCATACACAGCATAGAAAGTTATAAAGAACAATGTTTAATATCAGTCTAATGAAATACAAAACATTTTCACTATGACCACAAATTAAAATTTTTAGTAGTGTTCTTTTAATCTAGTTCAGTTCCTTGATCGTACTTTTCACAGAGCTCTACCAGCAGTTGTGCCAGCACAACAGAAGGGATGGCACAGGGTAGGAACAGCAGCTGGGGGAGGGGGAAGCAGGAAAGAAGGGGTCAGAATTGGATAAACTAACCTTGCTGCTAAAGAAATGTGTCCATTATTAACATCAATACATACAGGTAGTGCTGCTCCCCTTTACTATAATTATTTATAGAAATACAGCTAAAAGTGACAGTGTACAGCTGCAAACTCAGGTCTAATCAGTGAACTAAAGTAACTAGCTAACGTGGTATTTTTAATACATTATATAAACACACATAAACAAAGTTAACTGGAAGAGCTTATCAGCAGGAAAATACTCTTACCAGTAACAGTCAATAGAATGAGTGAGGTTCAGCTTTGAGCAAAAGACACATCTGTTGAAGAAGGAGGAGATGGAGAGCTGAGAAAACTGTCATCTTCAGGGGTAGATTCAACAGCTGACAATGATTCGTAATACTCATCTTCTCCATCCAGTACTTTGATTTGGCTTGAAAGTAAACAAACAAGACTTCTTAAGTTAAAATTTAACTTTTATGAGAAAGATACAGCTTTTATACATATTCCAACTGCTATTAGATTTTATCATTATATTCTGAATGGTTCTGAGGATCAGGGAAATGCAATATCATCTTTCAGTTTCAGAGTATAGAATGATAGAGCAACTATTTGCATCAAATGGGCATTTAATTTGAGCAATGTGGCTTTTTTTGTCTGTGTATGTTCCACAAGTAGGATATGATTTTGGTATCATATTTCAGATGATGGTTTGCTGTGAATATGAGCCAAAGACTACATCATCAATTTTTGGGAAAAGCCCTATTGACAGCAAGGGGCTTTCATTTTTCTGTGATGTATGATGAGCACTGCAGTCTCATGTTAGTGCTTTTATTCCCAGAATAAAAACTTTTTTAAACTAGAGGAGGGAGAGAAAAATGAAACTAAATCTTGCATAGCCATGCAAAATTTTAGGCTTTAACCTTGACTCAAAGATGTCTTGTTCATCCAGTTACATTCAGAAGATTAATAAAATCCAGAGTAAAAAATACTGAAGGTTCTGGTAAATTCTTGGACTAAATGTGTCTGTAAGACCAAGCATCCATCAGTTCTCTCTGGTCTATGTGATCAGGCAAGAGAATATTTTGGCAATTGTATAGGAGCCAGCCTAGTTTCTTCTACCTATACCAGGTGGTAACTGCTCGTGTAGCAATGAGAACTGACTCAGTTCAACAGAGAAGGAGCAACTCCCTTTTGTGCTGTGGCTTCTGCCAGCTCCTCACATGTGCTCCCCCAGGAAGACAGAGACCCACTGTGAGTGTGCTGCTCTGGGGCTGGCAAGGCTTCTGGCACTGCTCTAGGTCACACGCCTTCAGTTCTAACACCCTTCATCTGGCACCTTTCACTGTGTGAACCACACTTAAAAATATGAACAATGCTATTTTGTTGGTAGTAATAGCACCCAGAGAGAGCTGGGGAGCATATTTTGTAAGAAACAGTTCTAGTGTCTGCAGACAGCAGTACATGCAAGTCTTACATTTGCTTCTGCAGAAAATGTCCAATGTCAATGCACAGAAATATGTTAATTGTTTATTTTTAGAAACCTCTCTAGAAAGTTTTGCATATTCTGTAATATCACAAAGGACTTCTTCTGTTTACAGTTGCTTAGAACTAGGAAGATAGATATTTACCCAAGTTTTCTTGGCTTCCTCTTGCTCCCTTGATATTCTAGAGTTCCCTGTGGAGAGGGCCAAGAACACACAGTCAAAGCAAAGCAGCAAGTCGTTAATTTTTAATTCAAAGTGATTTTGTGTTGAATGCAAGCAGATGCTGATAATATCAGAAGTCACAGCATAATTTTTTTGATCAAAGGGCTCAAGTGAGCCTGATGAAGCATGCATCTTGCTCGTCTTTGATAAACCACATCAATTATTCACCGTGAAGGCAGACATCCTGACATGAAAGCAACAGATAAAGAGCATAAGCACATGTTCAAGACGAGAGCAGAAGAACGTGGGGGTGGGGCTGGAGGGGCTGAAACAGGTATTAATAACAGAATTATTAACTGGAAACAAAGCCAGTAAAACAGCTTTATTGCCACTTTGAACTCACATTTAACTGGTTATAGTACATGTTATCCTCAGGGCTATTCAGCATTTTGGGCTGCTGACATCGTCGACGAGGTGTTCTCAGCTTCTGTTCAAGACAGTTTTCTGAACCTACAGTAAGATAACGCAATTTAGTTTTAAGCTGCGCCAGGTGCTGTGAACGTCTTAGCACATTTTCATCTGTAAACAGTCTTTTCTTCTGTCCTATTTGGTCCTGGATTTATTAGCAAGTCTGTTCTATTCAAAGTAAGCAAACAGAAACTTGGGAATCTTTGCTTTCGCTTTTGAAACTTAGTTCAAATTTTATGCAGAACTTAATTTTCACTTTTGAACATTTTTTATTCTTCCGTATATTTATATCACACAGTTCCTTATTCCTTTCACACTTTTTCTTAATATCTTCTGTTATCTAAGCAGGAAATGAGGTATATTGTGACTAGGTAGGAACGTATCATTCAGCAGCAACAAAATAGTTTTTCTACAGTAGACAGTAATAAAGCCTCTTGACTGATGAGACTTAGTCTATTATCATCATTTTCTTTATATAAAAAGGCTACCTTCTTGACATGGCTCTCTGTTTAATCAGATTAACTGAATCAGTTTGGAATTACACTTTCTTCATATAATTTGTGATGTGCTGTGAAGTAACCGTTGCTTAAAGTCATCTGGAAAGCAGAATTTAAGGATGAAGGAAGTATTTCAGAAGGGCTTCTGAGAAGAACTAACAGCTCGCTAAGTTGTGGTGGTTGTTTTTTTTTTTTTTTTTTTTTTTTTTTTTTTTTTTGGGGGGGGGGCGGGGAGGATTTTTTTTCTTTTTTCTTTTTTAGTATTGTGAAGAAAAGACATTATGGTGTGCTATATTCTATTTTACTAGGTATTTTCCATGGTACATACTTTGGATTGCAGGGTAACTATTTTCAGGGTAAGTCAGTTACTACAAGATACTGTGGGGGTAAGGAAAGGTGATTTACTTTTCAAATGATTCTCCCAATGCCTTTGACTTTTCTCATAGCTGCCTGGTAAAAATTATTTTAGTGACAGTATGAATAAAAACAAAGTTTGGCAGCACCGAAGGAAAAATATACATCTTACACATTTGCATTCCATACTGCACAAGAAACTTGCTCCCATACAAAAGGCCAGCACAAAGATCAAGTAGAATGAGTTCCTTTAAACACTTCAAAACTGAAGTTAATATGGCTTTTTCAGATGCAGGGCTCTAATCTCACAAATCCATTGACAAGATCTGGCCTTAAGGAGCAGGTAACATTACAAAGGAGGTTTATTATGCACTCAGGCTTATAGTTTGTACCTGCAATCTGAACGAGGTAGAGGAGATGTTTGAACTTTGGCCTTTTCAGCCAAAAGACTGAAAGACTGACTGTTCTGAGAGATTTTCTCTCTTTCATTTTCTTCTGCTCAACAATATAATTTTAAAAATATTAATTTCCTCTCAGTGTGCAACTGTAATGTCTGTGTGGGGGAGAGGAGCACTTGTTCTATTCCATCAGAACACCTGGGAGGGATGGTGGGCTAAATGACCACCAGGGAACTGACTGCAGAGCTGGGTCTAAAATTGAAACCAAATTTTCCAGAGAAAGGTTATATTTATCCACTAATACAAAAAAACTTTAAAATAATATACTGACACTGCTTGTTAATTTAATATCTAATGCTTCAATACTTTATACTTTCAAATTAAGTAAATCTTTATATTTTTGCTAAAGGGATTGTGATGACTGAATCAGAACCTTTACTACTTGCCTGTGTTGTATACAACCAGACGAGGCAGAGGCTGTACCAGACAAAACTTCTGAGGAAAGTGGGTGCCCAAATAATATCTGTTTCTTTGAATTTTTTTTCACAATGATTCAGATAGGATATAAATGCAATTTTGTTCTCTTTGAAGTCTGAAAATGTTGCAGAAGACCTGTCATAGCTACATTCTAGCCTCTCTCTGCTTTGAAAGTTACTCAAATTGATCTTATAGCTTTCTCTCAGGACAGCAGGGTCTGCAATCTTTGCAAGCAATATTTTCAGTCACAAAGCCATTTGAGTTTTTTCTTACAGCAATATAGTTTTTGAATACCTCTCCATGATTTTTTTCTTTTTTTTCTAGAAAGAGGCTGGTATGAACTCAGGTACTCACTGTTTTGCATAATTTCACATACCTCTCTGCAGCTTGCCAGAAGTAAAAACATGGCACACAAATATTTAGAATTTTTTAAACAGTACAATAATATGATGGAGTAGGTTTTTTTCCTTTTCCCTAAGTACTCTTGAGGCCTTCATTTTTTTTTTTTTTTTTAATATATAGGCTGGGGGGTTTTTAATGTCTTTTATTCATTAGGACTGTGAGTCACTAATATTTTGCTCTACCCTTTTATCCTGACACTTAATTATTTCTGTGTATCCTATGGGTGGTCTGCAGCTTGTATTCTCCAAAGGAAATACCCTTTCAGTGGGCTCATTTGTCTTAGTTGCGCACTACATGAACAGTACAAAATCTGGTAACATTTATCATAAACTACCATATCTGGAGAAAATGGTATTAACATGTGCTCAACACTCAGCAGCTGAATAGGCATTTTAAATGCTGTTCTAAAATATTTTCTTTAATGACAAACTATAAGCCACCAATAAGAAAAAAGTCACTTGTAATTTAATAGCAATAGTAGCAGCACCAGTATCCTTAACAAGGTATTGTCTATACTGCACAGAAATTGTGCCAAATGCCTCTGGCATGTCCAGGCTCCTTAGTTTGCTGCAACTTTAGAGACCAAATGAGAGGGTGAACATATGCACTTTCTTCAGGTTGTCCTTCAGCACCACTTTTTAAGAAAGAAATCCGACCCCTTTTTGCCCGGAAAAAAACCTTTTCTTGTAACTCCGAGCACAGAAATTCCTTCGGTTACAATTTCTTATTTGATAAATCCCTTACTGCAGAGCAGAAATAACAGAGAGCAGGCAAAATGCTTTCTGCCAAGTGCACTATGTCGGCTGATCTAAGTGTAGGGTAGCTGAGGTTCTGGGCATCCTTGTCTCTCTTGAGCTCAGAGAGGCTGACGTGGGTGAGCAGGTTCATGTGGATGCTTACCTAAAGACACCGCAAAATTGATGTGGCTTACAGTGAAGGGAAATAGAAACAGGCTACTGGATCAATCTGTTGGAGTAAAATGTATTTATAGGTAAAGAAACTGATGGTGTTTCTGTTTAGTCCTTTATTACCACTGTTCGTTATCCTTTTTATTTCTTTAATACCTAAGAGCCCAAACCAAAAAAAAAAAAAACCCAAAACCAGGACTTGAAGAGCTCACAGATGAAAAAAGATATATTTTTTCAAGTAAATGTGAAGTCAAACATTCAAGATACATTTTTATGAACTGGGAATTACATAGTTGGAAAGTTGCGTCTACAGGAGAGACTTGGGAACTGCAGATATTCATCTGAATATGAAATAGACTGGGTGCAAAGAAGAGACTACTCAACAGAAACAGAAAAACAGTTTCATTGTTGGATACAGAATTATTTTAAAGTGCATGCAATTAAGGGCAGAATGTTTTGAGAACAGGAACAGTTTGAACTCTGAAAAATCTGTTACATGGTGAGAAATGTAAGACTGTTCTACTTCATTCTTTTCAAAAGAAGGTGAAGAGGTGATATGAAACAAACACCTATATAGAAGGTGGAGGGTTCTTCATATTCAAAAACAAACGTCTCACTAACTAATGGTCAGAAGGAGGAGAAAATTTTAGGCCAGAATACAGCACATACTGAAAGCAATCAATTAGGAGAAAAAATATTTAGCAGTATGATGGAAACTCAGGTTGAGCCTAGAAGCTTTTAGAAAAGGCATCTTTCAACTTAAGCAAAAGTTAAAAACTATTGAAGATGATACAGATTACATCTAGCTTAACAAAAATTAATTTCTCTAATGTGATTTTTATCAGAAGTCTCAGTCTGGAGAAGATCTGTATTGATCTTTTAAATTCTGGGATATAATTTCTGAATTTCCATGTGATCTTTGTTTTCTTATAGCTGAAATGGAAATATTTTTCTTCAATTAGCCATCATATCCATCATACTGACATTTTTAATGACATCTCTTGGCTTGGAGATGACTAGTGCATTTCTTGTATCTTAACTTATTTAGAAGGTTTTTCTGTTTAAAAATCCATCCTTTCCATAAGCTGCAAAGGACTCTTTCAGAAATGCACAAACTACCTAACAGTAAAATTAACAAAAGACTTCAAACTGTTCTTTAGCACTGACACATGGACTTTTGCATCTAGGATTTGGGCCCTGACTAATACTTTAAAAACAGTAGTGGGAAAAATATATTTTTGTAATGACTTCCTATGTGGCAGATGACTTCATTTGATATTCAGTGAAGATCTTGTCTTAGATGTCCTTATTGTCCTGATTATCCCAGGATGGAAAACATGGCACTGGGCAGCCATGTCAGAGGAACAGAGTCATCAGACTGTGCTTGCTGAAACAAAGTTATGGTCTCCATAAACTCTTAATGACTAAACTCTTCCTTCAAAAACCTCTTGATGCTGATAATCTTGCCAAACATTGCTAATTTTTTCTATATGGAGAATTCTGCACAGAAATGGTGAGGAAGCAGCTTAACTGCATTTAGAACTTATAAAATAAAGTGATGTGAATCAGATTGTTTTAAGGGTGGTGCAGCACATCTGGGGCTCTTAACACTGGCTGACATCTTTTTTTTTTTTTTTTTTTTTTTGCAAGGAATGCACACAAGGGTTCTTTGCCAATGCATCAGTGTCCCAAAGAGGCTGTGTTGCCAATTCCCTTGCTGAAGGGACTTCATCCACCACAACAATACTAAGGAGTGGAGCTGAGCACATTCATTTTCCTTCTGAAGCCATTTACCCAAAGCAGGTTTGGGAAGGGTTAGTTTTGTCTCCTTTTCTGCTATAGGTGACACAAACCTAGTATCACAGGAAGGGTAGTTTTTTCCTAATTACTCAAACAAGGAGATTTGGAGTACAAGAAGGGGCAGTTTGTTAAAAAAAGGTAATGGGGCCATTTAAGGAATCATACATATTATTAACAGAGTAAGCAAATAAAATAGAGAAATCACTATGACCAAGAAAAATAGTAAGCATGTAGCTGATTTCCAATCTATAATATCAGACGAAACATGAAAGTGCAACCCTTAATTATAAGCAAATATTAGCACAGACTCATGGGATCTCATCATAACATCTCAAGGTCTACATTCATGAAAATTTAAGCAATGTTTAAAATCATGTTAATTTGTTCTTTGTTTGTTTCTTTTCCTGCCAGTCTAATTTATTCCAAAAGACTTTGGTTCTCAAGCCTGGATATATTGATCATGCCTATGTAAAGCATTGTTATAGCCTAGGGAGAAGACTTTTGTGGAAAAACTTGTCTTTGTTCTCCTTTGATAATTTATATGTTTTTTCATGTTTTCAAGTTTTCAGTTTTGAATCATTTTTCAAGGCAGCAAGTAAACTTCACTTTTCCTCTTGAAGTCTTAGGCAAATGCAGAAATGACCTCACAGACAATGATAATACACATCCTCCTCCTGGACTGGATGCCAGTGGATAATAATGTGCAGCATGTTGACTTCAAGGAATAGCTGCATTTTCCTGTGTGCTATGCAAGTCTGTTCAAGGAGAGGACTCAAGGGGCTAATGATTCTGGTCCCACTCCTATCAGTGTTAAATGTGACTGACTGAACATGACTTACGCAGTAAAAACGGCTGCAAATAAACTAGACTTCATGATTTTCATTATTTCAGCTTTATTTTTTAAAAGAGTGATTTACAAAGGGCACACAATGCTATTTGGCTGAGTGTTAATACAAATGTATTTTTCTTCCCTTTCTATTGCCATGATTCTCCACCATTTGCACAAATTCATATCATACCTTATAGGCAAAACAGGAGTGAAGTGCAAAATGGGAGTAAAATGAAATGTGTGCCTGGGATGCAGAGTGAATAGTCTAGCAGTTAGTCCTCACTGAGCTCCTGCTGCATCTGCCTGCCATACTCAATTCTGTTAGTGCAGAGCCATATTCAATTCTGTTAGTGCAGAACTATCCTGCACATCCCTGTACTAAGCTGCAGTCAGTGTGACTTTAGTATGAGCACACATAAAGAGATACCTGGCCCACACCACAGGGTATTTGTACATTGCCTGTTAATGCTACCAACTATAAAAGTATCAGAAACAAGGACAGGATAACAGGTCTAATAGGCTTCACAAAACACCTACTGTGATCTGTAGCTTCATTTGGAAATAATGAAGTTATCTTGTCTATGCGACATATTATAAATTCAATTATATTATGGTAGTTCTGCAAAAATGCTGGAGGCTGATAGGAAATAAACACACCGTCTCTCTAAAATTTTTATCTCAGTACAGGCTAAACCACACCAAGAGACAAGAACACAGGGTAGGAGAGAATAAAGAGCAAGACACCTTGCTGATTTGAGTAATGAGGTATGTCTTCATTATGTTCTTTTCCCTTCTGAGGTTAGTAAGAGGGAAAGGAGAAAACTATAGGAAAGAGGAAAAAGACAAAACCCCTCCCCAATTAAGTAAGGTACTGAGAAACTAAGGAAAAAAAGAAAAGGGAATAAAAACCATTAATGTGAAGCAGTAGAACCTATGTACTGGCATCACAGGATTAAATTAATCTAGTAACATCAGGAGCCTGGAGGCATATTGACATAATACTATTAACAATTGTAATTCTCTCCAGAATATTTCATGCTTACTACCAGTAGCTTCAAATCTCCACAAATGTTCAGTAAGGCCATATATTCTGTTGATAGAATGAGATCTAGTATGATGGGAACCATTCTTGCCACCAAATTCCCTTGGTCCCTTCCTATGCATAAGAGTGTCCAGGAATATTTATGGGGGCTGGCACTCTTCATGCTGCTAGTGACAAGCAAGCATGGAAGGAACAATAAATCAGATGTGCTTTGAGGAGTTACAAGACCTTAGTGCTTGCTAACTCACAAAGTATCTTACTGAATCTTCACAGAAGTGTTGCTAATGGAAAGGATGGTACTACTTTAAAAAAAAAAAAATTAATGCTTAGAAGGAATGATTAATCCTTAGCAACTCGAGTATACTTAAAGCTCTTACCTGGATGCATTACGTAAGAATAATACATTAGATTTAATATTTTTTAGTGTCAAATATTTTGTAGTCTATAGCTCAAATGTAGTTACCTGATTCACTGAACACACAGAATCTGAAGGAGTAAAAAGATATTTTATATCTTTCCTATGGAAAGATACAAAATAAAACGAAACCAAGCTTCACTATCACCTTGGATCCCCCACACAACTGCGGTGAACTAGAATTCTGTTTATTCAGATGGAGTGTGCTCATAGTGCCAAGAGCCATAGACTGCTAGGGAAATTAGTGTAGCCTCTTTGATGTCATGTGCATCCCAGAATCTGTAACACACTGCTGAAACTGTGAGCATATCCTTTTGTTTATAACGCTAAACAGAACCATTTGAATACACACACTGAAAGAACTTGTAACAGAAGCAATGCATTTTCTTCCACCCAGTGATTCATTACATACGGCTTCATTTTGGATACTGCAGTTATGTGCAAAGCCATATGCTTTAGATTATAAAGCACACTACGCAAATCATAAGTTTTTCAAGATGGTATGTAAAGGCTGTTTTTGCATCTGTTTGTTGCCAACGACCCAGATGACACTGTAATTAGAACAACAAATATTTTATGTGAAATCAATCATTTAGCTGTCTCTGAACCCTGAGACAATGGCTTTTAGATGCATTTTGTTGGGAAACAAGATCCATAAATAGTTAGAATCTTGGCTTTTGCTGGTTTTTTTCTTTCCAGCAAAGTTCTGATCCTTCAGCAACTGTCAGTTCTTTCAGTTTCTATTGTGAGTGATTTGACTGTGGAGGGAAAGGCAGAGATTAAACAAAGCATACCAAAGAACAGAACTATCAGTGACTAACACGGGTAAGATTCAAACCTGTCAGCAAACAGCACGCTTCTACAAGTATGGTCCTGAAGATGTTGAACATACAGAAGCCCTTATAAGCCCTGCACATAGTAACATCTAATAGTGGGTTCCTGAGGTGTGGCAATTAGTCAAAGTCCAAGAGGTTGACACAAATGCAACTGTTACTTCAGGGAAAAATAATTCATGCCAAACCATCTGAATGGCAGAAACTACTTCTGGACAATGCAGAAAACTTAACTGATCATTATTTTTCTTTCCCTCCTCAAACTTTACCCAAGGTGTTTGTAGCAGTTTTTAATTAATTCATAAAATCATAGAATGGCCTGGGTTGGAAGGAACATTAAAGACCATCTAGTTTCAGCTCCCCCTGACACGGGCAGAGACATCTTCCATTACACCAGGTTGCTCAAAACTCCATCTAGCCTGGCCTTGAACACTTCCACACATGAGAGATCTACAACTTCTCTGGACAACCTGTTCCAGTGCCTCACCAGCCTCAAAATAAAGAATTTCTTTCTTGTATCTGATCTAAATCTATTCTCTTTCAGTCTGAAGCCATTCTCTTTGTCCTGACACTACATTTCCTTGTGAAAAGTTCCTCTCCATCCTTTTTTGGTACTGAAGACTGCAATTAAGACATTCCAAAGCCATCTTTTCTCCAGGCTGAAGAATCCCAATTGTCTTATCCCTTCTTCATTGGAGTGATGCTCCATCCCTATAGTCAACTTGGTGGCCCTCCTCTGAATTTGGACCAACATTGATGCCTTTCCTGTGCTCAGAAACCCAGAGTTGGATGCAGTCCTACAGGTGGGGTCTCACTAGAGCAGAGCAGAGGTG
Source organism: Zosterops lateralis (assembly GCF_965231275.1). Lineage (NCBI taxonomy): Eukaryota > Metazoa > Chordata > Aves > Passeriformes > Zosteropidae > Zosterops > Zosterops lateralis. The sequence continues at coordinate 18,766,656 of NC_139767.1, forward strand.
CAGAATCACCTTCCATGATCTGCTGGCCATGTTCTGAGGATGCATCCTATAATATAGTTGGCTTGTGATCTTTTCAGAAGAGACAGTTACTGATGAAAACCAGATCATTCCAGGTATGCTTCAATTACTACGTATCACAGCCTATTTCCTAGTTCTAGAGGATCTAGTTAATACAATAGCCACCAGGTGATAAAAAACATCTATCTCACACTGTCATGTGAGCTAAGTGATGTCTCTCTCACTGCTAGAGCCATGTTGTATGATCAGTACAAGTTAATGAAGAATTTCACAGCAGAAAAGCCTACCAAGAGCAATTAAATATGAAGAGATCACTTCCAGATCAAGACATCCCTGAGTGACAAACCATGTTTGGCTGGAGAGCGTTCTGGGCAAATATCTCTGCTTGCCCTACTTTTGTACTATACCCTAGGCTTTTCCTCTTGGTTACTGTGAGAAAATTAGGATAAATAGGTTTGGATGGGACTGAAAATTTTCTTTTTTATGTGTGGGTGGGTTTTTCTGTTTGTGTTTTTTTGTTTGCTTTGTGTGTGTGTCTGTGTGTGTGTCTATAAGGTTGCTAGTATCCAAATGACCAGGAAAGAGAGCAACTTAAAATAAATAAACTCAAGCAGAACAAATGCCTAAGAGGCACTTGAAATGGAGGCTGAGGTAACTTCTCACAAGGCAAATATCAGAATCTTCACTGTAAAAATATTTTAAGATCAACTTTAACTGTTTCTGGCAGGAAGGTTGTATTACACTTGCTGCTTTGCTAGCAGTGCACCAGATCAGCCTGAGCTTCTGGAAGGCGGAAGCTGAAATTCTGTGCAAAGACAAAAACAAAGGAAAGCCAGTAATTCTTCAGTTTTCTGCATATGCCCCGTTTTCCCTTCTCCATGAATTTTTATCTGAGGTACTAGTCCTAAAGTAGAAACACCTATCCTAGGGACACTACACAGGCATCATGCACTCAGAGGCTTGCCATGGCGCAAGCCTGTCTCTTCAGCATTACGCCATGGTTGGGACTCAGACTGTTCATGCTGTTTATTTATTTAGTGAAGTTAAAGAAAATAGGATCAGAAAGAATCTCAAGTGAATATTTTGTCCTTCCCTGTCTTCCAAAGTAAAACCATGCACCATGTTGGAGGTATGAGAAATTTTCAAAATTGCTCAGAAACAAAAGCTATCAAAAAAAAATTCTCACAAACACAACATCAACAATGGAGCAACCCATAATACTTCTGCACAATAAGATGGCAGTCAGTTCTTCGAAGAAGAATTAGGATGATAATTTAGTCAATACGATTAAATAAATAGCTTTGGCAACTTTAAAGTACAAATCCTAAACAACATGACAGTATCATCAATTTTAGAGATAGTCTCCAAAGCACATTTGGAGCTACTCATACACAAGTTTTCAAACTGAAGATTGTGGATCTTAAGAGCTGCATCTCATATGCTAATATGCTTCAGAAAACTCACTGGACGCTTGGCACTGATTCACCTTGCGGATTCTAGCTAAGAAAAGCAAAGCATATGGGGAAAAAGATGAAACAAACATGAAAAGTAAACAGTGAGATTACTTTTAAAAATAGTCAAAACATTCAGTGCATTAAAGAAGAGTAACAAATCACAAATACTTTCCTAATACTACTTGTCTACAGAGCCAACTACTGAATTTGCCAAAAATGCATTGTACAATTGTGGGGAGTTAGTTAGTGCATGTAAAAGTAGGGCAGGAGGCAATCTCTAAGTTCACACTCTATTAAAGATGTGTTTCATAATGGTCTGTGTTTCAGAGTTGCTGTTGTAGCATCTAGCTTGGATACATTTAAAGGTAATCCCTCACCTTCTTCCAAACTGTAATAATAGCATTTTTATTCCATGCCCTCAGAGATTAAGCCACTTGATTGACTTTGAATTCTGGACACACAGGAAATTTGTATTAATTTAGCATAATGATGAGGCGCAATAAAGGCTCTGTGGAACCACAACAACATGGTCTCTAAGGTTTTGTTCGTTACAGAAACACAATTTGCATATCTAAAGGCTTGAAACCATGGGTCCATATTGATACAACTAGTATCTCAAATTTGAGTGTAGCAGATTCAGCATATATTTCAAAGACTAAATGGTAGAAGCCCAAGATAAAACTCTCAGTAGATTTCTTCATTAAGAAAGAAGGTCTTTTTCTGAATTCAAGGTAGTTGGCAGCAGTAACTTTTAAAGGAGGTATGAAAGCAAGCTTGACTGAAGATTGTAAAAATACCACTAGTTAGGTATTTGCTTCCTGGTGTTGCTACAGTACTTTGGCCTGACATTTGTAAATGTTGGAAGTAAAGGAGGTATCTTGGCTAGATAAAGGAAACTAATGCTGCAGACCTGAGTTCTACAGCAACCCATTTCTTTAAGGGGTTGTTAAGTGCTACTGGGACTCTCAATTAGTGATAGTTCGGAAGTGATCTACAGAGCAAATTCAGGCCACTAAATTCTGAAGGAATATTTTGAAAGAGAAACTGAAGAAGCATAAGCAAACTATTCAGTCAATGTCAGATTTTGAAAAATAAGCAGGAGTAGAAAAAACCTTCAGGCTTTAAAGATGTCTGTTAACCTGTGAAAGAGCATCTAGGTGTGTTTTTTGTACTACTTCCAAATCCAAATCACAATCTTTTATTGACAACTCACACTATAAATCTAGTGGAAGAATGCTAGGCACTCAATGGCTCATCATTTTCAGTGGTGAAGTTCCTTATCTTTCATCCTGAAGTAGTGGGAGTGTTCAGTAATACCAAAGTAAATTCAGAAAACGTAGGAGAGATCTTTAAAGAAAAGTGAGGGAGGCCTGCAAAGAATTCCAACCCTGGGATCTCAGAAATAATATAGCAAATTTAAGCTATGTATTTCATGGTACTTAGCAACACCACCTGTAGTAAGAGTTTGGACAGTGCAAAGCACACAGAATATGTGGAATTTTCAAGCAGCCTTTCCTAAATGCTTCTAAGGAAAATTTTGGTTAAGATTTCAGCTCATGGGGGCAGAGGAAGATGTACACATATGTGCACATATACAAATAAAGTAGGTTGACCTGCTGGTATTATAGTGATTTGCCTATGTGACAGTATGTTGTTTTGTTCTAAAATCCCTGTTCTTTACAGGGCACAGCTCACATTAATATATCACCTCATTCATTCTATTCCCCTCTGAACACAATCCTTGTACTTGAGTGTACTTTTTTTAAATGGTAAATGCTATGGAATTAGATTCTTTATTTTCTCTCATAAATACATGACTAATTCAAGTGACTTTGATGACATTTTATTCCTCAGAACTTGATTAACTCTTCTATGGCAAAATGAGCATTGATTTCAGGGTTCAAACTGAGGCACTGGAAAGGCTGATTTTTAAACACAGCTTACTCCTTTGGAAAAATCAGGCTCCTCCATGTACCGTGCAGGTACATGGAATTTCTTGTCACTCCAGAAAGTACAGGTTAAGTGATTTCTGGAATTTTTTTGTGAAGTTGATTTGGAGACATTTTTCACCTCCTAATTACTCCAGATATTTGATTTTTCTTTAGCCCCTTTCTTACAAGTCTATGCTAGATTCTTGGCTGCTATTGAACAGCATATCCCTTTAGAGTAGCTTGTGATATAACATCAAAATCTGTTTGTGTCCTGATTCTGTACTTGGATCTGTGGGTATTGCAGAGTATACAAAGTTTGTGAATTAACACTTTATTAATTATTGTGCACTAATTCCTTGTGTGAATGACACAAGGGCCCCACAGAGTTACAATATGAACAAACTGGTGCACTGCAAGTGTACCTATTGTCACAGAATGCCACTTCTGATTTCTCTCTTTTGGATAGCCAGGAAGTACGGCCATATTAACATAACTCTCTTCCCTAACATATCCTACTTCTCAGTAGGACTAATTAGCTTAGGCACGGCACTGCACTCATCCAGCTATACTGCCTCCGGGGTCTGATTCACATCTAGCTTGAGCAGCTTTGCAAAGCACTGGCATGCATTGAGTTGCTATATCATAAATTTATATTACAGCTTACTCTATGCTAACTTTCCCATGGAGACAAAACCTAAAAATCAGCTTTACCACTGTGAACACAGTCATCAAAATCTCCTACTGAAGTAATGCCATAACAATAATGAAAATATCTTGGCCACAGTAGGAAGGCTTGTATCCTGAAAACACTAACATAGGTTCACACCTTCACTACTAAAACTAGTTCCTCTGAGGCCAGCCCCAACACTAAGCATATGAGTACAAGGGAGAAAAACTGGAAAGTATCAGAAAAACACCTTGATATTAACGTGGCTTAGAGAAGATTAAAATGAAAATGTGAAGCAGAATTTTAATTCCAGCCCTTGGAAAGGACTATCTTAATTATTCCCATTATTAAAGGGCACTATGAAGCAAAAGGCTATGGGCAGAGAGAAATGTGCATTTCTCTTCACTTGTAGAAGATACAGTAAATTTTTAAAGTTCATCACTCAGTCTATCTACACAATACTCAAACTAACTAATGAAGCAGTTATAAGGCAAAGATAATTGAGAGCCATATACTTTCTACCAACATACAATAATGTGTAAGAGTACTTAAGGCTAACCTTTGATGAAGAATTCTTATGCTAGGTTCTTCAATAAAACAAATGTAAGAATAACTTGTGCTTTCATGGAGAGTATGAATCAACGTGTAGCTGCTTATCATTGTCTAAATTAAATGAATATGAGACTGCTGGGTGGACAAAAGCAAATTGAAGATAATCAGCAAAATTTACATTTTCAAATAATGTATAAACCACATAAATTACTTTAAAGAGACCCATAAAACTATCATTTTTGAAAAACATTTAAATTATAATATAGAAAAAAGGAAAGAAACATGACTTGCGAATGCTAAATTATAGTTGATTGTTTGCTTTCACAAGGTAGAGCAGGAGATTATCTCCCTCTTGTCACATTTCATTTTTGATTAGGTCATTTTGCATTATTAGTAACTTCAAAATGCAGGCACAAAAATAAGATGTGCCAAAGATATTTTTTCTTCTCTGAAGATGAAAATTAATAGAAGAAAACTATCTATAACACTACATATAGGAAAACAAGATTTTCAGTTTTTACTGCAAACACTCATTCATGCCAGCAGTTTATATGAAGTCAATGTGTTATCCCACTGTGTAACAATTGATCATGTGAAGCCTTATGAGATGGCACTAATATTCCTTAAAATGTTATTTTTAGTGATTTATCCCTTTTTCTTACTCTCAATCAATAATAAAAAATAAATTGTTTGTCCAAAACAAATCACTGTTCTTTCACCATTTTGTTAGCATTGTTCACAATATTGTTTATACAGAACCATAAATCCTTACTTCTATTTGTAAAATACATAGGAGAGGTTAACTACACTTATCATACTTTTTTTGCATTCTGCAACTCAATCTCTCCTATTAGGACTTGATCTGGAAAATTTATGCAGAAGTACAAAATATATTAGGCAGCTGTTTTGTCATAGGAAGTCTTAGCTTTACATGTTTTGTGTATTTATTTTTCAGAGAAAAAGGACTCCAGTTACTAGGTTTCAACATAAACCCTTGCAGACTAGAATGTGTGCAGGCTGGCTACACAGCTGCTGTGTGGCCTGTGAGGAGGAGGTGCCTGTCCCACCTGACAGGGCCAGCAAAGGGCCAATATCTTTATTACACTCCTCCTTCTTTCTCTTTCCTCCATGGCTGCAGACAGCCAGGACTAGGATACCCGTTTGAACACACACAGAATGTGAGGGATGAATTTCCCAGTTACCTCTGCTGAAGTATTAAATTCAGATGTCTAATTATGACATTCTAAACATTATCATTACTTATTTCACTGCAGCTCAACGCACAGCGAGGAAGAGAGAGTGTAATTCCTGCTATGAAGAGCTCCACAATACATTGCTCCCCTTATACAAGAAACAGCAGTAGCTTATGCCACTGTTCTAGAAAGACTTGAGTGCCCAAACACTAGCTGGGATCCTGGGCTCACCAAAAGAAGGCTGAGCTCATCAGAGTTCAGTGAAACACCAAGGTAAGAGAGGGTCCAAGGGGACCACAGAGCTGAACGACAGCAGCTCTTTCAGATTACCTTTTCTAGTTTTGTTTCTGGAATGAAAACAGCCAGAAGCAAATGTTTCAATGTCCTATCATGTACTACACCACTTAAGAGGTGGCAAAGTTTGTTTTTCACGTAGAAACAGAAGGACAAAACCAATAATCCGTATAATTTTATTTTATAATTTTAAAGCATTTATGGCAAACTTGTGAATAAGAAGTACTGTGCTGCTGCCAAAGTCTGACTATGATGGCACCCAAACACATTTCTAATATCTACTAAAAATAGAACTTTGGCAATTTAACTTAGAACATCAGAAAAATGTGCTTATTGTGCATATTCAATGAGGGAAAAAGTCAATGATGTCACAAAAACTGACTATGTTTTGGATTCTGGTTTTGGTTCTATTTTTTTTTTTTTTTTTTTTTTTTGATGGTATCAAAAGATGGCATTTGAAGATGAGAAACTATTGAAGTAGCACAAAAAGTCAATAAAATGATCTCACTATACTTGCCAATGTGCATAAGAGGTTTTATATTTAAAAATAGCCTAGTATTTAGATATGTAAGTTCTAAATGGCATTTAATGGATGAAAATGCCTAAAGATTTCTGAAAGGTGCTCTTACTTTTTGACCATTAGCATTCTGCAGCAGAATAATTTAAATCTTCTTTCAGTTCTGGGTACTCAAGATTACAGTCCTCCTTACTTCTAAAGTGGAGGAAGTTCCTCCTCTGTGGAAGAGAAGCATCCCAATAAAAATCATAAAACACAGCCATCGATGGGCTCTGTTCAGGAAGTGCCACAACCAGACAACTGCAGAGTGTCTAACCTGAGTTAGAAATTAATGAGGCTTCTTTTTCATCAATTGTTCCCTCACTAATACTGGAATTTTAGGGCAACAGAAACTTTTTTAATGTGTGTGAATTCAGGTCATATTAACTAACAGTTTCAGCTGAAATAACATGAAAAAACTTCAGAGATGTTGAAAGAATTCATTCTGGCATCTCAAGAAACAAAACATTTTGATTTTGTCACAAGGGGACTCCTTTCCCAAAACAGAGGAGGTAGTGCTGCCACCCCTGATATCCAAAAACTCAGTGATTAGGCCATGTTCTTAGATTGTGAAAGATGTAGCTTCAAGCACCTCCTTTAAGTGATTTGGTACAGGGACCTGAACCCAAATATCATGCTTCTCAGGAGAGTAGCCTAACTGCTGGTTTAGAAAATATTCTTAGGTAGGTTTCTCTCAGCCTCATTTGTTGAAAGTGTTCCACTTTACATAAAGTAGTTAAATATTCATTCAAACAGAGACTGAAAGCCAGGTGCTGGCCCCCTTTTTCTCTGACTACTCAAATTACCAGGAGCTCAAGTCATTCGCATGCTCTCTGTTTCTGTGGCCTACTTACTATTTAATGTACATTCCACTGATGGGAGAAGGGGAGAAGGAGAAAATGCTGTCTTCTCTGAACTTCTGTACTGGCCATAGGCATAGCCCAGACCAGTGAGAATATGGGTTGGTGAAAGTTTTGAGCCTTGCCTTTGGAAGGACGGTATGCAAGGTAAGAAATGATCACTTTCTAACACATAGAGTAGATTTTAAAAAATAGTTTAATGACAAGAAACAGTATTACTTAAAGGGGAAAGAAGTGAGACATCTGCATCTATTTGTATCCAATGTTTATCCCTATTGGCACAATTAATAAAAGCTATGCATAAATCACACAAAGATCATTAAATCCACTGGCTCAGGCTGCTGACTAATTGGTAAATACACACCCGATAAAAATGTAAAATGTATGCCAACTCCACATTGTAAAGCTGTTTTCTCACTAAGAAGTCTCTGCTTCTCTGTGGCTTTTCCAACAGAGCTTGATTTTCACACTTATTGATCTTAGGGAAACAATAATGCCCAGAACAGTGACAAGAGGCCTTAGAATAGGAAAACAAAAAGCAACTCCAACTCTGTCTAGCTTACAGAGGCCAAGAAGTTTACCATCCCATGCCTAGGGCAATTTTCTAACACAGCCATGAATCTAAGGTCTGCTGATGCCTGCTCTGTACAATTAAACAGACTGTTTTAGGCACATCAACTCTTTATGAATGTGGCCTTCAGCACTTGCTTCTGCAATGTTGCCTTCAAGCAGTCCAACATGAAGCTATCACTGCTTAGCAAAAATTTGCATCTTTTAAATCTATCAATTCTGATAAATTAAATGTCTGGGAACTATGCAGGCCTGTGCAGACAGGCAACCAAACACTACCAGAATTAGACATAAACCAAAACTAATTATTAAAAACATGACAAATATGAGAGTGGCTGAGGCTGGAGAAGGTCACAGAAGACCATCTCCACTCATCTGGACAGGATGAAGAGTTTGTGCTCTCAGAACATTCTCCTCTTCAGAAGAGGCCAGCACCTAGCCAGCCACAGATAGGGAGCTCATCAAAATGTTTTAATACTTATAATACCTGTGCCAAAATCCATGGAAAGCCTTAAATGAAGGGTCTTTTGCTACCATCACTGAAGACTCTGTGGACAGCCTTCCTGACATCAAACAAATCCAGATGTAGAGAGGCCTTGGGAGCTAGCCCAATGCTTTGTCTGGATCTGACCTCAAGTTTTCTGTATTTACATTTTTTCCAAAACATGATTTAGAACAGATGTCACTGGACACCAGAGCTCTTCTCCAAGGCTGGAGTAGAAAAATCATAGGAAAAGAGGGAGATACAGACCAGCTCAATTTACATTACATGAGAATACTGATCTGCATAGCAAAGAGAGGGTAGAATCCACACATTTCTAATTTTAGTTTAATTAGACCCTCAATCAAAAATCAGTGCTGGTTTCCCTCTATTAAGGGTCAAGCAAAAGGTTTGGTTTGATTTTGAACAGCCTTAGAAACAAGTGTAATATTTTGGTTTGGGACCATCTCTGCTTGTAGTCCCTATTTCTGCCATTGACTTTGGCAGTGCCTGAACAGCACATTAAAAGCACTTGCCTCACTTACAGTGTGCATGTTTGAAACAAAGGATGAAATAATGTTGAAAAACAGTATTATGAAACTGATATAGATTTAATAGTGGCTAAATGAAAGAAATGGGAATATGAAACCTCCTTCTTCTCTAGACAATGTGTGGTGAAATAATCTGTTTGCAATGGAGGGAAAGAGCTCAAAAAGAAACATTTGGAAACAATACAATGACATATGGTCCCATATGTTGAATCTATAATGCTTCCTAATTCCTTCAGGGTAAAATTCACCCTTCTCCTGAACAAATTCCAAGTAACTGAGATTTGCCTGAGAGTACTGTAAGAAAGACTAGAATCTTCCCTCCATAGACAGACAAGAGAAGACTATGAAGCAGCTTCACTGCAGTTGCCATTTTATCCATGGCTTGAAGTGACATCCATAATGTTTTTTGATCCTTTTCTGGGTAATCATAATTGCTGATCCACAGGCTCATCCTCATCTGCTCTCCTTGGCTGAGTCTACTCAGGGCACGCTTTCCCTATAGGGTGCTCCGTGCTAAAGAAAGCATGTGCTCAGCTTTCTGAATCATACTAGGACAGCAGCATAGCTGGAGTTGCTTTAAAAGTTTTGTATACAGCAAGCTGCATGTTGGTGCTGATAAGGCATCCTCAGGGCAATTATGCTCTGAGCTGTTTTTGGTGATGCCTTTATAGCCCTCAGGTTTTTGAGATACAGGATTTCCACTCATAATTCCTGGTCCTAAGCTGTTCACCATTCCCTGGATGAGGGAGCGAAAGAAGAAAAAGCTTGCAAAATCTGGCAACAGGTTTTATCCTCTTAGCAAATAGATTCTGTAAGTGTGCTGAACACAACTGGTTAAACATCTGTTCATCAATGAAAAGCATCTCACATTCAAATGCTCTAAATTAAATTGTGATATAATAATTATTATTGGATTTATATTGGGTGGCTGCATTACTCAAGATTGAGTAGGCAACTGCCTAGGTAAAAAAATTACTGGAAGTAGTTAAGCAGTCCCAGTTCTGTTGACTCCTCACAGCTCTGGAAAGCCAGGCTACCTAGAGCTACAGTACCACTTGTAGTTTTCATCATGTAACTTCATACTGCAATACCTCTGTTTGCACATGAAAGGAAAACTTTTCTCACAACCCTTATTCTTATACTCCTTGTTGATGGATTGTTCCAAAATTCAGGTGCTCCAAAGATGGAATATATTGCTTTTTGCCTGGTCATTAAAGTGAAGCTCAATGCCCATTTTAAAGGTCATTTAAGCTGTTTCTTAATTTGCTTCATTTTTGTCATCTCTAGTCTGTTTCAGGTGCTAGTAATTAGCTGCATTCATTGACCTATTTTGTTTGTATACAAATAGTTTTGAAATTATACATTATCAATGTAATGCATTAGTATTATTGTTCATACTCCTTTAAAATGTGTTAAATACCATGCCATCCCCAGCCTGCTAGGAAAAGACATCTTTGCATCTTGTTTTTGTGTTTTACCCAATTGTTGTGGTAGTAACAGGAATTACATGAGAACATTGGAGGGAGTAGCACTGCAGCAACTGGCATTTCCACTGACAAATGACCTATGAAATGATGCCTAGATTTTTCAGTTCAGCTGAAGTCCGCCAAGAGAGAGTGGAACTCAAAAGGTGAATTCATGACTGGTATTAGAGAAAGATAAAAAATTGTAAGAGATACGAAATGAGATTAATCAAGCCACTAAAAAAAATCATTTAGCAGAAATCCTGCTGTGAAATGGGAATAAAGGCAGAAAAGCCTTCATCCCTGATTTGGTTGGTTGAGGGAACTAGGCAATATGCTGAAATCAAATAAATGTTTTTCATTTAATTTTCCTTTAACTATGATGAAATAAAGCATAGGCTTATTATTTCCTGTATTCCTCAAAGATACCTTTGTTCTTCACTTTGTAAGTGAAAGCTTGCATTAAGAGAAATTTCAAGGGAATCATAGCATGGTTAAGGTTGGAAGCGACCTTGAATATCGAGTTCCAACTCCTCTGCCATGGGCAAGGACACCTCCCACTACACCAGGTTGCTCAAAGCCCCATCCAGCCTGGCCTTGATCAGTTCAGCGATGGGGCATCCACAGCTTCTCTGGCCATGCTGATATTGTTAAGTATTACATCCTCCATAGACCACAGACCTAAACATACACAGAAGCATCTTCCAGTGCCCAGGAACAAGATGAGGAGGCTGAAGAAATTGCAGACTGCTTCTCTGAGCTGCTCTGTAAATTGGCAGGATGTGAGACCTAGGAAAGACATCTTCCAGCATCAGACACCAGGTGCAATACCCTGTTCATGTAGCATGATAGCACCTGAACCACAGGAATGCTTCAATATTCAAAACCTCTTTCATGCTCAGAGATTCATGAGAAGTGTCTCAGACTATGGTTTGACTTTGCACACATTGTACAAATCATCAGTAATATTTGTATCACTTGACACATAGCTACCAGTTAGTTGTCACAGTCTTCTGGAAGCCTTTTCTCAAAGGCAGAAAAATCCACATGTGTCTGTACTGAGAACCCCAGTTTCAGGAAAGGTGCAAAAATGGCCAATAAAATGATAGTGTGTCCTGCAAAAGATCTGGCTGAGTAAGGAAAAAAATGGCTGTGTCAAGTACAGTTTGAATGAGTTTTTGTTCTTGAGTATTATCTGAGCTGACTGAGATGCTGCTTTGCTACCTTAGCAACCCAGCTGCCCAGCCCAATAGTGCTGTCCTAATGACACCGATCCACAGCAAATACTAGAGCCTTGCATTCAGACCTGTAAATATGAGGTGTTACACAACCTAGGCTTACAGAAGGGATTTCTATTACACAGAGGTGTTGGAGCTGTTGGGACACTGGAAACCACGGCCCTAAGGCAACACAGGCACTATCCTAGGGAAGTAGTGTGTGCTCTAGGATTAGCATCTTTTCAATGCAGCTCTACTCATCTGGGCTCATCTCCAAGAAGTCCACCAGAATATATATTTTTTTTTTTCCCCTGGAATACAGCTATTAATCTACCATAAATACAGAGGGGAATATGATAAGGATGAGGGCTTCAGATTTCTGAGTCCCCCCACTAAAAGCAGTAAAGATCTTTTAAATCCATAGGCAGGGATTAGGAAGTACTTTGCTTCTCCAGCTGGAGGACAGGGCTAAGAATTATCCAGACAAGAAGTAAAAAAGACAAGGATGGTTGTAAAGAAAGCATTTAGGTTCAGAACCACAATAAACTCCAAGAATAAACTTCTGCCCAGTCAATTTCTAGAGGGCACTACGCTAACGTTAATGCTGATCCAAGATGAGTTTTATTATCTGATAGATACAGAGTCAACAGTACATCCTAAATATATACACAAGTACTACACACACTATAGGAATGAAAAATCTTCCCTCTTTGGGAAATCATCCTGTCTTGAAGGGAAAAGATGATTATCCCTCTTCCAATCACCATCATTTGCTCTTCCCCAGCTCTCAAAAGGGCCATGAAGGCATGACTACTAGAAACCATTTCAAAATCTAAACCAAGATGGGGCTGAGGAGGAAATGGTATGGGGAGGGAAGGATATTTATTTATTATTATTTATTATTTATTATGTATATTTATTTCCAAAACTACTCATTGTGCCACTTGCTTACTTCTCTTTGGTTCTTGTCTCTGCTTGTCAAAGTGCTTACCAACAAACTCTGTTTATTTGGTGTCTACAACACCTCTGTCAGAACGTGAATTGGCATCAGTAGTGTGTCAGCCTGTGCCAGTGATGCTGGTCAGTCTCCCCCCACTGTAATGCTGACATTATTATTATTTTTTTAAAATGTGGACTTGACACTATCTGCATTAGCTCATCACCAATACTCAGAAAGTCATGTCTCTTCTTCTTTAATATTTGGAAATACTTAAAGAGTTTCAGGAAAATATTTTCATGGAATGTTTGATGTAAAAAATGCTCCAAGGCAGATAGATTTTTCCGGTTAACATTTCAGAATTGCTTCAAGACTGAATGAACCATGTGATGATATACTTCTATGTTTTAATTTTCCAGCTGGAAAATGAAAATGTATTCAATAATTAAAAGGTCTTTTACAAAATACACAGAAACTATTTAAAACAGTACCTGGGCTATTCTGCAGGAAAGTGAACAGAAAAAACCCACACCTGGGATACTGTAGCCACTCAGCAGTCCACAAAACAACTTCAGTGAGTTTAACCACATCCTTCCTTTCCAGGAAGACCATGACTCAGAAGGCACAGAGCCAATGCACTCTTGCCAGATATTTGAAATGACAACTGAGAAAAAAAAAGCATTAACTCACACAGAACAAACTCAGCTTCTTCTAGATGGACCCAGGCCGGTACCTTTGTGAAATCATCCTTAGACTGACTGCAAAGATGGGGCACAGTGTCCAAATACTGAATCTACTTAATATTTCCTGGAAGAGGACAAGAAGCAGATGGGTCTACATCCCCACTTATCATCTGTTGGATTGGGTAAACTGGCTTTACATACGTACAGCTGGGAATGTTTTACAGCACTCTCCTTCACATCCTTTCTCTAGTTGTCTGCATTCTTCCTTCTACATCAAATTGCCTCTTGTGATAAGAGGGCAGTTCCTGGACAACGTTGCTCCATGCACACATGGAACAGCTGGTATACGCTTAATGTGTGGCTGCACCATTTTCTTTAGAATGGTGTAGCACTTTTGAAATGGATGGAGGGCTGCAGAAGAACTGTGATTTGTTGATCCACTGGCAAAACAACTTTGTCCTGACCACTCTGATATAGCCGAAGGGAACACAGCCGCAACACTGGAGGTTTATGCAATCTGCTGAGTGCCTTCCTGCCTTTTACAGCAGAATCACTGTTGCCTTTAAGAAGAAAACAGTCCACTGATCAGAGCCCATTTTCTCAACCTGTGGAGGGCAAGATTTGCTCTATAGTGATGACTACTTGCTGTAGCCATATAGAAACACATAGGAACCATAGACCTACAGGAAAGAATTAAGAGTCTGAGCAATGCACAAGACTAAGCAAGATTCAACATTTCAGACTTTTCTCTCCACTCTGCCAGGCTCAGCTGTGTCTCAGACAGCTTTGTTGAACACATATTCTTCAAGGCACAAACGAAGAAAAATCACTCCAGTTATTCACAGGTCTTTTTCAGCCTGCTACAGCAAATTATTAAGTTTATTCTTTCACTTACAAGACTCTGCAGTACCTGCAAAATTTGTTACAAGCTCTCCCTGTTTATTTTTCCCATATTTCAAAGGAAACTTTTACCTGCAAGCTAACTCCTCTGTTAAAAGTATACACTACCTTTTAATATTTGTAACAAAGACTTAATAGAGAACTGAAGGTCTACAATCTTAGAAATAAAGAAACTCTAAATGTATCTCCATGATACATACATGTCTAGCTATGGCTGATTTGTCTGTGTGGAGTTAACTGGCACTGCACTAAAGCTTCTAACTCCAGTGCAACCAGAGCCAGTTTTTCTGTGCACTTGCTACACTGCCAGGAGCACACATCCCAAGGTACTTATACCTACAAATTCCATAACAGTGAAAGACAAAAGTTTACTCTAGCCCAAAGACATGGAAAACTTGTAACACGTCTTGAGTGCTCTTGTCTAAGGTTTTCTTCGAGGGAGATGACATTTTCTTCACCCACTGCTACAATCTGCACACAAGACTTGATCAAAATCCAACAGGGTTCCCATGAATTAGCTATTTTAGGGCCTAGACATGTATGCTTAGGCAAGTTAGAAAACACAGGTATTTCAGCTTCTTGAGTAATGAAAGCGAACCTCTGTATTAAAAGCCGGTAGTAAAGCTGATGGTAGTTTTCAGTTTTAGAATCACATGAGATACTCAGAAAGAAAGGGATAGTCCAGTGATACTGTGAAGTACTATGCAAACAGAATTTGGCCCAGCATATGCACTCAGTCTCAGTTACAATCTGGGCTTGAAAAAAGATTCTTAATTTCTTTAAGAATCAGATCTTAACTTTGCAATGACTTCTTCATCCGCATGCAAGATTTTAAAAATAGGACTGGTGTTTCCTTTAATTAGTATTTGATACAGTATTAATATTCCTATTTATCTTTTACATGCCATATGGATTAAATTCTCATTACTTTTGATCTTAATACTTTTAAAATATGTAAATCAGCAGACAGACACCCTCTTTAAAGCAGTGTTTGCACACCACATCTATTATTGCCTTGGGCAAAAGGAAAATATCTGCATTGCTAAAATTCCAGAATTGTGAGGAAATCCTGAAAAATCAGATATTAAACTGATCAATCTAGATGAATTATGTAATGACCACATAAACTGCAGCTGTTTAGATTCAGCTGTACCTAAAATTGACATTAAAAGTGGCCAAAGGCCATTAAAGAACATGTACTTAAAAGGGATCGATGAATTTAATTGAGGAAGGAGAAGAATGCTTTCACAGGTTGAGCTAATTCCAGATGCAATGCCACGGAAAACACTGTCGTTTTTTTTAAACTCATCTTTAATGTAAGACATTAAAACCACAATGATTTATTTTCCAGTTTACAGAAGATACTGTTATCTTAATTAATCTATTGTTTTTCCAACGTTATGGTTAAGCAGAAAGGAGGAACTTATGGGACTAACCAATACAAAAAAGGGGAAAGAGGATACATGAGACTGCCCTCTGTTCACTCTGTATGTAATCTCCAATGATATGGGAGGCATTTGGATTTAGTGTTGGATGAATATAGTTCATAAATGTATTAGTCTGAAAACAAAAGTCTATCCAATAATTTTATGTTTGCTCTTATAATATATAATATTTTTAGCTAGCCTTGTCAAATTTCTCTGCCTACATTATACTGCTGAAGTGTATGCCGAGAGTTTTCAGAATAAATTAAGCAAATGTAGTTGTGGAAACCAGACCTTACTCAGTACTACCATGCTCTGACTGAGAGGTGGAGGGAGAATGCTGAGCAGCTGCAACCACATTGCATGCCCCAGAGCATGTGTGCAGTGCCTGCGTAAGGTATCCATTCCCTACCTTTCAGCCCTGAAAAGTCTGTGTCTTTTGAGAAATACCACATGAAAATTACATGAAAATGTTCTGGTTGGGAAAAAAAAAAAATTTTTGCTCCTCAGTATCAGGAAAGGCATATTTGGGGAAATTTGGCACAGCAGGGTCCATTTAGTTCCTCTTATTTTTATTTTTTTCTGATCTTGTCCAAAATCCACTGGGACCTTCTCCACTGTCTTGACTAAGCTCTGAGTACAGGCCAGAAACCTGACAGTCTGATGCACACCAAGCAGAAGGTCCACAGCAATGAAGACAATGAAACTTACAGAAGTCCACCCTGCCCCCCCAAAAATCCGCAAACCAAAAACATTTTGCCCTCGTTCTGAACAGTCTAGTTTCAGGCAAAGTCTATACCAGCAAATGCTACCAATGCATTTATTTCTTGACATCATCTGGACTGGCAAAAGTCCTCAGCCAGAAATACTGTTGGTTTTTTCACCAGAACAACTCAATCCATTTGGCAAACTGCTTTTAAGAATTTCTTTCCTATGATGCATGTCTTTCCAGAAAGGAAGTTTGCTGTCATACACCTGCAGTACAGTTACAGTTTCAAAGTCTTCTAACTGCAGATACAGCCTAACTTGCCAGTTCAGTGAAGACTTTTTTTCAGATGCCATTTTTCAAAAGACTACACTAAAATTACAACATTTTTTACATAAATCTGCAGGCCATAGTCATACACATACACCAAAACCAAAGCACATCAGAGTTCTTAAATTTGCAGGAGTCTGATAAGCACCACGAATACTATTTTGAAATTCCTACGCAACTAAATTAAACAGTTACTCACAGTTACCTGCAAAGGCTTAATTGGTGAGGTATTAGTAAGTGAAGCAGCAGCTGTATATCCCCAACTGTGTTTAGAGTAACTTGGTAACAGAATGTCTTAGAAGTAATTTAAATTTCCCCTTAAAGTGTCTTAATGACACTGTAGGGGACAATGTAGCAGTTCGTTATTGCTGTTTAAATGCTTTATGTACTTAAATCACAATTATTGCTCATTACTGTTTCACAATGCAGATATACATTATCTTTGTTTAAAACAATAAAAATATCAAATAGAAAGTCTGTTCACAGCAATGCTGTATTGTCTATACTGTTCAACCCATTTACTTTTCAAGCTGTACTATCAACATCTAATTTTAAACAGTTATTTGGAATTCCGTTTCAATTATTTTTTAAATTCTAATGGTCTTACTTAGGCAGTTATTGTTATAACACTAAAGATGTGGAGGACCTTTGTGATGAACTTCTGCTTCTGACTGCTGCATTTGTTATATGCAGAACAAGGAGAGGTTGCACACAAGCTTGTGAAATTCTGTTACTAAATCAAGGATCTCTTGGCTACTGAACCCATGGCTCTGTTCTCTAGTTAGTTCACAAGTATTTCATATCAAAGAGATGCAAATGTGAAGGCTTAGAAATAAAGGAGTAGCTTTTCCAAATTTGAAGCTAAATAAAGTCTGATGAGCAGTACCATTAACAATCTGTATCATTTTTACCCAGCTTCCTTTCTTGAAACTTAAGCACAACACTACACAGGGGGACTCCACTTTCACCTCTGGTTCAGGTAGCAGACTTATTTTGCTCAATGATATAGCATCTACAGAAACTGCATTACAGTATTTCATGGAAGTGACCCCATTAAAATAAATTTAAACAGTTACTACAAGCAAAATGTTCCTCACCTTCCATTTCTTTTCATCTAGGATGTGGAAACCTTCTGCATCCTTCACTGCAATCCCATGATGCATGGCACATTCACCTAAATAACCTTGGAATTCCATTGGGAACAGCTTCATGCTAAAGCCAACCACTTCCTCATCTCCTTTGTGAAATTATATACCCACACTGAAGCACAGAAGGCATAGTAATAGAATATAAACTACTCTCATGGGCCATACAAGAGAGAGGATAGTTCTCAAAAGTTCTCACCTTCCTAACCTATCACAGGCCACACATTCACATGAGAAGAAGCCACAAGCAGGATATCATGTTAACTGAATCTACTGTTTGAAAACAGCTGAATTGCTTTACATTAATGATGACTTCTTTTCCTGTGCCCTAGTGAAAATGGATTCTTGTTTCAGTTCTAGATCACTCCTGCCAAGTCAGTTGGGAATATGGAGAACACAATGTACACCAGATTCCAGCACACTGCTGCCTTCCTGTTCTGAGCTTTGTCATCAGCTTACACAGAAACAAGCACAAGCCCATACCACCAAAACTTGTTTTGCTCAGTTTGTTTTTGTTTCAAAAGATCCTTCAGGGGAAACAATCTGGTCAAAAATCCAGCCACGATTCAAAATGTTTATATAAAACACACTTGGGGCTTAAATCTGTGGGAGCAATATTTTAAAGGCTTGTGTTTTTTGTTTCTGATTTGCTGTTCTTACTCAATGTTCCGGTATTGGTATGAACAAAGCCAGACAAAACCCCAAGCATTAGTTTAAGAAATGTAATCCAGACACAATGGGCTAGATTTACAGACCAGCCATGCCTGTTCATGGTGTAGCATGAAGATGCACGATGATGCTGAGCATAATAGGCCCTCAGTTGCCCTGAGGCCTCTTCAGAGAAGAACACCCCTAGCACAGAAGGCTCGTTCACTGCATGCAGAGCCAGCTCTGTTTCTTTGTTTCTACTTGTCCCAGGAAAGGAATCATTCTAAGGCAGGGCAGCAGAAACCAGAACAAAAGCCACCAGGATAAAGGGCTGCAGTCCTTGAGAAATAATCTTTCTCCCATATCCTCTAGTCTTTCCCATTTTCAGTTGATGTTGAACTGGAGCACCTCTGCAGATATGGGGAGAGCTTCCTCTGCGATACCGTTTCTGAGGTTATGAGGGACAATTGTCCTGCATCAACCCAGCACCTGAAATTTTCCAGTTGGATGGCAAAGGACATAGTAGACACAACTCTAACTCCTTTACAGTTAAACTCAGCTTACTTACACATCATATGTACTTCCTGAGTTTGGCTTTTTCTGACTACAGTAAAGCAATTACAAATTTAAAGGCAGACGATGGTGTTCTTATTGCTGGGATTTCTTATTTGGAGAATTTATTTGACAATATTCAGGGAATATGTATGCCATCTGCTACTAATTTTATTTTATTTTTTAACACAGCATAAACAAGAACACAAAGAACATTTTTCTCCCAGTAAGGTTTTTTTTGTATTATTTCTTCACTAGCTACAGGCTTTACTCAGAGACAATCTGGGACACACTCATTCAGCAACAAGGGATAAAAGATCTTGATAACCCACTGGTAAAGGCTGACCTTAAATAATGATCCTAAATTGTCAACTCAAATAATAAATCTGGTTCTGATTCTCAGAAGCAACTATCTATAGAGCTAAAAGTTTTACTTTTAAAGAATCATGTCCAGAAAGCAAGGCACATCTTGCTCTGCTGTGGATGACCCTGCATAATCAAAAGACCTCAAGAAGCTACCCCAAGAAACTCTAGAAGAGCATGAACTTGATTTAAATCTCTTGCCAACATTCCATTACATTTGGAAAGGTAGACAAGATTCAGAAAGCAATTGAATCATAGAAAGGCTTGTGCTGGAAGGAATCTCAAAATTCACCTAATTAAAACCCTCTGCCATGGGCAGGGATGTCACCCATTAAACCAGATTGCTCAGGACAGCCTGGCCTTGAACACTTCCAGGGATGGGACACCCGAAACTTCTCTGGGCAGACTGTTCAGTGCCTCACCACACTTTGCATAAAGAACTTCCTAACTTCTAATTTAAATCCATCCTCTTTTAGTTTAGAATGGGTCCCCCTTATCCTATTGCTATCTGCCTATGCAAAAAGTTACTCTCCCTCTTTTTCCACAAGCTCTCTTAAAATACTGGAAGGTTGCAATGAGGTTTCCCTGAAGCCTTCTCTTTTCAGGATGAATAACCCCAGCTCTCTCAGACTGTCTTAACAGAAGAGGCTTTTCAGCCTTCTCACCACCTTTATGGCCACCTATGGACTCATGCCACCATGGCCATGTCTTTCTTGGGCTGAGGATTCCTGAGCTGAACACAGCACTCCAGGTGGGGTCTCATGAGAGCAGAGCAGAAGAAGAAAATCCCTCTCCTTGACCTGCTGGCCTCTCCTCTTTTGATGGAGACATGCCTTCTGGGCTGCAAGCACACATTGTTGGCTGATGTCCAGCTTTTCATCCATGAGAACCCTCAAGCTCTTCTCATAGTTTAAGAGTCATAAAGTCACAGATTAATGAATTTAGGCCTGACACTAAACATCACTAAATTAAAAAATGTAAAGCTTTTGCTTAGGTCCAACACTGAATATGGAGATGGGCACAAACAGAGGAATTAAAAATAACATTAGGAAATAAAACTGAAAATGTCTTCAGTCTTCGCAAAGACAAAAACATCATGATTGTATAGCTGCAATGGATGCAATAGTGAAATACAGAATGTAAGACTGTAAATCCAGTGGGGGTCATCTCAATTCCTCCTGTCTTATTTAACTTCTGGAATCTTGTTTTAAGGTTGAATTAATTGTGTAACTCACTGTAGTATCTGGAGTATTGTGTTTTACCTTGTCTCTTCTCCTGATGTGATGTTAGGTGTTTACATCCTTTGTTATCTTTTGGTTGGTTGGTTGTTTGGTTTGCTTAGCTTCCAAAGTTCATAAATAGAAAATAAAAAAGGGCCACCAAAGAAAAGGTTGTTATTACACAAGGGAAGATTTTCCTTATTTCACCTGGTCTCTTTATTTTCAAAGATTTTGGACCATTCAATGCTCTACCCCTTCAGAGACACAGGCTTCCTAAGCATAACAAAAAGAATTGTTGCAAATAATGATATAAAGTGTTGCAAACTATTACCTTTTAAAACAGAGAATGAATTGTAATTCTCATTTCGAATGCTCTAAACTAGAATTAGACTTTTCCCTGAAAATTTTGAGCAACTAGATATGAGCAAAGAAATGCTACAGAAAGCAGAAGGACATTTCACTTCCAAGGCTACCAAGCCTTCTGTCCTTACTGAAATTGAATAGTATTTTTTTACTTTTTCATCTCATTTGCTTCTTTCTCCTTTTTTTAGCATGCTTGTCTGCACAGGTTTTCTTCTTTGATGGCATATTCCCCCTACATGACACTTCTGGCTTGGTTTTAATTTCATGATGTCTGTCCATGTCTGTCCCACATTTTCCCTATATGCAAAGTTCTGCATGGTTTAATCTACCATGGTCAGCATTTTCTGCCTTACTGTTATAATCTCTTTCCAAAAAAAAGATTAGATGTGTTCCTCTTTTCTTCTCTTTTTTTTTTTTTTCCTTGCAAGTCCCACCACAAGTGACTACAATTTCACAAACATATTACAGAATTTAAGTAGAAAATTGGCAGATGCTTTCTGACTGTGCATGTTTATTTTGCGGGTGTGACAAAAAGAAGTAGTTCTGTGAATTAGTAGTGATTTTCTTCAATACGCGTCAATGACTAGTTTGTGTGGCATGCTACTACCATGTATGCAATCTCTGATTTTGAAAGTTTTAGGTTATAAGTTGCTTATGATGATGAAAGACAATAATGAAAATCCTACTTCATTTGCAATGCCCTGAGACATGTCTGCTTGTGGATGTCTCACAACTATGTTCTTCCTAGGGAATGTTTTAAAGTAGACTACAGTTTACAAGTAAGAGTATCTAAATACGGTAATACAAAATTTCATTTTTCTAAGGCAGTTAAGCTCCTTTGGATATGAAGCTGAGGAATTTACCCCTCTTGGGCCCTAAATCAATGATCAAAAAGCACAAAGCGTGAGCCTGGATATGCAGATGGAAAACTGATATATACTATAGACTTGAATTTACAGCTGTTCTGAATATCA
This sequence comes from Zosterops lateralis, assembly GCF_965231275.1. Lineage (NCBI taxonomy): Eukaryota > Metazoa > Chordata > Aves > Passeriformes > Zosteropidae > Zosterops > Zosterops lateralis. The sequence goes on from NC_139767.1 coordinate 18,788,708, forward strand.
TTGCAAGGGGCAAATCCTTGTGAGGAGATCAAGAACTTCCAATTTATCAGCTTCTTATGAATGAAATATTAATTGGAAGCATATGGACTACAAGAGATGAAAGAAATTGATATCACTTAGTCTCAAAGTGAGATGAACAAATTATGAGGGGTTAGCCCAAACTGGAATCTTGTTCCTGTGCCCTTTTGGGACATTAGGTGAGACAGTGTGAGATGTGAACTCCATATATATTCACCTATCTCTGAAAAAAATCAACACGTCAAAGATATTTGGTACATAAGTATCTCTTTTACCAATTTTTAACGACAGCACCTAGTTGTTCTCAGTTTTTGAAACTATACCTATCTATGTCACTACTAAAATTGGCTGTTTTTTTAGAGCTGCAGCAAACTTAGTTGTTTTGATTTTTTTTTAATAAGCCCTTTAAAATCGACAAGCTTGCTGTTATTCATTTGATAGTCATGCTCTTTATCATGACTAAGAATATGCAGTAAAGAACAGCAGTAAAAGAATGTAGAAAAAACAATTGCACCACTTTGCTGCAGGGCATTTTTGGTGTTTGCAAATCCCAGTACTACAAAAAGAGGCTGTAACAATGTAATATTTTTTCCTTATTTTGAATGTAACTTTTCTGTGTGTGCAGAAGGCAACATAAACACACTGGCAAGACAGAGTCCCAAGAATAGCACTTGCACTCACAAAGCCACAGACAAAGAATTGAAGACATTCCTCCTAGCCTATAAGGACAAAAACTAGCTGCAACTGCAGGTAAAGAGCTGCTACAGCCTTCCAACTTTTTAGTAATAGGCAATCACACACATTGTCTATATTTGATTTCCAACAAAATGTAAGACAGTCAGATGAAGAAGGATATATTAAAGATGATCAAATCTTCACGGCTATTCTTGCTGCTATTCAGCTTGTTAGTCATGTCTGCATTCTCCCTGTCAGACTTAGCCTGGTAAGGCAGACCAACCTGACAAGCAAGAGGCAATACTTAGTAATTACAGTTATGCTTCTTGCCTTCTCACATTGTTCATTGCCTATGTTTTCATGTGTACAAGGCAGGACAAACCTTAAAGACAAAGAACTGGTACTGAGGTATTTTTAGGAAAAGAAATATTAGAATTCATAGAACTCTTCTTTTATACATTTTGTGTTATGATTAAGATATGCTTGTTGCCTGCCTGACCACACAGAGGAAAGCAGCTCCTCTTTTTTCTACTGGCAGCAGTAACAATACTTCCTGTGATTTTGGTACTCTGACCTTCCCTTGGGGGAAAGGTGTTATAAGCAGGGAAGGTGTGGGTGTGGCATTATTTTTCTGCTGTATTGCCAACACTTGAGCATAACAACTTCTTCCTGTAATTCTCTCCATAGGCAAGGAAGATCCTCAAGAAAGATTATCCTTGCCTGGGGTCAGAAGGGACCTCTGCAAGCTCACAATTATTGTGACAAGCTAGTATTGGCTATTGCTACACTCAGCTTAATCATTAGAATCCGAGGTTATCCATAAGAGAACTGAAAATACAAAACACTTCTAGTGAATAGAGAGAAGTAATGATGGACAGCCAAGTAATACAACCATTGTCTTGAGAAGAGCTAATGAATAAGTTAAGTAAGGCAATTTTTTTCCATCCAAATATCTCACAACCAGTTCATGAATGGAATACCTATTAATCAAACTGTATCTATGAGTAACTTGTAGTATCTACATCTTCACATATGTGGTTGCAAACATTTTGTCCTCAGTATCTATCCCTTATTTGTCAGAGATGTTTTGGATTTTTTTTTTCATTTGCATTGATCAACCATGCAAATTATGTGCTATGGTTTGGCTATATAATTTTTGGCAGCTAATCACAATCCACTAGAATAATAATTCAAATTTAGAACAGAGGAAAAATATCCAAACCCATACAAAATACATAAGAAGTTAATTTGTTATGGTACTTTCTGAACTATCTCACACACCTCATATAGCATTCTGCAACATCGCATTAATTATGTTGCTACTTTACCAGCATGCTATCTCTTCACAGTATCTATGAAGAACTATAAAAATAAATTGTGAAAACATACAGTGTCTCCTAGAAAGATGTTCTGAAATTCAGCTATTATTTTCAGCTGTGGGGAATTCATCAGAGTGAATTCAGATTTTTAAATACCAGCAAACACTGAGAAATTGTTTGGTAACATAGAGCTAGCAGATTAAATCATAGCTCTATAAAAGCAAACAATTAACTGTCTTAGCCTTTTTCTTACAAAATACCCAGAAATAAAGAAATTATCTAAAGTTTTCTGACATGAGAAAAGGTTTAAAATTCTGCAATTTGCAAAAAAAAAAAAAAAAAAAAAACCTATTGAGAAAATATTACTAGAGTTATTTTTTGTGTGCACTCTCAAAGCTCTGTACCTACTGTGCTTATTCTAACAAAGTTTACTTAGATAAAATGGTGTGGTTTTTTTAGAAACAGAAGAGTAATGAATTAGGAACTACACTATATGCCAGAGTACATCAGTCATCTATGATATGCTGGTGATTCAGAGCACTAGTAACTGTGGCAAAATAACAAAAATAAGGCCGATAGAGGATACTTAAAAGAATTTTCCAACAATAACAGCAGGACAGTGAAGTGCTGCATGATGAAAAACTTAACTACCAACAAAGACACAGCAAAAAGAAGTGTTCAAACAAACCTATACACTGTGGACAGAAAATGAAGACAAAGAGCAGGTGAACAGCAGCTTGGATCAGTGTTAAGAAGGGAAACTGAACCCCTATTAAAACCTACAGGGTTTTTGCACAGCATTATCATGTATTTATTATTCAACTTCACTAAATTTCTTGGATTTTTTACTATATTTTTTGATATTTCAGTGAGAGAGTTTTGCAGTCTATTTTTATTGCAATGCAGCCATTACAAGCTGAATTGCGACTTGTTTTACATAGAACAAGTACTGAGTTGTCTCTGGAGAACCCTATTGCAATTTATCTGTGCAGTTTACTTGCATCTTATTTTATCTCTCACCTCTGATACTAATCAGTCATGGCTGCAGGTCAAATCTTTTCGCATTGGAAGCAATCACAATAACCAATCCAGAAGTAAACCAGCCTATAATGAAATTCACTGCCTAGGGCTAAACATAGAGCTAACATGTGTTTAACAAATCAAAGCTTGTATTTATCACTTGCCACTGTTTGTGTCTTTGCCTGTTGGAGGGGAAAAAAACAATTAAGAAGCTGTGCACTAAAGAAAAATTTATGAACAGTCCAATTTCTTTTCAGATTTGTTGGTCTGATACTTTGGCAAAATTCATGCCATTACAGAGTGGCAAAAGATCTAACAGAAACTATTAATGGGTGAATTAGTTCAGAATTCTTCTTAATGTGCAATATAAACCTTCGCTGGCACAGCTTAAAACTATGACCTTTTGTCCTGTTGCTGGTTACCTGGGACAAGAGGCTGATCCCCACCTGGATACACCCTCCTTTCAGGGAGTTGTAGAGAGTGATGAGGTCCCCTTGAGCCTCCCCTTCTCCAGGTTAAACACCCTCAGCTGCTCCTCATTGGACCTGTGCTCCATACCCTTCACCAGCTTCATTGTCTTTCTCTAGACACACTCCAGCACCTCAATGTCCTTTCTGAGCTGAGGGGCCCAGAACTGGACACAGCACTCAAGGTGTGACCTCACCAGTGCCCAGTAAAGGTGGAACAATCACTGCCCTGGCCCTGCTGCTCACATTGTTCCTGATACAGGCCGGGATGTCTCTGGCCTTCTTGGCCACCTGGGCACACACTGGCTTGTGTTCAGCTGCTGTTGATCAGCATCCCCAGGTCCCTTCCCACTGGGCCACTCCCCATCTGCTCTGCCCCCAGCCTGCAGCACTGCATGGGGCTGTTGTGGGCAGGACCCAGCAGTTGGTCATGTTGAACCTCATGTTCTTGGTCTGGCCCATGGATCCAGCCTGTCCAGGTCCCTCTGCAGGGCTTTCCTACCCTCCAGCAGATCGATACTCTGACTAAACTTGCTGTTGTCTGCAAATCTGTGTATGGTAGACTCCATCCTCTCTTCTAGATCACCAATAAAGATATTAAACAGGACTGGACCCAACACTTATACCTGGGGGACATCACTAGTGACCGGACACAAAGCGGATGCCACCACCATTCTCCACCACTCTCCAAGCCTGGCCATCCAGGCAGTTCTTAACAGTTATGATTGCTTTGAGACATAGCTTTATTACTAGCTTATTTTCCCAACAGACATCCTAAAAATTATTTTCTTATGAGGATTTTTACTTATACATTTGCAAGATAAAATGAATGATCTGGAAACATGATTTCTATTTACTAAGCCCAAAGCATTTATCCCAGGTGTGATGAGATCAGTAATCTAGTGATACTATTTTAGGAAAAAATAAAAAGAAGCTACTTTTTCTCCTGCACATGCCCAGTCAGATTTTGCTTCAAAAGCCACAGAACGCTAGCAGAACCTTTTCATTGGAAACTCATTATACAACATACCACATCAGCAACTCCTCTGCTGGAGCCTTCAGCTGCAACATGGCTAATGGTAATTTATCTGTTATGGTGTGGTATGTTGTAGGAGAATACTGTGGAGATCTCATAGGCCTCACACAGAGCTACAGCATGCGCAGCACAATCAGCTCATACTATGTGTAACATTATCTTGGCCTTTTTAGAGTTTCTTGTAACAGTCAAGCTGTCCTCTGATCATGTATTTTACTTGCAAAAGAAAGACCAACTCAAATCTGACCCGCTCAAAAAAAATCACCTGAAACAAAACCAAATATTCTGCCCCAAACTCCCTTAAACCCCAGATATGTAGAAAATTTTTCATGTAAATTTTTTATAACCAAGAGACCCAATTCTGCTCACTGTTATGATTTCACTAACTACAGTCAAGTTTTTCAGGCTTTATATTCCCTCGGTGTAAGATTAATCTCAGTGGAGAGCTTAAAAATGATGAAATGAAACCCCTGTTTAAACAAACAGAAGTAATTCTAAATTACAAATTCTTTCCTTTAAATTTCTGAATGATAGGATTCTGAAATGAATGGCATTCATGTGTCAGTATCATCCCATCTGCCAGTGACAACTAGTCAAAAGCCCACGCAGTATTTCACACTACATCATGTAGCAGTGGTTTTGTTTTTACTTAGAGAGGAAGGTTTGTTATAATGAGATCAAACAGGAAGCTGAGTTTCACAAACAGTTGAATGGCTTGGATTGATCTCTCTCTACTTGCACAAAGTGAAGTGGCATCTTTGGTTACAAGGCACCCAGATCTTGATACCATGTTTTGTGTGAGATACTGCCTGTTCTTTACTATAATGCCTATTACAGTCATGCTGGGATATTGGATTTCTGTGAATCCAAGGATAAAAAGTGCCCCCATTTCCAAGTCACTACTGATTATTGCTTTGCCATAGCCATTAACTTTTTTCAAAAAATGTAAAAATAGGAATAAAATGAGATTAGAGTTAAAACTAGTACAATGTTAAATGCCATGTAGTGTAACACACCTCTCTATATTTAAGTACTTTTTACTTGCAAGCACAAGACATTGAATCAAGGCTACTTTAGATTGAGGCAGTTTAAATATTTTTTAATAACAAAGTCTGGCACAAAGGAAACCGTACTCTGAAGCAAAGACCAAACATCCAAGCCACTATTCCTTTTGGCTTGGGTATTTTAACACCATCATGTTTCTTAGCATTAAAGTTGGATCCTTTCTTTAAAACTAGACTTAAGTCCTGACTTTTAAAGAAGTCATCATTATTTTAAATTTCCTGTTTAGGGTGATGAACCTGTAAATAGCATCTGTGTAATGACAACCAAAGAGTAACATTTTGGGAATAATGTCTCCCATGCCCACAATGCCCTTACTAAAACTTATCCACAGTACTTTCTCAGGTGGGCAGCAGCCTTTCTCCCCATCAAGCAGTACCTTGACTTAATTATCTGCTTGTCCTCCATCAGTACAAGACCCAGTGACTTCATACATTTCTCCAAGCCCAACACAGCTACATTCAGCAAATCCCATTTCATGATTGGTTTACCACAAAGGAAGAGAAAAAATTATCAACATAAAAAAAATATACATATTGCAAGAAAAATGTTAAAGATGGGTCAGTGACTAATGGGACTTCAGCTTGAAACATGCCAAGCCCTAATTTCCACTAGTTTTGAAAATATAAAAGATTAGAGAATTTAAAATCAAAGGGTATACTGAAATGGACTATTCACTGCCTCAGACTGTGGCTATAGACAACGCTGAAGACTATACTTCCAGATCTCACAGAATCCTGGCAAATTTCTCTACCTTTCATGAAGTTTTAGCATTGTAGTGTGGGGTGCAAGGCATAAACTAAACATATCCATAAGTCACATTGTTCTCCCATGAGAGAATGTCCACAGCCAGAGACTCTGTGTATTTTCCCACTTGTTCAAAATGTCTGTGCTAAGCATAAAAATTATGTCATTGTTTGGTCAATGCAGAGATATTATTAACTTTCCTTTTGCAAACATACTTCCTTTGCATCTCAGAAAATCTGTCACATTTACCTTTGAAGCAAAGTTACATTGGTCAATTCCCTATGAAGCACTCACTTTTCATTAATAATTTCAAACATTCTCACTATCTATCTCATCTATGGGAATACCACTACTTGGCCTCTGGAGATTATATTATTTCAATTCCTTCAGTTCTACTTTATTGTGACTAGAATAATTAACTTCTGGCTTAATTGTTACTAATGACTGGACTCTCTGCCCAGGCACTGCATCACAGCAGAGATACTGGAAGGAATTCTGGGCATTGTTACTGGTTTTGCCCCAGTGCTCTGGCAGAGTGCAGGGAATGTCTGTGCAGTGTAAAAGCAGCCCCAGTGACTCTATACAACCATAGCACATGCATGCATTTGCTGTGTGTGCAGTTTGGCCATACTGCTCAGCCTTTCTATGACCCAGTGAGAAGGCTTTTGATGTGAAAAAGAGGCTTTTGTTTCTGTATTAATTACAGAGTATAGTCCTTGCATGGTTTTTGTGGAAATTTCCTTCTCCATTCTTCCTTTGCTGATCTGTTATTAAGAACAGGCAGCCTGTGCTATTAGAGAGCCAGACAGCAAGATGTGCGAGAACAGGCTGCTTGATTAATACAGAAATATGCAAACTCATATCAACCATTTTGTCCTTTTGTGTTCTGTCCCCTCTTGACTGAACTAAAGCCTCACCTGCTAAGGCCTCAAGACAAATAAGCAGCACGTCCTTTCTTTTGTGCTTAAGCCTCCACACAGACTTCCTCCTTAAGCAAACACCAACACTGCTCCATAACTGGGTCATGGACCAGCGCAGAAACCTGTCACATTCCCTTCCCCATTGGCCTCTGTATTTCAGGTCCAAGCACCACCAAGTTGACAGACTAGTGCTGTCTGTAATGTAACTTATACAGAATTAAAAATCAGTCTCTAACATTGCAGAATAACGTTTCACTATGAAAAATAATTGCATTGTTTGGACCACCTAATGGGCAGCTTTTTTAGTGTGAATAACAGCTTATGTAGTATCGCCCTACATTGTAAAACACACATAATTTTATATGTGCTTATTCAAAAGAGGTATTTCCTATTTCACTTGGTCTTCACAGTAGGTGTAAGAATACTATCTGCTTAAAAGTGTACTTCATACATTAAGGCTAAATACAGACTGAGCACCAGGTGAAAACATCTGCATCTCTGAATGCAAGCTGTGCTTTTAAAAGCACCCAAAGAAGTTATTATTCTTCACCAGGTTTACTTCCTTAATAGTTACTCATTGAAGTGTGATTTATATGATCATCTATCTGAATATTTTCATGCTTAACTAGTAAACTCCTTACTTCTCTGCATTTGCATGCTTATTCATTTAAACATAGATGTATCTTCAATAGTTCAGATCAATGTTGCATTTCTCTCCTCTTCACATTTTATTCTTCTATCATTTCACATTTTTGAAGACACTCTAAATTACTGGGTAATGACTCTGAATCATGTTTGCTAAGGGTGTAATTCTGCCAGTTTTACTCTAATTGTTTTACCTCAGACACAAGGTCTTTGATTTCAAGGAGACCAGTCGCAGGGTAACATACAATATGCAGTGAGAGTAAAGATGATGGATTTGGGCCCTGACTGCTTCCCTCAAGAGGATTTGCTGCAATGAAGATATTTCTGTTTGACAGGTTTATTGTTTAACATGCAATAATTTAAGATAGTAATGCAAACTTCCCCTGCAGTCCCACACTACGGATTCAAAACCCATATGGACTGAAATGCATGAAGAGGGAATAATGGATTTCTCAATCTGCTCTGTTTAAATACTATTCTCTTTTTAGCATGAAAAGCACATTATGCCTGTTCAAAAGAGGAAAAACACCGAATTTGCATTATTTCCTGTAACAGAACCATCTCCTTATAAATACCTATCTTCTTACCTTTACATTGTAAATTGTTTTACTGAACTCTGTAAAATTTAAACATATAATTGCAGAATTAGGGCTTAATTGTTCAGATAAATATTTGTAGATTTATGAGATGAAAGCTGTCCCATTAAATAAATAAAGAAAGAGTAATGTTAATTAATAGCACAACATTATAAACAACTAACATCCAGTATTAACCTGGAAATTAATTTACTATCATATACATTTTGGCTCTGGTTACAGATATCACATTATCAACCTAATGCATCTTAAATTGTGAAAGTTATTCTCCAGTCTAGTAGTAAAGTCTGTATTCATGGATTTAAAAAGACACAATGATGATAAAATCCATAATAAGAGAAATGCATTCTGATAGGTAATGATTTCCTGGAATATCCAAAGATAAACCAGGAAAAATTCAAAAATGTCAAAATGTTTTACTTTAAGTTTTTTTTAACTCTTGCTGAACATGGCAAAAATAACAAAACAGCAAATAAAATTAAAAATTGCACTGCATAGATGGTAGAATTAATGCAGATGTTCCTGTGCTGCTGACTGAATCTTTGTGTGTGTGAACAAACTAGTAGTCTTTCATTCAGCCAAACACGAGAGATTCCATTACCATCTTTGACTTCTGAGGTTGGAAGGCAAAGGAAAGCTGAAGCTCTTGAAGGTAGATTTGATTTCATTAGAAGGGTATTTTGAGATTAGTAATGACACTTTTAATAGAAGGTGTATTTAAAAAATCATTTTACTTTTGCCTCTGTAATGCAGATACTTAAGGGCTTTTTCATATTTCCAGAGTGAAAATGTGTAGAAGGAAGTTCTTTCCTTTACGTTTCCTGCCTTTCAAGTGATTGTTAAACAATCTCATCAATATATAAAGCAAGTTATATGCTGGCTACATGTAGGTTACAAGCAGTAAACAAAATATCTCTACTACTTTATTTTATTTCTTACCTCCTTTTGTATCGGATGTCAAGAGACATGACAACTGATGGTCTGCAACTGTGTGGGATTGGCTAATTGATTGTGAATCATTCGTTTCAAATGAATGCTTTAGAATAGATGGAGAAGCAGAAATCTCATCCAAATTATTCTGGAATAAAGAATACTGGTTTAGGCACATAAGAAATATATTGATTCCACTTGCTCATGATAACTTACAGCTGTGATCTCATAGAGAGAAACTTGTTATTTTCCAAGACTCTCTGAAACATCTAATGCTAGATTTAAGTTACGCAAGATTCTTGTGGCTTTCAGCAACACCGACTTAGCACCCATGTCACAAACATTTGTTTACTTTTTTCCATTTAACTTATTTATCCCTTTTCCTCATGCAGTTAAATCATAGCATGCACTGTATGCTGATTTCCTCTCATAGTTAATTTGTATCTTTAGAAAAAAGCTATAGGAAGGTATTAATCTGCTTAACATTTCTAAGTACATCATCCAAGGGATTTTGTTTTTTTAATCTTACATATGCTCAGCAGAGTTACTGGCAAAAACTGTACATTTTCTCCATTTCATCCTTTCAACATCAAATGGTAAGCAGCAAAAATTGGATCAGACTTCAAAGACTATGCTGTGCTCCAAGTCACAGAGCGACTCCTCCATTTCACATATTGAATTCGAGCAGGATATCAAAGTGCTACCAAAGAACCTCAGGTCCTTACTAAAAAAGAGTCTCTAACATCTGTAGAAAGTGAAGTGCACAGACAAATCACCTCAGGGAGCAGCTAGCATTTATTCTCAGCAGCAAATTTCCAGCCTTTTGATTCTCTTATTCACTGTACCTCCCTGTCTCTCTACAGAACTAAAGTTCTTAGCAAGCAGGCTTTTGTCTCAAAGACTTCAAAACATCACTAACGGTTTCATGTTCAGATGGCTATGCCAAGCAGCCACGAACACACTGCAGAACTGTGGACTCAGGAATTTGAAGTTATAATGGGATGTTGTTTTAGATTATAAACTCAGTAGTACCTTTTCAGTTTGTTTGTCAAGAAAATCAGGCACAATGGGAGAAGACTGGTTACTGGTTTGCTGCCTAAAAGCAAAGAAAAACAAAAAAAAATAGTTTAAACACTGTAATTTCTTCACTCTTATAAAAGGTTTACTGGCATATACACTTTTTTTGTTGATTTTCCCTTTTTCCCCTCCCCCAATTTCTAAATATGTACATACAATCAAATCAGAAAAATAAAACCAGACCAGTCACATTTCCTCTTATAAGAAAGTGTATACTGTTAAACACAGCAACAGGTTATGAGCAATTAATTTGTCATTAAAAATTTCTGGGTCTGTGCAGATGTGTAAAATGAGTTTATGAGACTTTAATGAAATTGAAGTAATGTATTTATTTGCTAAGATTTTACATGAAATATTTTTTCCCAGCACTGTGAAAAGCTTTTTTCACAGAATTCAAACTTAGACACTCAAATTTTGACAGATGAGGAACAAGTGAAACACATGTGTTTTCCTAAAGCCATTTGAGTTAAGGACAGAACAAGAAGTAAGATGTCTTAGATTCTTTGTCTATATCTGTTACTATTTTACCATCACATTATGTCATCATAAAAATATTAAAGGCCAACTCCTACTTCATTAATGCTGATTAAAGTAACATAAAAACCTTCTGCAGGCCATGATCCTTGCTGTCAGGCCTTTGAAGTCAATGGATTTCTTACGCAGTAAAGTCTACCCAGACAGAATTTGTTTCAGAATCTTCAGCTAGGCAATACCAAAAAAAAGATGCTACCAATTTCATTCAGTGGATTAAAAAAAATGAGGTTCATAGAAATTATTTGGTATGCTCATGGTCCTCAAACTGGGATAAAAGCAAAGACTTTTTTGTTGTCAAAACAGAATGAAGTTCATAAACATAGTAAACATTCATCTTTTCTGTGATGTTGCAATTCCATGAGGGAACCTTGGACTTGCATGTAAGATTAGTAGAAATTCAGTTCCCCTTTATTCTTTGATACAAAGAAAGAGAAGAACAACATTCTCCCTAAAATGTAAAGTGGATTTAAACTTGTGTTTTCCTTGGAGGAAATGAAGGGATCCATTTTAGAAATACATCATCATTTAGTACTGGCGCACTTCTTTAAGTGGAAAATATAGCATATGTCAAGGACTGTATTTGACATTTGTGCATATACTATTTTATCTGTAAAGTTATTTATTACTATTTATCTTGTATACATATTAATTAGATAATAATTTATTTAGTGGGACTGGTTGGATAACTTGCCACTTTTCCCCAAATTTTTCTCAAGCATTTGTTGAGATTCTGGACTCCCCTTTCCCCCAGTATTTCTGGAAATAAATCAAATAAGGTGACAAGGTAAAAATGATGACTAATCCTCAAAAAATCACTGTGGTGGATATCAAAATCAAAATTTGCTGTCAGATCAGTATGTTGCAAATGGCCTACAATGTCAAAACCAGACCGAATCATCATATAAATTTAAATATTCAGATTTTGCAGTGGTTTGCATCTGGATCTAAATAAGCAGCATGAAAATAATCTCTGTCATCTTCTAAAAAAATACACAACCTTGCCATGACTAGAACCTTGCATAATTGTTTAAAGCACAAAGGTAAAAATCAGCAACTTGCCTTCTGTATGGCTTAAGCTAGGAAAAATCAGTGTCTGGAATTTGGAAGTCCTTAAACCCCAACTCTATGTCAGGATCCCAGTGATGCCTTGTTTCTGATTAAAAAAATCCTAAATTGGTTATATTTGCTGCAAGGGAGTCCATCCTTCCACAGAATAACTGTTGCTATCAGAAGTATGCACTTTATTACTAGCTGTTCTCATGAGCTTTTCACTGCATTTTTCTTCCCTTGTCCTGGTAAGACAGGGAACGACAGAGGGGCTTGGTGGGCACCTGGCAGCAAGCCAAGGTCAACCCACCACAACATCAAAGTGACAGGGAAGACTTCTGAAAACATGGTATCAAGTGCAGATCTGGGTTCATGTGCCTGGTTTCAGTCAAGCAACTCAACAATTTGCTGCTGACTGTTCAGCTACTGAACTATAATATGCCTCAGTCTTCACATATAGGCTGTCTATAAATCACTCCATTAGCAATAAATATTGGAAAAAGAAAGAAACATTGATTCTTAAGGTCTGTCTACACATCTGTATAGTGCATAGAATCACTATCCCTAGCATTGAAAGCAGTTGAACCATAGTAACATAAATCTAGTAATGGAGAATATCTTATGCTGGAGAAAAAGCATCTAGTTTTGGAGTTACTCTGGCCCTTACGAGTAATGGCACTTTTACTTTCATTATTTAAATGTTTTTGAAAATGTTAAAAACACTACTAGATATTCTACTAGAAGTAATACAATTAATTTTGCAAAAGTAATATTTTACAGAACAGAACAAATTCAATCCTTCCAGGGTGGGTAGATGAAAAATTCAAAGGGGTGGGAGGGAGGGAAAAACCAGATGACACTGGAAGATTGTGCCCAAATTCCCATTTACACCTTTAAAAATCTTGAGTAACTATTTAAATTTATGAACAGTAAAGTAATTAGAAGATCACATGACATCAGAATCTGGTCCATGGATTCTCCTGCACACCACAAGGATTGCAGACTTCCTATTTCCATCACAAGCAATAATGTTTGCTATGATTAAAAACAGGAAAGTGAAGCTATTAAAGGAAACCAGAATGTCTTTATACAGCTTTTCTTACAGAAAGAAATGAAAATTCATATTTAAAAGATGACTTATACAAGAAATTGCAATGTGATCTTGACAGAAACTGAAATCACCCAAGGAGAAAGTATGGGAAAGGTGTAGGGAATAAATCACCAGGACCCAATGGCATTCTTCTGAAGATGAAAAATAATAGGTTTAAAATGTAGAGATGTGACCCTTTCAATCAGCTCTCCATGAAGAACAGAAACACATCAACATAGTGATTATCCTTATTTTCCTTTTAATCAAAGGAATTCTTGGAAGGTTTTGTTATTGACTGACAGAGTGAACCTCACTTTAGTAAGATGCAGGCTGTAGAACAAGTCAAAGAAACCACAGCAAAAGACAGAAGATCTTTCATATGAAACAGGAGAATTTACATGAAACCAGTTTCTGAATGAATTTGTGCTTATGCGACTGAAATCCTGTTTAATCTCTCCTCTCAGTGATACACAGGATACTATGGTTACGTGCTAATCCACCAGTGCCCATGCAGGTAAATCCACGCTGTATGCTACTTCAATGGGCCTCCAGCTATAGCAAACCATTGAGAAATGAACCTCACTCATTTTTCAGGCCCAGCAACAATGGCATTGCAAGTAAAGCAGACATATGGAGAATTCCTCTAAATTGATTTCTTTACTTACTCCCCATACTGATGCTGCAACAGCTGGTGGCACTATGATGCTATAAAAGCTGGTTTGCAATGCCAAACCCACTAGCACAGATATGTTACAGTTCATTGTGTAGTTACAAACCATAAAAAAAATCTTGAAAAATCATCTAAGTCACCCCTATTTTCAGAGAACAATCAGCTATACCTATCCCCCCATACATTTGCTTAGCCTGATTTTAAAAACCTGCAGCGATGGAGCTGTCAAAACTCCTCAAGGTAACCTACACAGGGTTTAACTCAGCTTACCATCATCAAGCTTTTCTTGACGTCTAACCTAACATTCTAGTGCTGCAATGCAAGCCCATTATTTCTCTCTTGATTCTCAACAGAGAACAGTTTGTTTTCACATCAGCCTTTCATAATTGGAGAAACGACACCATATGACCCTTAGTTTTTTATCTCCCTTAGACATCTTCCTTTACCATGGTTTACAGAGGTATGTGATCATTTTTGTTGCCAAAAGACTTGATAGTTTTCTTCAAGGGCAGTCTCTAATATACTGCCTTAACCATGTCTTGACAGTGATGAGAAAATGTTATGATGCCCATGTGAGTTGAATGTATCCTCACTGCTAGTAAACATCTCAGTGTAAACTTCGCAATGCTACTGACTTTCATACTATGGTTCATTACATTTCATGTTACTGTTTCTAATTTAAATCCTAGCCTCTCAAGCCCTTGTACCACCACTCACTTAGTACTGATACAAATTTAGTAATCAGATTCTGCTTCATCAGTCAAGCCATTAGAGAGCAGAAACAGACCAATTTCTAGAACTTGACTTTCTCATGGATTCATCCTCTGGAAAAGAAAAATGCTGATAATTATTGTCTATATTTTTTAAAACATCTAAGTTGGTGTGCCTGTGTAGCTTTGTACAGACTCTATTATACAATCTTGATCCTGTAAGGCTCATGTGAATGTCATGAATTTTACTAAAAATACTGTTTTTTGAGAAGCTATGCTGACCAAAGCCTGAACATGATACCAAATAGCTAAAAAGCGAAAGATACAAGGAAAAAAAATCACAACAAACTCAGTTCAAGAGTGTGAACGGGTGTTAATGTCAGGTATCTTCTACCCTTAATACAAAGAGCTCCAAAGGACACCAAGGAGTGAGGGATACTCACTGACACACAGTTAAAGTCACAGACCCAACTGATGTGTAACAAAGTCAGTATTTGGAAACAATGCTTTCTTCTATTACAACACAGTATAATGGCACTGATCATGTACATGTAGCTAACTTCCATTGTGATGTTTAGCAGTCATTGAGCTATAGTACAGTGAGCCAGAGGAAAACAATTAACAATACAGTAAGTGTTTTCCAGGGGAAGTATCAGACCAGTATCACTTAACATGATTTTCCTTTGGGAAGGAAATGGAAAAGATGATGATGGTGGAACATGAAGGTTACAGATACTTTCATGGGGTTCTAAAGGGATCTGAAGATATTTAAGAGTGATAGCTCTGTCTGAACAAGAAGCATAGATAAAGGTAGCATAGATTAAGGTCCTTAGTCACTGAACTGTAGATTATCCTGCTAAGCAGTAACATTTATGAAAAATATATTCACTACAGATCTGTCACTAACAAGTTCAAATCACATGATATTTTAGAAAATTACTTCTCGCATCTCCATAAATTATTCCTAATTAGCTCAAAAGATCCCTAACACTAACTTGGAATTTTAGCTATGCCATTACAAAATGCAGCATTTTTGATTTCTGCCAATGATCAATAGCAAGGTGGAGGCAGACATTAAGTAGGGTTGGTGTCCATGCTCTCCTTGTGAGAGAGGAGACACCATCACACTCCTCCCTTCTCTGGTGCCTATTCAGCTCTATATAGAATGGTAAATCTGCTATTCAGCTGCTGTAAAAATGGCTCAGAAAAGTTTTCATTTTACTCATTTGAATCATGTTTGACTCATGTGTTGATCATGTTTGACTTTAAAATAACAATAATTGTGATTCCATTCCTTGATGCTATGGAAGCCTGTAGGTTCCTCTCAATGGCTGATGATGTCAAGAAAAGGCTTGGCAAGTGTTTCATACATGCATAGGTTTTGAGGAATAACTAAAATTTAGTGTCAGCTTCCCAGGTGCACAATTATTCCCAGGATCCTGTTTCAGTAGAAGTCACAGACACTTCTGTAGCTTTGTAGAACTGAATGGGAAAATATTTTTTCAATGAGACAAAGCCACTTCCCTGCTAACATGTACATTATCTCCTTCTACTTAGACCAGAGATATTTGCCAACTCTCAATGCATCCTTACTTACCATCAGCTTTGCATTTGACTTGATCACCAAGTCAAGTATATAAATGCATAAAAATGCATAAAAGCATATAAATGTATAAAACATTTTAATATGTAATGCTAAATGAACAAATGTGTGCATTTAATTAGCAAGTCATGTCATTTATTAGCTTCAGGTTGCTTATGTCCTGCATTCACTGACTGAAGAGCATAAACTAGGTGTAGAGATTCAATTTCTTCTACAAAATTAATTTTTTTAAGTGCTCATTTCTTCTGAACACTTTGAAATTCACGACTTAGTAAAACTGAGTGCTTTATATATAACACTATAACTCAGCTTTTAAACAGATCTTCAAAAGAGCAGCAGGTTGCCATACATTTAACTGCAAAGTTACACTCCTCTGCATAAAACAGAACTGTGTGTCATTTTGCTTTCTGATCCCTAGTACCTTTAAGCTCATTTCTCATTTTCTAAAATTACCAGTTAGGGGAAAAAAGAAAAAGACATAATAAATAATAAAAATAAATTAGAAGAAATGAAAGAAAATTAAGAGAAAATAGTATCTCATTTTCCATACTTAGTTCCACAGTACGTGAAGCCACAGTGAGGCTGCCTTCTCCAGGGTCAGATTACCACCTACTGTATTAAGTATCTGCACCTTTCTGTTTCCTACAGGTTTCCTGGATGACTGAACAGCCATGTGCTTGAAACAACAGCCCAGTAACAGCTACATAAAAAACTGATGCTTGATTTATGGGAACTAAGTTACTGGATTAAGTCCCAGGGCTCTGAACATTACCTGTGAAATACTGACATTTTCGAACCTTGCTGAAACCACTGGAACCTGAGGTCATTCTGAGAAATGCATGGGATTAGGCAAATAATGTGCAGTTTCTGTTTGGGTTGGATGAAGAACTGCCAGCAGTAATGGCAGTTTCCCAACTACAGGCAAATGAAGAACTTATTTATCTATCTGACTGTAAACTGCAACCAGGACCGGATGCAAGTTCTGAATTGCCCATGTATTTTACATGGGCATCTTCAGGTCGGATACCTAGATGCATTTAGACACTGATTTCAATGTAAGTTTGGTGGCTAAATGTCATTAAAGGCTGTGCATATGTGCTTCACAGAGCCCAGATTCACCTCAGCAGTAACCAAACAATAAAATCTCTGTGAGTCTCAAAAATGTACAATTATGCCAAATCGTACCAAATCCAAATCTGTTAGGTGAGTAACAAAGAGTTCCAGAGACATTTTAACACAAAAAATGGAAGAAAACCACTCCTATACATGAAATAAATGAATAAAAAAGTTTAAAGCATCTCTGTGCCTCCAAACAAATCCAGATGAAAAAGCCTATTTACATTGTAAATAATTATAATTCTGGATGCCAAAGAAAACTGACAGTAGAGATCTTATTAGCTCTTGCTTTCAGCCATCAGTGCAGACTGGAGAAAAAGGAACACATGATCATCAACAGCCCTAAAGAGATGAGAAGATACACATCCCTTAAAGACTTAAACAGAAGGAGAAGGTGCTGCATGCATGTGACGGGAACATAAATTAGGAATCTCATTCCCCAGTGAGCAGTCAAGCAACCCCAAAACAGAGCTGTGATGGTAAAATGCAGTGGCTTGTTCTTTACCCTGAAAATCATTACCAAAACAATTTATTTATTTATTTAGTCCTTGTCCAATGGCCTGAACCTTCTTCTTGCTGAAACGAATACTTGATTCAAGGGAAAGACTCTGGAGCATTATTAACCTGCAAGAACGCAGGTGGTTACACCTGAACAAAGTTCTATAATAATGCTCTAGGGCATATAGCAGAGTTAGCATGGAAGTTAACAAAACTCAATGCTATGAGCATACACGAAAAAAGAAATAACCCTTAACTTCTCTAGAATGGTTTCAGCAGGGGAGATCCTGTAACTCTCAGTCACTTAAACTAATGAAAGGGATTAGTCGTGCAAATGCAGCCACCCGTCCTAGAACAATGGTGGTGAGTCAGACCGAACAGATCCCTTTTGTCTCTCATACCTAAGGAAGTGTCACGGGAAGATTCGCCTGGAGTGAATCCATTGCCTAAAGTAGGAAAATACCTTTTATCTTCAAAAAAAGAGAGCATCACTATGGTTTACAGCATTCTTAGGCTTTCTGTCAGTGACCTGTCCATCTGCTCTTGACAGCTCTTTTCCTTGTCTTGTTGCTGGTCTGCATGGAGCTTTATAGGCACAGAGGGTAACTTTCTACTCTTGGACATTTGATAACATGCACTGCAGTGAATGTTGAAATGCTGAGCACTTACAATTCTGTCTGCAATCTACAGTATTCTGGGTACTCACAAGAAGTGCACAAAAACAGCACAGCAACCCAGAGCAAACAGCACCTTTCCACTAATTGGGAGATCACTGAGATGACTAAGCTGGAGAGAGAACTTGCTAACCTACGGATGGTCATCCTCAGAATATAGCAGATTTTCTAAAAGCTGGCTGAATCATGATGACAAACCTGCTCCTTTCAGATCCTATTGTGTGGGAAATCACTTTCATTAAAGAATAGATAGCAAAGGATTCAACTTACCAGTCTTCTTCACAGCCAAAATCAGAAGTAGAGCAGCTGCCTGTAAGCTGAGGATCTGCTACACACTCAGCACTGTTTTTCAATCTTGTGTAGTTTTTACGAGCAATGTATCCCCTAAAAGCTAAAAAACAGAGTTTTGAATCAGAAAGATTCTGCAGAAACTGAAACTGGCTCTGCAGCACAGACCTGCACGTCCCCAACTTTTACTGAATTAGTGCACAAGAACACTTAGCACCCCAGAGGAGTTACTCCAATGTTTGCAATATTACCAAGACCCAGAAATTCTACAGGGCCTTACACTCTCACTGTTAACCACTTGGCACAGTCCAGGCAAGGAAAACAAGCCTCAAAGAGAAAATGTATCTAATTTAAACAGGAATCCAATTCAGAATGTATTAAAAGAAAATCACTCCCAAAACAACTTCTTTAATCACAATTTCCCTTTGAGTTAGTCATAATTTTAAAGAATCAGAAGCTTTACTTTCTTTTATTGTGGGATAGTGGGGTGAGGAGCCAGGGACAGATATATTCAGTCACAGTCTTCTCCTATTTTTTAAATTAACTATAACCATAATAAAACATTTAAAATACCTCCTATAAAAACAATGAAAAACTTATAGACATTAGAATTTATACCATTCCTAAAAAAAAAAGAAGCAGAAAAGAATAATCAGAAAAAATACTAAATTAAGTAGGAAGCATATACTGGAATGAAACAGTAAAGAAAATGACAATTAATAACATTTTGAGGATATCTACATCCTTTATTTCCATAGACTGTCTCTGGGTTTGGGTACCTGAATACCATAATTATTTCTATAGTTTTATCTTGAATTTTTTACACCTGTGAGCAGTTATAAAGCTCCAGCACAAACCATAGATAGTGATACATACTGCACTTAGAACAAAGGCATAAAAAGGTTGCAATATACACTTAAACTCACAAAATTTTAAAATTTATTTTTGTAAGGTTTACTTCAAGCATTATTTTAAGTAGAAATACCTAAGGGGAGAAAAGAGTGAATAATGAAAAAGTAAATACAGTATCAGTGCCATTATTTCGCTGTACAACAAGCAGTTGCTGAATAAGGCTGAGGGTTGTGAGAGAAAGGATGTGTGTATTAGTCCAGCAAGACTACAGTTTAAACAGTGAAACAGTATGTAAAGAATAGTGGAACTGAGGAGATATTATGATTTTTGAAAAAAATGTTTCCTGTCCAGGAAAAGCGTTTATGCACACTAAATGCATACAAACCCGATTCATTCTGAAGATTAAATACTCAGAGGAGAAGAGCAGTCCTCCCATTGGGATCCAGGATTACGTATTACAGACACAGATAGGCACAGAAACAAAGTCTAGGGCAACGTCATGTAGGATCAAGCTCATAATATCATTGTAGATTACCAAAGGAAACCAGGAGGTAGGATAAATACTGAATAAATTGAGGAACAGAGAAATTGATCAAAAGATTAACAAGATTTCTTGATATCTCACATTTCTGATTTTTATGAAAGCACTGGGGTTTCTGGGATAAGAAGCAACAAAAATTGCCTTTTAATGAAAGGTTATGAAAATAAACAACCATTCACTTTACAGAAGGCGTGACAGAAGTTCGGCATTCTGAGGTGTTGAACCAAATACAGAGCTCAGGTATCATGAGGCTTGAGGAACTTTTCTCCCTTAATAATCAAACTACGAAAGTCTGCCCATCTGACAGAGATGAGGCAAGCTCTCACTTGTCCCGTGTGATCAGGCTTCCAATCCTTAACTATCCCCTACTGACCAGACAAGGCTCCTACTTTGCTAGCAGCAGCAGAGACAGCTGGCCAGCCGTCACCTCTCTGCGGCTGAAACATGCTGAGTGTCAGTCAGTCGATGAACTACTATTAAAAAATACTGAAAGAAATGAACTGATAAGATAAACTTCAGTTTTATCCTTAGTAGTTTCTCAGCTTTTAGTAATTCTTTGCAGATGTGTCTATAAAATCAGCCCTGATACTTGCTGTGATTTTATATTTAAACACTGTTTTTCTTTTTCTCAGTGACTCTTACTAATGTCAGTATAACCATTTTGGTCTTTGCCCCACTCACTATGTAAAAATCTGCTATGTCGGATTTAATAAACATAGTTTTTGCCCTATCTTCTGTTTCCATAGGTATTTTCAAAATCAGCTCCTCTTCAACATAACCTTCCCACAAGATGGTTTCTAACTTTCTTCCAAATTACCTTGAATCTGGAAGGTAAATGGCTGTATTTTTCCAACTTTTGACTCCTGGAACAACTGAAGTACAGGGTAAACAAACTTCTTTAAGTCTCTCAAAAGCTTCATCAGGCACTAGAAGGACTGCGTCTTTTCAACATTTATTAACAGGATCTATAATGTTTCAAAAGAAATGCATATGCAGAGAATTCTACTGGGGGAGTCTGAGGGGCTGGGAAGCTGCTCCATCACAGCAATTTGCATTACTGACTGGTGCTGGTTTTGACACTAAGCACTTGGCTCAAAGAGTGTGAAATTAGCAGACTCATGTTGCTACTGCTCCATGAACAATCACTGCATCATTGAAGAAGAATGATTACCAGCTGTCACCTCATTTTCACCTTATTCAGTCTATATTCCAAACTTTCCAGCAACAGTAGCTTTAACCCTGATCTTTACATAGCCAAATATCACTGTTCCACACCACTACAGCCAAAGATGACAGGATCTGAAAAGCAACACAGGAACTGAACTTAATTTTAACGCTTCTATTAGTAACTTGGTGTTAAATGCTTTATGTGCCACAAATTAGGACATGAATTTTTACTTCTTGTACTGATCATTTCTCACACAAAGAGAGTTTTCTGTCAGTTTCAGCACCTAGCAAACCAAGAATCTATTTACCTCAGGGAGTCTGAAATTTGGCATCTTGCAGTTACAAACTTTTAAGGTCTAAATACCAAGACAATATACATTACATACAATATTGCACAATTCCAGATAGGAAAAGTGCAGGCATTTTCCTTCTGATTCCCACAGGAAATATATAATTACAGAGCAAATTGTGAAGCATAGTGTAAAAAGATCAAAGCTAAACAATCACAGGTCTATGAGAGAACTATAAAGAAAGAAGATGAAGTAGTTTTAAAACAGTAGAAGGATTAATTCTCAGTCATTAAAAAAATAATGTGAAATAGACTTTTTTCTACACATACATATTTTTATTCTGGAACATCACCTAAAATAGCAAATAACTGCAACTCAGAAGTGAAAGCTCATGCTTGCTAAAGAGCAGGTAGTTGATTTGCTAGGAAAAGCACATCACTTTCTTAATTTGTCTAGTTAAAAGAGCATTCAGCAACTTAACTAACAGCATCTGAGAGAAATTAGAGCCCATGAATCTGATTATTCGTTCCATGCCAAATTAATTCTAATGAGCAGTAGAAGGCATAAAGTCACATCCTTTGTTGGGTGCCATGAATACATCCCCTCTTTCACCTCTCTAGATGGATATTGGGTGATACATGTTTAATAGCAGGAAAAAACCTTCTAAGTTCTCCAGCAGAAGCATTATGAGAAGGAAGTTATGAATTTTCAAGTACAAACAGTAACTACCAGTAACAATCATTGACTATTAGCAAGACTCACTAAGGCTGTCATCAGGTCTGGTGTCACTGATGCACATCAACACTTGGACATAGAGTTCACAGAATCACAGAATATTTTGAGTTGAAAGGGACCAACAACAATCATCATGTCCAATTCCTGGCTTAGCACAGGACCATCCTCAAGAATTACACCATGTGCCTGAGAGCATTGCCCAAAATGCTTCTTGAACTGTGTCAGGCTTGTTAACCACCATGTATCCATGGTGTTACCATGTATCACAGTCTCTGATCTTGAGACTTGGTCAAATAAAAAAGTGAAGATGACTATGAAATTCTGGTATCAGCAAGGAAAAGAAGGAGATTTTATCGTACCCTGCCCCTTCCTGATTTTAGCATGAAATCCAGTAAGAATAGTCTCCATTTTTTTCTCTTCAAAAATCAGACATTTGAATATTAACAGAGCTTAGCTCAGAGATGAGGATGGAATATAAACCCCCATACTCTAAAACTGTAAGGCCTCCTCACTTTTCTGAAATACTCCCTGTATATGAGCCTTTAATGGTTACTAGAGACATACTAAACATGAAGAATTACCAGATGATGTAAGCTAGTACAGGATGAGATGGGAGAGTAAAGTTAACCAAAGCTGTGCAGCCTGTACAAACTACTCTGGTTTACCTTGACTGTGAAATTAAGATAATTTGATAAATCAGTTCAGCTACGATTAGGAGAAATATGTCTTTAATGTTTTTTACACTGACAATGTAGTCAAAAGAAAGAAAACTACTGATAAAAAAATTAAAATGGATTGCTACTTAGGAGTAATTTTCAAGAACATTTTTAAGAAAACAATTTTAGATATATTTATCAAGCAGTTAGAAGTTTTTGGAACATTTTACTTATGTAATTCTTAGACCCGTACAATGGTATTAGCTGAGTACATGTACACACACACAAACACACATAAATAGTAATACAAATAGATGAATAAATATATGAATAAATATTTAAAAAATAATTCCTTGCCTTCTAGAGAAATGAACATTGTACTTTTGCTGCTGAAAGTTCCGAAGGCAATGCTTTTAATAAAAGCTTACATATATTATAAATGTAAACCAGTAAATTGCAGCTGTTCTCTGTCCGTTTTTTTTTTTTTTTTTTTAATTAAAATGGAGTAAATTTTGCCAGAAGTACATGTTAAGAGATATGTGAGCAACACTGCATCAGCAGAAGTTACAGAAAGAAAGCAATTTACAAGGGGATGCTTCCTTCTGAACATCCATCACTTTTTTATTTAAGGAGGAGAGCCCAAAGCGTTCTTGATAAAGAATTTTCTAATACAATATGACATATGGTGAGTGTGCGAGCACGTGTTGGAGGAGGAGATAGTGGCTCAGTGGATTAGTCATTTGCCTTTCACCTCTGGAAGCATAGTTAAACTCAGTCTTGACCAGAGATGCACAGTATATTCCAGATGGCTAAAGTGGACCTAATTAAAATGAATTCAGTGATGTCACCTCAGATCTAAATGAATTGCATGCACCACTCATTTGGCGTTTTGGCAATGTCAGTTCACAAATAAAATAACCAGATTAAAATCCTCCCTTAAGTCTTTCAGGACTAGTCACACTGCATGGAAATACATGCTATTATAACTAGAAAACATACTTTCATAATTGCATTATCTGTTGCTTTAAATTCTAATTAATTCTAAATTCTAATTATTCTAAAACAAACATTTAATGAGACTTGCATGTGAGGTAATCAATGAAGGAACATTTTAGCCAGACGACTAAGTGGATATACACTGATTTAAACCAGCTGTGAATCTGGCAAAATAATTTTAAAAAAATTTGACAATACTTTTTTCTTCTTATGTAGATGTGAATTAAACACTGTAAACTCCAATTACAATAAAATACTCAGAAGTACAAAGTATCATCAGCTCAAACACTTAACACAAAATCATTCTTTACAGCACAAAATCATTCTTTACAATTTGTTTCTGAGTTAAAAACTAGCATTTTCTAACCTTCACAGTTTGAGAAAGTGTGACTGGAAGTAGGAGGAAAGACCTTGTTTACCCTGTGTACCATTTGAGCCATGAGTCTAATAATATCAGTGTACTCTGAGAATCTGAGATGTAGATATACTGAAATAAGGTAGCTTTTTCTTCCCCATTTATTTTAAATTCACTAATATTTTGTTTCCTAGTGAGGGTTTCCCTCCATCTGAAATAATGACTTTTTTTCTTGTAATATAATACACTCAGGAATTTTATCCTCATGTATATTGTGAGGGTTGTTTTTTTTCTAAGTTTGTTTTTTCTTCCAACATTTCTTCAATGGATAGTGAACTGCTGGGCCCACAGAGATCTCCAGACCACCAGCTCATGTATTTGAAAGGCATCTGTTTATTTTTAAAATGCAAATGCAGCCTACCTCAAAGACTGACTCGCAAGAAATGAACAATCTGAACAAGTCAAGAGGTTTCCAATCAGGAGCTGTGTTCCTCCTTTTTATCAGGCTATGATCACTTGCTGTCAAAACCACTTAAACAATATCCTAGAACCTGAATGAAGTCCCCCCACAATTAAAATGAGCAGGATAATCCTGCAAGAATTATTCAGGCAAATCATTTTTCACACAGTTTAAAGTAATGATAAGGTCATTTACAAAAGAAATCAGCGCCTTTGAAATGCTGACTTGTAGACAGAGGACTGCCTGGAGGAGGGCCATAGATAACAGTGAAGACTGGCCTCCTAACACTACCCTTGCAGCCTTTGGAACTGATTCTGATGAGGAGAAGGCCCAATAAGGTTAATACCCCTACTTTGATCTCTGTCAAAGCGTACCAGCAAGAATTAATTTACATTTCAGATGAAAAAGGTTGACAGCATGAAAAGGCATCTTGTTTCTGGTATGTGAATGTGCTGTAATAGATCGGGAATTCTGAAAGGAAGTTCTGAGGAAGCTAAAGGGATAAGCTGAGCGGCTGCTTTTATTGGGAAAGAGATGAAAGGAAAACAAATTTCAATATGCGCTGTTCTGTAGAAACATGTAAGCCAAATGCTTCCTAAATTCCAAGGCCCGCTTGAGTGGGGCAGGGGGGAGGGAAAGGAGAGGGAAGTACATATAGTTTAATTATAGGTTTTGCTAATGTGGATGACGGAATGCAAACAATTTATCTCACTGCCCGAAATGGCTCTTTAAAAAAAATACAAAGGTGACTATTCCATTTTACTAGAAAGCTGCCTTGAACTACCCTCACACTGTAAGATGTGTAGGGAAGGAAGAGATTCAGAGTACCTTTTGTCTCCCTGTCACTAGGCACTTGGACTGTGTAATGTTATGTAAACAATACAAAAACTGTCAGTGTATTTTAAAACCTGGAAAATGGCCATGATTAGCAAGCATAAGCTTTGATTTGAAACACAGAATAATTAGCATGTTGAGAAGAGAAAACCTGCACAAGAAATATTTTCAAATAAGAAGTCCTAGATAAAAGGTTCCAAAGGCAGACAGAAAAGTGCTGAGTATTATTACTATTATTATTGTTATTATTATTCCCATTCTACTAGAGTACCAAAGACAGGAGGAGCAGCCAGCCTAATTAATGCAAAGGTTCACTTTGTCACTCTTAACCCTGTAGTCCCTAGTGTTTATTCACCCAGGCTGATCACTGAAACAGTCAAGTGCCAGGTTACAAAGGAAAACAGTGTGTGTTGGAGGGAAGAGTACTAACAACATTCCTCCAGCATTAGGTCCAGAGTCCAACACTGTCCAAATTCACTCCCACTGCCTCTGCTCTGCCATGTTCAACACAGTATCTAAAAGATGGCAGGAAGCAACAGAGCTCTGAACCTCTCCCATGGGTGCTAACAGCAGAATACATCAGTATCTTTTGCTAAAGAGCTAAAAATTTGTCTGAGTACTTTAAGATCTGCTCTCTAACTATGTGCTATCAAACTTAAAATGACAACACAAAGGAGAGGAAGAATGAGAGTATTTGTGCAATTCTTAAATACTTGCTGGTAACTCAAGAAAAAATTTCTTCCATTTAACAGAATATACTGCATATTAACCTAGAGCTTCATGATTTTACATAACAGTACATATGCACAGCTAAAATTATTATTTGATCCTAATGATATTCTGTTCCTTTCGGTAACTGGAATGGTATTCTGTTTTCTGCTGAAAGTCACAGTGATGCTTAATTTCAGAGTAGCAAACTAGACAACACAAAAATGAATGAATTCACTGGGAATGGTTTGAGAACAAGAGTGTCACAACAAATATTTTTCATATTGATTTCAGACTATAAGATGCAGAACAAGAGGTGACAAAGCTTAAGGAATTGTAGCACAGGAAGCTGGCAGAAGTGGTATCTTGATATATCTGCAAACACATTAGCTACAATCATTTTTTATCAGTCACAGTCTTTGAACCCGAAGTTGGACAGAGAAGGTGTACTGTACTGCATCATATGGAGGCTGCTTCATATTGGCAGCATCTGAAAACACCATTGAGTTCACAGCATTCACAGCACTGGTTCTTAGATTTCTGTGCCATATGGTACTCTGCTCTCTACTAGAGAACTACACAGCCCTATGGGCCTGTTCCTCCAATAATCTCTTTAAAGTTTATTCAAATTCATATTGATATGGCTGCATAGGAGTCTGGCAGATTGTCAAAAGATTGGTCAAAGCTGGCAAACTCAGCAAGCAGTCAAAACAAAAACCTGGCAACCTGCCAAGATCAGTGCTCCAAACAAAGACGGAGAAATGCATGTCTAGTGTCTCCCATCTACACTTTTAGACAAGAATTAACTTCACAGCTTTTAATTACTATATTGTGCTTTCAGAGAAGTACTTATAAAAGGTCCAAACTGCCTGATACCTGTCACAGACATTATTTGACACTGAAGCAAAAATAATCAGAAGTAATGTTTTTGATAGCTTGTTTGGACTTTTTTTTTTTTTCTATAAACACTGACACACACAAAACTACCCATAGAAAAATAGGTGTTGGCAATTGAAATACTGTTTTAATTACCTGCCTGAATATGTATAGCTGCATCAATTCTTCTGTTCCTTATTTCCTTGTACTTCCTGCGAGCTTCATATCCTCTCCAGGCTAAAAATACAAAACCATGTGCTGGAAATTAGATTTATTTAAGGAAGTGCTACGGAGTCTATAGGGTCAGAGATGTGCTGCAACTTTCATTTCTCCTGCCATAACTACTTCAGCCCCCACCCCCAATAGCTCTTCCCCACCCATCCACATGTTGAACTCTGGGTTCATGACTGCAGTATTCACATCCTCACAACTTCAAACACCACTTCACTCATTCAAATTTTAATTGTCACCATGTGCTCACTGATGTCCTAACCCAAAAGACAAAGACACGTCATCATTCTTGCTCACACAGCTCCCCAAACCACCACAAGGAAACCTGCTAAATTACTGATAATCAGCCTCTCAGGCCCATCTTTTAAAGTATGTCTGGAATTCTGGTACATGGGCAGGGACATGTGCTACTGCATTTAAATTATGCACTGCATGTTTTTATAGACATATCTAACAATATTTTCATTTTGTGCACAGACATCACATTCAAAATACTAAAATATTTAAATAAAGACATTACCATGCTAAAATAACACTTAGAAGTAAATCAGTAATATCTGCAGAGAGCTGGAGAGAAAACATGTCCAGTCATTTGGACTTCATAATAAACTGGAATTAATAAATTAACAATGTACATGGAATTTAACTGACTGAAATGCAAAGACACTCAGTAAAATAGGGAGTATGAACATTTACCTGACTGTATAGTAATAGCACTATTTTCTCTTTTATCTTTGACTTTCTTGTACCTCCTCGCTCCGAGCCATCCTTTGATATAGGCTTGCATGACCACCACCCTCCCTATAACTTCTCGCAGGAACAAATTTAACTGCTCTATATGGTAATACTTTAGAAAAACCTGTAATGGAACAAAAATGAAACAAAAAAAAAATCACTATTACAATCAGTATTATAACCTCTTGTATTCTGCCTTTTCATTAGTCTTCCAGCAGTCTATTCAAGGGTGTCATTGCTGAGAAAACTAGAAAAATACCGATTGTACATATCATAGCAATTTTGTGAATCAATTATTTGCTCTTGTGTACTTGTGCAACTTTTTTATTCCACCGACTCTAATCACCCCATTGCTAACCCTGAGATTAACTTAGTTGCTTAGAGCATGGTGCTAACAACACCAAGGCTGGGATTCAATCCCTGTATGGGCCATTGACTTAGGAGCTGGACTTGATGACGCTTGTGGGTCCCTTTCAACTCAGAATATTCTGTGATCCTCTGAAAATAAATCCCATATTTACTCCCTTTACAAAGTAAATTGGATGGTGAGATCTTTTCAGGTATGAACAATTTTGAAAGATGACCCTTCTTGTCAGTGGAAACACAAATCCTGGGTTGAATTTGGTTTTAAACATAATATTGTATAAAAGCATTCTCCCTCAAGAGGCAAATCCTGTGGGCACTTACATACATTTTATCTGAGTCTTGAGGAAAATTCTGATAGTTTTTCTTTTGTATAACGTAAAATAACTCAAAAGTACCATGTAGCATCCTTTTAAAAGAAGTCATTCACTCCATTTTAAACCGCCAGCAAAGGTTTTTTGACAGAGCAAGAAGGAGCTTACCTGAAACTCCATGAATGGATAATGGTACCAACCAGACTCACAGGATGGGTCAAACTGTGAAACTCCATGAATGGATAATGGTACCAACCAGGCTCACAGGATGGGTCAAATTGTGATGTTTCAGCCATGTCTTTATTAGGAGCATGGGAAACTTCAGGAAGTCACTACAACAGCAGGCACAGACAGATGTACTGTCCTCACCAAGACAGCCCCATGCTGAATGCACTTTGTGGAGGTGGCCAATGCACCTCTCCTCTTGCAGCACTAACTCAGCTGGCTTGGGAGGGTACTGCCATAACCTGGGAAGCTAATTGGAGCAAATTCCTTGCTCTTTTGTTCATTCATGCAGTACTTCTGAACCACTATTAGACATGATTTGTAGAAGTATACTATCCTAGAGAAAGTGTTAGCACCCTCTACCTTGGTTTTCCCAAGAATCCAGTTGTCTAGTTTAGATTTCTCCAAAATGGCAAGACAGTTTTCTCTGCTACCAAGGGGAGTCTCATGTGCCTTAAACGCAAGGTAGTAATACCTGCAAAATGACAAAGAAAGAATTGAATTGACAATCATATGTACTTCCACTGTTTTTCTCTAGCTCCAAGCTTTATATCTAGAATTAATAGGCTGAATTCTTCCTGATACTCAGGTGTCTTCATAAATCATGACACAGCTGTCATGAATATACTTGAACATATAAATGATTAGGATAAAAAATTAATTGGAATGATTATGGTCAATTTTAGGACTCTGGAGTAGACTTATACTAAACAATACTGTCTTTTTTGTCCATGTTCCCTTGCTAAGAACAGCTCCCAACAATTATGTTAAATAACATATAGCTTATGAAAAAGGGATGCAAACATGTTTGAACTGAATTAAGAACCATCCCTTCCTACCTATAAAGCCATTATGCATTAATGAAGACTGGTTTTACAGTATTTAAGTAAACCTACTTACAAACAATTACGTTAAGTAACAGCAAGAACATGTACCAGTTAGTTTACAAATTTAAGGTTATTTTAGCACAAGTACACTGTTAGATGGTAGCAACTGCCTCCTCAGCTCTCACTTACTAACTGCCATGTGTTGTCTTGGTATTAAGTTATACTTCTAAAGGTGCTACTCTATTTACATTGGGATTGAGAGTAACTGTCAGGTTGAGCAAACCATTCTACTAATTATTAGCATGGAGAAGAGCCAGCAGATGTTTTTTAAAACAGGAAAAGAAGAATGTCATCAGTGAATCTCAGACAGATTCCACTGCAGCCACATAGAGCCAAGAAAATATCCCACCCTATACTGAAGAAAACATGGAGAAGCAATTAGAAAATTTAGAATTCTGCAAGTCTTTATTTTTTTTAAATCGGAAGAGTATGATTTTCAAATATTAGCGCCAGTTAATCTCTAGATATTAGCTCCAGTTGTCACAAGAAAGAAAAAAGAACCATTAAATACTCAATTAAGATCAAACAGGAACAAAATGACATCTGAAGTGAGAAGTACAGGAATAAGTTCTGGACCAGAGACATAGATATTCACCAACTGGAGACATTGCTGACTCTGAATAATGATAGGAGATTATGTATTACTGAGTTATTTTTAATGCAGTGACTTTCTCAACAATGTGATATTTAAAATTCTTTAGCTAAGTCTTTCAAAATATCAACTCCTGCCTTTTAGTAGGTTTGGAGAAACATGGTGTATTTAAAAGAAAAAAGTACATTTGTTCCACCTTATTACTGAAGTTAATGATGCCAGTTTTTACAAAACAAACAGTAATGAGTTGCACTCGTAAAACACAGGTTTAAAAGATATGTATCACAAATAATTTTTGGCAGCATACAATTTCAACAGATAGCAGACAGATACATGGGGGAAGTTACACTCACAGTAAATTGCTGCTTGCTTCAAAAGCCAGTTCAGATAGCCATGTGAGTTACACATATAGGTTACCTCATGGGAGGGAGGGAGGAAGGAAGGAAGGAGGGAAGGAAGGAAGGAGGGAAGGAGGGAAGGAAGGAAGGAAGGAAGGAAGGAAGGAAGGAAGGAAGGAAGGAAGGAAGGAAGGAAGGAAGGAAGGAAGGAAGGAAGGAAGGAAGGATTCAAGTGAGTGACATTGGTTGTTCATGTATCTTTTAAGGTATGTTATTGATGGGAATTTTAAAACCATGGAACAGTTTTTAGATAGAAGTGATGCAATAAAATATTCGGGGGAATCTCATAATTTTTTAATCTTGTCATTGGCATTTCACTTACTGAAAAATTGGCTTATTTGTGAAAAAGATCTAAGTAAAATGTATTTTTGAATTGTGTGATTTACCTGCCTGACTATACCATTTTACTTATGACAAACTTCATTATTTGTCAAAGGTAGTACCCTCTCCAATAACTCTCTTTCATGATCTAGAATACAGTTGCTTTCATGATCTGAAAAAACCCATAAATAAAACAATAGTTATTTTTCTTATCAAATCTTGTTCTAACAAATGTTTTTATAAATGTATCTATAATCTAAGAAAGCAAGCTATTCATAAGAATGACAAGAACTTTACAAACCATGGGAGTAACTACATGGGACTAACTACAGTTTCTGTATGTAAATATATTGTCTCCCAATATTTATTCAAAATTTCCTCTAAATGGTGATTTTCCAAACATTTTGATTTATCTAACCACTGCCCAGAAGACACCTCAACCTGGTTAAATATACTTACTGTTGTTTTCCAGTTATGTCCTAGAATCAAGAATATTCTGAGTTGGAAGGCACCCACAAGGATCATGGCCTTGCACAGGACATTCCCAAGAGTCACACCATGTGCCCCAAAGCATTGCCAAATGCTTTTTGAACTCTGTCAGGTTTGGTGCTGTGACCATTTCCATGGGGAGCCTGTTCCAGTGCCCAACCACCCTCTGCGTGGAGAATCTTTTCCTGATATCCAACCTAAGCCTCCCCTGGCACAACTTCAGGCCATTCTCTCATCAAAAGTAAGGCAGAAATGACTGTATTCATCAGAAATAAGGACTACCAATATGAGACTTGCTATTTCTTTTTAATTGTTTCTCCTCCAGAACTCCTTTTGCACTGTGCACCATAAAAGGTTTCTAGATTTGTGTTCCAAATCCATGTGTTTTGTGGGTATTTTTAAGTAAACACTTTAGTTTAGTGCCTGTTTTTGTGATCGAATCACATGACTACAGACACCCAAATAGTTTGACGTGCTCAGGATATTTGTATGGCAGCACAGCATGTGCCACACAGGGTGATCCAACTGTTTTATCTAATTTTAAATCTTTGTAAAGCAATGGACCCTATGGAAAATTTTGGAGTAAGGTAAAATATTTCACCTTTATGTATCTGGCAGAAGCATACAAACATTGTACATGGTGAAATGGTAGAGAATATGTCTGAAAAAAAGCTCTGGGGTATATACAACTGTTCATTTTGATTTACTGGTCTAATTTCAGCTCTGACATACTTATGTAAATCTACCGTGCAGATATCACAGAGTGACCTCTACTTGCAACGTATCACCAAGAAACCAGAAACTTATTTTCTGAAAAGTAGGGCTAGAAATCACATTTGCTTTCAAATGAGATGAAAATTTCAAAACTCTACCTTTTTATTTCCATATTTGTACTTGTTATTTCAACACAAAATATGGTAGCCAGGAATATTTCAGTGTTGTTCTCCATTAGACAACTACTTTAATTGTTATTTTTTTAAAAATGGTTTATGGTGCTTCAAGTGCCTTTTTAAAAAGATGCTCATATTTGTGCAAGAATATATACTTTCCCTGGGTTATACATTCTGCTTGAAAATTTCGTACACATGGCACACACTCATCTATGCATTTCCTAAAAGTACTTGGCTAATCACATTCTCAGTAGCATTAAGACTTAGTAAGAGGAAAGTATTTTCCCCTCAGAAGAACTGATTTCACAAAGCTGATGAAACTCTGGAATTCTGCATTTCTTAACTAGTGTTTTTTTCTCTGCAATACATACTATTCCTCACAGATGTGAATACTGTTTCAGAAAAAACTTACATTTAAATGGGATCAATTGTACTTACTAGTTTAGAAATAAACCAACATTTTTTAAAAGTTGAATTTAATGTCAGAATGCAAAGCTAGAACGTGCAGAAGCAACGTCAAATGCTAAAGACATCCAAGTATGCTAAGATATGGAAAACTTCAGAAAGATGCCATGCATTTACTATCTGTTTAGAGACCAGGCATTTTAGTGTTGGTGGTTTCAGATTAAATAAACTGATTGTAAACAAATGGTTCAATTTCCCACCCCTCCCTAAAGGCCAAACTGTGCAACTGTTCCATAAAATGCATTTAAACAGCACCATTAACCAGTGTCTCTTGCTTAAGTTCCCTTCACATTCCAGACTTAAAGGCTGCATCAATTCTACATAATTAACTTAAAACAGTAATGATTAACCTTTTTTCTCTTTAAAACAAATCTCGTACTAAAATGTAGTGGCCTGAGGTGGATAATGGATAATGATATGTGAAAAGCATGAGGTGCAAAATCCCTGTCTAGCCATACCATGAACAACAGTAGGAAGATTCTCAACATCACAAAACCATTTGTTCCTTCTCTGCCCTGGGACCAGAAACTTTAAAAAAAAAAAATTACTTTTTTTTTTTAGAACGAAAACAGATGTAAAATAATTTCGAGAAATTTTTAACTTGTCTTGGTTGTATCTCACCTCTTTCAGAAACTTTCAAACCTGAATTCACAAAAATAATTACATTTGACTCTATATTAAGAGTATAACTAAAAAAAATCCCCATAAATAAAAATGATACATCTAAGATACTATTGAAATTCAGTAACAGATGCCTAGCACTTACACTGTAAATCATCAGACAAATATAGAAACACAGAAATACTCTCAGAAAAGCATAATTAGGTACAATGTGCATATACTATTCATAAGCAGCTAACAGACTTTCCACTCCTAATGTTTTCTTAAAATCTCCATCCTGCAACCATTTATCAGTGTTCTGTGAATGGGAAATATCTAGAAAGTGTATATGGGAGGTACGGTAGTTCACCATAAAGTGTATGGGATTCCACAGACCTGGTGAAATCTCAAAGCCACTGACACAAACATTTCCATGGGTAATAGTAAAATCAAGGTATCAGGAAATGTTAAAATTTTGTTTATAGAAATCACTTATGAACTTTGCTATAGGGCAGGTTTACTGTTAAAAGTAGGCTTGCATTAAAAATGCATCATTTAAAAAGAAAACATTCTTTCTCCACAGCAAATCTGTTGACTACTAGTTTAATTCAGTGCTTCCCCAATTTTGCATAATAAGCAAGTGTATCACTACTGAATTTTTGGTGTTAGAAGAAAGCACTTACTGAGGTTATATGTTTCACAGGATTTTGTAATGTTTGACCAGTTTTATTCCTAGCTCTACTCCATGCAAAATGTGACTTATTAAGGCCAATGAGGCTTTATGTGGTCATGAGAAACGTTACATTGCTGGTTTAGAAACTGTGTATACCATGTGTACTAACAGTGACCCTTATGCAAATTTTTCCTGTGAGATTGAAAAAGCAGAAC
Source organism: Zosterops lateralis (assembly GCF_965231275.1). NCBI lineage: Eukaryota > Metazoa > Chordata > Aves > Passeriformes > Zosteropidae > Zosterops > Zosterops lateralis. The sequence goes on from NC_139767.1 coordinate 18,823,318, forward strand.
CAGCCCCACTAGGATCACTATTACAGTAATAGCACTGGTATTGCCATGAGTGTATGACCTGAGTAACATCATCTGACTACTGTGGAATAGGTAATGCTTATAGCAAAAGTTTATCCCGCATCTTAATGCAGTACAAAAATCTTAATGTCTAACATAAACAGGTAGGGAAGAAAAAAGGCAATCCTTAAATGAAACTTGTGCAAAAGTTCTTAATACATTCCTATGAGCTGATGAGGCATTACAAGTACATAACATTATTTAGTACCATTGTCCTACTAAGTCCCTTATCTTTCAACCCACAGCACAGAATATGGAGGATACGCATAAATGGAGGATCCAGCTGGAGGATATGGGGTAAGCACACAGCTGCACACCACATTATGTCATGTGAAGCTCCAGGGCCACTCAGCGAGGAGTGTTCCATGCAGTGTGACCTTCAGTGCAGGTCCCCATGAGAAAGCACAACTCCCTTAAACTGTTATGCAGTGCATGTTCATCATATGAACCTACATTTCAGGCACACCTGGTTGACTGATCAAATAAATAACCTTTACCTAAAATCTGAGATTCCAGCCTGAAAGACGAGCCATATTGCTTCACAGCAAACCAGATAGATGCATGTCATGGGGTGCAAGACAGGGCCAAGGGAGACAAAGTGTCTAAGGCTTGACAGGGATACAGTGCTTACAGGGACTGCAGATTACATTTAAGTAAAAAAATACGTATATTTATATAAATAAAACAGATGGTAATATACTTGGCTGAAGAAACATTTTGTGAATGAGTTATAATTAAGCCCTCTCCTCACCATCTGTTTTTTAACCCAATAAACTACATCCAGGTTTGCGAATAATCTGCTCTACATGAAAACAGAAGACAGTAAAGAGTAACATTAGACAGAGCTTTATCTTTTGTTTACCTCCCACCTGATAAACTCTGAATGAGTCTGTTCCCTGCCTTTGATTGTTTTGTCCTCATATTTCCTGCTAAGAGTTTACAAAACAGCATTATTGAACAGGCAGATAAGAAGCACACCTATTTGTTTAATAACATCAAGGGAGAAAAAAATGCTGGCTCATCCATTTTGTTGTTCAGTTGCTCAAAAGGATCAAAATACCAATTAACTTGCTGGCTTAAAAAATCTTTGATATCCTTACATTTACTGACATTTTGAAAATCTTCTTCATACTTGCCTAATGTCTTTTTGATTATGAACAAAGAAGTGCCAATCTGTTTAGCATTTGACCTGTTTTCTCAAACATTTTTATGTATTCAACTACTTAGTTCGTAAAAACACTCGACTAGACATAGCTGTAAGTTGAAGAAAAATGTTTCTTGTTTCACTGATAGCTTTATAAAGAATTGTTTGATTTTATTTACAAGAGTAAAAGAGAATAGAATTTATTTTAAAACAAAGCATGAGCTGAACAAAGGAGCAAGAACATCTCCTCTCCTGCCCCCACTTATATTCTGAATGCAGAAGTCTTCTTTGCTGTTGTGGAAATTGCTAAATCTACTCCCCTTTCCTTCCCTTTTTTGTGTTGACTTTCTTTTCTTAACAAATTACATTAAGTTGGACTAAAAACATGGGGAGTAATTGACAAGATGTTAATCACAACTTGCTCTTGTCTGCAGGATGGAAAGCTACAGTCAATGCTGGTTTTATTATCATTAGTTTTCAAGGTTGTACTCAAATTCAGCGCATTTTTGAATAAGAAGGATCTCCTGATAAGAGAAGACTTAATTTCCTCTCAATTTACACTAATTTCTGTGGAGTTAATCCTAGTTCACTTATGTGTAAATTGAATAAAAGTTGAGGTTAATAATTCTGCTTTCAGCCGCTTAAGGATAATGCAAAGATATATTAACGATCACAAAAATTATTCTGTTAAATGTGCTCTAGAATGGTGTAACCTTACTAAAATTACTCATATAACACAAAAAAAAGTTGGTAAAGATCATGTCTGAAAATTTAATTGCCTTTAGGAGAAATAAACACATTAGTTATCCTTCCTGGGATATATAATCTGTAGTGTTTTCATATTATATATTTATTTGGTGTACTAATAGAAGTCAGAAAAATTATTATTTTTTTAGAATTTAATTAATTAAGCTCTGGTTTATCATTCAAGATATCTGAAGTGCAGATTTCCAAGCCCAAGTGACTGGTTTACAAGCATAAATCTACACTATCTCTGGATTTAAGAAAGGACTGTGAAATGGTTTTCTCTTTAGCATCATATCACAGAATCACAGAATATGCTGAGTTGGAAGGTACCCACAAGGATCCTTGAGTCCAACTCCTGGCCCTCCAGAGCACCATCCTCAAGAATCACACCGTGTGCCTGAGAGCCCTGTCCAAATGCTTCTTGGACTCTTGTCAGGTGTTGTGACCACTTCCACAGGAAGCCTGTTTCAGTGCACAACCACCCTTTGGGTGAAGAATCTTTTCCTCATATCCAACCTCAACTTCCCCTGACAAAGCCTTAGGCCATTCCCTTGGCTCCTGCCACTGGTCACCACAGAGAAGAGATCAGTGCTGCCCCTTCTCTTCCTCTCACAAGAAAGACTGCAGTAAGGTCTATGCTCAGTCTCCTGTTCCCAAGTGACCCCAGTTACTCCTCATACAGCTCCCCTTCAAGGCCCTTCACCATCTTTGTTGTGCTTCTTTGGATCCTTCTCTATAGTTTTAATGCCTTGTATTGTGGTGGCCAAAAGTGCATGTTTTATTCAAGGTGAGGCTGCCCCAGAGCAGAGCAGAGCAGAGCAGAGCAGAGCAGAGCAGAGCAGAGCAGAGTGGGACAATCCCTCCCGTGCCTGGCTGGTGATGCTGTGCCTGATCCCCCCCAGGACAGGGCTGACCCTCCCGGCTGCCAGGGCACTGCTGACTCACAATCAGCTCACCAGTGACAGAACCCCCAGGTCCCTCTCTGTGGCACTGCTCTCCAGCACCTCATTCCCCAGTCTGTCCCTACATCCAGGGTTGCCCAATCCCAGGTACAGAACCTGGCACTTTACCTTGCTGAGCTTTATATGGTTGGTGTTGCCCAGCCATCTGATTTATTGCAGATTTACTGCAGTCCCTTCCTGACTTCAAGCAGTCAGCAGCTCCTCCCAGTTTTGCATCATCTGTGAGCTTGCTTAGTATCACTTCCAGCCCGCACCCAAGCCATTTATAAGGACATTGAGGAGCACATGGCTGAGGATGGAATCCTGTGGAACCTCATGAGTGGCTGGACACCAGTCTGATGTCACCCCATTCACTAGAACCCTTTTGTGCCCAAACTGTGAGCCAGATCCTCACCCATTGCAATGACGTGTTTATCCAGCTGTGTGCCAGACATTTAGTCCTGAAGGATCCTGGGAGAGACAGTAATAACAGCTTCACTGAAATCCAAGAAGAATATATCACCTTGGTCAGCTAGGTGGGTTACTGCATCATAAAAGGAAATCAGGTTTGATAAGTAAGCTTCTCATGAAGCTGTGCTGGCTGAGACCAATGACTACATTGTCTTTCAGGTGTTTTTCAATAACTCCCAGAATAATCTTCTCCACAGCTATTAGGCACTAAAGTGAGACCAATGACTTGCTTTCAGTAGATTCATTAGTTCTATACTGTCTGGAAAAACAACCTCCAGTTCAAAAAATATCACACCATGGTTGAATTAGCCATTCACTACTTGCTCCTACTATTGCCTAAGTGGTTAATGGCAGCGCTTCTGCTCATTGTTGAATTGCCCATTCTGCACACTGAAAACCAGTAAATACTACACAAACCCACATTTAAAATATAGAGGGAAACATAATTCTCATGTAGCCATACTGCCATCATAAAGACAATAGCATTTCCTGAATAAAATTTATAGCTTTCTCAGATTGAGAATATGTATTAAAGCCAGTAATAGCAGCCATGAGAAGGGTTAGGGTGAACAGAGATCTGATTATAATTCATGACATCTCCAAGATAAATGACTCTGCAAAGCTAAATCTGAAGCTTTTATATCAGTTCATTCTTAAACATGTGCACATTCTTCTTATGATAGCTGAAGGTCACTGACCTTCCAAAATCCTTGAATTATCTGAGCAGGATGCATAATTTCCACTTGTTGCCTCTACATGCGGGCATGGGAATGAAACCATGGGGACAGGCTTGCTACTTGTGCTCACTGCGGGTTTCACAATGGCTGTTCTCCATTAGAGATCAGATATCTCTAGTAGTCTTTATCTCTGAAAGTCCCTGTCCTCATTAGAGATTCAGACCACACACCTACGAACAACATCTGTAGAACTTCCTGTACTTAAACATAGAATATATCTTACTAAATAGAAGATTAGGAAAACAGCCTTATTATACAAGTCTTACCTTTTTACAAACTCTTCAAAGAGGATGCGATGAGAATACCCTTTCTGACGTATTTTGACAGTTTCCAGAATTCCAGTGTATCGTAGCTGCAGCAGAACTCTCTCATGAGAAAACATCAGCGCTTCTCGATCATCGTTAGGTTTAATGCAGCGGATAAAGTGAGGCTGTCCAACAACCATTTTGGATAAAAGATCCATGAGGGAATACTAGTGAGGAAAATAAAGAAGATGCACATACTTGACAAAAAAACTGTGATCAAACTACTTAAGCAGGAGATTCATATTTGTAAACAGTTTGTAATGCTTGATTATGTTTTAATCTGTTAATCTCCACTGCATTTTTATTGATTTTTAAGATTTCAACTGAAACATGGAACTTATTAAAATTTTTCAGTTTTAAAAAGACTTTTAAAATTCTGAATCTGATTTTTTGCTTCTTACTTCTTTACTTTCTCTTCACCTTATATCACATTTCCATAGTTGAAGAATGTCCATTAAAAAAAACCCTGAAAATTGTTCCAACTACAATTCTACTGTAGACACGTTTGACTGATCAAATATCCCCAACAGAAACAGTGGCTGTTTCATGGTAAACATGTTTACCATGAAACAGCCACCAAAATGCACAGCAAATCATGGGGAAAGGGTTGCAAGAAGTCATCAGTTCAGTGCTCTGTCTACAGAGAACACTAAATGTAACTTTAACATTTCAGGTACATCCCTGTTACATTAATTTTTCAGAATCACTGAGAATATAAACTGCACAGTCTCCCTAGAAGTCTCTTGAACTGCTATATTATCACAGCTATTCATAAAGTTCTTAGCATCTAGCATAAATTTTGCCACTGAAATGTAGGTCCATTGCTTCTTTTCCTATCCACCCTAGACACACAAAACAATTTCCTCCATTTCATTTTAAACTAAAATGAAAAACATTTGATCAGATCTTTTTTTCCATTGACTCCTCTGAATACCGATACTCCTGCTCCATACTCACCTCATTAAGATGTTGTATGATAAGTCTGTGTTGTCAACTACGTTCAATCTCATATATCCATATGTGTCTCAAAATCACACACAATTCCAAGCTGATTACCAAGTCGTTACCTTGCTGCAGGTTGCACATGTATTACGGTCTACTTCCACACTCACTCCCCCATTACATCTTTTTTTCTTTTTACAGTTCCTACAGAGCCGGCATTTGTGTGGTTCTGTGCAAGAGCACTGTAAGTGGACACCTGTATGACAAGTCTGAATATGTGTCCTTGCACTCTCTACACTGGGGACAACACCTCAGTATACACCAGCTTCCTCTATACCCTTTCTTACACTATTCTAGAAAACAAATTGAATAGGTATTCCTACACAGCTTGAAGTTTTGACTCACATTGGACACCACAACTCTGTGAACTTCCCTATTCTGCATGGTACAAGTGCAGCCCAAGAGCCAACTGCTGAAAACTTTTCCATGACTGCAAGAAAAAGCCAGTAACCAAGTGTCTTAGACTAGCACTTTCTTGACTCCTAAGCTTCCAGTTCTAACATTCTCAATGCTCTTTCCTTGCCTGTTTACTTTAAACACACATGCAGAATATGCATTACCTCAGACGGGATTACTACTGATAAAATGGCAATCTGTATGATTTACAACACCACTTCTGAAAGATGGATTGTTTTGTATTTAATACCATAAATGAAAAATCTTAATCTTCAAAGGTATGTATGCCTCAGCTTGTGAAAAAATATGAAGGATTTAGTGATAGCATCTATTTTATTTGCACAAAATTGGTGTTCTGTTTATAACAAGACCTGTTCTAGCATTTTAGACAGAAAATAGTCTAGGCTCTAGAGATTGTTAGCAACGTACTCAATGAAATTATAAAAATACGAGTATGAGGAAACAAAGAGAAAAAAGCAAAAAATGTTTATGAATCAACAGAGGCCTTGTAAAAGAATAAAAAAAATCTCTTTCTCTTTGATCTTACTATTCAACAAATATTTTCCATACATCTATTGTTCTTATTATTAAAATGCTTTTCATTTTAATTTTGTACCCTAAAATAGGAAGCCATAGTTTGCCGCTTCATGTTAGTTGTTTCCTCGGGATGCCGCATAACCTCCATTGTGTCAACCTGGAAGACAAAACTCTGATGTTAGGACTGTTCCAGAAACACTGCAGACCCACCACTGCCCATGAAAGCTGGGTTCAGTTTCTTATAGTCATTCCTTCAAGTGTGAGTACTTCAGAGTACTTTATCGGAGATAGCAAGGCCAGCTGCAAACAGATGCAGGACACACTGACTTTGGAGAGGTCTTTAAGCATTTTGAATTTTTTTTCATAGTGTTCTAGATTTATAACAGTACAATACTCAGCCAGTAAAATAATAGCTGTCAAGCTGCAATACCTTAGGAACTGATTTCTAAAAAGTATTCCTCTTATTGCCACTACAATGAACTCTAACAGGACTTGTATCTGAAAGAAGAGTTATCATATTTGTAAGAGCCAGGAAGTAAATTGAACTGCCTCATTTTGCTCATGTATGGAAAAGATACTGTAGGATAATGAGTGGCAAACAAAGTAGGTATTCTCAGAACATGTAAGTCTGTTCTCTTTTCCTACTGTGGTTACTACTAATTACTTTATATTGCCATTTTGATGCCAAGAATCTCAGCAATCTTATTCTGATTCTCAATCTTATGGCTGAACTGCCATAGCATACTACTTTTTCAGCATTGCAGAAGAGTTATTTTTAGAGGATATACATGGACAATGAGCATACTGCTCCTTGTAGGTTTTAGTTATATTGTTAGTACAGCTGTTCTTATCAAAATGAAACCAGAATTTATGAATGAGTATAACTGTGGTTACCCATAACAAGCAGATTGTGTTGCTGCATTACAGCTCAACAAAATTAAAGAAAATTAACCAGCATCCTGTTTGCATGGAGCATTAACAGCATTTTAGCATTCACTTGCTTAGTGGCAGTTTACCATCTGCTCTGACCAGGTGGTATTTGTATAAACCAGATAATGCTGTTGTCAGCACCTGTGATACACTTCCCGGACTTTGCTCCATACAATCATTTCCAACACTCACTGACTTAAGAACACTCTTCTGGACACTAAAGTAATTGCTGAAAGGTTACAGTTCTCAACAAAGTAATTGAGACTCTTACCTTCAGGAGGTATTTAGGAGACTGCATGCAAAATATAAAGGAAATGAAGTGCTAAGTAATAATAGATCAAAAAAAATGGATTTTATGTTGGGAAGAAATCAAAAGATCTAGTGAGGTCAAGATTCAGAACACACATGGCACAGATGAAGACAGAGTTCATTAAGGGTGACCACAAAAATTTCAGTATGTTTTTGGAATCTATGATTGTAATCTTCTGGCCCAGAATGGCATACATGCATTGGTACACATCTCAAACTAACACAGGAAAGAAGAATAAACAAAGAATAAAAAAGGAGAGATGCAGTTTGTTAATAGAACACTCTGTAATATATTCCAGGAAAAATGCCTTATCAGCACAGGTAACATCAAACATCTTAAGAGGTTATGTGACAAAGTAAATATCAATGACCTAATCAAAACAGCAGGCATGTCCATGGGGAAGGATATGGGAATGTTTCAAGATTATCTTGGCAAGGAAGCTAGTTTCTGAGGATTGTTACCTAAATCCCTAGTAAATGTCAGGTAGAAGACAAGAGCCATAACAGTGAGCACTGACAGTAAGTTCAGAATAACTGGTAATATTTAATGTTAAAAGACACATAATTTAATTATAAATAAGATCAAATCAAGAACAAAAGCACATAGTTTGAAGACTGATCCGAGCCCAAATGCCAATGAATCCGAGGTTCTATATAAGATTCTTCTCTGTCTAGAAAAACAGAGACTCAGTGATATTGTTGCTGGAGATTAACCACTCACAGCCTCTCATATTCATATCTCATGTATCTGCTGGTCAATAAAGAGCAGTATCATCTCCTTTCCACAGCTGCTTATTTTCACCAAAACTGTAGAATTTTACCATGTTGGGACTGCCACTCTATCAAATATGGATTACAACAGGCTGCTGGGTGCAAAAGAGCTTTGTTTTGTTTTGAGTTTTTTTGGGGGGCAGTAAAGGGAAAGAATCCACTTTTCCTATGAATGAAGTTGTAAATTCAGATCTATACAATACATAAGAACTAGAACCAATTTCCAAATGTTTTTGACAAGAAACATTTGAAGTTTTCATTAGAAAAATTCTGATAGACCCTGAAGCTGATGGGATTTTCTTGTAAGACTATTTAAAAAGTTTTGTCTTTTGTTAATGTAAACCACTACTTGTCTATGAAGCCACACAATTTTATGGTAGGGCAACAATCTCATGTGCAACAGACAACAGGCTTTCTTACAACTGGCTTGCTAGAAAATGACAGAACATAAAAGAATGTCATGATACCTTGTATTTTAAGTCACTAGTTACTCTTTTTAAACAAAAATGAAGATATTCCAACTATTAAGTCACATTTTTTATGTGACAGCTATAGTGACCTGCAATATGAATTTATGTAATTGCAAATGTAATGGAAAACATCCTGACCTACAAAAGCCAAACTGTTTCATGACTAAAAAGATATCTTCTAATAGTTTTGAAACAATATTAAAGGAACAATTTATGACATCATCTCACTTTATGAAGTCACTTGAAATTATGACTTTCCACATATTGACCACACCTGCTGCTGGCATGGTATGAAACTTTTTGGGTTTTTTTTTAAACTAAAAAAATATGTTAAGCAAAAAACTTTCTTTAATTATGATAAAAAAAATCCAAACTTCCAAACAAAATTATTACATTTGGATTTTTTAAAACCATTTTTTAAATGATAAAATAGCTTTTTATCTAAAAAGTATTTAAATTAACATTTTCTGAATAGTGTTGCACTTCTGCATGTCTTCTCTTTTAGCTCCTTTTAAAAAGTTTGAAGGGTGAGTAAAGCCCACTTAAACAATACTTATGAACTGATTGTATTTAGTAAAGCTCTAGGAGTGAACTGCTCTATTACAATCCTGCTGTATCAATAAAATGCATGCTTAGAAAGCTTGTGCTGAATATAGCCGGATGTGGAAGACAATGTGTATGTAACACAAGAAAATTGGAAAGGCCACCCTTCGGCACAGAAAGTATTTACACCAGACAGGAAATAATAGTCTGAAATCCACATCTGTATTTGCAGGTACAGTGAAGGATATAGACATCTGGATGACATAAATCACCACATTGATGTTTGAGCATGAGCTCCTAATACCAGAAAATAACAAGAAGAAATAGAAACCCCAAAACATAAAATTTTGTAGACTTTTGAACAGTTGCTGTTACCAACTGTTTTAAAAATTTTAAAATTTTACTTGTTTTAAAAATTTATTACTGTTTGCTTTGACAAAAACTCAAACCCCCAAACCTTAACTAAGTCTAACAAGTGCCACTTAGCAAGGAGGGAGGAAGTGTACTCTCTATCAGCTCCAAGGGACAACAGTTTCCTCACAAGTTAAGTGTACTCAGTTATAATTCTACTAATTGCCATAAAATTATCCCATCTTTTTGCAGCTTTGTCACATACTTTCATGGCAAAATTCAGCAGCATTCAAATTCTATAGTTCTTTTTACAGAATAGTGGTTTTGCTGAGTCATTCTTTCCCATTTATCTACCAATCAAACATTTCCTGGTTTTTCACTTGCAAGTTAAATAAAAAAGAATAGATTTTTTTAAAAAAATTATTTTGCCTTTCATACTGTTAAATTTTTTCACACTGTTCAAATGTTACATAATAAGACCTCTTTCTAGGTCAAAATTGTTAGAGGAAAACCTTGACCCCTTTGAAATAGAGGACTATTAATATCAATGTAACAGATTTCACTCCAAAGGTTTAAAGATTTATCAGCAGTAAATTGATTCTTCACTGAATTCTGAGTAAGTCCATCACTAGAACTGGAAACCATGCTCCAAGACAAGGTGCACGTTACTGATAGTAAAGGCAGACTCTTACTTGGTAAGAACCTCACTCTATACCCACATCAGCTAAGCACTGTGTACATAGTCTCACTGTAGTATTTATAAACAACTGCCCGTCCTCAATGGGAACACCACTAACCTTGATACGCCCAGCGCTGAGCTGCGGAGGCAAAGACCGAGATGCTGCTGTCACTCTGGCTCTTGCTTGTGCCAAATTACCTGTCCAAAAAGAAAGAAATTCATAGTGCAAAAACTATTCAAGAAGGTTAGAAGAGAAAAATTTGTACTGTGTAAAATCAGTTTGTATAATAGTACTAAACTACACCACCACACTTCTTCTACACCCCTCTCATTACCAATTGTGTCCGCAGGACATTCATCACAGGCATGACAGAGTGCAGTGTTGATTTAGAGGGGAGGAAAAAGTCATTGATAAGGTGGTATGTCACTGACCTTAGCTACTGAGCTGATGAAAACAAGGACAGCACAAAGGCATACAGCTCAATCACTAGTAATCAATTTCTCTGTGACTCATTGAGAGATTTCAAAGAGCAAAAAGACTACAGAATCAATCTTGTTTCTGTGAAATCACATGGATCCTCAAGTGTCAAGACAGTATCTTAAACTCACAAACTAACGAGAGAGATGAGAAAATGATAAGACGGGACCATTTTTTGACCTTTCGACATATAATTCTCAATCTTATTGTAACTGTGGGGTTTTAAAGACTGACTCCATTTCCCAGGCAAAAAGATACATTGTGGTGTCAAGCAAAAGTCTGGTGCCTTTTTTAAAATGTAAGGTATGACGTGTCCTAAACTTTTTCATCTGTACTTGTAGAAAGCCAAAGTCATGACAAAATAGCTTTTCAAAATAAAGCCTAGGAGAAGAGAGAGGAAGTGATATCGGACTTGCATATGCAAGACACTCTGTATATTTCAAAGTTTTAGCAAGTCTAGCACAAGATGTCCAAATGTTTTCTCTGGCTATATCTTCAGAGGCTAAACTGTGATTAATAGCATTGAAAGAACCCTTTGAAGCAGGATTGGTGACATCAAAGCCCTAATCCATGGGTGGCAGGATTTTTATAATGAGTGGGAAGCATTTTAACACATTTCAAAGGATTTACAGCATGAATAAACAATAGGCCTCTGCAGATGTACCACACACCTTTCAGAACCAGAACACATAAATAAGTGTCTATTTTAATTTAAATGTAAATAAAGTGTTAACACTTCTTTCAGATGCTAAATTACTTGTTTGCATCAACTCCAGTGTTTAGCTGTTAGCTTTACAGAAAGGCAGTAACTCTAAATAGTCTTCAGAGTTTTGCTAAACTATGTATTACATAACTAGTAAGCAGTCAGGAGGGAAAAACGAAAACCAAAACCACCAAATCGCAGGTAAAGAAACCCAAATGCTGGTAATAACTCACTAAGAGAGCAGAGCAAATCCAGTGTCCACTCTTACACTGAATGGAACTTTTGCTCTTACTTTCCCCTGAACAAGCAGAATACCAAACCCCCGAAAATAATCTGGGGGTCAGCACTTTAATACAGCACTCTTCATTTGAACATTCTGAATTCATTTAAAGAAGTATTTTTATTTTAAGGTGTTGGCACTGGTATTGACACAATACTGCAAAACTGGGACGTCATTTCCAGATTTAATGTTACCCAACAGTTTAAATCATGGTCCAGAACACAAGGTTGTTCACTACTTTGGAAACTGCTTTAGGCTATTAATACTGTGTGTGTTAATGAAACCACAACTGTTTGGGAAATCTTGAATATCTATGCACATGCATGGTACATACTGTAAATATATGTATCTCTCCAAAGCTAAAATGAGGACTTTAATGAATAAGTAGATGGTGAAATAATTTTTGTCCCATTTGCAATTATGCTATTTTTGTATGTTAGAAATTACTCTTTTGGGCCTTTTTTGGCTAAAATAGCCTGGAAAGGTTGTTTTTGGCTAGGTTTCAGATTAGCAAGTCTAAAGCTTGAAAGCCTTGCACTGAAGAACTGACAACACATGATAAAAGAAGAGAGCTGGGAGAAGAAAGGACTTTGAATCAGACTGTTTAAAAGGACTAAAATTTTGTTGCATTTTGTAACAACTCAAAAAACTCTAGTAATGAAATAAAATTTAGAATGGTTCTACAGCTGCTCAAGGTTCACCATACTCACTGCTGGCATTAGGTTTCTAGGGTTCATAATTGATACTCCTGAGGTCTCCCTTAGTTTCTCATGCAAAACTAAAATTAAACATTTCTGATCTGGTAAGCCAATCAAATAAATAAACCTTTTAATTCATCACAAGTCTTAAATGGCTTCACAAATGAAAAAAACCTCAAAGTGTTCAGTGCCCACTTAAAAAAAGAAATGCTTTACCTATCATGCCTTTGTTCAGTAGTTACTTCCTTCTAGGAATGGATTCTTACCAGTGCTTACTTCATGTGTCAAGTGAATTCCTGTATTATTACTTGTAGCATTAGATTGAATCCATGGAAAAAATATTACTAGGATTTTCTTTTTCAGCTGAAACACAAAATGATACTTCAACAAAAGTTTCTGAATTGGTCATCTCATGTAGCTCATGCTCAGGAAAAACAACTACCAATCTTCAACATGCCTAAGCCATTAAAACTAATAAGCAAAATAAATGTGGTTTGAAAGTCAGTCTAAAGAAATATATATAAGAAATATTTCACCCAGGGTTCACATGGTGTTCACAGTCAGTAAAATCTGGTACCTAACCCTGCATTTAATTTTCATTTACAAGGTAACTTATACCTTAACACATCAAAAATAATTAAATGTTGATCCACTTCATGAAAAGATTAAATATTTGAAGAACAAATGTTTATAGATAATAACATAGGCAGCTTGAACTGCCATGGGTTCCTCGAAAGGTTAAACTGGTTAAAGGTTGAAAGATTGCACCGTGCTCTTCAGAAGTCTAGCTTCACACCAACTATATGGTCAAAGCTTTAGACACCCTTGTAGACCAAATGCTACCTACATTAAATCCAAGCCCATAAAATGGACCAACTAAATTATATAAAACCCTCTCAAAATTGCCTTAGGTTTTGGGGATTTAGTTTTTGGTTTTTTGGTTTTGTTGTTTTTTTGGGTTTTTTTCTGAGGGAGGGGAAAGAAGTTAATGCTTAAAGTTAGGATTAATCTTTTAAACATGTACATGTTTAATTTTACTCACATGCACTTCAGTTCAAGGGGACTGCTCATCTGAAAACTCAAGGCTCCTACCTATGCGCCTGGATCAGAGACTAAGGTCCCTGGGATTCATTGTATCAGTGGAAGAGTCAGCCAGACCTAATGTTTCTCTTTTTTTCCTCCGTTCAATAAAGTTGAGAATTAAGTTAAAGCATTCTCTTTAATACTTTGAGAAGTTTTAGACATTAAAGTTTGTGAAATTGTATTAGAGTTTTCAAAGGAAAAAGAAGTAGCACAAAATCTATGCACTCACTGGCTAAGCTCAGTGTCAATGCTCAGCAAACTTCCCTTTGTCTTGAAGCTGTTTAGAAGATCTCACATCTCTGCAAAAATGCTCTTCACTGATGCCTCATTTCAGCTAGGTGAGAAAGACCATATTATCAAAGAACTGCATCTCCTCTATTATGCAAAGCCAAGCAGGAGAAGTTTTGAAAGTATTTACACCACACACAAAAAAGAAACATGGGGTGTGTTTTTCAAGTTGGACTTCGGAAGTGGTCTCCAGATCTCTAAAGGGACTAGTCAGCATTCCTGGCTTCTCATTTGCATCCCTGGTAGTTACTCACTGTGTGATCTGGCTGAATTAATGATTTATCCAGCTGTTGACTTTACTTACTAATTTACTGTTTACTAATTGGGAAAAGTACACATTCTGACTGGATGTTCTGATGTTACCTATGGTTTGTGCTTCATTTATTTTTAGGTGATGGGTTCTGTAAGTAGTACCAAGCAAATATTAGCAATATCAGCACTATATTTATAACCTCAATTTGGTTATGCTTGCAATAGATCATTCCTCCCAAAGTAAGAGCATGCCAGGTAAGAAATATGTTAAGCTTTGATACAATATTCAGTTTGTGAAGTGCAAATGACTTACTGAGAAAAAGCCCGATGACAATGTCACCTTACTGTACATGTTGTACCAGGGATATTACTATTATATAGAGGGCAAGTACAAGCTTCTTCCTTATCTTCATATATTTTATTAATTTCTTTCATGCTTCTGGTTCAGATAAAGAGGGGTTACTTCAAACACCATGTAGATACAGTATAATATGGTCAGAAATGCTACAATGCATTTGTATTTCACTGACATTACTACTAATCACAGCTAAGCACCGCACTCCACAAGAGGTACAGGGCCAGACAATGTCTTTGACATACACAGATTCTTCTCTGTCTTTCCTTTCAGTACATTTTATCTGGCCAAAGGAAGTCGACTGTTTATCTCCATAATGCATTTTCATCTTCTGCTACTGTAAGACTAAGCTTTTAACTCAACCACAAATGAATACATGTACTTTTTTATTCTGTACTAATTTGAATCTAGTCACTGATTATCAAAACTCTGTTCTTTTGAGTCATTGAGAGTCATTGAAGTATTTAAGCTGATATTGTGCAATAAAAAGCTAAGAATCCAATTTTCTCATATGCTACATATTTTACACAAGAATGTATTTATAAAAATACTGTCTGTAGAGCACAACTATCAATATAGATAAGCCTCAACTACTGCTTCTTCTGAAAGGACAATTACTTTACTTTCTATTCAAATAAAATCAAGAAATAGTATTTCCAAAATCAGATACACATTGCCAAACAGAATCTAATCAGCATGAACACCTAGTAATAGTGAAGCCCACCTGGGAATAATCTAATTATGAATATTTGCTTCAGGAGCAAAAATATGAATGTTTCTGGCCCATATTATTTGAAATGAAAAATCCATGCCACAGTGAACTGAGGAATTCTGATACTGATACTCAATTAGATTAAGGTTTTCTTTAGTCTTTTTAGCATGAAGTAGACATCAATCATATTTACAGATACTTAAAAGCTTTACACTGCTATACTGGGATTGGAGAACCTGAGTATAAGTTCAGTGCTGTTATGCTTTATATTGCATACATTGCAGACACTTCAGTAGTCACTTCCCACGTTAGGAAGGCACATACTGGCAAACACACAGCATCATGTCTACAGCAACAAATAAAACTTTGCTTTAAGAATCATCACTGCTGTGTTTTAAATATTGTTTTAACACAGTAGGTTAGTAGGCTTCTTGTAGAATGGAATGGAACAGAGACAGTGGCAGCAGCTGAGATGAAATGAAGGTCAAACTGCTCTGTACACATCCACATACATAGTATCTATACATCCTATAGACCTGTGAATGTATGACGTCATAAGAAAGATCTTACCTTTTATCCTTAACTACTAAAGAAGAACAAATTATGGTACTAATTAAACTAGTTAATGTTAATGCCCAAGGAATTTTTCTAACACAGCCTTGAGTACTAACTGCTGCTTTAAGCAACATGCCCAATTTTCAAGGTAAATTGAACCAAACGTGTATTCATCTACTTGACTGGGAGTATGTTCACTGAAACACAGACCTTTCCTGATGGGCACAGTGTGTGGTCAGAGGACATACCAGCAAACCTTTTCCAATTCTCATAGTCCTGTGACATAACCAAACTTACAGACAGTAGGCAAAACACGTATGGTAAACCTGTCAACGTGATAAAGAGGTTCCTGGGCACAGGCCAAGGGATAATCACGTGGTTCTGGAAAACAGAGTGGCAGAGCAGGGAGCAGATTGCTAACCGGCCACAACCAGGAGGACATAGGTTGGGCATCTCTGTCCAAACACAGGATTAATGATAGGAGTGGCACAGTAAGTACAGTGAGTGCTAACTATTTGAAGCTGCATGTAGACAAAAAATAAAATATACTTTAAAAGTCTGGAAAAAGCAAAGTTCTTGTATAAACAATACTGCAATTTTCTACTGCTTGATATTCACCATTTTCTTTGGTTAAGTCTGTAGCCTAACTAGCTGGAGACCTGACCAACTGGCTGGCTGAAGAAAGGCTGACCATAGCCTGATCCAGTCAGGCTTCCAGCTGCTGCATTACAGAATAAATTGGCTTGGCTTTTTATGATTTATATGTTGTCAGAAGACATGGGCCATTTCTTTCAGATATGGTCCTTAGGAATTACCTTACATATCTCTTGTAGTGTACAGTTTGATGCTCTTGTATGTAATCAGCTCAGTACAACATACCTTGAATCCTCTGGGGAACAGCAGACAGGACAAAACACTGCTGTCAGGACAGTACCTCACCATCAATACGAGGATTTCTGCTTTCCCAGCAGATTGCCCTGCTACCTGTACCACATCTGTAACTGAGATTAGAAGAAAACTACAGAGGTGAATTTTCTGTGAAACTTTGTTGTTGAGGAATTCTTCATTGATTTTAGGCATTGGTCAAAATAACCCTGTTCTACTTACATCTCCTCAGGATGGACAAGTTCATTTCTTCTTTCAGAGGTATGTGGAAGAACAGTTCTAAAACCATACACAGGCTGGAAATATAGTTACGCTACGTTCTGATTCAGGTCTAGTCTCCCTCATTGTTTTATGTAGCTGACATATTTTCTCTTGCATGTTATGTAAGATTTTTTTTCCCCCAAATTGTATGTGCTTTATCTAGAAAAGTAAAAGTATGATTATAAAGAACATGGTAGTTAACTCATTGTTCTATCTATTAAGCTTCACAGTGCTTGGTTTAACTTGAGGCCAAAGTAAGCTTCTACAACCGTGAATAAACAGGAGATCCAGGAGAAAATCAAGAACTGTGATTTCTAGCCCTTTGCTTCTATTTCCAGAGTATGTTCGTTTTCCACACAACATTTAAAAATTTTACAGTATATATCCCATCACTCAGGACCTGCTGCTAAAGCTTCTCCATACATACACAGTCTGGTCAAAATCCTACTAAAGCCAATGAAGATTCCCAATGAATTCAGTGACAAAAAATCAGTTGTAAAGATGCAACTGAAAGCACATCGAAAAATATTATGGAACATTTTCTCTGACCTCACTATCATTCTCCACAGTCAACCAGACCTTAAGACTAGAAAGGCTAAAAAATGGTGTAAAAACTTGAAACTTCAAGGCAAGAACTGTCTTTTAAAAGTATTAAGATGAAACAAGTTTATAGAACTTAGTAGAAGTCCCAGACCTTCCCATTTTTGAAATCTAGGCATTATTGATGTTGACAACTAATTTAATCAAGTCTGAGAGGCTTATCAACTGAACCATTGCTCCCCTGGATGTCAGCATTTCTGTATAATATCATAGTTGGCACAAAATCAGGTAGTTTTGTGGTAAAGCTAAACATTAATTATATTTGTATCTCTGCTCTTAATGAAATAAATACCCATTCATACAAATACCCACAAACACATTTTCTTTGCCACACACTGTGACCTACTATCTAGGCAGCTCAATTAAGCACTCCAAGTCAGGTTGGAATAAGGAAGACAAAGTCAAATAATAATAGATAATGCTGTTTCAGTAAAGTACTGGCCTTTACAGTTTGTTGTAAGGTGAAGAAATAAAGAAAAATTATAAAAGTACAAAATCATAATAGTACTGCACAAAAAACTCTGAAATGAATATACAAAATATAGTGCAGAATCAGAGATTTATTTCCACACAATACATTCAACTTTAGATATATTAATCCCTTAATGCAATTATTTTGAAGGAGTGGGAAATGTAAGCACATTCTTTGTTAAAGACACACCAAAAACATTATGGACATTAATATGAGTAAGATTATCTGACTATTCAGCAAAGTTATCTACCCTCAAAACCCACTAGCAAATTTAAAAATAATACTCTTCTAGGATTTGATCTTCAGAGCTACTGAATGCTCCAATGACATACTGAGCATCTTTGACACAGTTGGACCGTACAGCACACACTGGCTATTGAAATGGTTGACTAAACTACTCATTTAAACAATGGTATAATGTTCCTCGAATATTTCTCTATTTAAATTCTGTATATGGTGCACAGTGAAATCCCACAGCTTACTAGTTAATATTAAAAACAGTAACATCTTTAGTTTTCTCAATATCAATAGATTTTGAATTTAATTAGTATAAAATGCAGTGTAAAGATTAATTACCATTCACTACTGGGAAGTCATGTTCATTATAGGACTGAAAAGTTAGGCCAGAAACACGAATATTGCGAAAGGTAGCTTCTCTCTTCTGAGAAAAAGGTAAAGAAAAACTATTCTCAAGATTTGTTCTAGAGATACTGGTCTATTATAAATCAAATCAGTAAATTAACTAAGATTTATTCTTAAACTTGTCCACTTCTACTTTTATTAGAACTCAATTTGCAAGCACTCAGAGACAAAAAAAAATCTATGCTCCCTTGCTCATTTTCAGTACAATATAATCCGTGAAGTCTCAGATTAAAAAACAGCAAAATTCTGTTTGGGCGACACCCTTTACCAAACATAATTGTGGTAAATCTAACTTGACAATTCTCAGCTGTTGTGCTTACTGCCATGTGCAATTCCAGAGATTCACTGACACTATTTATAGGGAGTTATTCTCAACAGCAAATAATTGTTATGCTTTATATAAAGCTTTAGCAGGACTGAGACCTTAACTTTGATCTGATAGATGGTTCTGTTTCTAGATGAGTTCCATTTTTAAGGGCTATTTTAGAGCATTTCTTGGATCCTATTGCTAGCAAGTATTATGAGTATCTGTACTGCATTTGTCCTATGATGCAAAACCTTAAGACATGAAGAAAAACAAACCCTGAACTGTAAAATGCTCAAGTGCAGAACTCAAAAAAGTAATCCATCACTCTACCTCCCAAAGTCAGTTAAGCTACAATTAATTGAGTTTACTGATGTCCCACATCTGCAACCCAGTAAAGTTCATGACTGTTATGCTGCACAGCTGTGGTTTAAAGCCTCTCTATGCATACAACTCACGGGCAGCAGAGCAAAAACTATTTTTGTGTTTTTAGCATACAGACCAGTTAGAAGTATGAAAGCCTCCATGTCCTGAGTGAAATACACAGCTTCCATTAACTTTATTGAAATTCTTACAAAATATAAATTCTGATTCATTTTTATGTAGAGATACTCTAATTATAATGACTTTGTTTCCAATTCATTTGACTTAAGAGGGCCTGATCTCTTAAAAGTGAAAATACTAATATGAAAGTACCAATATAAAAAGATTTTATTGTGTAATAAATTAGTAAAATTAAAATGTACTTGAGCTTTTGGTTCTATTGTGATGTATGGAATAAAGAGGAAAAAAAAAAATGCTAAATCCAAATGGAAACATGCTATACTTCAGTGAATGACACATACCAAACCAAGAGACCTGCCACTATTTATTGCTAGAGGAAGGGCTCAATAGGAATGCACAGTGACAAACAAGACAGCACAAACCATGGTTCTACTGAAAACAGTGCCAAGATTACACTCCATGTATGCCCAGCAGTACCTGTTCATAGGACTGAAATGCAAGAAAATCTCTTTCCTTTGGTTTCTGACTTGTCATGAGGAATCACATGCTATCACAGTTACACACAAGTTAACACTGGAGACAGTACTCTTGTCATCAAGAAGTGGTGAAAAGCAGTTCTCTGAAGTGATTTTGCCGAAGGCCATAGTTATTTTGTTCTTTAGTGTGTATAAAGCTATCCTAAAATTTCTTTTTCACATTCTCTCTTAGCACATGGTCTGTTAGTTGTTTGTTTTCATTTGGTTTGGTAAACAAACATCCACTATTTATAATTACTTTTCATCTGAGGTTTGTAAGCAAGGTTAGAGACTCAAAGGCAGAAAGAACACAAACTAATAATCAATACTGGGGAGGGGAAATGACCATTTGACAGGTGAATTATTTATAATCCATTGTGTATGGAAAAAACCTCTACTTTGGACAAAAAAATTACCTTGTTAAGACATGACTAACTAAACCCTTCATCCCAGTTGTGAAAATGCTCATCCTAATTCTCTTTGACAGATTATGCTTAAATATATAAGCACCACAAACAAGGAGTTTATTAGCAATGATATATTGATACTCCATTACCTTAAGGCATGAGCAATCCCCAATGCTACTAAAATTACTGGATATGATGTTGCTACAGTGGTATTCAGCTTTGCATTTCTTCTTTGTAGCCAAGCAAAATCCCTACTGATCCTCAGAGCAAGGACAAGGATGTTTCACAGCATCTCTGCTCTTCTGGTGGGAAGACTGGAGGATTTCCCTTCCCCTCCCTACAGAAGACAACTTTCTCCCCTATCTCAACTAAGGACCTAAGGCAGAGCAGAGCAACCCTGATAGAAGTCCTAAAGGTCTGTGAGTCATGGCAAGGACAAAAGTCGGCAGAGATTGTGTTTCAAGAGTAGAAGATCTTGTTGTGATGCAGCTTTTCTAAGAAGATGAAAACCTTGCAGTCTCAAATCCCCCCAGGGGTGCTTTGCCCAAGCAATCCAACAATTCAAGCTCCTTACAGCTGATGCTACAAAATTTCTCGAGTATCAGGACAGTGAGTAAAATGATCTGGCTCCTTGATGGTGAATGGACCAAGGCTGTCCTTAATTTTTCCAACCATAAATCCTCTATTTCAAGGGGACTCTGTTTTCTAGTTCCTGTGATTCCTTTTCTCTCTAATGCTTTAGCAATGACAGTGATACACTAAAACCAGAGACAATAACAAACACATTCTATCTAAATGGGAACATGCATATTCAACTACAGTAGTGGCAGCACAAGAAGGTGTGTCTCTAGAAAAAGTGACAGGTATGGAAGCAATTGAGAGAACTTTTAGGCTAAATCAGAATATATTCATTCATTTTTGAAGTTCAAGGTCCTTGAAAGTGCAGATTTCAAAACATGCTGAACGTGACTAAGTTTCCACTGCAAGATGACAAAACAAGCTGTATATGTTACAAAATCAGTTCCAGAATGTTTAAGTTCCTATGTCTCACATGATTAGTTGCATACTTTATTAACAATAAATTACTATTACAAATGTATATTTAATGTCCTGCCATTAATTTCTGGCCCTTTAAACGGCACAGACCGCTACTGTGAAATAGAAGCATTTGTTAAGAGGGGATAAGTGTACTTGATAAATTACAGGGATTAACATGATTTTAAATTAGTAAAAGAATTTAGCTTTTTAGTATTTATTTTCTTGATGCTGCTCACTTTTTGACAGTGGAAGATACGACAGTTATATAAATATACTTCAAACAGAGGATCATCTCAGGGTGGGAAAGGCATCTTTTTGTTCTTTTTGGTATTTAAAGAACTACATTTTCAGTCCTTGTCAGACCCACGATTCCAGTCTCTCATTCCCTCTCGCCTCTGGGATAGCACCACCCAGTGGCTGCAACATGTATGGGAAACCGCAGCTTGGCAAAACCCACCTACACGGCACATTCCAGAGATAGCTGCAAGCAGATGTGAGACTGTGCTGTCACCCATCTTCAAAAAAACACCGCACAAGGCGCATTTCAAGTCAGGGTTACCGGGAAAGATGGAATATGGCTCCCATGTAAATGACTAATCTTTTGCATTAGTCAGTAATTGGCCAAAAGCTGGAGAAAACTGTACCAAGATTATGAATCTTCATCTGTATTTTTTCTGGTTTGCTTTAAGAATGAAGCATATGTTGAGTGGAGGGAAGAGAGCTAAGAAACAGGGGGACAGTACAATGGGACATATAGACACTGACTGTTCTGTTTACAAAAGCATCTTTGTAGAAAGTTAAGAGAACAGCATTATCTTTCTTCACTGAGCAGATGAAGCAGCATTGCCAGCAATGCCTTCTGTTCTCAGCCAAACCTTTCATTATTCCTGCAAGCTGCCAAAACTAAACCTGGCAACAATCTGATTTTAGAACACAGAGGCCACAACACAGGATGTGAATGTCAATTATATCAGACAGCTGGAAAAAAAGAGCAAAATCAGAAAAGCTTTTAAAAAAATTACTTAAGAGCTTTAAGCCATTCTTATAACACTATGCACAGATGTATGTGCACAATAATTTTTTTATCAGGATGTCCTGTACCAACTTGACAAATACAGACAACACTTACCTTTCTGTGTGCTCTTCACAGAAAGGTAAATGGAGGGAGAAAGCATTCAATTAATGTAAATAGGAAAAAAGGAAGGAATGTAAGAGACCTAAAAAAGTAGATAAAATACACCAGAGCATGGTAACTGCACATTAACTGCAATGAGAAGTATCTCTTACTGAATCTTCTATGCATCTTAGGCAAAATACTCAAGTTGAGTGCTGCTGCTACTGAAAATAATTCTGTAAGGCCAGAAAAACATGAATTTGCATGAAGGCATCTGCATTCTGATTTAAAAATAGCAATACAATAAAAAGTGTATTTGCAATAATTTGGACTGATAACTGAGGCAAAGCACCGAATCGTGTATTCGTTCTGACAACAGCTCAAAGGTATAAAATGGCTTGTAAAGAGAGGTGTGGAGGCACATTTGACCAGGTATGAGCTTTCCTTCTTGCTTTGCTTGATCAGAATCTCTTCTATCAATTTAACAGACTCAAATGTAGAGTAGCAGTAGACAGAAAGATCCTTTGTTCCCCACCTGGGCACAAACCAATCCTCCATCATAAACTATATTCCCTTCTAAACTCTTTATAGCTGAAAGGAGAAGCAGATTCCTCACTGGATCCTCACATCTCAGGGAACTCTAAAAGTGTCATTTGAAGGAGGTAGTCAAAAGCCTTTCAATTACGGGAAAATTTACCCTGTAACAGGAACCTATCCTCTGTAGTATATAAACAGATATTATGGTATCAATTTTACACGTGCAAAAAAAGCTCCAGTATAATTTTTTTTCTCCAGATGCATTTTTTCTACATAGAAATGTCAAGAGAGGTTAAATGCATCACCAGATGCTATGACTGGGTTACTGACAGTCCCGAAATTCAAGGCAGAGAGCTGCTGCACAGGCATAGAATTGCATCTACAGCCCATGTACAATAAGCCTACACAGCAGTGTCTAATGCATCTACCAAGTATTTCTACCTAAACATGCAACCTCATCTGCATATGTCAGCTCACAATAATTTTGCAATCTAGTACAATCCATTATATTTAGATTTAGTATTATGGTTTTTTCTTACCCATTATGAAAAAGATGCTTTAAGAGTGTAGAAAGTATTGACAGAAGTACTCATTTGCGGGCTTGTTTGCATGGATACTGCAGAACTATCATTTGCATATGGTACTGGCATTCTGGCATCTATCCATGGAGTAATCAAACTTCATTTTGATGTTTTATTTAGCTACAGATCTGGCACTTTAATGTAAGTCAAAGTCAACAAGCTTTAAAACAACGGAATTACTTCTAGCCCATTAGTATATGGCTTTTATTATTTTTAAAAAACTATGTATTACATCAGTGCTTCTGAACAGATGGATATTACCTCCAAAACACCTTGATCTACATTACATGATTTATGAACTGTAAGACATGGTACACAAGAATCTATCAATTGAGTACTGATCTTAATAAAGAACTAAGAACTAGAAATCTGTATATTTTTATCGTGCTCTGAGAATGAGCTCTTCCCCTACACATCTGATAACTTCCCTTTCTCTGTAGTCAGGGAAGAATCTTGCTGCACAAGATTCAGGAAGGGAAATGAAATCTTGAAATCAGAGAACAAAGTGTAACAAACACTGTGGAAACGAGATACGATAAAATCATAGCAAAAAAATTGTCCAGAATCAAGTAAGATTTGAGAGGAACAGGGTGCTGAAGAAGTTACAATGTTATCAAAGCTGAGCAGAACACACCTGTTTTTGTTAATGGGCTAGAGAACAGCTGCTGAAGAAGTTTGTTCTCTGAAGTTCGCAACACCACCACCACGTCAGCAGGAAGAGTGTCTCTGTTCTTCTCAAGGAATGCAGAGGCATCATATAATACCTAGTGTGGGAAAACAGAATCAGAAATTTTGACAGAAAAGGTTACCCAAAACCAACGACGTTCTTTAAAACATGAACAGTTAGGATGACCAAATAGAGTAGCTAGCTTGGTCTGATAAGCTAATGAATTATCTGCAACGGACTTAAAAATTAACTATAAGCAGTGTGTTCAGAATGTAAATTGGTTATAGAGTATCTATGTTCACAGAATACCATTGCATACCAAATTGGGTCAAGTGGCCTAAATCCTTTTGTGCTATGCTGGGCCATGTCAAACGACTCTATGCATGATGCAATACAACAGAGACACTTCATTAAAGCTTAGGCTGATAATTTACATGTGATGTAAAAAATGGTTCTCAGGTGGTCACTTTCTGTTGGTTGTCTGCATCAAAACTTTACTTATGTGATCTATAAACCTGCTGGAGGAACAGGTTGGACACAATGAAGGTACATTAAAACTGCTTCTCATCACACTGAAAATCACATTGGAAAAACAAAAAAATCCACTATTTCAATTATTTTAACTGTTTTGATTAGATTAACGTCTGAGTATTTGCATTAATATAGGAATCACAAAATTTTTCATTTTGTTTGATAGCAATAATTTTTTGGAGCTATTTTGCTATCACGAGCAATATTCCCCTCAAGCCAAATTTTCCTGGAGTCCATTAATTTACACAGAAATTGAATGTTCTCCAGCAAGAGAAAACTGGCCAGTATTGTTTTTATTATTTGGCCATGTGGGTACTAAAACTGTGTGAATTTTAATAGTTATTCTTAACAAGACAGAAAGCCTGACTGAAGTTACTAGAATATATCTTAAAATTTTGGAATCTTATAATGATCCAGAAATGAGACTTAATTGATAACTACATAAAACTTGGCTATTTTGATTTTGTCTGTGAACAAATATTTGGGCCTGAAATCACAAACAAAGCTCATGTAATGGTGAACACTGGACTGTTACTCCCCATATAAAGTAATACGTGAATGTGAACCTCTGAGAACAAAAGAAATTTGATGTTACAAAGTATGAGAAAACAGGTCTACTAGCAACCCCCAATCTTTCCAATGCACTCTAGAGGATTTTAAGTTCTGTTACAGATAATGGTTTACATTGCTTTTTATGCATATACTTTATATACAGCCACAGACAATTACTGTGGAATTCACATGCTGTTACCAAGCACACAGCCTGCCCTGGCTCCAGAGAGTCGCTCCTTTGAAATGACTGGAGTATTGGCATTTCTGAGGCCAGGCTTCTTGCAGAAAAAAGATGCTCACTGTCTACACAATCTGTGCAAGAGCCCTAAGGATAGGCTCCAAAATGGACTGCTACACATAAAAATTTCATTGTAGAGTGTATGTTTGCATAAACTTTATCATTTTTGTATTAAAACGAGGGGGAAAAATCTTAAAGCAGAAACTGTGGATAAAAACAAGTAATGACCATAGCACTATTATTTGAACTAAATAAAAATCCCATGACCTCACCTTTCCAGCATAGTGCTGAATACCAAATGACAGTTCCACTCCTTTTGGTCTCCAAAAATATTTGCATCGTAAGTTATCTTCAAATTTATCTAGACATTGAGAAAGATGTTCGTTTAAGTGACAGAGTGATTAACTACAATCTTCATCCTGATTAGTTTGCTAAATTGCTGCTCAAGAAGTCAGAACTGCTATAAACACATATTATCAGATTGCTCAGAAATACCAAGCTGTCACATTTGAATGGAACAGTTCATTTTAAACTAGCCCAGTAAGACTGTCTTTCAAACATCTCTGTGTGTGGATGCCTTTGTGCGTTGGAAAAATATTATGTAGGAAGACCTAATGAGAGGATGTGATGATTTCTCATGTTTTGGAATGAATTTACTTATGTATATGCAGGGTTTGGAGTGAGTTTACTTCTCATCCATCCATCCATTCAAAACTGTGCATATATCATGGTCACTTAAATGTCTACTATTTGTATTTTCTCTATCTTCCTTTCTGCATTCATTTAGCTTTGTGCATCACATTTTAAGGATACGTTATGGTGCTCAGTCTGGAACTGTCTCTCACGTACCTTTGGACTTCTACTGAAAAAAAGAAGCTTCTCTATAAAACCTCTTCTAAGAAGACTTTCTGTTTCCTGTGATTACTCCTAAAGAGTTGACAGAAAAAGGAACACCAGTTTCTAAGAAAAATGTCTTTTATACCTGTGATATTTTGTAGGCTTTTTAATATTTTGTAATGAAATTAGTGCTGTCTGTCCAACACTGAGGGCCTGGACAGCAATTCCTGCCTGCTGAGCCAGGGAAACAACCCTGGAAAGAAGCAGGATCCAAAGGAACCCATGTTAATAAGAATTAGTGTTTACACTGTGAAACTTGCTATTATACTAATTTACCTGAACAAGCAACTAGAGACCTGAGTGCAGAATCAATTGATAACATTCTCTGTCATGCTGTGTGCATCAGAAAATATTATCAAAATGTGTTTTCTCATGTTAGAATCCATTAATATTTTTGTTAGGTTTTTCTTTCTATTACCACTTAATTTGGCTCATATTTAAAGCAAAAATAACTAAGTTTTGAATTTCTGGGGGCTGGGAAAGAGTGGTGGAATTAATGATTGTCTGGCAAACCTGGATAGGGCAAAATATCCCACTTTGCTGCCTGCTTGAGGGATCCTGCTGTGCTGTGTACAGATCAGCAGTAAGGCCGATCAGCACTGGACCAGGGAAACTACCTCTGGAAGGAAAAGTTCAATATTCAGCATTAACTGACTTATACAACCCGCAGGGAGGCAGAAAACTCCAGTACACAAAGGAGGAGTGTTGGAGGCGCACCCTGGACTGTGTCAACCTCTGCCATTGCAGCCCCCTCTGCACAGTTCCCGCTGCAGCCCATTTCATCACCCAGCCCTCCCGCCATTCCCCCGTGCGGGGACACGGCTGAGCTCGGCCACAGCGCCCCCTGCAGGCACAGGGGAATCATCGCACCGGCCCCGCCCGGCCGGGAGCCAGCAGCGCCCCCTGCCCGCGGTGACTGTAACTGCACCAGGGAAGGTGTCACCAGACTCTGGTTTGGTTTGTTGCGGCTGCCACTGTTGTTGTTTGCCTTGTTATACAGACACATATGCATATATATATGTATATATATAAATAAAGAACTGTCATTCCTTTTCCCATATCTTTGCTTGAAAGCCTCTTAATTTCAAAGCTATAATAATTCAGAGAGAAAGAGAAATTTTTCATTTCAAAGGAAGTTCCTGCCTTCCTTGGAAGACACCTGTGTTTCAAACCAAGACAAGGAGCAGAATGAAACCATAGTACTTATTCTATCTGTGATCTGAATTCCAATTTCAGCACAGCCTAGCAGTAATGAAGAATGTATTGTATTATACATGTATTGTGCAATTTAACTGGAAACTGTTATTTTTCTCTAAAAGTTTGGGTCTCTGCAGCACATTCCACTGAAGGAAATGGAACTCTGTTTCATACTGCAGGAAAGAAGGAAGCTCTAGTAAATAAATGCAAGACAACAGCTTTAAACATGGCATGCGCTGCATATTTTAAAGCTGGCACCAAAATCTGTCAAAATGTATGTAAAATATTCATGAAGACAAGGAAATAGCCAGATAGCATACCAGAAATAACACACGCTTCCTATTTATGACGAGATAATCTAGAGTGAAGCAGTATTTTCTAATTGGATAAACATTGGCCTAGGAGCCTGGGGGGTCTACATTTTACTTTCAACACTAGTGCTACTCACAGGGTGGTCCTAGATACAAGATTCTACTATGTCTCAGCCTTCCCATCAGTAAATGGAGATAAATACTGTCTGATGTACCCCACATACATGGATAAGACATGGGATATTTTCTTGTAACACTGGAAAAACAATAAACTCTTGACACCTGATACTTAAAACAACTTGTCCAGTTTGAAAATGATAGAAAACATGCAAGCAAAGTGATGAAGCACAATGAAAAATATACTTAGAATGTCAAATGAAATTACACAGCCTCAGGACAACTAGGGTAGGAAAACTTGAATAAAGATGACATTGCACCTACAATACATTTATAATTTCCCAGACCTTCCCCAGAGTTTTACTTGCACACACCAACTAAAGTTAGGTCTGTTGCCTGAGGAAATCGACTTTCTTCATCTAGCAGAGACAGGAGACCCATGGGTTTCTGAAGGAACATATCCAGAAGTGGACGGTTGTCCTCATACTCCACTGTAGTGGCATCAATTCCTTCACTCTGATATTCCATCTACAAAAATCACCAGCACAGTTTTAATACCAGAACAGTAAAAGCAACATCATCATTAGGGCATTTATGATGCACAGCAATGCTTTATAGGCCTCAACAACATTATTTGCAAAACTTCAACAGAAAGATGTCATTATCTCACATTTAAATCACATAATCATTTTATAAAGTCCTCCTGGATACAATTATGGTGTAGAATGCTGGATTCAGCTAGACCTCAACAGAGTTGAATTTACCTGCTCCAATGCAAAGATATGTTGATTGAAATAAAACTGGATCTGTTCATTAGCAATATTTATGCACAGCTGTTCAAAAGAATTTCTTGCGAAGTTCTCAAATCCAAATATGTCTAGTATCCCAACATTCATCCCACTTTCAGCATTGCTGCATGGGAAAATACAAACAAAATTTATCACGGGCAACACTAAGTTAGAATAAAAATTAATTGGTAACTAAGATTGCATAACTGATTCACTCTGCTGCAAAAATAAAGGAGGAATAGTATGTCTGAACCTAAGACTACTTGTGCATTTGTTCAGCATTGCTAAGACTTTTGTTTTCTACTCGCTTCTTGCAAATTTCCACAAAGGCAGGAAAATCATAGGTACGAAGTAAAAGACACCTAGCAGCCATATTGAAACAAGGGGTTTCATTAGGCAGATCCCAAATAAAACCTACTGTCTGCTCCTGCAGGCAGAGAGAAGGTGTCAAGGTTTAATGGTATGTTTTTGCTACACTCATTCAGAAGGGTAATTACCAAATCTGCTGCTGCTACAAGCTGAACTGTTAAAAGTCCGTGTGCTAACTCAAGTCCACTCAGTCACTACCAGAACTACTTGAAATGGATGAGAATATGTCTATATGACATAGTGAAGTAGCAAGTAGAGATCTCAGATCAGAGGCATTTTCGCATCACCTGAGAGGTTCCCTTGTTTCTGAAATCTCTACAGCTTCAAAAGATCAAACCAGACAGATCAGTGCCTGGCAATGAAATCATAAGGATGCACAGTCTAGTATTTCTGTAATTATAAAAAAATTTAAAAATAGTCATATCTCAAATAGCAGCACAATAATAATCTGAAATCTGCATTTATTACTTGCTTACAAAAGCAGGGGAACTGTAAGGACTATGAATATATACTGAAGTTTTTCAGTGTACTTCAAGTATTTATCAGCCTTCTGTATGATTTTCATGTTCACTACATAGGAAGCATCTTTTAAAAAAATTGTACAGCACTTCAACCACCCAATTTCCATTGACTTCAGTGGCTAAATTCTATTCAGCTCTTTGAAAATGATGGGCTTAATGTCCTGGAAACAGGATTCAGCATCACAGCATGAAAGCCATTTTGAAGCCTCAGCCAAAATAAACACAGCACTCTTTCTGCGAAATCAAAAATATACAAATGGATGAACCCATCAGACATATGCAGAGTAAGTACACATGATTCAGTGATGTGTAACTTGCCATATATTTTTATCTGGCTGAAGTAGCGTATTAATACGAT
The DNA here is from genome assembly GCF_965231275.1 of Zosterops lateralis. Taxonomy (NCBI): domain Eukaryota; kingdom Metazoa; phylum Chordata; class Aves; order Passeriformes; family Zosteropidae; genus Zosterops; species Zosterops lateralis. The sequence continues at coordinate 18,853,518 of NC_139767.1, forward strand.
TTACAATCCAGCTGAAGAGCCGGCCATAAAGTGCCTTAGACATGGCATCGCGCACATCCGCTGCCTTGTCCACAGTGTTCGTTCGGATAATTGTCTCCCCCCGAGTTACAACACAGTGGGAGGTCAGGGCCTCTTGAAGTTCTTCTGACCCAATGCTTAGTAGTGCAGCAGCTAAAAGACAGTGGAAAAAGACACACAACTGTGATTGTGAAGAGGAAATCACCAGCACTGACCAACTGCTACCATGAGCTAGAGACTATCACAAATAGAGTCAAATAGCATATACAGAACTGACAATGTTAAAAAGTGTATACCATTATCTAAGGCTTCTGGGTTAGGAACTTCACTTTTATCTGTTTGGTGTTGTGAAGAAATAGCAGCAAACTCAATATTTCCGGTATTTAAGATTCCAGTCAGTATTCTGTACACTGAGTACACTTCCTGTAGAAGATGATAAGAAGCACTTTTAAGGAATTTAATTAGATACATACATCACATTTAGGCCAGGAAATAAAAACATGGGCACTGGAATGAATATTAAAGCTTGTAGCTTCTGCTGAAACTTCTGAGTTCTACAAGTAATAGAAGTAAGCTTACAGGTAAGCTTCTATTTACACAGGAAATAGTGCAACAGAATTGCCTGAGTACTAACTGGGACCTCAGGCTGGTCTTGCCTGAGTGGGGGTTACACTTTTACAGTTCACTTCTATCATAACAGAGATTTTGTGGCTCACAAAATTTTGTACATCCACAAAACCAAAGAGCAGCATTGGAGGTGGTTTTCCTAAATAAGGTCAATAATGGTTTAGCAACTGAATCTCTTACCTCATCAGTAAATCCTATAATTCTAAAACAATGCTGAATTGCTTCAAATTGTCTTCCATAGGAATCTTTAGTAACAATATCATGCATTACTCTTCCAGTTTCATTATCAATATATCTAAACAGAGTGGGAGAAAGAAAGTGTCAGACTACCACATATGTCAATACAAGCTCCAGTGACTTAAATGTAAGTGCCTCAGTAACTGGAAAGAACATTTATCTCAACAACTTTCAATTATATAGTCTGATGTTAATTCATAAGAAGCTTTTGTTTCTGTTGCATTAACATCTTATTCTTTGTTAATGTCTAATAATGTTACCACCATTTCACACACATCCTCTCACCCAGTATAGATCAGATGCACCCATAAGTACAAACACCAATTAAAAACCTCCAAAACATATCTACATAATGAGCTTGGTTCTTCCTCCTCCTGTTTTAATTATTCAACTTAACTCAAACAAATCCAAATAATTTAATGCCTTAGTGTCCATCTTCTTCTCACCTTGGGAGGATTAAAAAAGATCCTTAAGAAATGGAGAAGGATTAAGAGAGATTTAAGGCATCATACTGAAAGCAAGTGCTGATCAATAGGTAATTACAATGAGCAGTTAAAACAAGTGAGCGATAGTTACCTAGGAGGCTTTTGATCAGGAAGTCTATATTCAGAAAGTTTCTTCTGATGATATAGGCCAGCATAAATATAATAAAATATATGGAAATTTTTTTCTCCCCTGGAAAAAAAAAAAGTATCCTTTTAAAGCACCAGCATTTATTCTTGTGGCATTTGTACAATGAATGTAAAAGTAGTTCTTATAATTAGCTCACTGAAGCAAGGTAGCAAATCTCACACTTGTTTTAATAATGTAGGATCAGCAGCTGTGAAACAGAAAACTCAGTGAACACAACATTTCCCCAAAGAATTAAGTGGCTCTGGGTTCTACTCCAAAAGGAGTTCTTGTTGTCATAGCACTGTAGCAAAGGATTATTTTTTTAGCAGAATATAGAAAAGTATCTAAACTGCAAAATTTTTGAAAATTAAATCAATTCAAACACTACAGAAATGCCATAGGACAGACAATTAATATACCTACACAGCCTGTTTTATGACCCTTGATTTTTCAAGTAGATACTCAGAAATCTTTGCCCCCATTACAGCTCCTGTAGGTGTAAACATCATTTCCAGATATTTTCCAAAGCGACTTGAGTTGTCATTGATGGCAGTGCAGGCATTTCCAAATGCTTCAACCAGAGGATTCACCTGAAGAATTTTCTCACGCAAAGTACGGTTATTGGCCTTGACAGAAGAGATACAAATCAGAATGATAATTAAAAGAATATAATGCTTACCCCCAATCCAATTCTTGCTCCAGAAGCAAAGAATCCTTTTCTCACGCTAACCTTTCTATTTCTACAAAGAGGTCCAACAAACTGATAAGAAAATCTCCCACAGGTAGCAAAACACAGATTCTTCTTTCTCTGCAATTGTTCCACCTTTGACTTATTTTATAATTAGGCAGGAGTACCAAAGCCATAGTAGATTAAAGATGTCTACTCAGGGTTAAGCCGACATGGTTAATTTTCCCATTATTTTGTGCTAATAGCATTGCTCATAACATTTAAATGAATAAAAACTTCTAAGATTAGAGCCACAGTGGTATTTGTCATTCTTTATTGTATAAATATACAATGTTACATGTGATAAACACTGCACATAACTACAGGTACTGAACACTCAGAATCCGGCACCTACGCTTTAAAAAACTATTGACTGGCTTGGTATGAGTCATACTCTTGAATGTTGATTCAATTCTCTCAAATTCATGATTACTACGTCCCTAAATCAAGTGTGACAATTCACATGAGCAGCTTTAAGTATTAAAGATTAAATAAAGTGAACATGGGGGTACGGTTGGGAGGATTTCTTCATAATTTTACATAATTGGCTAGAACATACCTTTCCCAAGAAGGTCAAATGTTGAACGATCAAATGGGCACTTTCTGTCTTTCCAGCACCACTTTCCCCACTGATAATAATGCACTGAATACACAAAACAAAATATTTAAGCACACAGCTCACCACATGGTCGGTATCTGCTATTACTATTCCTAACTGTTATTTCATATTTAGTACCAAAACTACAGAATACTTTAAGGGTCAACTCCCCTCTGAAAGGAGAGATCACTAAAGGCTCAGTGTAGTAATTTATTCCCTAGATTACCAAAATGCATCTTGCAATGTCTGATCCCAAGATGCATGTGTGAAGCAGTGACTGAATTTTGAAGGGCTAGAAGACATAAACAAGTGACCATGTCTCAGCTCACTCCACTGACTTTATATGAATTAACATGAATCACAGGGTACAGCTGTTTTTAACACACTGACCAAAAGTTTGCTCTGAAAACTTTTCAAAAAATTGAAATAATCTTAAATAACAAGTCCTGTGTAGAGAGGCTATTCTGTAGGTGATGCTGATATTCAAGCTAGAACAGCAAACCAGCACCTAAACATTTCAGAAAAATGTGCATCTGTTCACTGGGTGATTCTAGGAGGACATATCCACCTTCTTCCTGAGTCAGCAGACCTTAACACATGGTATTTTATAGGCTCTTCAAAAGGCTTCCAGACTCAAGAGACTACCTAGAATAATCTAAATCACTTTCCTTCTTTCTGCTGTTATGTTTCATGGGCAAAATGGAAGTTGAAAGCCAGTTCTCTCCTGAACATTGAAGAATGCAGATCATAGAAAGTTTGAATTCAAATAGCATTTATTATTTACCTTTTTTTCTCATGTATTTTGCAGACCACCAGTAAAAATATTATTCTGCTTAAGGTACAGTATCAACTGACATGTAATTAAAATACTAACACTGTACAGTTTCACAGATTCACACATTTTTATGCAAACATCTGAAAACTATTTGCATGATATTTTGTGTGACTGGGGAAGTCATGCACAACAGTTTACACTGTTAAGGCCTATGAGTTCTTGTAGAATTGGTTAGAACTTGACTATTGCTTCAGGAGAAATAGTAGGCTGAAGTAAACCTTCAAGCTTCACAGATAAAAGAAAAAAAAAAAAAAGAAAAAAAGAAAAAAAAAAAAAAGCTCAATGGATAAAACAAAGAGAAGCCATACATTTTCAGTCTGGCTACAGTGTTTATCTGGTGCACCTTTATGTGAAGAACTGAAGAACCAGCATAACACTGGCCAGGTAAAGGATATAAACAAGCTCCTGTAATATTTTGCAAACAGAAAACAGGAAACTGATTTAGATTTGAATGAAGATTATTTCCAAAACAGGTACAAAACACATAATTTTAAAGATGCACTAAGTTAGCCTGACAAGCTGATGTAATTACCAATCTTTTTCCTCAGATAACAAGTTCTCACATAAGTTACCCCTACATGAGTACTTGTTTTCTTTAATGCCACCATCAAAGAACATATAAGTCATTAAAGAAGTATTAACCATCTCCCAGCCAGTGTACTTTCACACAATCAGTAAAGCTCCTGTTTTCTTCCTCTTCAATGTCCCTTTTATTTGTCTTATTTTCTTGGCATTTTCTGATTTGAGTTTTTTTATTATTTTGTTCTGGTTTTGTGACTTTAAGAAAACATTTTCTATTAATTATTGTGTGATGTGCAGGGTAAAATCAGGGGATTTTATAAACAAAAATGATTATCAGCCTTGAGTATTCATGTATACACAGCACATCAAATTAGAAAGGTATGAAGTTATAATCTTAAGAATATAGTAAAATCTTCTACAGCATGGTATTTTATTCTCATTAAAATAATTCCTATATAATTGGATTTGTGTCCTTATTACATTTATAATAGACCCAGACTTTATTTTACTAAAAAAATCGCTAATGGTTCCTATTTTTTGTGACTTAGCTTTTTTTTGCAACAGAAAAGTGATTCAAACTCTGTTAATCTGTTATGGCATTGAGAACACTCTATTTTACACAAGTGTAAATTATTTAAATAACCTAAGTCAAGACAGGCCTAGAATCAGAGTGTGCAGCAGTACTTTGCTGCTGGAGTCAACAGCCAGGACTTCATGGGTGTCCAGGTATTATTGGTCAGGTATCTCCATCATCTTATTTGACCTTTCAGTCCCTTTCATATCACTGTGTCCTCTTCAGAACGCCCAAATCTGATCAGATTTCTACTCTGGTTTTGCTGACTTAGGAATAAAAGGCTTAAAGAAAAAAACTCCCAGAATACAATATAACAGGACATTATTACAGCCCTGTAGCACAGTGGCAGTATTATTAATATAAAACCTAAACCAAAATGAACAGATTCTTACCTGATCCTTGCTGAATGTAACCATGCTTTGGTAGGCAGCATCTGCAGAGGCAAATATGTGGGGGGGATTTGATGAACGCTTCACACCATGGTAAAGCTTGGAGAACTAAATTTAAAGAAATACACACAATGGTCAAAACGCACAACTTAGCTAAATAATTAAGAACTGATAAAAAGACACTGACTTTCACCTGCTGTTCAAAAGAAAGAGGTTGCCTGTTACACCACAGAATTTCCACTGGATCACCTGGAACAGGAGTGGTAATTCTTGGCACTGCCTAATTTCCAGAACATAAATTACAACACCTAGAGGGCACTCTGATGTTTCCCACACAAGACAATGAAGAGAACTGTATCACAAAAATAAGAATTTCAAAACAAGCCTTCAATCAAGAAAATAAGCAATTTATACAAAAGAAACTTTCAGTGAATCTGAATTCTGGCCCCTATCTGAAACCCTGATTTAGGCATCCATGGAGACTAAGTTATTTCTAGCTCCATGTATCTTCATATTTGTAGGGAATTGAAGTGGGCTTTCTGTTTACAGCATTTGATTAATTTGTTTCCTTTAAGCCACAGCTGATGGCACAGGACATGTAATAACACTCAGTCAGAGCAATTCTTCTTCTTCAGCAAGCAAGTACGAGGAGGTTCATAAAACCATCTTCTGTTTCCCAAGCTAGACAAGAGGCACAGTTGCGCATGGGGCAATCTTTGTCCCTCCTGTGCAATTTGTGCCTCCAAGAAGTGAATGAAATCAAACGAAACCAAATTTAACAAACAAGACAGTACAAAATAAATTTTTAGCCACGCTGTTCTGGAAAAAGAAAAGGCTGAGGTTTAGTCTGTGCTCCTAACTTCCAGCATCACTTAAGTATTTTAGTTAGCGGTGTTAATACAAAATATAAAGCAACTTCCATCTTCAGCTTGGAATCTCTCTTACCTGGGGAGAATAAATGCTGAGATTCTGGAAGGGGTTCAAGGCTATTAAAATGTCTCCAACATAAGTATAAATCTGTAAGTCAGCATAACGTTTTTGCAGCTGATGGATAATTGTATCCTGAGAAGATTACAGAAAGTTTGATAGTTATTCAGTATTTTCCCATTCAGGAAGATTTTTGTAAATATACTGAGAACACTGTTTAAGAAATACTAATTGTGTTTCTAATTATATTTTAAATGCCAAACTCACAAAATCAAATATTTTCAAGATTCTTGCTAATGCCATAAAACTAAGTTAAATGGCAACTCCTAATTGCAAATTAGAATATTTTCTTATATCAGCCTGAGAAGCAAATCTTCTGAAGAGAAAACGGCGGTACATATTATTGCTGCACTTCCATAGAGCAAACAGTACATTTCCATTTAATTTTATTTGGCCATGAAACAAGGATAAAATAGTTTTTCAAGGATTATATTTTAAGTAGTGGTAAAAGACTGTTTAAACAGGACACTAGCACAATTTAGTATTACATCTTTTCCTTGCTGGCATGCAATTTAAGGATTATCAATGCAAAAATTTACAGATACTCTGCAAATAGGTCATACAGTGAAATTGAAATTGATAGTTTTATCACTTTTTATCCAGAAGCAGTAGGTAATACATTATCCTATATAAATCAATTACTTTAGAAAAAAATCATTTCAATCTAGATATTTATGACTAAACTTCAAATTTCAGGAAACTCACAAAAATAATTTAAACTAGCATAATTCATAATTAAGTTTTCCCACATAACAGTATTCACTGCTACTACTTTTATGACACTATATAGATTAAAGAAGTGAGGGCAGCAGATTAGTCACGTGAGAATTCCTTTGCCTTGGTAAGACAAAAGATTGCAAGAAGGAAATATTTTCATTCTGCTAAGAGAAGCCTAAAAAGCAGAAATAGGCAAGAATGTGAGGTACAATTGTCAGAAGCTGCTACTCAGACAGCACAGTACCTCATTGAGAACTTCTAGATTTACCAGATCATCATCTAGAGAGTACTTGTCAGCTCTGTCCACATGGTAAGGTCTTCTAGTATGTATTCGTTCATGCCTGCAAGTTGTCAGTAGAGCACCAGGGTTATAAAAGTGTATTAGAGACAACAAACATTAAGATGCAAAAGGAAGTCACGGGTGAATGTTTTTATCATGCAGAAACACAGGCATGCTCTCTGAAATGCGTAATTTTGCTTGTGATACCCTTTTATAAAAGCAGTAGATCAGCTTGCTGTCTAGTGTCTTCTCTTCCACAATATATAACCCTATCTATTTATCAATGTTCAGCAAAGATTTACTACTTACAGACTTACTACTCCTCAATCAGTCAGTAAACTAAAAAAAAAAAAAAAAATCTTCCTCTTTTCCCTTCCCTCCTTGCTCTAAGTTAATAAACTATCACTCAGTTTAATTAAATGCTACCCCCACATGCCCAGCCATAGTACTGTCATCTAAAGAAGTTATTAGAAGCAGTAAGTAGTATAAAATCCTGCTGTTACCTTGATGTATTCCAAAGTGCCTCCTCAGATGACCCTAGATGTGTCCCAAAACGTTTTTGAACCACAGCTGCCATCAGATTCTAAACTGTATGGATATTCAGTCGGCTTGTCTCCAGAGATTTAAGCCACACAACAAGCAGCAGAGACAAACTGTCACATAACCCCTTTATAATCAGATTATACTGAAGGAATCTTTGAAAACGCAGTGTATATGTTTTTAAGCAACACATCATGTTGAAATCAGAACAAATTAAGAGGCTGTAACATGTCTTCCACAGAGGGTGTAAAATATGAACGCTGTAAGTGCAACTAGGCTTTTCTTTACAACAAACACAATCAAAGCATAGTAGAAGGACACCCACTGAGATACAGTCTGCATCCTGCTGGGTAACATTTAGCATTGATCCTCAATGACAGTCCTTGACAGATTGTTTCTGCATTGGTTGCCATGTAGAAAGTAACAGTCATGTGATCAAGCACCTCAAAACAAGGCCAAATATTCTATCCAGCACTAACAGAACTGTACCGTAACTTAGCAGGAAACACTTGTTTACCTATAATGTTCAAGGTTAATATGAAGATGTAGCAGGTTTCTTTAATCTTATCATCATAAGCTCTTGGGGCCCTTTTTAAAAAATGAACAGTGAGGCAATTGCATTTCCCCTCTTTACGTACACTTTTATATTTCAAGCTAATCAGCTTTCATTCAGTAGAAATGAAAATGTTTTCATATCCAAGAGCTATTACATCATGGGAATTACTGCAAGGAAAGCCTCTAATAAAGAGGAAGGAGAACAGTGTTAGCCATGAATACAGCTTCCCTGATAATTGTGAATCATATTAAATGATCATATTTTTCTTATGTCTATTTTTATTAATTTTCCTCATTTCCTTCTGGCTACTCAATGAGTTATAGAAAATTATTCTTTAGTGGTTTATTTGAATTGTAACTAAATAAAACCATGCAAACCATTTTGTCAGCTAGGAAATAAAACAGTGAGAAGACAGCAGGTTTTGCTGACAGTCCCACTACATTCCCACACACGGTAGTTTGCTTTATGTTGTACATATGAAGCAATAAAAGGACAAAAAAGACAAATAAGAAGCTATGAAAGAAAAATTGTTATACTGGATATTATTTCCTGTGGGCAGCATGGCAACCATTTCAATTTGTTCAGAATTCCATTCAAATAAATCTTCCATTTCCTGGTCTTCGATTGGACTTTGGGTTGTGGGTTCTTTTGGGCTTTTTTTTTGAGTCACTATATGCAAAAACATTACACTTTGCTGACAAGACAGAACCTCAAAGGAGTAAAGATGCATTATGTACTACTAGGGTTTTAAAGTGTTGCTTCCCTTTCAGACCAGAATTCAGCCTCTTATTTTACTGCATAGAAAAACACTCTCGTAAATAATGTAAATCATTTAGAGATGGGAGCACCCCTCAGTCTACAAATGAAGGAAGTATTTTAACATTTCCTTTACTTCATGAGGATGTAACTAACAAAGCAATGGCTAGATATTTTAGCTAACATAACATATCTGTGAGGCTTTTTCTTCCTGGAGCAAAATATCATAGCCACAATACTGAATTGCAATAAACTGCAAGTAGGGATACATCTACCAGAGATGCAAGGAGGAGGGGGAAGAGGGCACATTCAAACCTAAGCATGTCTAATTGCAGAATGGCTTTGTAAACTAATCTGTTATCTGACTATGTATTAAACTCCCGCTGTTTGTTCCCCTTAAGTGATAAACTAATTATTTTCTTTTTATTGGAAAGGGTTCCTTTTAAGTCTATGTAAATAAATAAGGAAACTAGTCTTAGTTAAACATAAGTAAAACATGTATACTTTTGTGCACATATTTTTCAGCCCTTAACTCATTTTCCTAAGTACACGATTAAGAGAAGGATATTAGGAGCATAACATCACATTAGCTTCAAATCTCCTGCTGGCCTCATCAGTTTTCTACTGACCCTATGTCCTCCAGTGCATTGACAGAGTGGGAAAGAAAAATACACAGAGTAACCTTTAATTATTTACACAATTTTACATCAGAAACACAATCTGCTTTTAAAACATATATTAAAAATTCTTTAAAAGCAGAAGGAAACACTTAATTGGGGAAATAACTGTCACTATATTTTTTGCATAAAAAGTAGAATTATCAGCCATTTTTACAATTACCCTTCCTTTCTGGCAACATATAAAAAGCACAAACTCTAAGCAAAAGGAAAATCAAAGATATTATGTTATCTTCCTTAAGTTTCCAGTAATTTTCTGAAGCAATCCCTGCAAGATGTATTCTCTCCACAAGACAAAAGACCTGCCATAAAGGGTGCAAAGGGCCAGTCACTCAAGGTACCTAACTTTATTATAGAATCACAGGCTGGTTTGGGTTAGAAGAGACCTGAAGAGCACCATTAGATTGACTCCAGAAATCCAGTGATGAGCACTGTCTGTTGAAAAAGGCTCTATACTTTGAAGCACCCTTCTGTTACCATTTTATCAGGCAGGAATAGCTGGAAAGGACAGTTTTCTTGGATTTTGTAGGAGGAGCAAAAGGCAAGACGCATTTCTCCCTTGAGAGAACCATTTCATGAAAAGGCAGGAAGCATTCATTTGTTCTACTGGTGGTAAAGATACATTTTGAAAGAAAAGTAACCAGTTACAGTACAGAAATAGACTGTAAATAGCTACACACTCCTCTATCCTGCCAACAAGGGATGGGGAAAGAAAAGCTAGATGGACCACAGAGACTTCTAGATCAAAAAGTCATTTTGCTAGCAGGTCCAACCTGAGCAACAAAACAACACAGACTAAGAATTTTGTCTTCAGTGGGAAGCTGCTTCTTTATTCTCTCTCTCCTCTACCCCTAACATCTTTAGGGCCTTCACTTTACCATACTGGGGCAGTTAAGCATTTATGTTTACTGTTTGTTTGTTTGTTTGTTTGTTTCTAGGATTCACAAAGGTATAATGGTTTCTGTATTTAGTCTTCTTTATATTATTGTCAATTTTAAAATTAATTCCTGAGATTTACAAGAAAAATACTGAACATAATTAAAAAGAAAAAAGGGGAGAGTGTGACACTGCCACAGAGATACACAGCCTATTTCCCATGCATTGCAAAGACTTAATTTTGTTCCCTTACATCAAGTTTCAGCCTGGCGTAATTTGTTGAAGAAAGGTCATAATAGAGACACTGACACAGCCTTAATTACAATATAAGTGCTACAGCTATAGTTTACAATCTCCAGTAAAAACACATGCACTATACTCAGAACACTTTTGGGGGCCACAGTAGCTTTGAGATTTTTAAAAAAAATATATTACAAGAGGGAGAAAAGACTTTTAAACTCATTTGCTAATATTCATATAGAAGAAGGCTGAAAGAATTGCCTTGAATTACACTGTGTATACATCAGAGAACTATTTCTGGTTCTGTTTCTGTTATTATCTCTGAGTCCAAAGAAAATTACTGACTGGATGCAATCAAGTTCCTTGCGGTTAATTGCTTTCAAATCTAAATGTGAGCTGGCAGAGAAGCTTGATATCTGGTAATAAGAGTTACTTCCTTGGATGGACTGCTGCTGTAACCCAGCAGGTTCATGAGAAGGGGGAAGCTGCCAAGACATTGTACTGTCATTCTAATATCTGACAAGGTAGTCTGAACATTCCTGCCCTTCTCAAACTATTAAATGCTATTTTCTTTTTGTTTTTTCCCCTTTTCTATTTCTTCCCCAGGCTTCTTCAAGTTTGATTCTTCCTGATGTACAGATTTGCTTTTTATCCTTCAAAATGCAAGTTTTCACAAATGTCTGTTCCCCATTACAGAAATAAACTTCTAAATGGTGACCAGCAGTAGTACACTGACCCAGATACCCAAACCTGTAAACTCTGAACTCCTTATGAATAGTCTATCTTAAACTTGTTTAAAACCATATTCATGCAAGTGCTGAAGTTTTTTTCATTCTTTTAAGAACTAAAACAGAGGTTAGTAGATCTTTTCTGATTCCTATGAAGAAGCCTATTTACTGACAGGAGCATAAGATACCTATTCTGTAGGAAAACATCCAAGAGAAGATTGAGCCATGCTTGGAGCTGGCCTCTTTGAACCTGCTGATAATTGGGAAGCTGCCACTTTGAACCATAAAACCCAAACTATTCAATGCTGGATCAACATTAACTTTCAAATATCAAATCATTACATAACATTTACATTGGGAGTTATTAGGTTATTGAGGAAATAGAGGAGACCCTGGTTTTTCTCAACTTCACCTCTAGTGACATTTGATAACTAAAGAGCTAACTAAATAAATGTAGATGTCAACTGGTGATTATTAAATAATTCTGTTACTTTAAAATTAATATAGATTTATTTCCTGCAATTCATACAGGTGCTCCACATTATCTCCTCTGAAGGAATGGGAAAATGCCACATAGAAACCCACAATATCTAAAATTTTGAAAGACAACTTCAAAGAATATTACCAAGAGCAAAATTTTTAAATGCATTCTGTGAAGACTCTTCTTCCCTGTCTCCCGTTCTAAGATTTTAATCAGCTTTTTTCCTCCTTGATGTTTTGCTTCTCCAGCACAGTAAAAAGGCAGCTAATAGATCTGTTACTACATTTAAATTTCTTCACCTCACATGCTCTTATGACATTTCTGTTTTAGATTTTTTCCTACACGTTATTCTGGAAAGAGCAATTTGTTACTTTAAGACTGAGCACAAGTAATTAATTTCTTAATTGTTGTACATTCAAATGGGAAAAGAAAAAAACTAAAACATTTTAATTTCATTCCCTTTTGCTGATGGTCAGTACTTTTCAAGGCCTTCGGTTAAAGATTTAAAATTCTACAGTTTTCCATTCCTTCTACTCACAAGCCTTGAAACATTTTTTGTTTTGTTTTTTTTTACTGAATAAAATGGAAAGTTTACTTTTTTTGAGAAAGTCTTCCTAAAGGATGCAAGATTTTATCACCATAATTTATGCAAGGAAGGGCTGGGACAATAAACAGAATACCAGAGTTCCAAATCAGTTTCCCTTTTAAATGTCTCCATGACAAGTTCTGTTGTATTTTTACACATTATTTATGGAACTTCATATAATTCCTAGCTTAAAAGGCTTTGAAACTCTTTACATCCGTTTTTCAACTTTTTCAACACTGAGGCAGCTGCCAGCTTTGCCAGCCTGAGATAAAGTCCTGACAAGAACAAAAATACAGGGATAATGTTTGATGTATATAAACAAATACCAGAGAATACACCCACCTTTTGCAGTGCATTTTGCCAGTGTAGACAGCATGAAGAGTCATTTAAAACTTAGCAATATTAGGAAACACACTAAATCTCTTCTGACGTTCTCCTTACACAGGCTGGTTATCAGCCTGTATGTTGGAATCTCATACTATGAATCAAAAAAGCAACCAACCACACGAATAAGTTCAAGGGATCAAAAGGTGTATTTGGAAAGTGAGCAGCTCTCTCATAACCTCCCTTAATGGATTACCAAACACACTCAAATATTATTTAGCAAAAATATAATCTCCACAAAGAAAACATTTACTGTTAAGTGAGAATTATTAATAGCCATAATTTGTAACATATCTTACCTATAGCCTTCCCAAAGCACTCTCCAGACTCTAGGGCAGGAAGAATGAAAATAAAAATGGCTAGAGCTCCAGGCATTATGCACGTTTCTCTTCATTACCAGGTTTACAGTGACCTAACAGTACAGTACAGTACAGCTTTATAAAGCAAGATGTAGTTCTTGCCTCAGCAAACTGCTATCTCTTTTTCATAGGTATAATATATTAAGTAAAACTATTAATAGCAATTTCGTAAGTGGAAGGAACAAAGAAATATTGAGGGCAAGTGATAGAACAGAGATTACACAGCAAATCAGAGTGAGAATGAGGAACAGAACACAAACCTCTAGTATGTTTTTGCATTAAATTCACCAGGTGCCTAAACATTCCTGGTATTTTACTGACAAGAAATCATACGAATCTACATCTTGAGGAACCTGTCCCTGAAATACAGCAAGTTTACTGTAAGCTTAACTTGTGTACCCTTTTTTACTTAGTGAATACATCATTAATCACACTCAAACACACTGAGTCCATCAACACTCAGCTATTATTTTTGTGACAAAAACATTTTTATAGTTCTACTTATCATTCCTGACCAATGTTGGCTTGTTCTGTTGGCACACCTTTCTGTAACTTAGATTCCTTCTTTTGTCCTCCATTCTACAATTTTATGCTACATGAGGTACAAGTCTTTAGGAATGAATGACATTTCTTGTTCTCAAAATGTTACTACGTGTAAGGACACTATCTGAACAACCATCTTACAGTATTTGTGTGAATACAGAAGTGGGAAAGTTAAAAAAAAAGAAAAGAAGGAAAAATGGGAAGTGAGATCCTGTGAAAGCATCCTTTCTGATTTTAAGAAATGCTTCCTACCTAGAGGCAGCTATATATTGATAGAAATAAGACTGCTGTGACTCCCAAGATGAACTAAAAATCAGTATTCATGTGTTAAAAAGGAATTCTGTATTTGACTTTAGAATAGATGGGGAAGGAAAATGCAGCATGGCTGGAATGAATCCATATGAAGCAACATTCTGATGTACCAACCTTTATTTTTCAAGGATTAAAGAACTTTCATAAAATAGAACTAGTGGACTACTGTTGTGGTTTGAAAGCAAAATGAATGAGAGGCTCCAAGTCAGAAATATAATTTAATAAGAAAAAAGGTAAAAATAAAATAAAATAAATGCAATAACACAAAGGATCACTGACAGAGTCAGAATACAACCTGAGCAGGATGGTGGAAGCAGTCCAGGTGAGGTACTCTTCCTGAAGCAGTGATCCTGTAGAAAGGTCTGGTAGCTCTGGTCCTCTGGGAATCCAGTGGGTAAGTGCCACTTGCACTGTCCCACATACCAGCTTATATCCAGGTGAGAATGCTTGGCTCCTCCCCCTGGGCAGAGCATCTCACAATAGGATGAGGAGTGTGAAGTGGATCCTTGATGGCCCATTAAACAGAGATAACCCCTGGAGGGAGTTACCTGTGACTCATGGGCCAGGTGTTGATTGGCCATTAGCAGAAGACACCCCAAAGGCCATAAGCAGAAGAAACCCTTGGGAAAACACTAGCCCACCTGGTTTCAACAGTTCATGAAGATGGTGATAGAATAAATACTTTGTGTACATCCTACACTGCAACCCAGGACAACTACTTAACACTAAATAAATTCCTTAGAATTAAACTTCATGCAATTGTTACTCTGTCAAAGCTGTAATGGAAAGTATATTGATGCTAATTAGCAATTATGCTTTGGTATTGTTAGAAAACACACATAGTCAACTGATAGCTTATAAAAGGGGTATGGATAAGAAAGATAATACCCAGAGCTCATCCTTACACAGCTGTGACAGCAGACTTTCTCACTGAGTTTTTCCTCATGACAGTATAAGACACAGGCAATGCAGGAATGGAGTGCTAATGCTGAAATGTCAAAACACAAGAAGTTCAGTGTAAAAGATGCCAACACATGAAAAAAAGAATCTTCTTCCTCACTGCAAGTGTGGAAAGAGGGGCATTCTGGCTGGGTTTTCTGAGAACACCTATTTGCATAAGATTAGAAGATATCTGCATCTCACCAATGATAATTTAGGGAAAAACAGAACTAGTGGAAAAGTTTCAAAGAGTATCTTTTTCAGTAAAAAAGCAGGATGAATTGTTAATGTTATTTTAAAAAGTGATCTTTACTAGCATAAACATTTTATTTTTATTAATAATTTTTAACTTAAAGGAAATCAGTATATAAAATTCTCTAGTATGTTGCTTCATGGAAAAGTAACAACAGTATGTTCATCTCAGAAACTGATGACAGCAACAAATGTGTGTTAACAGACTTCTTTGAGCTTAAGGTCAATAAAGAACCCCTTCAGTTCAGAGGTCTGATGAAATGTACTGAAGTTAAGCCTAGTTATATTGCACACAAAGAAGCTGACAAAAGAAGAAGGAAAAAAACTAAAATAAGGTGATGTTTCAGTGTGTGACTCCAGAGGCCAACCCAGATGATCCTACCAAAAGGGGCCAGACTGTTTCTTTCTACCACTCTCCTGCTTATTCCTGGTCATGTGAAGCATTCCCTCCCTCACTTCAGCTGTATCACCTGAGGCACCACTCTGCAATCACTAACAGAGTAGAAAGTTATCTGTGTTTCTGCTGGCTTCTTTTTTTTTATCTCACTGTAGAAGTTCAGACTCAGGAGGTTTTTGACAATCCCTGAAACAGCAATAAAAACAGCATCAGGAGTTTGTTCCTGGGAGATGAGGGAAAATGAGAGAAAGAAGCCAGTTCTCTCCTTTTCACTAGCAGTGAATTGCTAGATCAGCTCTCTATGTCTCTCTTCACATGCTCTAGGTCATTAGTACTGACTTTCAAGTCTGGAGGCTCACTCTCAGGCACAGTGACCTGAAGTGATGTACCAAAATAGGCAAAACTGGCATGGCTCCACTGCAAGAGAATCCCATTTAAAACCCCACAGGCGCTGACTCAGCACAGAATCAAAAGACACAAATCCAAAGCACATATGAGACAAAACACAGATACCTCCTGATCAGCTGTCATCACCAGTGACTCCCTGGGCTCTCTCAAAGAAGAAGTGCTATTAACACAAGCATATTGATGATTTACCAGTTTCTGGAAATTTTCAGCCTGTGCTCTGAGAACATTTTCTCTTACTTATCTTTTAAATAATTGATTTGTAAGGTTGCTCTACTCCTAAAAATGGGTGTCTATTTTTCTTTATTTCTGAATGCTAGGAAACTCATATACATTTCATTATGCCTGTCATGCGTACATCAGTAAACAGAAGAAGCATGCACTATATTCAATGTTGTAGTAGAAATGCTCTACCTAACATGGATTTGAATTGGCCTTGTTTACTTTGAAGTGGTGACCATATATTCAGATGACTTCTACAGATCAGTAGAAATGAATGCCAGTAAATTTTTTACAGTACCATCTGGTCATATGTTCTTCTGCATGTCAAATTTTGTATTGAAAATTATGTTGTAGATACATTACAGAGGTTTTAAAGGCTTTTAATTGGTAGCAATTTTTCTAGAGGGTACAATATCCCTATTACAGAGCCAAGTTTTTTACTGTTATGAGGCTATGTTGATCCTCTGGGGAAAATTATAATTAGATGCTCTTGGTGGTCTGTTCTTTTGTCATAATCTTATGTTTCTAGTCCAGTATTAACTGTCTAGCCCACAGACTTAATATTTTGCAGGGATGTACTTTTGCTATCTCAATAAAGTTTGTACCAATTTGATCAATTTTGAAATCTTTAGAATATCAATTTGAACAATATATTGCAGATTTCAGAGGTAAACAATAAGTAGATTTTTGTCCTCACTGAGCATGCTCTCAAACCTGATCACAGTGGGCTGGTGCTCCACAGAAGAAGTAAGGATACCATAGTACAATGCTAAAACAATCAGAAAGGTTTTCATTTGAAAATAACTGGGTTAGGTGGTGACAGGACGGACAAGGAGTTAAGCTCCCTTAGCTGAGCACTGATTCATACTAGGGTGCTGGGAAGTAAAATCCTTCTTACAGTCCAGTCATGTCTAAGGTGCAGAAGCTTGTCTGTCACAGCACACCCAGCTAATACATGAAAAGGCTTGAGGAAAGAAATGCTGTCGTGGTCTTGGCTCTTTGTCACTCCACATTATGGAGCTCAATCCCAGAAGAATGTATTGGAATACCATGACAAATCCATTTCAGAGCTCCTCTTAGCACAAGGAGCATTTTACTCTGTCTATATGTGCAATCAGGTCAACAGCTGGAAAAATTCTTATACCTCTTGGGCCAGCCATGCTATATATAGCTGTAGGCAATGTGATCTATGAGGTGCTATATGGGGAAGGAATCTTAGGAAACCAGATAAAGCAGTAACTTCTACTGTAATCCTGGCGTAACTCCCACCCACAATGAGCATTTCCAGATATGTTTTCCCAGAAAACAAACAAAAAAACTAACAAGAAAAAACACACACAGCCCACAAAACAAACAAACAAACATCACCTACAGAAGTCAGCTTCACGTTGAAACTTTACTTAACAACCATTCCTTTATTTTAACTTGTACATTTTTGTTTGGGCCTTTAGCATGTAAGCCACAGAGTTCTATGGGATGCAAGTATATACGTGTTTATGACTTATATCATAACATCTAATTTACTTCATCAACATTAGTAGGTGATTATTTATAATAATGGGCCAAAGCTTATCTAACTCTAGAATTTTATATTACAGAATGATTGCTGAGCTTGGGACAGTGTGTTCATTTGCATTTAATTCTCTTTTGAAACAGTGAAATTCTGCCACCCTCTGGACAACAACTAAACTAAGACATATTTACAATCAGCTTCAAAAGATGCCACTTCTGCCGATAAAAGTGCATTGCTTTTTAAGCACATTTTAAAATTAATTACTGAGCTTCATGAAAAAATAGAAATTATTATTAAACCATAGGCAAAACAACTACTTTCAGTACAGAACAGCCTTCTTACTAATAGGATTTAATCAAACAGTAAACTTCAAAATTTTCTGTTCTTAACTTTCTTTAACAGTCACTTGAATGCTCACAGCTGTATTTTTAAAGATCTGTTACCAAAGTATGATATAATGCAAAGTATGAGATAATGTTTCATGCCCACATTTATTTCCATAAATCAGAACATTCTGGAATTATCAACATTTTTCTGACTGAACCAAGTGAGAACAAGTATAGAACCAAGTTCAGTGGGAGAAAGAAAGGCAAAGAAGGTTGCATTATAGCTGATGAAACTAGCTTTAAAAACATCAAAGGGAAAACACGACTCTTACATTCACATGACAAGCAGCACTTGTTACTAATAATATTGCCAGTCAAGGCATTAATACGATCATTTGAAACAGTAAAAGTCACATTCAAAGTTTCAATTTGTGCTTCCAGTATAAGTGTGAGGAAGGAGGGCTATAGCATAGGTGGTGCTACATACAGTACCTTGTACAGTATCTTGTTTTGGCTATGGAGCCTAGCTGCTGTTGTTCTTGGATGAGCTCAGCCAGCTGTTTTTGCAGAGACATGTCTTTACCATGTACTTGTTTAATAAACGGATGTTCCAGAAGATGGGTGACCGAAGGGCGCTTTTCAAAATCTTTGATTAGACACCTGTGACAGAGAAATAGGGGTCTCAGACAATGATGTTAGATGATTACAGCATGAATTGAGTCAGTTTACTCTGTGGCTGTTACTCTGGGGTTTTTTTCCACAAATCTGAGTTCCTCAATACGTAAGAAGACTCTTCCATACAGCAATAAATCTGGCATAAAATACTTAGCTAAGTAAATGCACTCTATAAGTATACTAGTATAAAGACTACAAATTTGAGCTTATTTCCTCTCTCTTTTTAACTGTAACTAGATAAAAGGAAAAAAATGACATTGTATCCTGTAAGAGTTAATGTACATATGGTTAATATACATAAAAATTAAGATGAATAGACAACACTTCATTCACTTCAATTTTCTACCTATTCTCCGATGAGAGTTTGACTATGAACTGCAGGACATAGCCCATTGAAAATCACAACCTAAATCAGTGGTACAACACTAATCAGAATGATTTGATATAGAACTTTGCTTTCAAAATGAATGTTATGGGTAGGTATTCTATATCACAATGATGAGTGTTAACAGAAGAATTATAGAAAATTCTGTAAACCTGCATAATTCAGTCTGGAAGAGAAAGGAATCAGTCAGAATTAAATGCTAGCCAGGGTACCAAAGTTCTTTCTGTGATAGGAACAGGTGAACTAGTAATGAGTAAAAAAATATGTCCTATTAAATCAGCATAAAATAAAGCACCATGCTAATTTATATAATCAAGATTTAAGTTTGGCAAAGTCATCACTCAAGTTGAATTATTTTTGGCATAATAAAGCTGAAATAATACCATTCAAGCAGAAGAATGATCCAACAGGATAAGACTGCTTTCAAGTATCCTCTAATTAATAATATTAAATCATTCTATTAATCTTGCTCAAATAATAATTAAAATGATATTATTTGAGAATGTGAAAAAGAAGTGCTGCAATTCAGTATATACCTCCCTTCTAGTATCTGTAATTTTAGCAAATTATAGCTCAAGATGAATTTATTTGATGAGATGCATTCATATTACATAGTTCACAATTTCCTTTCATATTTGCTGAATAAGTACATAAAGTACCTCCCCTTCCCAGGCTAAATATCACAAATAAAGGCTATCATTTTAGCCAAAAGTTCAGTGAAACTTTAATACATTTCAGAATTTATATTCTAGTAATAAAAGTTACGATGTACAAAATTTAAACTACATTACAAAAAATCATATACATTAATTGATTTCAAATACTACCAAACACATTAGCAAGTTATTAAAGTTTAGCCTCACCTCAAAGACTTTACTGAAGACTAAAGTCTGGTCCTGAAATATCTTTGCACACAACTTTAATACTTTAGGTTCCCGAAAACCATTTTGCTAATCTCTTCTGTACATCTAGTCCAGGGAAAAAGTCTGTAAAATGTGTTACCAGTTTTTGGAACGATTTTGCTATAGGCTAGAACTGTAGCCTCCTGACAGAAACACTAAAGCAACACAACCTGCTTTATCTCCGTCCCTCTGAGTGCAAGGCTATAAATACCAATCCTTCCCCTCCATGAAAAGATCCATCATTACCCTTGAACAGGTTCTGACAATCTCCCCTACCCCTTTTCTTTTTGTATTCTGGGAGTTTTAAAAGTCAATACACCCACACAGACAATATGGTCCATGCCAATCCTGTTTAAATTCATGTTTCCTGAGAAAAAGGAAAAAAGCATTTGAAAAGAAAGACAACATTAATCAGGAAGACAGAGGAAAAGAGAACAAAACAAGTGCTACACATTATACAAATTCACAGATTGATGGCAAGTATCTGAAGTGGAGAATTCAGTCTGAAAAGCTCATGCACTCATGGCTTTTACCGTTCTATCAAGAATTCCAACTTTACAGCATTTATATTTTATTGTTAATATATAAATGTTCTTGTTAAATTTGGTTTCATCTGGAGTTTTTCAGTACTATAACCAAATCCAAGTGAATCTACATCATAGGAACATGGACAGTTCATGTTGGAAGGGACCATTCAAGGTCATCTAGTCCAAATCCCCTGCAATGCACAGGGACATCAACTCTATATATCAAGTTGCTCAGAACCCTCAGCTTGACTTTGACTGTTTCCAGGGATGGTGCATCTACCAACCTCTGTCAGTGTTTCACCTCAGCCTAAAACATGTCCTTCTGACAACTAGTCTGAATCTACTCTCTTTTTGTTTAAAGCCATCATCTCTCATCCTATCACAAAAGGCTTTTCAGATAATAACATTAGAGTTTAAATGGATTCTCTTAAAAAAATTCTACAGTTCCAGACAGGATATCTTGTGTTTATCAAAAGTGTGAAGAACATGCAAACCTTTGACCTGGCAGCATGCAGTTATTAATATGAATTCTCTGAGCTCTGAACAATGCATCCACAGGGACACCCTACAGACAGAAGTTGCATTAGAGTTTTTCTATATACATGGCCCCCAGGTGAAACATCAAAATGTCCCGGATACTGCACTCATTGTGGAAGCCCAACAAGAAGGGACATTTTTGAGAAAAAAGTTCTTAGCTTCTCTCTTGCATGCCTGAAATGTGAGCTTTTCAGGTCTGGCAGATGCTTTAATGAGCACAGGTAAGTTCTGTGAAGGAGGTGATCTCGGAGATCTTTAGGATTATCTTTGATTCTCTAGCATAATCTTGCCAATCCCCACTGACTATTCACTTTGTGTGCATGCTTCACGTTTCAACAATCGTGTTTATCTATTGTTTAATCTAAATGCAGCCTTCATTCTCTGGTAGTAGGATATTGCTGCAGTTTGTGTTCACATAGGATTTCACTCGAAATACAACCAACACTTTGTTGAATCGCAGGATGACTGAGTTAATGACACAAGACACATCAACATGATTCTGTAATCAAACTCTCTGCTCCAAGATCAGACAGCACATCTCCTATTGTGCCAAGTTTCTGTCTTCATTGGAAGAAGAGTTCTTTCAGATGGTTAATGTGATGACACAACAAAGCACACAGCTAGTAACTAACAGCTGTGCCAGGGTGAGGCAGAGCTGCTTAAATTCATGTCTGTAACTTTGTGTGTGAGTACTTCAGCTTCAGGGAAGAGACTGACAGGACATTTCCACTAGTCAGTTTAATCCATCAAGTCAAATGGCAAGTTCCTAGCAGTTTAAAAACACAGCAGCAGAAAGACCAAGTTGGCCATAGGAAACTGAAGTGTATAAGGCACACTCTCCTTTGCCTCTAAACAGCAGAAGTTTTGACACAGTCACTTCTGGAAATTACTCCTTACTATGTTTCAAACACAGTAAACAGCTTGCAGCTTAGTCACTTTAGGTACTGAGGGCTCAGTCTGTACTCAACTATTCAGTGCCAATTTGATGTCTCACCAGGCTTGCTGTGATGGAATGTAGGATGGAAAGCTGCCATGTGACACTGAAAACATAGCCTTTATGTTTCGCAGTGCATATTCCTTTGTCCTTATTCCTCTCTATTAGAAAAAGCCTATTAATATTCTGCTTCTACACCCTGTCAGTTCAACTGTGTTGCTTTTAGTGCAACATGAATGCCTGCTGCTGCTGCTGCTGTTCTTAGTCAACATCATCTGTAAAATAAAAATTCTTGGGCCACCACCTAAGTGCGAATGAAAAATGATGCATCAGACTGCTGGTGTCACTGCAGGTGTTCAATAAGGTGTCATTGTCATCCTACTGGAGGCAGTATTGACACTATAATGCTCTTCAGAAAAAAAAAAATTAAAAAATTAAAAAATCAGCTGTTCCAATGCTAAAGCCTGCACAGAGGTGGGAATTATCACAAAGTTTTCTACTGACCTGCACTCTGACATAGAATTATAATGTGTGGAAAAGTTAATTATATGAGCATTTGAGTTCAAAATTGCCAGTAAGTTCAGTGAGAAAATATATCTACCATATATACCAGAAAAAAAAGAATCAAGAGTAATAAACAAAAATTCAGTAATGTTAACATTTGAAAGGGTACAGTAACAAAACAGCTTTTACAATTTCACTCATCACAAAATATTATGAAAGAAGTGTGTGCATTGTACAAGTGAAAAACAACATTAAAAAGCCCTACTAATGAAGGATTTGTTTCTGAGGAAAAAGAAAATGAAAACATTTTCAGCTTCTCACCTGAGCATTAATTTAAGACCAGTTTGGACAGTTAGCTCAGGCACTGTCAAACATCAACCATACTGCAATTATTCATAAAACCAGTAAATGTGCTGCACCTGCAAATTCAGCCAATTGTTTGGCTCATGAAAAAAAAAAAAAGAAAAAAAAAAAAAAAAAAAAAAAAAAAAAAAAAAAAAAAAAAAAAGAAAAAAAAAAAAAAAAAAGGCGGTGCATTAGTTTGACCTGAGCAAATTGGTAGCAAATCTACTACAAGATGGGTTTCAAATAAGGTATGATGAAAGTATTACATTTAGTCTGCTGTTTTTTAGATCTAAAATAACAGAATGGCTTAGTAAGTAGAGATTAAAAAAGAAATAAAAATTGTATGTTTGCCTTGACAAAAGTCAATCCATTATCTAATTGGAAATTCTAGTATCTTCCATCATGCTTTTTTAGCTGAAAATTAATTCTCAGAATTCATTAGCGTCACTACATTAAACATAGGTTGCAGCCATTTGCAGCAATCTCACAGCCAGGCTCCTAAGCACCATTTCCATTCTGCCACAATTACAAGCAAAGATGAAGCATTTATTAGCAGAGGATAAGAGCAGCCTCCCATCCACAGGCCCATCTGAGACAGCCTCTAAAAATTCACTGGCTGCTTGCACTCGGATGATAACATTGTTGGAATTGCTGGGTCTCACAATGTAAACAGCCATTTCATAAGTAGCCAATCAGATGGCTGAAAAGGAGAGATATTTATCAGCATTCATGAGCTAATATTTACTAATGAATAAATGGAAAGAAACAGATTTCATAAGAGCTGCAGTGGTGGTCTAAGTCTCCTGTGTGTTCAGAAATAGAAAAATAATTACTAACGTCACTCACTATTGCAGCCAAACCTAAGCAGAGCAGCAGCAGTTCTTTCTTTCAGAAATTCTCTTTCATTAGATCTATAATGATCTATTTGACCTCAAGTGCTTTCTTTAAAGAGAAAGAAATCAAGCAGCTGCAACTCTCATTGCTTAGTTACATTATGATTTATTGCCAGTATTTTGGTTTTTTCAATTACATTTTGTAAATGTTACATTTTCTGATGATTTCTTATCTGCTACAGTATATTGCTGGAACTCATTTTGTCTCATAACCCAGATACCCAACCAGACATCTAAGCAATTATTTAATATCTACATGCACAGAAGATACATAGGTAAATATTTGGAAGAAATTATGACTGTGTATCAGACTTTATTAGAGCTGGGGGATTCAAACAACAGCCTCTGGGTGACAGTGATATAAAGTCTCTGCGCTGTTCAGCTGTTATGTGTTAGCCAAAGTCCCCACTGCCACTCCTCTGGTCCTTATCTCCCTTCCACTCCCTGCCTCATCAGGGTGCTTTCCTCATCACCAGCTCCTCTCACAGCTCTAGACCATTCTCCCCTGCCCTCCACATACTCCACTCCTTGCACAAGTATCTGCTGTCTAGCAGTGAGGAATGTTTCCAGGACTCTGATATTAGGATAAAAGAGCTTTCCAGGGTCTTGAAGCAGACTCCAGGTCATCCAGAGGTGCTAAGGTCCTCTTGTCCCAGTCCCAAAAAATATAGTTACCAGACTGTCCCCAAAGATAGAGGTGTTCTAGAGTGGCTCAGCTGAGGTTCTAGAGTGGAAATTTCCCAGAGGAAGAGGAGAAAGGTCATACTCTCTTAAAAGGACAGAGCATTCTCTCCTAAGCAGGGAGAATGAGGTCTGTAGGTTCTGAGCCTTTTTTTAATCCACATACTTACCTGATTACTTACATCACAAGGTTGCTTCATGATGCAAGATTAATGAAATCAAGACCATGACCTCAAATGGGTTGACTCCCTCTGCTTAGAGAAATGGAAGGATAGGCACTGACAAGCAGGATCATCTAGGCCAGATACATTAAGTCAGAAACTTTCCAGTCAAGGAAGGAAAAATAACAATCTCTGATATTTCTTAGCTGGTTAAAATGCTCAGTAACTGAGTGTTCCTTCCACCCCTGTACCACATGTAGCTGTGGCAGGCACTGGTCAGTTACATGCAGCCAAGAGGTGGAGAAGACATTTCATGAACTACATCTATAATAAGATGCAGTAATGTGCCTGCTTCTCTGACACTTCCCTGCTTTCCACTTGCAGGCCTGCCCAACCCCCACTGCTGCAGGTCACTAATTTGCAAAAGTGAACTAAAAAACTGTGACAGCTTTGCCAACAGCATTTCTGTTTTCAGTCCTAATTCAGCAGGACTCATAGGATAGAAATAACCTTATCTTCAGGACTATATATAGCTGTCCCTTTGCAAAAAGTAAATGCTGGGCACTAGGGATATGTGTGGAGGTTAAATAGGTCTCCTGTCTTGCACAGCAGCCCATGATAAATAATAAGTATTTTACTGCTCATTCTGCTACAATCAGATACCAGGATGAAAGACTGAATTTACGACAAAGAACTCAATCATCACATGCATGGTATAAATTTTGAGGGTCAGAACACATTTATAACATTATTGATCTGCCTTTTGGTAGTAAATGGTGTAAATTACTAATGCTCCTTAAGAATGAGACAAATACTCAAACACTGAAATGTCACCATCACCTATTTTCTTAATAAATCTTCTTTCAGTTTAATGTTCAATATCAAGCACCATATAGTATAATTTAGAGCACACATCTGAAACATAACTAAGATTCTATCACACTGAAATTGTAAAATTAGGTGTAGTAAATACCTTTACCTCTTCTAAATCTTCAAAATTTAGAACCGGTTTCCCAGCCTTGTTTGGGCTGGGTAGGTATTACAATATATTTTGGCTCATATACATGGTTTAGAGAACAAACAACAGAAACTCTACGGAGTGGCACTTCTTGCAGCTGTTCAGGATGGGTCTGACAGTTGAAATCTTTGAAATTTTATCAGTGACAACAGAAATACAATCAGAATAACTCTAGGAACATCTCAAAATGACCAAATACATTTATTTACTGCATGATGAAATTGATTTCCTTTCACCAGGAATTGGTCTGCTCTGTTTCTTTGGTCTGCCCTTGAAGGCCCAGAAAAACAAAATCCCTTCAGAACCTTGCAAAACTGAAGCTTTTTATTAGAAACAGTATGCTTTGCATGTGTACCAAACATTCTCCCTCAGGCACCTATCCCGCTTTGACACTACAGCATGCAGCTGATTTGAAGCACGATTTTTCCTACAACTACTCATTAGAAAGTTGAAGATAACTGCATTTAATAAATATGTCCATTCCTCTGTATAAATACATATGTTTCATGCAATGTTCAAAAGTGGCAGAGATCTTTTGTCAGGTATTATAATTTGGCATTTCAAGTTCATCTGTAGACAGATTCTGAGAGTCTACATCAATGAATGAAATGCAAAAATGTACAGATTTGGTGATAACCTTATACATTGCAATCTGTATCTTTCTGACATTTGCAAACCTCTGCCTTCCCAGACACCATGAACTTAGTAAGTTATGTCAAATGCATATCATGTTCTCAATGAAAGAAACAGTAAAATGTTCTTTATGTAACATGAACAGAATGTCACTAGACAATTGCTTAGATTGTTAAAAAACTTTATCTGCATTCAGAGAAATTAAATACAGATGGACCACTTAAAACCTATATAATCTAGATGACCTATTAACTGAATAGCTCTGAATGTAGACTCATCAATATGAAATTCAGCTTGCTAAGCCGTGTTTAAATTGAGTACAAAAAAGTGAGTTTATCAGGACAAAAAATTATCTTTGTACTGTGTTTGCAATGTCATTGCTAAAAGTTACATTCTGATGATAAATGTGACTATAAATCCTAAAGTTCAAATTTTGACTTTATTATTTCCTGAATTTCTTAATTCTTTAATTCCCTCCAGCTCAAGAATGACTAATTAATTCAAAGAACCATAATAGCTAATCATTGGTTAAATAAATTTAAAAGGAGAATGTCTGTCTCTGGAGATACCACTACTAATCTGAATTAAATTACCATTTTGTGATGTAATGTAAATAAAAGTTATTGCATTCTTCTACTACAAGAACATATTAACTCTCCTATTTATCCCTCAAGATCAGTCAAGCTTTAAAGTGCCAAGAAAATTATTTGTCACTGCTGTGGTAGTTTACATGGTCTTACAGAAATGGTAAAAATCCTACTGATATGTAGATAAAGTAAAGGTAATTAATTATCACTCACATTACATCTGGAGAGCCATATTTTTCATACACAATCACTGCAGTATAGATAAATACACATATGTAGAACTTCATTGACCTGTCAACGAAGTATGTATGTGTAGCCTGTATCTTAGTAGATACCAAATACAAAATCAGCCTGTTGCCAGAGATGAGAGCTGAAATTGTGTCTTCTGTGCATTTCTTAAAAACAAAATATCTAACTCGGACTCACTACCTTCATTGTAAAAAATCTTATGAGAACTACACATTACAGTCTTCATCTCAAATCAATGTCAACAGAGCTGGGAATAGAAACATAGATTCACCAAGCTAAAAGCCATCTTGACATTCTCTGTTCAGATTCTGTAAGCATTGCATCTGACTAAAATGCTGCTGCAAAGTCTTCATCTCTTGAGGCAATAGTATTATAATTAAAAATATAGACTTCATTCCTGAAAAATGTATGATTGCTATTTTAGCAGCTTAGATTTATCAACAATGAAATTTCCAGCTCAGGCATGCTGTAAATCACTGTAATATGTTAGAGACCACTTATAAAAAAATGCCTCTTGAGACAATGGCATTTCAAGGGATGGCAAAATGGGCCGGAAAAAAGCTACAGTGACCAGGTTTGGCGATCTTGGCATAAACAAAATTATTGCATAAAACAAACTGAAATCAAAAGCTTAGCCAAAGCAACATGCTCAGTTTTGGTCAGTACACAGGTCTGGCCTGCAACTTGAATAGATAAGCTTGTTATGCAAATGATGCTAGCATCAAGAAGGAGGTAGATAATGAAATTATTCAAAAGCTAACCACTCATCACAAGGGTGACAGAAACATCAGGCAAGGTCCTAACACACGGTTAAAAGGCACTATGGAATTTATACAATCACTGCTTTTAATTTATCATAACTAGGTTGTCACAAGGCAGGCATCAACAAATGCATAACTAATGCATATAAATGAGCAAATTATCAGTAATGGCTAAAAGGTTTGCAGTTGTATGATCCAATGTTTCATTAACTAAATTTTTCTAAAAAATCCACTAATGTAAATCTAAGCCTCCATAAAAATATCTTGTAACCTCTGTATCATAACGTTACTAACACATGCCCAAGAATACAACAATGTCAGAGATATTTCAATTTCAGTATTCTTTTAAATGCAGCTGTAACATGGGGTATTTATTACAATTGTTGCATTTCTCCATGTTAAGAGAACCATGTATGAGCATATTTCCTTACTTCATTTTGCACATCACTGCAAAAATGAAAAGCAAGATTTGAGAACTTGCAAAAATTTATGATGAAGAAGTAAAAGCAAAAGTAAATAATAATCCATATGATTAAAGAGATACAATTTAAATATATAAGAAACTCAAAGGATAAGATTAAAAACAAGTTTAGCCATAAAGGATTAACATCTGATTTGTTTTATGAACAGTGCACGCTAAACTAAAGGACTGAACAAATGCTAAGAAATGTTTAGCTGAGTTTTTGTATTGTTCTCAAGCTCAGCAGGGACTTCTAACAGGGAAGTTACCAAGAAAAAAAAACTTATATAACAATGCTGAAGGTTAATGCACAATGTTCCTGAGACAGGAATGTAATCTTATTTACCAGGTGCAGTGACTTTTTAAAACACAAGTGGAATATAATCTACTAGTGCTGGTCCCGCAGAATAAAGACTACAGCCTTTAAATACAATGTAACCAATGTTTTTTTATAACAGAATGAAATTCATCCACCACTTGGTGACCCTTGTACTTCAACACTGAATCTGCCATAGATCCCAATGCACCCTGCTGTGTAAACAAGGACATGCATTACGGAGAACCAGAACTTGGATCAATCTGCTCTACTGTAATCTGTACCCAATCTGTAAATACTTCTGCTACTTACACTGAAGAGATTCTGAGTTACATTGCAGTAATAATAATAATAATGATGATGATGATGATGTTGTCCTTCCTCTGTAGGTCAAACATTACACTACATCTCACCTTCCTGTCTGGTTAAAGATCGGCATAGTAAATAGCAGTATTTTTCAGATTACTAATAAAATTTGCATTAGTGTTTTTATTTTTAACTTCTTCTAAAATGGCAAGACCTTAGTACACAAGTTGTTGAAAAAAGTATCAGGTAGGGATATTGTACTCTGCAATTAACTGGATACACCAAGGAACAGAACAGATTCAAAATGCAGATGTGCATATTTACAAACCTGTCTTGAAAAGTCAGTACTGACAAGTGGTGCTACAATAGTATTCCCCATATTACACAATTTGGGCTGTAATCGGCTCCAATGAAATACTGAAGAATACTAAAAATCACTCATAAAAGTTGAAGTAAGATTTTTGAATACAATGCTAGCAACTACTAAACTGTGATTTCGTACTGTCACTGTAAAAAGAAAAAGATAAAGCAAAAGCATATTTTAGTTTGGTGACAGCATCATGCTCTTGGTACTACTGGTGCTCAATTAAATGTATTTAGTACCAATACAACCTACTGAATCTTACTAAAGTGGAAAAAAGGCAATTATTTTCTTTCTTGTCTTTCAAATTCTTATTTTAAATTGACCAGCAGTCATTTTCACTGTCCTTTTTCCTCCTCAACAAAAAATTTCAATAGGAAACCATCAAAGAAATCAGGTATATTTTATAAACCTGTTCTAGGTCCATCAAAATCAAGAGACACTCAAATGAAGAAAATTACAAAAGATCAAACTGTGCTGTAAAGCTTTCAAACAGTGAGGCATGGTCTAGAATCTATGAGAAGAAAACTGTAGTCAAAAACATGAAAAGCAGTAACTCCATAACAAAATTCTGTTTTCAGATTGGCACACTTAGGTCTTGCTGAATAAGCTGTTTTTAAAAGGAAAACAAAAAAAAAACTCACTGTGAAATGAAATGGTTGAATCCTCTGCACCATTTTTCAGGATGTAGCAAAGTAGGTGGAGGATTTCTGAAAAACAAAGATTTGAGTTTTAAAATGTTAATGTTATCTCACAGATAGTCATCAAAGATGCTCCTGGTTCCACCAGGGAGAAAATTATAATTAAGGAAGTAATAGTCAAATTGTCTATGTGATGCCTTTAAGATGCCTGTTGGTTTTTTCTTGCTGTTGCTTATTCACTGACAGCTCTCTTTTCATGTCCTTCTCCTTTTATGTCAATACCTTTGAAGCTGGTAGTCAGCATAGCTCAGTGTACTTTTCAACATTTCCCTTTCAATTCGCCCAGACTGAAAATGCAATATTAACCTAGCCATCAAACCACTTTAACCCTTTGCCCAAGATCATTTATTCTGACCAAAACTTTTAAAGCATGGGTAAGAACAACCTGTAGGATTTTCAGTCTGGGTTTTAATCTATATTCAGTTTGGATGACACTGTAAAGTCTAAAGCTGTTAAAAATAGATGCTACTTTTAAACTAACATCTAGCAGACAGTATTTTATATTAAATAGTAAGACGGCCTTCATAAAAATAAGTTTTCAACTCTGGTAAGTTCCATGGTAGTTGACATAAAATTCCTTTCCTTCCTCATTTTTTCTGTTACAATTTAATTACATAAACATACAAAGCAAGACCTATAGGTCATATTAAGTGAACCAAAGTTTAAGAGGCTCAAATTTAGGAGGACCAACTTACAGCAGGAATTGATTATATTATATTATATTATATTATATTATATTATATTATATTATAATCCTCCAGAGCTTTCTTTTGCAGCTTAAAATTTGCTAATACTGAAGTGTAATTTAACTTTTTAAGATTAAACTTACAGAGGTGTTTTATGAAACCTTAGTGATTTATCATTTGCTGCATTTGAGGGTCACATATTACTGAAGACTTATTTACAACAGAAATATACAACAATATTCTGGATTGTATCACAAATCACGTCATTTATACTGTGGCCACATTCCATAGAATAAAACTGCTGGGAAACATATCACAAAACAAAAAGGAAAACAGCATAAGCAACATAAATTAGTGCTGATTTGCTCAATAGTCATGAGTTTTTTATACATATTCATTGAAAAATGAGTTCCATTGAACAATTACTCTAAAAAATGCAAGCAAATTGGTTTGAAAAAAAATTGCAATGTGGCTTTGTAATAGATGGACTATTTTGTTCATCTGCATCTTTTCAAAACAAATGCAGCCATCAAATTACACGGCAGGATGACAAGTTTGCTGAAATTACTATCTTATTACCTTTCTCTTTTGCCTCAGAAGACTAAGGGAATATGTCGGAGTCCAGGGCATCCCCCTGGGTGCCCTGGAGGGTCAGGGACCTTGGCAGAGACGTCTGCGACCCAAGCAAGAGGATTTCAAACCTGGACAGAAGGGTCTGAGACCTGTACAGGGGGGTTGGAGACCCTGGCACAGAGCCCAGAAAGACCCTGGCTTTGATTTTAGTCCATGGGAGAGGCTTCCAACACTGAGAGAGGAATTGCAAACTACAAAGGTGTGAAAACAGTAGTTTAGCTTAGCGCAGGGTGGAAAATTTTGTAGTTTTGCGGTTCTTAGAATAGAGGTGAATGGGGGACAAGATGGAGGATTTAGGGCGGTGCCCTGGATTCTTCTTGTTTTCCCTTGGCATCCATCTTCTGATGTGATGGTGGCACAAAGTAGTTTAAGGGGATTGGGTCAAAATAGAAATGACCCTTTTAGTATAGGTAATAGGCACTGGCACATAATTGTAAATAACAGACACGTAATTATCTGTATAACAGGACAGTGACCTCCCATCAGAGGGCAGTTGCCTTGTGTTCTAGCGCTGTTCAGATCTCGGCTGGGCACAGAGAAAATTGTGAGATATGAAAATAAACAATGAGAAACCTTGAAAAACAAGACCTTGAAGACTCCGCTTCTTTCTTGCGACGTGGCTCAGGGCTTCCAGAGGCAAAAGATTCTTAACCACCTGAATCTCAGGTGAAAAACCAAACACGAGAGGAATACTGCAGGAATGGTACCCTATCTGACATTTTGGATTCTGATGAACAACCAGTTTCTATTATACTGTGAAGTACAGTGTATTTCCTTTTAGAATTATACTAGCACTGTCTATTGACTATTTACAATGAAGTTTTGAATTTCATTGCAAAGTAATTTGCGTTTTCAAAAGCTCAATTACTCTTAATGAAATATACAGTTTTGTCTTTTCTGTTCATAATGTTCCAAAAGGTTTTCCAGATGGTAACAATGGTGCTGACAGAAAGCATATGGTTTGGAGGCTTTTTAACAATCTCACAAGGAACTTTCTGAACAAAAGACACAGAGATACTTTACATTAGTTGCAGATGTTATGATGGAAACAGGTGGGATTTCATCATGGAAGAACAGATCAGCAGAGTACATGTCATTCAGGAAATACAGTT
This sequence comes from Zosterops lateralis, assembly GCF_965231275.1. Taxonomy (NCBI): domain Eukaryota; kingdom Metazoa; phylum Chordata; class Aves; order Passeriformes; family Zosteropidae; genus Zosterops; species Zosterops lateralis. Next base: position 18,886,100 of record NC_139767.1, read on the forward strand.
TGTCATTTGCAGATTAATGATTAATGAAGAAAGCCATCTTTTTAACCATATAGAACATGTTTTGTCGAACAAATTACTAAACTACTAAGCTCTCACTGATAGCTACTCTCTTTGGCTGACCCAAATCAACACAACCAAGAAGTAGTAACTCTAGGATGTAATCTTGAGCTTGATACTCTTGTATTTGTTGATAAAAGATACTATGTTATTTTTGCAGCAAAACCATTCACCTCTGTACTTAGACCATTATAAATTGATGCTTCAAGCACCTGGTCTGTAAAATTGAGCTGATAAACCAAAACAGAATCTTAATTCATTAGCATCTGTAAATTATTTGGTTCCCCTTGGTGAAAAACATTACCTTAACTACAAAGTAAAAAAATCAGTCCATCCTTTTCTGGCATCATGTGAATTAATGATTTCCATAAAGATGCATAAGAGCATCACCTTCTTACCTTCACTTTGTCTAAGACACTAGAAACTGTTTCATGGTGATAGCAGAAATCACCACTGCTTCCATGGCATCTCCAAAGGGGGACTTCTGCAGTAAAGACTCTAAGTTGTAGGGTAATAGGAAAAGGCAGATATTCAAAGGTAACTCTAAACTCTTATCATAAGCATGCCTGGTCTTTTGCAGTTTGAAATTAATAATCCATTGAGATATGTTGGGAAAGATGAATCAGAGAAACCTTATAAATATGATTGCTTAGCAAAAGATTCTGAAAATATGAAACCTGTAATCGAAATGAAAGCGTACTTTGAGTTGTAGGATACCAAGTCTTAGTTGCTGTATAACCTGAAGACAATAGCCTAGCCAGCTGAAGGAGAATCCCTTTTGATTGAACAAGACCTTTCTGCTGGCTAAGGGATCCAAAGGTCAGTGTAGCAAAACAGAAAAGTCTAAAGAATAGTTTTTAGAGTTTAAAATATAACACATGGTAATGTAGTAGTTCTTATAGGCTGTATGTAGATTCTATAGGGTTTTGTGTCTTGTATTGGTTGGTCACTGTAAATTAGAATATTCATCACAAAAGGAGATAGAATGGATTGTAACCTGGACCTCACTCTCTTCTCTTCTCTCTTGGTTTCTGCGCTCTTGGCTTTCCCTCACTCCTCTTCTCTCTTCTCTTCACTCTCTGGTCCCTGCTCTCTTGTCTTGGCTCTCCTACCTTTCGTCCCTCTTCTCTTCTCTCTTCCCCCTGCACTCTGACCCCTGCCACGTTGCTCTAGCTCTCTCTCCTCTTCTTGCCAGCTTACCCTCTTGCTCTCTCTCTCCCTCTCTCTCTCTGGGACTTCCCTTCAGCCGAGGCTGGTGGCTGAAGGGAAGGCCCTTTCTACCCACGACCCTTGCAATAAAACCCACATATTCTAGAATATCTCAGGTTTGCAGAGTACCTTGTCCCTGTAAGTCACGGATGCTTCTACAGAGATACCTGTAACTCATATCCTGATTCATATCTCATTAAAAAGAAAAGGTAAAGTAACTCATAATCAGATGCTAAACTACAGAGAAATAACACTTGCCTGATCACTTCAGGTCAAGGATCAAACTAGGGCCATTTTGGATTCCAAGCTCTGTTAATCCCATTATATGGAGCTCTGCGGCTTTGTACCTGCAGCAGCCAACATCAGTCCATTTTGCCAACACCTGGCTATTACTGCAGCACTCAAAACACATTCATAGAAAATCCTCTCATTAACTTGCTGACATAACTTACTCTACTTTTTTCATATAAAATTAGAACACTCTGCATGCAATCTTTCAATCATCTTTGCACATGTACAAGAAGCTGAAGCACAATATAGTCTTATTTTCTATTACGTTTGATGGAAATTGTGGGAAGTAGATAGGGATATTATTGGGAAAAGCAGCTATAATTGGGTTTGTCTTTTGAAAATGTCATCTTTTGATGCAAGATGAGTAATCGACCATTTATTTCCCAACTTTGTCTTTTTTCCTTTAGTTCTTTCTATAATTCATAATTAGTCACAGAACTACATGCTCTGTTTCCTTAGGCAAATTCATTGCCCTTGTGAGTAGTTTTTCTGTCCTTGTATTCAGTGCTTTCCATGGCCATTTTAACGCTGTTTTTCACTGGGAGTTTTGCATCAGCAAAGAATGCAGGGTTGAGACTGTACAAGACACCCGTACAGGGGAACAATGTTCCTTCTAAGGACAAGAAGACATTAACAAGCTTATCAAGCAAGAACTGCTGCTGAATTCTGACTGATACACACACAGCTGTATGCTGGAAATATTTTAATCTGTAGAGCTTTATGTGTTCCCATCATTCAAACTGCCTCCAAAGTCACTGGCTCCAAAGTCACAGCTGGTGAGGCAAAATTGGTCATTTTACCACAGTAAGGCCAATGATGCAGTCCAGTGAGCACAGCTCATCCTTTACGTTAAACTGTGAACCTAATTACAGATCATGGATGATACATATTTGTTGGTAATGACAAAACAAATATATTCATTTATGGCAAAATTTAAAAAGACTGAAAACACATCTACTATTTTTCAAACTACTTCAGCAAACACAGTCATACATTTTACCAACAGAAATCATGACAGTGCCTCCAATTACCAAAACGCAACTGATCAACTTACCACATTGTTTCTAATGAGAAAGTAGCAGATGAACAACTAACACCTGCCACCATGTATAGGCTTTGACAACCACCACTCCCCATAAGCACATTTTGGACTATTCTTCTAGCAGGCTGAAGAGACTATAGATCTGTTGACAGTTTCCTAGGTTTAAACACAGCTAGTTTTTACATGAAAATACACTTTTCAGGCATATTTCAAAACACTAATTGAAGCAGCCAGAGAAAAAGGACAAATTCAACCACACATAATAGTAAGATTTCCTTACAAAAGCTGACAGAAAAATAATTAGTTTTATTAAAATACATGAATACATGAATACTAATTAATACCTCATAAATTCTCATACAATTTAAAGTCCTGCCACTCCAGAGCAGGACTCTCCACCTTGGGTAATCCTCCAAAAATAACCAGGTAATTCTCAAAAGGGCTCAGAAGATTTCCTGATACACTTGGTTTGTGGCCCATTCAAATTAATAATAGGTGTTCACTGATCTGAAAGAAAAATTCAGACCCTCAACACTCTCCTATTCATCTGTCTCCTACTAAAGTCTACTGAAGTTCAACTGACTTCCATTAATATATTTCACCAAAGTCCACTTAGCAGGAAGCAGTGTATTGTTATCAGCTCTGTGAAGTTAAGATAGAAACTGTAGAAACTTGCAGAAGTGGAGAATCAGTACAAAATCATCTGTGTATATAGAGGCAGGCCTTTGAAGTTGCTTTTTAGGTCAGTGGAAAGATACCACCAATCTGAATGCTGTTCATGGAGCCTCCACAGTTGGGAACTACAGCAGCAATTGGCTCAAGAGATCAGGAGATCAGAAAGAACACAGGATTTACAACAAAACTGGAAGCTTTATCAGAAGCATGGGAGAGGGGCAAAATAGCTCCAGGCCTAATGCAACTGTCTGCCAATTGAGTTGATCTAGGGGACTCCAAAGGTAATGGAACATCCTCAAAATGCCAAAAATTCTGCAAGTCTTGATAGTATCAGGCACCAATCTCCCTTAAGTCTTCTTAACCAGATCTATAGGCATGGCATTCCCATGACTATACAGACAACAAGGCGTAAACAGTATCTTAAGACTGTACACATCAAATCACAGCATATGAGACAACTGGAAAAGACAGTATCTACTTACGGCATCTTTAGTTTCTTAGGACTCAGCACAATTATGTAAAACTTTCTTGGGCAAGAGAAGAAACTAATGCTAAATCATAGTACTCTAACTATCATAGTACTCTAACTATATACAAATCATAGAATATACTGAGTTGGAACGGATCCATCAGGCCCATTGAGTCCAACGTCTAGCCCAACACAGGACATTCCCAAGAATCACATGCCTCAAAGTATTGTCCAGATGCTTCTAGAACTCTGTCAGGCTTGCTGCTGTGACTTCTTCCCCGGGGAGCCTGTTGCAATGCTCAGTCACCCTCTGGGTGAAAAGCCTTTTTCTGATATCCAACCTAACCCCGCCCCGACTCAGCTTCATATCATTTTCTCTGGTCCTGTCACTGGTCATGAGAGTGAAGAGATCAGTACTTACCCTGCCCCAACCCCTTGTGCCAATGCTGAAGGCTGCAGAGAGGCCTCCCCTCAGCCTGTAGACTTCTGTCCTGGCTAGGAGGTCTACAACAGACTCCCATGATGGCATCTGCATTATTTGTTTGTCCCTTGATTCTTATCTAGAGGCTCTCAACTGCGCTATTTCCAACAGAAAGCTCCATACATTCTAGCCTTTCCATTACATACTGCCACCCCAATCCCAATCTCTTCCAGCTTGCCTATTCCTCCTTAAGAGCCTGTAACAGGGAATTCCAGTCAGAGGACACATCCCATCAGGTTTCAACTATGCCAGTGACATCAAATCTCTAGGACTGTGCCAAAGCTTCGAGCTCCTGTTTGTTCCTTTTGCTATGTGCACTAGTCTAAAAACATTTCAGGTGTTGTTCTTTGTAGTCAACATCTCATGAAGCAGATTGAGGGACCCTATGATTATTAATTTTCTCAAGTTTTGGCACACTGTCTCATTACTCATCACTAGAGAGGCTGTTATTTTCCTTTTCCCTCTTTCAAGCTAAAGTTCAGTCAATGAGTCCTTGCTAGCTCCTGTGCTAGAGCTCTTTCTCCCCTTTGAGAAAAGCACATGCTCTCAGTAGACCATCCCATGGTCAAAAAACCCCCAATTTTTCCAATTACACCAGCCTCAGAGTCATGCATTGACCTGATGGATCTGCCTATTCTTATCAATAGTATTCCTTACTACTGGAAGGATTGGCGAAACACTACCTGTGCTCCCTGATCCTTCAACCAAATGTCTCAAGGTGCTGAAGTCTATTTTGACTGCCCTCAGATTTCTATTTGTTATTTCATTACTGCCAGCTTGAACAACCAGTAACAGACAGCAATCAGAGGTCCTAGATGGAAAGTTTTCCAGTAATGTCCCTTTCCTGAGCCCCTACGGAACACTGGTAAAATGACCTTTTTTCTGTGAAAATGAAAGATACAGAACATCCTAGGGACTGGAGGAAAGGGGGAAGAAGGAGTATGCTCCTGCTGATTTTGCTCTCCAGACACCTTTTCAGTAGCAAGTGATTCATTTCTAGACAGTGTCATCTCCTTTCCCACTCTCTCCCTCTCTCCTCTGAGGACTCTTTTCTTCTGTAAATATCTAATTCAAAAGCGTTAACATACAACTTCAACAACCTCTCTTCTAGAATTACCAAAGCCATATATATATATCTATTCATATAATGTGTAAGCACCTTAATTCTAACAAGGCTATGCTGCTTTAAACCAAGACCAAAATCTACTGAGGGAAAAGAATCAGTTAAAAGCAAGCAGAATGCAAGACATTGCTGCTTCATTACTGAAACAAAAATATTCTTCTTGCTATCTTTTATTTTACTATCTTTTAATTACAGAAACAGAGTTATCTGATAGTCCTTCTTCATTGGAATTTTCCATAGGCTATACACAGTTACAAAAGTCTGGACTCAATCCAACAGCATATGATGAATTTATATTGAATTGAAAGTTAAACAGACTGCAGGATTCTAATTACCTGGAAAGGTCAAGGGTAGTAATCCACTTTTTTGGCTTTGGGTTTTTTTTTTTTTGTAATACAGGCTCCTGATCTATTAAAAACCAAACTGGACTCCTGTTTTCCCTCTTTCTCAGAAGAGAATGATGGCTATGTAATCTGTAACACATAAATACACATTTGCCTCTTTTTGCTTATGTTTTTACATGACTATTAATTTTGCTGCCACTAAGTAGGTGACTTAGCAGATTAACAAGGCACAATGAAATATGGGCTCAGCTGCAAAACAAATTCAAACCTACCAATGAACAAAATATCAACTAGCTCTTTAAAGCACACTTAAATCAAGATTTATTCACAGGTCTCCTGCTTATAATAGTTCATCAGGCAGGAAAATAATGAGCAAAAATAAATGGTAAACAGTAGTCAGTTCCAGAACTATACACAATCTCCTTTTGATTGTCAAGATTCACTTTATGCATTGCCAAAAGAGAGGTGCTTCAGGAAGACTACAAACAGGGTGTCAAAAGCAGCTTTCTAAGATACCTCCATCACACGAACAATCTATGATTCAAAATGGTATGTATCTGATAAACACCACCTTTAAATTAATGAGTTCAGACAGAAATAATGTGCTAAGCACACTAAATTATCTTGAAGGTCAAATAATAACCTCCAGAAAATGCATTAAACCAATAATCAGTTATGTAATTTTTTTAGTCCATACAAACAGAAAGAAAATGGATGAAAAAGTATTGCAAAGTGTTCTGCTTGGGAACATCTGGATTATCTTTGACTTTTTCCCTTGAACATTGCTATTCACAGGCCACTGGTTTCAGTCCGATTTGGCAGCTGTAAGGTTTCATTAGCCTTTTTCAGAACCTGACAAGGCATCATTTATTTCTGTCATTTATTCTTCAGTTTCCAGTTTCAGTTTCTGGCTTCACTGAGACAGAAACAAGTGTTTCATTTCAGAAATATTTTTGTATGGAGGTGAAAACATACAGCTTTGCATTCCAGTGGTCAAGCTTCCAACCAAAAATTTAGTATAATTGACTTATAATTATGCTTTGTTATCTCATTTATTCACAGAGGTTTCAGAGAGTTAAAGAGGCACATGAAAATTAAAAGCAATTGAAATGGGGGAAGTAATAGTAACAATTTTTATTCATAACTAGTTCTCATCTTTAGTGCAATGTAGTATTTTGCTTTTCTATTAAAATCATTGCTCTGTGAATTTGCAAAGCAGTAGAATGTCAGTTGCCAAAGAAATGAAATAGGACAGCAATACTTCTGTGCCTGACTGAAATACATATGGTGGTGTCTAGACACTACACTTCTGTAGCTGGAATATTAAAATACTGCAGTTACACAGCACATTTGTAGAAATTTATGGGGAAGTAAAATATCTTTTTATATCTGAAACTGAAAATCCCACAGATAAATTTTTAAGGACAATTCCTGAATTGTGCATGCTTCACATTCCCACTGTACCTTAAGGCCAGTTTAAGAGGCCTGAGAAAGACACCTGCCTGAAAACACTGCCCAGTGAAGCAGATCCACTCTTGGAAAGCTAAAAGTTGGCTCAAGAAAGACACAGAGGGATGCTACAAACTGTTTCTTTCAGGCATCGGAAGACTGCCAAGGGAAGAACTAGACCATTTGTAGTCTGACATGGAACAGTTTACCACAGTCCTGTGCTCCTGCCGAGATCTTCCTCTGCCCAGGTGGGCAAAGCAGAGCAAAGGCCCTGTCATGCCATGGTGACTCTCCCATTAGGCTCCATATTGCCCTGGACACAAGTTAATGCAGGATAGCTGTGATTTTTCAGCTCACTGAGACATGCTTTTTGGGG